>NC_069703.1:39208612-39819775 GCF_023699985.2 Odocoileus virginianus | reverse complement strand
CCCTGGACCAGGAAGATCCCCTGGAGAAGGAAATGGCAACCCACTTCAGTTCTCTTGCCTAGAAAATCCAATGGATGGAGGAGCCTGGTGGGCTACAGTCCGTGGGGTCGCAAAGAGTCGGACACAACTGAGCAACTTCACTTTCACTTTTATTTACTGTGTGTTTGGCCCTGTGCTTGATGCCAAGAATCTGGAGGTGAACAGGCAAACACCACCCCTTCCTCGTGGGTCCACTGACCAGGGGGCGGTGCCTGGCACTGAACAACCACCGCATGTCCAGAGGCCCTCCCCCTCCTCCTGTGAGTCTTCCTTCCAGAGTCTCCACAGTGAGCCCACCCTGACCACCAGCTTGAAACTTCAGCCCCCACCCCCAGATCTTTCAAGCCCCCAACCTGCTCTTATCACCTTCAAACATAGAATATAATTTACTTATTCCTTGTGTTTATTGTTTATCTGTGATACACATACACACGCACACACACAGGCATGTAAGCTCCAGATCAGCGAGGACTTTGTTGTGATTTGTTTCTGATGTATTGCCAGTGTCTGCGATGGTGCCTGGCGTGAAGCAGGTGCTCAGGAAATATATGTTTAACAAATGAATGATCACTGACCTATCACTATTCTCATCCCCTCATCACCCATCAGAACAGTGACAGCCCTTGGCTCAGCGCCTGAGCTCAGCCCAGAAGGAGGCGTCTTCTTTCTCAGTTACCCTTGTGGGTCAATGATGAAAGGTGATTGCAGCTCCAGAGGGGAGGGGAGAGGTGAAAAGGTGGTTTTAAGACTTGGGATACAATTGATGGGACACTTTAGTTTGTAGGAGGGGGAGTGAGTTTCAAAGAGTGTACTTGAGGGGTGAATGGGGAAGTTGAGAACATGCGCGCAGCTGATGGTGGTGGTGGATTCAGGGAGGTGCTAGGTCTAAACTAGGCCCAGACAAGGAAAGAGGACATAAGGAGGAGGGTTTGGGTCCAGGCCAGGCTGGGGATGGGGCCAAGAAGGCCAGCAGGAAACACCCTGCCTCCCTGTGCGGTCCTTACTGCCCCGGTGTCAGGATGAGGGGAAGCGTGGCCCCCAGTCCTGCACAGGGGCTCAGGCTCTAGCACAGCCCGTCTCCCTGCCCCTCTCCCCTGCCCTCTGCCACCTGCCTCACGTGCCCCTCGTCTGGGTTTGAGGGCCAGCTGAGAAGAGAGGGTGCACCGCCTACCTTCAGACTCCAAGACTAAAGTGAAAGTAGCTCGGCCGTGTCTGACTCTTTGTGACCCCATGGACTATACAGTCCATGGAATTCTCCAGGCCAGAATACTGGGGTGGGTAGCCTTTCCCTTCTCCAGGGGATCTTCCCAACCCAGGGATCAAACTCAGGTCTCCCGCAGAGCAGGCAGATCCTTTACCAACTGAGCTATTAGGGAAGCTGAGACTGGCCTTTGGGCAACCCTCATCTACCCCTATTGTACCTACTGGGAAACTGAGGCCCAGAAAGGGTAAGAAGCACCCTGGGTTATTATCCTCCCTTCCCTTTCCTGCTTCTAAAGAGTGGATGGGCCTCAAACGGAAGGCCAGGAAACCTAGACACTCTTCCTGCTGTCTGTCCTTTGTCACCTGTGCCATTGAGTAAGATACCATGCTGCCCCAATTTCTCCATCTTTAAACTGACCCCAAGAGGCAGCGTCTTCCTTGCTTTGAGCTGCACAAAATGGCATGCTCCAATTTCTGCTCACACTAGATGATAATATATCTTTTGAACTGAGCAGAACAAACCTCCTGCTTCCTCTTTGCTGGAGGGGAGAGGAACTTGGAGTTACTGAACAGCTCCTACACACCAGGCTCATTCAGGCATGTTGTCTTACTCACCACAGTCCTAGGAAGGTTTCCCATTTTACAGACAGAGAAACTGAGACTCGGAGGTATGAAGCAACTTATTTTGTTTGTTTAGTCGCTAAGTCATGTCCAACTCTTCTTTGTGACCCCATGGACTGTGGCCCACCAAGCTCCTCTGTCCATGGGATTTCCCAGGCAAGAATACTGGAGTGGGTTGCCATTTCCTCTTCCAAGGGATCTTCCTGACCCAGGGATTGAACCTGCATCTCCTGCATTTGCAGGCAGATTCTTTACCACTGAGCCGCCGGGGAAGCCCATGAAGCAGCTTACCCGGCCACCCAAATCCAGCGGGTGGCAGGATGGGGATCTGAACCCAGCTCTGGGTCAGGCCAAGCCCACTGTCCTCTTTGCACCCAGAGCCTCTGACCTCCTGTCCCATCTCTATGCCTACTCTAGGGGGTCTGGCTGCCTCCTCGGCTTCCTCTGCCAAACAAAAGTGGAGGAGTGTAACTTCTCCCTGTCAGGCCCACCCTGGCTAAGCCCGTCCCTCACTGCGGTGAGCATTCCTTTCCTCTAATTAGGCCCCTAAAGCTTGCAGCATCTTTGCAAATGGAGCTTTAGGGATCTGTAATTTGGGATTGTGGTCAATTACAGCCTCCTGACCCTCCCACCAGTGGCTAGTCCCTTGGATGCCAGACTCATTTCCTGCCACCTCGAGTAATGTGGGCAAACAGGGAAAAAGTGAAAGGAAAAAGGATTTAAAGTCGTACATGTAAGACGACACCAGTTAAAAATGCACACACACAGGTATGAGCACATACGTGTGGATGGGCACATGCCCACACGCACACCCAGCAGCCGCTGGCCACCTGGGCATTGCTCAGAATACACCAGCTGTGGCTGGAGAAACGTCTGGGATGGGAGGTAAGATGGCAGAGGAGAGGGCGTGTGTGAAGCGTCTGCTGCATCGGGATGCCTGCAGGAGGCCCGCCCAAGTGCAGACCCACAGGCTCTCATCTCTGGTTTCAGCTTCACCACTTGGTGGCAGTTAACTTCTTTGTGGTGTCCCCAGTGCTTTTTTTTTTTTTTGCCACATCCTGTGGCTTGCAGGATCTTAGCTCCCCGACCAGGGATCAAACCCAGGCCCCCTGCAATGAGAGCTCAGAGTCTTAACCACTGGACCACCAGGGAAGTCCCCTCTGTGTATCTTGAGATGATCTTATTGCTTTTAAGTCAGACCGTCCAAATGAAGCCTCCACAGTTGGTGAAAACCTTCAGAGCCATTTTTGTCTGCTGGGATGATGGACAGACAGAAATTTAACTTGATTTACATTCTTACATGGGCCTCCTGGTGGCTCAGACAGTTAAGAATCCACCTGCAATATGAGAGACCTGGGTTCTACCCCTGGGCTGGGAAGATTCCCTGGAGGAGGGCATGGCAACCTGCTCCAGTATTCTTGCCTGGAGAATCCCCATGGACAGAGGAGCCTGGCGGGCTACAGTCCATGGGGTTGCAAAGAGTCAGACACAACTGCGTGACTAATCACAGCACAGCAGCACAGTCACACACATAAAAGGAAACTTGAAATATGCCATAATATGAACAGTGGTCCCCTCTGAGAAGCGGAGTATGGGTAACATCTTTCTAGTGTTTTCAAGAGACATGCGCTGCTTTCAGAGTCCTCTCCAAGCAAACCACACAAGTTAAGAAGAGCTTGCCCTGCAGCTGGCGATTTCCTCTACTGAGTCACCTGCTCTTTCCCACCAGATAATCAGAAAGAGGTGGCGGTGGATAATTGATAGTGGTGCGGAGGTCAGGACTGGGTCTGGATCAAGATTGGTACCCACATCAGGAACATTCCAGAAAGGCAGGTGTTGTTACCTGCATCTTCACAGCATTGCTGCTGGCGTCTTCGCCCATAAACTCCATGGTTCCTGCCCTGAGAGGGCAGAGGGTGCTGGTGAGCCCTGGGGATGCCTGCAGCCAAGGGCAAGTGGCTGTGACTGGCCATACTTGGGTGACCCCTACAGCCCTGGCCCTACAATAAGCCTGCAAAGTGGACATTGCTGGTCCCATTTGGCAGATGAGGGAGTTAAGGATCAAAGAAATGAAGTGACTGGGCTGCGGTTGCACGGCTAGGATGTGGCAAAGTTGAGACGCCAATGCAGTGGCCATCAAGTTCTGATTTAAGGCTCAGAACACCCCAATAATCTCCATCATCCCCAGCAAACCTCCTAAAATAAAAGTATTTGCTCTTGTTGCTGTTATTTAGTCACTTCAGTCATGTCCAATGCTTTGCAACCCTAATGGACTGTAGCCCACTAAGCTCCTCTGTCCGTGAGATTTTCCAGGCAAGAATGCTGCAGTGGGTAGCCTTTCCCTTCTCTAGAGTATCGTCCCAACCCAGGGATTGAACCCACATCTCCTGCACAGCCAGAGGACTTTCTTTTTTTTACTGCTGAACTACCTGGGAAGCCCTACAAATAAAAATATGGTCTAGGGTAAAAGCAGCTTTAAGGTCAGAGCCCCGCCCCATGTTCAAATCATGGAGCAGCCCAGGTAGCCCTGCTCCAAAGCCCAGATGCCCCCTCGTCTCTAGATAACTTCTCAGATTCGACCTTCACCGGCCTGGAACCTGACTGCCCCGTGCTCACTCCTGCTTTGATGAGGCTGGCAAGAGGGGAGGGGACAGCTGGCTGGTCAGTAAGCCCCGAGCATGTCTCCAGCCATGGCCTCACTGAACTCTTCCCTATTCACCCTTCCAAAGACCCTCTTGGGTACAAGAAGGCAACCCACCTCAGTCCTCTCTCTTGTTTCCTTACTGAGGATAGAGCCGGAGTCCTGGCACTGGCAGCGAGTTCTGTCTCCCTGAACCCTCACTTTGGCTGCTCCCGGAGATTTTAGAAACCAGAGCCGATAAAGAGCATGATAATTTCTATGCATGGAGGGACAGAGGATTTATGTCACCTGTGCTCTTGTACCTCTGTCTCATTAAACCTCATCATAACTGGGGTGAGGGAAGGGATTATTATCTTACTATCTTCCTTTTATTCAGTCCTGAATATTCATTGGAAGGACTGATGTTGAAGCTGAAACTCCAATACTTTGGCCACCTGATGTGAAGAACTGACTCTTTGGAAAAGACCCTGATGCTGGGAAAGACTGAAGGCGGGAGAAGGGGATGACAGAGAATGAGACGGTTGGATGCCATCACCGACTCAATGGATAGGAGTTTGAGTAAACTCCGAGAGTTGGTGATGGACAGGGAGGCCTGGCGTGCTGCAGTCCATGGGGCTGCAAAGAGTTGGACACAACTGAGCGACTGAACTGACTGATCTCCGTTTTAAGGATGAGCCTGAGGCTCAAAGGGGCCTGTCAGGTCACAGCAGCAAAGCCGACCCCGGCCAGAGTGATTTCTGGTCCTGGAGTGATTTCTGGTGCCCATCCAAGAGTGGGCTTAGGATGTCTACACCACAGGGCTCTTTGGGGATTGCCATCATGAAGTTGCTCTCTGTGCAGGCTCTATTCTAAGTGCTCAATATGCCTTGTTACCAGAGGCCATCTGCAGCCACTGTCACCTTCATGCTCTCACGTGTCCAGAGAGGTGGGCCATGTGGGGACACGATCCCCACTATACAGATAGGAAAACTGAGAAAGGACAGCACGGGTGAGCTGTCCAACGTCCTGCAGCTTGTTTGACGCCAGACTTGGACTTTCCTGGTGGCTCAGATGGGAACGCGTCTGCCCACAATGCGGGAGACCCGGATTCGATCCCTGCATTGGAAAGATCCTCTGGAGAAGGAAATGGCCAACCACTCCAGTACTCTTGCCTGGAAAATCCCATGGACAGAGGAGCATGATAGGTACAGTCCATGCAGTCGCAAAGAGTTGGATACGACTGAGTGACCTCACTTTCACTTTCATTTTCACTTTACTCTGGATCCCAGAGCTCCAGCCCCTCCGCTAAAGATGCTTGCAGTGAAGATGAAATCAACCATATTGTCCTCTACATCTCAGTCTTTAGGTTACTGAAGAACCACCCAGGGATGAGTGTGTCTGTTAAAATCCATGCTCTGGGGCCTGACCCAGAGACTCTGACTTAGTCGAGATGGGGATGAAGCCAGGGAATCTGTATTTTATACATGGCATACCCCTTCCCCAAGGTGCTTCTGACAGGTCAAGCACGTGTAGACCACCCTCAGGGAAACACTGGCTTAAGGGGTTCGAGGTCCCGTTCTCAGTTCTGTATGGACATTTTATAGCCCAGTGTTTAAGGTCTAAGATCTAGATTCATCCAGTTTGCACTCAAAGACCACCTCTTTCACTCACCAGCTTGAACCCAGGGGATGTTACCTCACTGCACTGTATCCAGGGTCACCACCTGAAAGCAGAAATAATAATACTATGTCCCTCATAAGGTCTTTGCAAAGTACATTGAGAACTTAGCACGGAGCCTGCACAGAGCAAAGCTTGATAATGGCAATCCCCAAACAGCCCTGCAGTATAGACATCCCAGGCCCACTGTTGGATGATGCAGGCATAGAGATGAAATCAGTTGTATAAGGACACACAGCCAATGAGTGACAGAGCTGGGACTCGAGGAACAAAGTGCTCCTAAATGCTAGGTGACCCTGCTCTGATGGCACAGACTCCCTGGCCCCGCCCTCTACACCTGCACCTCTTAGGGGAAGCACACTGATTGAAGCTGCCCACCCTGGCCAGGCACCATAGTAACCATGTGCATGACTTGTTTTACGACAGGAGGTCCTGGTAAGGAACACGGAACTAATAAGCCTCCACCAACCGGAAGAGTTCAGGAAAGGTCAAAAGGAGACACCACATGTCCGACCACCTCCCAGAACCCTTCTCTCTGGCATTCATTTGGCTGAACAAGGCGTGCACCACCAGGAAGGACTCTGAGTCAGAATGATTGGCTAAAGACAACCCAGAAACTAATCGCATCACCTTAAAACCCAAGACTGCAGCCACACAGCAGAGCAGTTCTGGGTTCCCTGACCCCACTGCTCTTCGCACGGGCACCCTTTCCCAATAAAATCTCTTGCTTTGTCAGCACATGTGTCTCCTGGGACACATTTCAGAGTGTTAGACAAGAGCCCAGTTTCGGGCCCTGGAAGGGGGGTCCCCCTTCCTGCAACACACCCTCAGTGTCACCCAGGAAGGAGTCAGGAGAGGCCCCTTGGTGCTAGGCAGAGATTTGCTACAGAGACCGTGTTCTTCCTTACCTGCACCAAGCAAGCAGCGCCTGCTGCAGCCCCTGCCTTAGGTGAACAGGGAATCCGAGGTCCAGAAAGTAGGAAGGGACACGCCTGAAGTCACATAGCGAGAGGGCCCAGAATCAGGCCCAGGCCGCCCATCTCAGCCATCCCCGGCTGGGAGGACGCCTGGAGGCAACAGTAATCCTGCTAACCTGTGCGAGCGTGACCCCGCTCTGCTAACATTCCCTGCAGCTCCCCCTCCTTGTCTAATGTTGATTTAACCTGCGGTTTTATGGTTAATCATCTCGTAGTAAATCTCTGCTTTAATCTCCCACTGGGCCACCCAGGCTGTCCTTTTATTAGGAAATAAATAGTGCAGGTATTTTGTGCCACATTGCGGCCAGCAAGGGGAGCTTGATGGTGGGAAGACAGGCCTGGAGGAGCTTTGAGGCCCTGAGGACAAAGAGAGGTGTGAGAATAATCCTGAGACGTCGGGTGTGGGGGCACGGCTTGTGCGAGATACAAAAATTGTGACAAAGGACTTCCCTGGTGGTCCAGTGGCTAAAAATCTGTACATCCAAGGCAGGGGGCCCAGGTTCTATCCCTGGTCAGGGAACTAGATCCCACATGCCACAACTAATACCCGTCGCAGCCAAATAAATTTTTTTAATTATAAAACTGGC
This sequence comes from Odocoileus virginianus, assembly GCF_023699985.2. Taxonomy (NCBI): domain Eukaryota; kingdom Metazoa; phylum Chordata; class Mammalia; order Artiodactyla; family Cervidae; genus Odocoileus; species Odocoileus virginianus. The sequence continues at coordinate 39,812,051 of NC_069703.1, read as the reverse complement.
TTCTGCTCCAAAGCTCTAGGTGAGATTGTTAAATGAAAGATCGGCTGACAGATAAGCCCCCACCCCTACTGCTCCTGTGCTGTGCCGCCTGAGGCTGGCCAGGCCCTCTCTGGGCCTCCTACAGCCGAGGAGGGGGTTTGGGAAGTGTAACTCAGGGGTGACCCACCCACCCAGTGAAGTGAGAATGAACAGACAAGGCCAGATCAGAAGGAAGCTCCCCCGACACACCTCTGAGTAGCCCTGGGGTCAGTCTGGCCCCACCCAGCTTCCCCTTTCCCTGACTCTCTGAGCAGAAGGAGTACTGAACAGCAAGTCAGAAACCTAAGCCTCTGTCAATTATGGTTTTCTCAGGGTATATGCCCAGTAGTGGGATTGTTGGGTAATATAGTAGTTCTGGGACTTCCCTGGGAGCTCAGCTGGTAAAGAATCTGCCTGCAATGCAGGATGTGAGTGAAGTCGTTCAGTCGCATCCGACTCTTTGTGACCCCATGGACTGTGCCCACCAGGCTCCTCCATCCATGGAATTTTCCAGGCAAGAGTACTGGAGTGGGTTGCCATTTCCTTCTCCAGGGCATCTTCCTGACCCAGGGATCGAACCCAGATCTCCCGCATTGCAGGCAGACACTTTACTATCTGAGCCACCAGGGAAACTCACCCTTGTTCAATTCCTGGGCCAGGAAGATCCCCTGGAGAAGTGATAGGCTAGTTATTCCCGGGCTTCCCTGCTGGCTCAGACGGTAAAGAATCCGCCTATAATGCAGGAGACCTGGGTTTGATCCCTGGGTTGGGAAGATCCCCTGGAAGAGGGCATGGCAACCTAGTCCAGTATTCGTACCTGGAGAATCCTCTTGGACAGAGGAGCCTAACAGGCTACAGTCCATGGGGTTGCACAGAGTCAGACACAACTGAAGCGACTTGGCACGCACACACACATGGTAGCTCTATTCCTAGTTTTTTTAAGGAATCTCCACACTGTTCTCCACAGCGGTTATATCAGTTTACATTCCCACCAACAGTGCAAGAGGGTTCCCTTTTCTCCACATCCTCTGAACCTATTTGCAGTAATGGAGATGCGGACAAAGAGAACAGATGGTGGACACAGTGTGGGAGGGAGAGGGTGGGGCAAATTGAGAGAGCAGCATGGAAGCATACACACTGCCAAATGTAAAATAGATAGCCAGCGGGGATTTGCTCCACCTAGTTGAGCTCGGTGACAACCTAGAGGGGTGCAATGGAATGGGAGATGGGAGGGGGGCTCACGAGGGAGGAGACATATGTATACCTGTGACTGACTCGTGCTGATGTATGGCAGAAACCAGAAAAAGACTGTAAAGCAATTATTCTCCAATAAAAAATTACAAAAAAAAAAATACAAAAACTCTGAGCCTGGCAACTAAAAAAATGCAGAAGGCTGCAAATAAGAACAGAGCTTATTTAGGGTCTTAAGAACTACAGTTTGGGAAAAAGAGATTGAGTTAAAACAGAGTGTTCTTGGGGAGAGAAAGAGTAAAGGGCTTATTAAGAAAAAGGCCACAAGGCTGTACTCTGACACAAGGAAAGAAATATTTGTCCTGAAGTGATGGCTGTCAGATGTTTTAGGGTAAGGGTCCCATAGTCATCTTGAGTTTCTGGCAGATGATCTGGATGCTTTCCTAAAGGCGATACGTGGTCAAAAGGTCGGATTCCCTCCCAGCTGGGATGAGCACAAGTCACCCTTCCTCAGTTGCAATTCAGAGAGCTCTCTTGGCCGTGCAAGTGGAAGTAAAAGTCGTTCAGTTGTGCCCTACTCTTTGCGACCCCGTGGACTATACAGTCCGTGAAATTCTTCAGGCCAGACTACTGGAGTGGGTAGCCTTTCCCTTCTCCAGGGGATCTTCCCAACCTAGGGACCAAACCCAGGTCTCCCGCATTGCAAGCAGATTCTTTACCAGCTGAGCCACAAGGGAAGTCGCCCCTACCCCACTGTTATTTCCCTTTCATAGGCTTCAGCCCAGCCTGTATAAGATGATTTGCTGTGTCACCTTGGACTAGGGTCTTCCTCTTTGGTGTCTGAGATATTGTGATATATATATAAGAAATATATATAAGAAATTTTATATATAAAATATATATAAATCTTTGGTCTTCACTGTTTCTGACACACAGCTCCTAAAACTAGGAATTTTCTAAGCATTGAGAGCAATAAAGGTGTCATGTTGTATGAATGAGATGACTTTTTTGGGAAGCACCTAGGTCAAACCTCAGGATGGGGACTGGTTGCCAGGGGAACCAGCCAGGTAATTAGAGGGTTAGAACTTTCAGTCCCTCCCCTCCCCCAACCCCCACCAACCTCCAGGGAGCGGAGAGAGGCTAGACTCCCAGCTCAATCACCAATGATGAGTGATTTAATCCATCATTCCTGTATAAAGAAGCTTCTTCCCACATGCCTTGCCCTGTGCATCTCTTCCATGTGGCCATTTCCAAGTTGTATCTTTTTATAATTAACCAATAATCATTAAGCGTGTATGCTCAGTTGTGTCCAACTCTTGGTGACCCCCATGGACTGTAGCCTCCCAGGCTCCTCTGTCCATGGAACTTTCCAGGCAAGAATATTGGAGTGGGTTGCCATTTCCTACTCCAGAGGATCTTCCCGACCCAGGGATCAAACCTACGTCTCTTGTGTCTCCTGCACTGGCAGGCAGACTCTTTATCAACTGCACCACCTAGGAAGCCCTCGAAATAAACCGGTGATCTAGTGAGTAAAATGTTTCTCTGGGTCCTGTGAGCCACTCTAGCAAACTAATCAAATCTGGGGAGGGGGTCTTGGGACCCTCCCATCGCTAGGCGGTTGGTCAGAAGCACAGAGGACAACCTGGACTTGCCATTGGCATCCAAAGTGAGGTGGGCAGGGAGTCGTAGGAATGAGCCCTTCATCTGTGGGACCTGACACTGTTTCCGGGGAGATAGTGTCAGAATTGAGTTCGTTGCTTGTGGCGTGGGGAAAAGCACTTGCATCGGATGTCTCATCTGCAAAACGAAGGACATGCTGGGGATGTGCTGTACCCGTGTTCTTCCTAGTGGTCCAGGTGCTGAGATCCGCTGCAGGGTGGCCCACTCAATGGGAAGAAGGTTTGGGGACTGGATGAGGTCTCTCTGCCCAGCTACCCACCCCCTCCTCTTTATGCCCCTCCGCCTCCCCCCTTGCCTTGGGGACCCCATCTGGCGCCGTCCTCATCCCCCCACTCCCCAGATGCGATGGAAAGACTTCAGCGCAGCTCAGCCAGGATGCAGAGAACTGACTCTCTCCCTCCAGATGGCAGTGTCCTCTCCTGCTCCAAGCCCTAAACTTAGACGTGTTAGAGCTGAAAACCAGCTCTAGCTGCTCCTTCCGGTAGCTGGCAGCCCACAACCTGTGCTTCAAAAAGCGCTGGTGCTGCAGAAGAATTGGAAGCAGGGTCGGGAAGAGCTCTCTGCACACCCACGGGCAGCATTACTCACAACAGCTGAAACGCAGCCCAACCGGCCACCGGCAAATGAGCGGATGAGCGAAATGTTGTCTATCCCTGTGATGGATAGGGCCCAGAAAGATCTTAAAAAAAGGAAGTTCTGACACATCCGACGACACAGATGAACCTATGCTAAGAGAGGCAAGCCAGAGATAAGCCTGGGGGAAGTGAGGAAAGGGGAGATGTTATTTAATGGGGATGGAGTTTCAGTTTTACAAAGTAGAATTATGGCAACAGGTAGTAGGGCTGCACAACGCTAAGAATGCATTCAGTACCACTGAACTATACCCTTAAAAATGGTTAAGACCAGGCTTCCCTGGTGGCTCCGTGGTAAAGAATCCGCCTGCCAAAGCAACAGATACAGGTTCCATCCCTGGTCTGGGAAGATCCCACATGCTCAGAGCAACTAAGCCCATTTGCCACCACTATCGAGCCAGCACGCTAGAGCCTGTGCTCAGCAAGGAGAGATGCCATCGCCAGGAGAAGCCCAGGCACCGCAACTAGAGAGCAGCCCCCACTCGCCGTAACTAGAGAAAAGCCCATGCAGTAAGGAAGACCCAGCACAGCCAAAAATAAATAAAATTGCATTTAAGAAAATGGCTAAGATGCTAAATTTTACATTATGTGTATTTTACAACAGTTTTTTTAAAATCAAAGATTAAAAAAAAATGCCAAATAATAGTAACAACTACTTGATTGACTAGTGAACATTTACCACCTAAGTAGTGGGCACTGCTTTAAATAATTCACACGCAGGAATTTACTTACTGCTCACAACAAGCCTGTGAGAAAGAAACTTTTACTTCCATTTTACAGATGAGGAAACTGAGGCAGAAAGAAGCTAGCTGACTTGTTCAAGGTCACGGGGGCTGGTAATGGCTGACCAAGACTGGACCAGAGACTCGGACTCTTGAATCCTCATGGTGACCCATGGGACAGCCCTTACCAGCCCCAATTTCCTGGACTGTTTGTGGATTTACCCAATAAGACCCCAGAGGGAGGCTCAGGGGAAGCTGGGGAGTATGGACGTGGATTCCGCAGAAGGATGAGGATTGGCCCCCATCAGCCCCTTGCCATGGTCCCCAGAGCCTCCCAGGGCAGCGCTATGGAGAGTGCACCACACTCAGTCCGGCCTCTGGAGCCCCCCTCCTGCGGCGTGGGGAGTGGCAAGTACCCGGCACTGGGGAGTCTGGTGGCTACTGGACTCACCCAAGGTTGGGGAAGCAGGTTCTGCATTCAGTGGGGCTAGACCAGGAGCAGCTTGAAGAGTCCACGAGCCCTGAGAAGGCAAGTCACCGTGAGACTCAGAGATTTCCTGCTCTTAATGAAGGGAGTGACGAGGGCTTTCTGGGTAAGAGAAAGTTCCCGAGTTTGGTCACTTGCAAGGAGGCCAGAGGCAGTTCTGGCCGAGCCCAGGGAAGTCAAATGTCAACTCTGGCCTCCCGTCCTCAGGAAGGTCATCAGGCCTGGCCCTGGTCACCACCGCCTCCAGGAAGTGACCACAGCAGGGACCGGCCTCCCTCCCTATGCCTGGTCAGGGAGCCCAGACCTTCCCAGCCTGCTTCGAAGATTATTACTGTCTTAAAAAATCAAAAAACATAAGAGCTTCCTTGGGACAAAAGGGGAAGAGGAGGGCCTGTGGTCAGACGAGTCTCAGTCATTTTCTAGCAGATGAACTTGTGGCCTCAGACAATTCACGTCTCACTTCTGAGCCTCCGATCTTGGGCTGTAAATGGAAACAACGACCCAACCTCGCAGACCACGTGAGGCTGAAATGCGATCACAGCCGGTGAGGGTGAGGGTTGACCCGCGCTTCCATCACCTCTTTGCTCTTGATGGAATGTCTTTTCATGACCCGGGAAGGGAGGAGGTACCAGCCAGTGAAAAAGAACAAGAAAACATTTAGAAATAAAACATTCCCCTATGCCTAAGCTTTGAAAGCCAAACCTTCCCTCCAGGTTCAGGAGAGGACCCCCCCTCCTGGGTCCTGGCTCTCTGCCACCTTCTTCCCACACTCAGGGGTTCCTACTTTGCTTCTGTGCCTGGACCAGAGCCAGACAGACACTTGGAGCCCTGCCAGCCACTGAGCCGCTGCCCAGAGAAGGGCCAGGCGCCCAAGCAGCGAGCAGGAGCCAGGAGAGAGGCCAGAAGCCAGCGGGGAAGATGGTGCATACAGGAGTGTGTGTGCATGAGACAAGAGACAGAAAGACAGAAAAGAGAGTGACAGAAAGAAAGAGAAACACAGAGAGAGACACAGAATGAGAAAGATGAAGAAGGAAAATTAACTGTGACCCCTTTCTTGGTCTAGCACCCCCCTCCTCCCTGACCCCTTTCCAACCCCATCTTCACTCCAACACCACCCCAATCCCACCCCCCAGCTCTGGTAAGTCAGCCCCCCTTCTATAAGTAGTGGTGTTGATAGCACCGCCCCTGGGGTCCAGTGAACCATCGCACAGTAGGTGTTCAACGAACATGACCCTTCCCACACCCCTCACTCAGGGGAAGATCTATTGGATGGAACCTGGGCTGCACGTCCCCAGGGAACGACTCACAGGAATCAGAATCTATCTGATGCCTCCATCACCTCATCCAGAAAACCAGGACGGCTTTCAGTTGTTTATTTCTTAAATGTTTTGATGTTTCATTCATGAAATACAGTTTTCCTGAGGCCTCTTGAAATACAGAGTGAAGTGATGGAAATACTTGAAATACGGAGTGAAGGATTTAATGAGAATTTGGGCCTGTGCACCCTGGACACTGCTCCCGAGAGGCCATGTCTGTTCCCAGAGCAGGAGTCCCCATCCTAATTCTGCAAGGGGAGGAAGAAGGGGAGAAGTCTCAGCTACAGGATGGAGTGGGGGTCATGGACCCATTCCACAGGGAGGCAAAGTGGAGTCACTTCAGCATACATAAACACACAGTAGCTGGAATGTGGAGAACAGTTCAGACTTTTCAAAGCACCTAGAAAATGCACAAGGAAGACTGATAGAATGAATGAAGGACACCCCATTCACAGATTTGACTTGGGTCCCAGAGTGTCCCTGAGGATGGGGGAGGGCAATTGTCATTATCTCATCTTTCTGGACAAAGAAGCAAAGGCTCAGAAAGGTTAAGCTACTTTCCCAAGGACACACAGCAACAGCTTGTATTCCTAGCTTCTGGGGAGTACTGAGTCCAACTCTCCTTTGACAGACGGGGAAGCTCAGGTTCAGAGAGTGATGATGATGAGCCCAAGGGCAGTGGCCAGAGTGGTCAGGACCCACCCCTAGGATTTCTCTAACCCAGAACAGGCTGGGTCCCTCGATCCAGACCTTCTCCTTCTCTCAGACCCCTCTGCACTCCCACCATCCTGTTCCCCTCCCACCAAGGTGACAAGCCTCATCCCAGTCCCTTCCTAGCCTTGACCTTGGGAGCCAGATGTCTAGTGTTCCCAGGCCACTGGACCTGTGCACCCTCTTCAACTCTCTACATCCACCAGGGAGCTGGTCCCATGCATCCTCCCCACCAGAAGGTCAAGGAACAGAGGCCTCCCCCACAAGAATTCTGCATCAACCCAGGAAGTGGGCTGTGACCCCTCCTGACCCCAGAACTCAGGTTGCCAAGTCCACTATTGAAATACCTCTCAGAGCACTGTCACCAGGCCTCACTTACACACCTCCTGTGATGGGACACTCACTCCCCCAAGTCACCCACAACCAGGAGGCAGCCCCGATGTCAGAAAGCCTTTCCTTAGACTAACCTGAAGGCTGGCCCTGTGGCCTGACTGCTCTCTCCCAGACACAACTCTCGGGGCCACCCAGCCTGCATCCGCTCTTCCCATGGCAGCGCTCTAAACATTTGAAGGAGTGATCACAGTCACTCCTTCATTCATGAAACTTACTGGAAGACAGCCATGGCGGCTGCTTTCACCCATTCACTCATTCATTCATTCATCTCACTGGGTGCCAGGCCCTGGGCTGGCTCCTGGGGAGGCAGCTGTGACATGGTCACAATCTCTCCCCCAGCACAGGCGGTGAGGCAGGTGGGTGGACCAGAAGTGACACACGATTTTCAAGTGCCGAGATGCGGTGAGGGGAGGCAGATAGCTGTGAAGCCGGGAGCCCCAAGAAGGAGCCTTTGGGGAAGAAGGGGGAGGTGAAGGGAGAAAGTTTCAAGCAGATGAAGCAGGAATTTCCAAAACCCAGAGAGACTTTGCAGCACCCGGGGGATGGAAAACAATGGGGAGAAGACTGGGGTTTGGGATGGGGTGGTGATGAGGGAGAGGTGGAGGGGTGGGCAGAGCCAGACTCTGCAGTGCCCCAAAGTCATGCTGCCCACAGCACCCTGCACCACCTCTTCCCTATCTCCATGACCCCCACAGCCTGGATGGTCCAGGGGGCAAGAATCCCCCTCACCTTGGTGTTTAGGACACAGAAGCCAGGAGGAAAGTAGAGAAAAGACCCCAAGGGTCTCCCTAGTTCAGGCCCAGGGAGAGCCCAGGTCAAAGAAGAAGACACAGTGACCTACTTTGAGCCCCCAGCACAAGTGCCAGGCCTGGCCGGGCTCCCCATGAGCTGCAGCGAATCTGGCCCTCAGTACAGTCTGGCAGGACGGAATCACTAACCCACCTGCCAAGGTGTTCAGTGAAGCACATTCATTCACGTCCCGGGATTATTGGTCCTGCATGGAGGCACCGTGATTTGTCCAGGCTCACCCAGGTCCCTGGTCCCAGCACTCAGCCTGGGTCTGGCCCCCACTGGGGCAGTAAAAGGAGGCCAAGATGGGAGTGACAGGACAGCCTGGGCCAGGTAAATGTGCTGGTGGCCAGACAAGAGCCAGCCTTGGCTCTGCCCTGAGCTCAGGCTCAAGCTCAGGCCCTGGCCAGCCCTGCCCAAGGCTTGATCTCTGGGGGCTGGGGTCACTGGGGTTATGGTCTCTGCCAGGGTCAGAGAGACCCAGAGTAAGTTCTGTCTCAGGGATTCAGTGGCCGATCCTCTACTGCCTGTGGTCTCCAGGGAACTGGAAGTTGAGGGGGTAGGATTGCTGGATGGGGGCTGTTGAGAGGGGTGCTGTCTGGAGACCTGGAGAGGTAGACAGGCTCTGGAGTCAGATGCTCCAGTTCAAATCTTGTCTCTGACCCTGAGCAGGCATGTCCTGAGCAGGCCACATAACCTCTTGAGCCTCAATGTCCTCATCTGTAAAATGGGCTGATAACAGTATCCCCTCATAGGCTGGTTGTGAGAGGCCGGTTACCCACAGGACAAGCATTCAGCAGAGTCAGAGTCCCATCAACATCACATGTGATTCCCTGGCAGCCCTGAGAATGTCATCAGTGGAAAGAATCCTGGGAGGACGAATCTGGGAGCCAGGCTCTGGCATTCACTCCCCTCCACACTGTGGAAAGGAAATGGGTTGCCATTTCCTTCTCCAGAGGATCTTCCAGACCCAGGGATCGAACCCATGTCTCTTGTGTCTCCTGCATTGGCAGGTGGATTCTTTACCACCATACCACCTGGGAAGTTTAAAAGGAAGATGGTGATGCCCGTTTCCCAGGACTGTGGTGGGGATGAGATGTGAAAGCCCCTCCTCCGCTCCAGTGCCTGGCACCAAGGAAGGCCCAGTGAATGTAGCTGCCCCCCTTTCCCCATGAACTGGCCCCAGGCATTGCTGCAAAGGGGTACCTGCCCCATAGTGTGCATGAGGGGCCTGGAGCCAGGCCAGACCGGAAGGCATTTGGTGGGTTGGCTAGTTGGTAATCCTATAAGCTGACAGCCAGTTCACTACCTGTGCCAGGTAGAGAGCAAAATGCTTTACACAGATATTATCCCCCGAACCCTCCCAACAGCCCAACCAGGCAGCTGTTGATGCCCTCACTTTAGAGATGAGCAGATCAGAGATAAGCAGTGACTTGCCCAAGGCCCCACAGGTGGCAAACAGTGGAACCCAATTAGAATCCCGCCAGGCTCCCCCAAGAGTCCATCTCTCCACCACCCACCCTCCCTGCCAGTAGTAGCAGTGATGAACAAACAGGAGGTGACAGTCCCGGCTGTGACGATGAGGCCTGAGGGGACAGAACTGTCTGCTTCCCCTCCAGGAGACCCCATGATTCAGCAGGAGAGGACTCACCATCTGGCCCTGCCTACAGATTCACTTTCTAGAACAAGTCTGCCTGGGACACTGTCTTCCACTGTTTTACCTATTGAGCTGAGCAGGTGGGCAGGACAGAAAATGGGTACAGTTAGCATCCCTACAAGATGGGGATGGAGGAGGAACAGAGGAGGGAGGCTGCTCTGCAGTCAGCACTAGATGCTGAGGACGCCTATCTGGTGTCAACTGAAAAAAAATCATACAATATGAGGGCTGCGTTGTTCTTCAGTTGCTCAGTCATGTCTGACTCTTTGTGACCCCATGGACTGTAGTATACCAGGCTTCCCTGTCCTTCACCATCTCCCGGAGCTTGCTCAAACTCCAGGAGCAAGTGACTCAAACTCACTGAGTCAGTGATGCCATCCAACCATTTCATTCTCTGTCATTCCCTTCTCCTGCTGCCTTCAAACCTTTCCCAGCATCAGGGTCTTTTCCGGTGAGTTGGCTTTTCACACCAGGTGGCCAAAGTATTGGAGCTTCAGCTTAAGCATCAGTCCTTCCAATGAATATTCAGGGTTGATTTCCTTTAGGATTGACCTGTTTGATCTCCTTGCAGTCCAAGGGACTCTCAAAGAGTCTTCTCTAGCACCACAGTTCGAAAGCATCAATTCTTTGGCACTCAGCCTTCTTTATGGTCCAACTCTCATATCTGTACATGTCTACTGGAGAGACCATAGCTTTGACTATATAGGCCCTTGTCAGCTAAGTGATGTCTCTGTTTTTTAATATGCTGTCTAGATTTGTCACAGTTTTTCTTCCAAGGAGCAAGCGTCTTTTAATTTCATGGCTGCAGTCACCGTCCACAGTGACTGAGTTTCAGTTTTATTCGAGGGTCTTACTGAGGGTTGTAGCCTGGGAGACAGCCTCTCAGAAAGCCTTGAGGAACTTCCCCAAAGAAGGAGGGGGAGAGGCCTGTTTATATATGATTTCAGCTAAGGAGGATGTGCACTCATGCACACATCTCGGTAAAAGGTCATTGCTAATCGTAAGAACTAGGTATATCTCAGTTAATGATTTTAGTGCTTATCCCACTCCAGTATTCTTGCCTGGAGAATTCCATGGACAGAGAAGCCTGGCAGGCTATAGTCCATACAGTCACAAAGAGTCAAACACAACTAAGCAACTCACACTTTCACTTTCAGTGTGGGAAGATACAAGAATCCAAGTTCATGAAAAATCCTTCCTAAAATACACTTAACTATCTAAGGGCCTGTTTTGCCTATTTTTCTAAAGTACAGTATACTTCATCCTGTTCTTTGTCCTGAATTCCTTTCAGAGTGTCCTGTAGGTCAGTGACTGCAGTGGCCAATGACTTGATCTTTGTAGAAGTAGGTTGCAGGCAACTTTCTTTGTTTTACACCAGACCCCTCCTCTGGGGTCTTCTTTCACCCCTTGGCAATTCAGTGACCTTGTTCCCTCTGCACCCTGGAGCAGATTCACTCCCAGTGTATGAAGATGGACAGAGGGGAGATGGCCATTACTAGGGCTCACAGAGGGTTCCCTCACTTCATGGGATGGGGTTGGTGTTGACACAGGGACAAGCTTTGGGTCATATTGGTCTCAAATCACTTAAGCATTTTGGGATCAGCTTTTTCATCTATAAAATGGCATGATATGTGTAGATACTTCTTGAAGATATTTGACAGATTCATGGGGATTTATTACACTCCTTCTCCACTTTTGTATATGTCTGAGTTTAGTTCAGTCACTCAGTCATGTCTGATTCTTTGTGACCCCATGGACTGCAGCACACCAGGCTTCCCTGTCCATCACCAACTGCGGGAGCTTGCTCAAACTCATGTCCATCAAGTCAGTGATGCCACCTAACCAACCATCTCATCCTCTGCTGTCCCCTTCTCCTCCTGCCTTCAACTTTTCCCAGCATCAGGGTCTTTTCCAATGAGTCAGTTCTTCACACTTTGGTGGCCAAAGTATTGGAGCTTCAGCTTCAGCATCAGTCCTTCCAATGAGTATTCAGGATTAATTTCCTTTAGGATTGACTGGTTTGATCTCCTTGTAATCCAAGGGACTCTCAAGAATCTTCTCCAACACCACAGTTCAAAATTTTGTCTGAAATTTTTCATAATAAAAAAGCTTATTTTTTAATGGGATGATAAATCACACCTTGGTAGAAGAAAATAAGATAATAACACATGGAGAGAGCTCAGTGCTGGGCAAGCCTACAGCAAATGCTCAGTGAGTACCAGCTGTTAAGATATTATTAAACCATCTGGCCCAAGCCCCTGTAATTGTGTGAAGAGGGAAACTGAGATCCAGAGAAATCAGGAGACGGGCTTCAGATTCCAAAGGTGTGAATGGGGGTCCGGAAGGAAGGTCAGGGTCCTCAAGGCCTGCATCCCTCACCTTGCTGGGTCTCAGCCCCACTGGATTTCTTCCGGGTGTCCTCAGAGAGACAAGCAAATCCTTGGCTTCAAAGGGTAGTTTTCTAAAAGAGGCAACACTCCGTGTCTCTGATACTAGACACAGAACCACGTCAGTGCCCTAACAGAGACCCTGGATTAGGAAGAGTATTGTGGGGAGTGAGCTCAGACACCCATTGAGCATCTCCTGCATGCCAGGCATGGTGGCAGGCTCTTTAAGTCAGACAAGGCTGTGCTCAGATCCCAGCTCTGCTGCTGGCTTGCTATGGCCTAAAGCAAGTCCTTTACCTCTCTGAGCCTCAGTTTTCTCATCTGTGAAATGGGAACATAAGAGCCACATTAAGGGAGGTTGTAAGGAATAAAGGTAATAATTTACATGAGGCATCTAGCACACAGCAGGAGCTCACACACTCTAGTTCTCATCCTCTCGACACTGACTAGATAGGTGACCTGAAAGACCCCTGCCCCCTGACTCCATCCCCTCCCCAAGGGAACCAGCCTCAGAGCTTCATAATCCTCCCTCTCCATAATCCTCCCCCTCTAGCAGGTGTCTAGAGCACCACGTTTTCTCTCTCCACTCCTTACAGACCAACAAGGCTCATTGAGAGCCAGGCTGGGGCCATTGTGGGTGTGGGGGCAGGCAGGAGGACAGGGAGGGGATGCACTTTAGGAAATACTCAGAGGAGGGACTGGTAAGCATGACCGGGAACAAAGAGAATCTGCCCTTCACTGATTCAAGCCCAGATGATGATGGTAAGGATGGTGATGGTGCTGGTGAAGATGATGGTGGTGAGGATGGCAGTGATGGTGAGGTAATGGTGGTGATTCTCGTGGTGAAGATAACAGGGAAGATGGTTAGATCAGGCAGTTATATGGTAATGCTGTGTGCCAGGCATTGTTTTAAGTACTTTACATATATTAATGCATTTACTTTTTCCAGCAACTCTAAAAAGCTTGCATCAATATTATCCCCATTTTGTAGTTGAGAACACTGAAGCATAGAGAGATTAAATAACTTGCCCAAGGCCATGCAGTTGATAACTGACAGTGTTAAGATTCAAACAATCTATATGAGCCTACATATTTAACCCCAGTGCTATGATGATAATGACAGTGCAAAAATGGACACAAATAGTAAGAGCAGACAAACGTCATTAAATGTTGATAATGTGCCAGGAGCTGTTTGCTTTATATTATCTCATTTAATTTTCACTAGTGAGCAAATTCTGGGAGATGGTGAAGGACAGGCAAGACTGGCATCCTGCAGTCCGTGAGGTCGAAAAGAATCGGACACAACTTAGCAACTGAACTGAACTGAATTTTCACTCTATTCCTATGAAAAAGGTAGTATTCCCTCCATTTTACAGATGGGAAACTGAGACTCAGAGAGGAAGGGTAACTGGTCCAATGGCTCCGTAATGAAGGTGGGGTTTGACCATGGCCCTGGCAGACTCCAGAGCTTGTGCTTTTAACAGCTTTAAAAGGCACAGGATGCAGTCTGGAGTCCTTCTCTGGAGTCTGGAGACTCAGGATCAGGCTTGACTCTGTTCCTCATCCACTGTGTGACCTTCAGCAAGCTGCTCACCCTCTCTGATTCCTGCTAGTCCTCAGAGTCCCTCCCACCCCTTTCCAGTGCCTCACCTCCATTTCACACCTGTATTCAGGACCCTCTCCCTTCCCCCTGCCCCATAGCTCACACGTCTCTTAAATCCAGCCATCCAAAGTCAACTTCCCAGACACTTCCCAGCAGCCCCACTCAAAGAAACTGCCCACTTGAGGTCACTACACCTGGGTCTTCAGGTCTTGCGAAGTGTCTGGGGATCAGAGTAGAAAACCATGTTACCGTCTCCAAGTCTGCCTTTTTCTCTCTTGTCCTCCCATCCCCACCCATTATATGCAAATTGAGCAAGGTTTCCCCCTAAGAGCACAGAGAACAGAAGCACAGGCAATGGAAAGGAGCAGACCCAGCCTCAAGAATCTCAGCAGTGATGCTTTCTGCGTGATCTTGGACAAGTTTCTTTACCTCTCTGAACCTCAGTAATATGCTCGTAAATTGCAGTTAACAACAGTACCTACCTCATGGAGTGGTTGTAAGAATCAAATATGAAAAGGTAGTATCAAGTGCCTGAGTGATAGAAATTCTCAAGCAATGGCAGTTGGAGGGTTATTATTCTCTGCCCCTCCTCCACGTTCACCACTCACCCTGGTTCAGGCTCCGTCTCTCCTCCATCCCTGCCTAACGAAATGGCCTCCTCCCAGGACCCTGCTTCTCCTCATCCATCTAGCTCCCCGCTGACCTTCCTCTCCTTCAAGTTCTTCAGGGGTCCCCACTGCAGGGTTGCAACGCGCTCTCGAGGCTCTGCCTCGTGGCCCCATTGGCCACTACTTGCGTTGCAGTTGTGATTCCCACCACATCCCTTCTGGAGACTAACTGCACCAGGCCAATCAAGCTCATCCTCAGGTTCCCTGACCAAGGGGCCCCACTGCCAGCCCTTTGCTCAGACGCTTCCCTGGGCTGAGCACACCCTTGTGCCCATCCCCACATCCCATCCAAACATCAGGACTCAGCTTGAGTCTGCTCTGATTTCTTACTTTACTCCTAAACCCTGGGTAAGAGTTGTCCTGCATCCCCCTCCCGACTTCCAGAACAGTTCCCTGGTCTTTCCTCATGTATAGCATGTATCACAGTCTATTTAAGTGTTTAGCTTACACACACACGCACACACACGCACACTATATTCTCTGCAGTATGTCCCCTCCCCTCCAATGCGAACTGGCCTGTCCTTGCTCTGACCAATTGTGTTCGGCAGAGGTGATGTGAAGCCAGCCCTGAGTCTCACCTTTAAGGGATCTGGAAGCTCCTGCTGTGATCTCTCGCTTGCCCGAGTCTCCGTGTGAGAGTTCCATCTCTCAGGATGCCGCCACGCTATGGGGAAACCCAAGGCAGATGGAGAGGATCTGGAGGCGGAGACGCCCCATCGTCAGAGACGACAAGCCCAGATCTCCAGGAGGCCCAACTTGAAATGAAGGAGTGAAGCGGCCGTCTCAGGAGGGCTCCTCACAGCCAGCATTTCCCCTAGCCAACCCCAGGTGGTCCAGCTGAGCCTTTTCCCAATCCCTGACCCTCAAAATAAAATAGTTGTTTTAAACCACCAAGTGCTGTGGTAGTTGGTTGTGTAGCAATAAATAGCCAGAATAGAATCCCCTTCCCCAGCTGAGCAGGACACAGCTCCTCCTCTTCCTCCACATTCTCAGGCCTAAGGTCACCTCCTCGGGGAAGCCCGCCTGGACCTCCACGTGGGGTCAGACACAGGGCTCTGTGTGTTCCTCACCACCTGCGCTCCTCCATCATGGTGTGTGCTCACCCACATGTCCTGCAGCTGTGGCATCACCTCCATCTCCCCTGCAGACCATGTGCCCCTGCTGTGTCACCAGCCCAGCACACACCAGGGTTCAAAAGATACATGGGAAGCAGTGAACATGTCTGTCTGAAAGGTGGTGCCGTCTGTCCCAGCCCCATGTGCTGAGTAGGGTCGGAGGGTTACCCCAGCTCTGCCTCCCAGCTCCTGATGACAGGTTGGATTCAAGGGTCTTGGTCCCTCTGCCAACCTTGAGGCCTGGTCCCTGGCTCTCCCCACCGCCATGGAGCCCCCGGGAATGGCCTTCCCTGGGAGGAGACTGGGAGTGCTGGGGTAGGGGAAGGAGAGAGCTGAGTCAGGCTGGGGGACAAGGCATCAACCTCCTGCTGCCCTCTCCCCACAGCCCCCCAGCCTGTCTCGACACCACCTCCAGGAAGCCTCCGAGGCTCCTTCATGAGCACCACAGCTCCTCCATCTACTGTTTCCCTGCGGGTCTGAGGCCACGCTGGGGCTGCCTTGGAGACCCGACTCCTCCTGTATTTGTTGTGCAGCCCCACACACACCACCACGCGCTGTCCTCCAATTCTACAACAGCCTCCTTTTACCAATGAGGAAACCAAGGGTCACAGAGGCTGAGCAACTTGCCCAAGGTCACACAGGAAGGAGAAGAAGCAGGACTTGGGCTTTGACACTCTGGCTCTGAGTCCAGTGCGTTTCCCACCACATCAGGACAAGGTGACTCAGGAGCCCCGAGATTTTTCAACCTGTTCCTTCCCTGAGAATCAGCTGAGGGCCTCCTTCCTCAGAACATGAGGCCCTGAAATCTGAGTCTCAGACCCCCATTTGGTGTCAGCAGCCAATATGGGGTGGGAGGAGTGAGCAAGTCAGAGAAAGAGTATGCATGCTTGCTAAGTCGCTTTAGTCGTGTCTGACTCTTTGTGACCCCGTGGACTGCAGCCCGCCAGGCTCCTCTGTCCATGGGGCTCTCCAGACAAGACTCCTGGAGTGGGTTGCCATTTCCTCCTCCAGGGGATCTTCCCGACCCAAGGATCAAGCCCACATCTCTTGCCCCTTCCTCATTGTCACGCAGATTCTTCACCACTAGTGTCACCAGAGAGAGAAAGAGAAATTAATTTGTTTGTTGAGAAATAGAGACAGAATTATCAGGCAACCTTTACAAAACCCAGACACCAGGCTCACAGAGACATAAACACACACACATATTCACATGGAAGGAAAGAGAGAAACACACAAAAGCGAAGAGATGCAATGTGTGGAAATGAGATAATAGATATAAAGAGAAAGGAGGAAGATGGCGGAGGAGTAGGTGGACAAGGAGTACACCAAGAAATCTCTCCAAGGATACACCAGGAATACACCTTCAGACACGGAAGTACATGCAGAACACCAGCTGAGAACGGACAGGAGTACCTGACCAGCAGAAAAGAATATACAGAACCGCACAAAACTCGGTAGGACGAAGGATCTAGGAGGGAAAACAAGAGTGTTAGTAGGACTGGATCAGTGAGTGGGGGAACTGAAGCAGGGGTCCGATCCCCACGTTGGGACAACTGTCTGACTCAGAGAAGAAACATTTAAGGCTGAGAGTGAAACAGCTGACTTGCGGCAGCCTAAATGGAATGAGAATCAGACAGCCCTTGCCACAGCCACACACACCCCAGGCAGGCCCCCTGGAAGGTGCAGCGGCTGGAAGCCGGAGTTTAGGGATTGTGGACCAATCCCAGGGTGAGGGCTGCTGTTGACTGTGCCGAGAGACAGATTGAGGGGATGTGAGGGAGGAGACTGTGGTGGGAAATGCCTGTGGAGGAAAGTCTGGGCAGCCGTGGAAGCAAGGTGATACTGCCGAGGGCGTGGAACCATCACCATAGCCTCTCCCCACACACCAGCATCAGCAGCTGAACAATAGAGAGGCTGACCCATCAAACGCCTGATGCACTGGACCAGGACCCCACGCAGGGTGCCCCTTCAAGCAACTGATGCTCTGATCCATAGAATAGGAACCCAGCCGGGGAGAGCGGGGGCGGCCCTCTATGTGCCTGACACACGAACAACAGAGAAGGACCCCAGGCAAGGGAGGTCTCTAAGTGCCTGAGTGGGCGGAGCTAGGGAGAAAGACTGGCCAAAGAGGCCTTCTGATCACCAGCTACAAGAAGCTGGAACAAAGACTCTGGTAAGGCCATAACTCCTGGGGTAGAGGTGTGCCCCTGCACACTTTGCACCACCAGGTTCCCTGCAAGCCAAGCAGCTGTGCACTCAACTCTCTCGGGGGTAGAGCTGCCACAGGCAAAAAAAAAAATCTTGCGTCTATGCGTGCAGGGTCGCTTCAGTTGTGTCCATCTCTTTGTGACCCTGTAGACTGGGGCCTGCCAGGCTTCTCTGTCAGGGTCGTGCTCCAGGCAAGAATACTGGAGTGTATTGGCCAACACTGGTTGCCACACCCTTCTAGAGCACTACATTTCCTGCTGCCCTAACCACCAACTCCCCTGAGTACCTGCCAGAACCCCTGAGACCCAAGCAGCTGCACCACCTCCACTCCTGGCCCTCACGGGGGCAAACCCAAGTCCTCCAGGGCAGCCTCAGGGGCAATCCCCAGTGGATGGCCCACAGGCAGAGGTGGAAATAAAACCACAACTGAAATCCAAGGGCAGTGTGGCTAAGGAAGAAGACTCAAAACCTTCCCCCCAGCTGTACAAGCTGCAAATTAAATCCACATGATCAACTAGGCAGACTCTGTGTCTGTGGAATATATAAAAGGACATTGAGAGATCCCACAAGAGAAAATGCACTAATTCTGATCGCTGTGGACATTGGAGGCAAGAACATAGAGGAGTAGGACCAGATTCGAATCTCAGCTGCCCCCACAATAGCTCCACAGATCGGCACAGTGTTGGAGGGCATCCTCAGGATGTGAAGTGGACTGTGACTCCCAGCTAGCGAAAGGATTCTGAAAGCAGTGACTCAAGAAAAACATTTGTTATTCTTATGTTTTGACTTGTTCTGTAGATTCTTTTGTACTTTTTTTCTCTTTTTCCCCATCTGTTGTAGTTGTCGATTTTATTGGCACTATGAAATCTAATTAAGCATTTGAGCTTTGTTTTTCTCAGTCACATTTTTTATTCTTGTTATAAACCCTCTGCCTCTACGTTGGACTTTTACAGTTCTGTGAGTTTTCCTTTTTTTCCTCTCTTTTTAATTTTAGTTTATAATTTTTAAACCTATTATTTTTTCTGCATTTATTCCTTTGTTTGCTGTTCTTTTCCCCTTGTAGTTAATTTTGACTGTATATAAATCTTCTTTATCTACCTCTATTTAACTTTGCAAATCTATTCTTTCTTTCTTTACTTTCTTTCCTTTCCTTGCAAAGTATTTGTTAGTTTTATTTTCATTGCTTTATTCTCCAGTTGGCACTTTGCTTTAGTTCTGTTTTCCAGTTTGTGCTTTAGTTAGTTTTGTTCTTAACTGGTAGATATAACTTTTGGTTTCGTTTGTTTGCCGGGTCAATCTATTGTACTTTATTTTTGTTGGACTGTCTTGATTTTGCTTATGGGTGTATGTGTATATGTGTATATTCAGTCACACTTTTTATTGTTGTTATAAACCTCTGCCTCTACATTGGGCTTCTGCAGTCTGTGGAGTTTTCCTTTATTTTTTTTTTTCTTCCTTTTTTTTTCTTTTTATAATTTTAATTTTTTAAACCTCTTATATTTTTTCTACATTTATTCCTTTGTTTGCCTTTCCTACTGTTCTTTTCCCCTTGCAGTTAAACTTTAATGTATATAAATCTTCTTCATCTACCTCTATTTAACTTTGCATTTCTCTTCTTTCTTTTCTTCCTTTCCTTTCCTCTCAACATATTTGTTAGATTTGTTTTCATTGCTTTATTCCCCACCTGGCACCTTGCTTTAGTTTTGTTTTCCAGTTTATCCTTTAGTTAGTTTTGTTCTGGTAAATATAATTTTTTATTTCCTTTGTTTGCCAGGTCAGTCTACTGAACTTTATGTTAGTTGGACTGTTTTGACTTTGCTTATGGGTGGATATGTATATGTGTATATTCCATTATTTTAATTATTATTTGCCTGACTTTGTAACTGACATTTGTCTGGGGTTCATCTTTGGTTTCTTGATTTGGGGTATTTGTTTTAATCTCACTTAATGCCATAACAAACCACTCATGGAATATTTGTTCCTGGCCAGGGATCAAGCCCTGAGCCTTTGGAGCGGGAGCACTGACTCCAAGACCCTAGACTGCCAGAGAACCAACCCTGGGGAGCATCACATAGTCAGAGTGACTTGAACACAAGATCTGGCATCTCCCAAACGCCAGTAGCACCCTGTGCAGGACGCCTCATGTAAACAAACAAAGCTAAAATACAAACCCAATCATCAGTAGACAGGATTACCACCTCACTCAGCCTTGCCCATCAGAGGAAAAACAAACAAACAGAACTCAGCACAAATCTCACCCTATATGAAACTTACACAAACCGCTGGACCAAACTTAGTAGGGAAGAAACCAAAAAGAAGACAGAATTCAACCTTGAAGCCTGGGGAAAGGAGACCTCAAACACAATAAGTTAAAAAAAAAAAATGAAAAGGCAGAGAACTACTACACAACTGAGGAACAAACTAGAAATACAGAAGTCCAAATAAATGAAGAGGAAATAGGCAGACTACCTGAGAAAGAATTCAGAACAATGATAGTAAAGATGATCAAAAACCTTGAAAACAAAATGGAGAAAATGCAAGAATCAATTAACAAAGTCCTAGAAAAATTAAAGAATAAATGTACAAACAACACAATTGCTGAAATTGAAAATACTCTAGAAGGAATCAAAGCAGAATATCTGAAGCAGAAGGATGAATCGGTGAGCTGAAAGATAAAATGGTGGAAATGATTTCTGAAGAGCAGAATAAAGTAAAAAAATGAAAAGAACTGAGGATAGCCTCAGAGATTTCTGGGACAATATCAAATGCACCAACATCTGAATGATAGGGGTCCCAAAAGAAGAAGAGAAAAAGAAATGGTATGAGAAAATTTTTGAAGAGATTATAGCAGAAAATTTCCCCAACATGGAAAAGGAAATCGTCAATCAAGTCCAAGAGGCACAAAGAATTCCATATAGGATAAATCCAAGGAGAAACACACCAAGACACATACTAATCAAACTAAAAAAGACTAAACACAGAGAAAGAATTTAAAACCAGCAAGGGAAAAGTAACATACAAGGGAAACCCCATACTTTTAACAGCTGATCTTTCAACAGAATCTCTGTAGGCCAGAAGGGAATGGCAGGATATATTTAAAGTACTGAAAGGGAAAAATCTACAACCAAGATTACTGTACTTGGGAAGGATCTCCTTCAGAATTGATGGAAAAATAAAGTTTTTCAGACAGGCAAAAGTTAAGAGAATTCAGTACCACCAAACCAGCTTTACAACAAATGTTAAAGGGACTGACATAGTCAAGAAATACAAAAGAAGGAAAAAGATCTACAAAATCAACCCCCATTAAGAAAATGGCAATAGGAACATATATATCAATAATTAGTTTAAATGTAAATGGATTAAATGCTCCAACCAAAAGACTCAGACTGACTTAATGGATATAAAAATAAGACCCATATATATGCTGTCTACAAGAAATCCACTTCAGACCTCAAGACACATATAGACTGAAAGTGAGAGGATGGAATAATGTATTCCATGCAAAGGGGAAGCAAAAGAAAGCTGGAGTAGCAATCCAGACAAAATAGACTCTAAAATAAAGAAGATTACAAGAGACAAGGAAGGACACTACATAATGATCAAGGGATCAATCCAAGAGGAAGACATAACAATTGTAAATATCTGTGCACCCAACATAGGAGCACCTCAATACATAAGACAAATACTAACAGACATAAAGGAGAAATTGACAGTAACACAGTAATAGTAGGAGACTTTAACACCCCACTCACACGCCAATGGAAAGATCATCAAAGAAGAAAATTAATAAGGAAACACAAGTCTTAAATGATAAGTTAGATGAGATGGATCTCATTGATATCTTCAGGACATTCCATCCAAATACAGAAGAATACATCTTCTTGAGTGCACTTGGAACATTCTCCAGGATAGACCACATCTTAGGTCACAAATCAAACCTCAGTAAATTTAAGAAAATTGAAATCATATCAAACTGCTTCTCCAACCACAATGCTATGAGACTAGATATCAGTTACAAGAAAAAAAGTGTAAGAAACACATGGAGACTAAACCACACATGTTTAAATAAGCAACAGGTTACTGAAGAAATCAAAAGGGAAATCAAAAAATTTCAAGAAACAAATAGCAATTAAAACCCAGAACTCCAAACCTGTGGGATGCAGCAAAAAACAGTTCTAAGAGGGAAGTTAATAGAAATACAATCCTACCTCAAGAAACAAGAAAAACATCAAATATATAACTTAACTTTACACCTAAAACAACTGGAAAAATAAGAACCAAAAAAAAAAACTAGTAGAAGGAAAGAAATCATAAAGATCCAAGCAGAAAGAAATGAAAAAGAAATGAAAGAAATAATTGTAAAGACTAATAAAAAATAAAAGCTGGTTCTTTGAGAAGATAAACAAAATTGACAAACCTTTAGTCAGACTCTTCAAGAAAAAAAGAGAGAAGAATCAAATCAACAAAATTAGAAATGAAAAAGGAGAGGTTATAACAGACAATGAAGAAATACAAATGATTATAAGAGACTATTATGAACAACTATATGGCAACAAAGTGGATAACCTGGAAGAAATGGACAGATTCTTAGAAAAGTTCAATCTTCCAAGACTGAACCAGGAAGAGATAGAAATTATGAACAACCTAATTACAAGCACTGAAATTGAAGCTGTGGTCAAAACTCTTCCAAGAAACAAAAGCCCAGGACCAGATCAGATGGCTTCACAGGAGAATTCTATGAAACATTTAGAGAAGAGCTAATGCCTATCCTTCTAAAACTCTTTCAAAAAATTTCAGAGGAAGGAACACTTCCAAACTCATTCTACGAGGCCACCAGCATCACCCTGATACCAAAACCAGGCAAAGGCAACACAACAAAAGAAAACTTCAGGCCAATATCACTAATGAACATAGATGCAAAAATCCTCAACAAAATTTCAGCAAACAGAATTCAGCAGCACATCAAAAAGCTCATACACCATGATCAAGCTGGGTTTATTCCAGGGATGCAAGGATTCTTCAATATATGCAAATCAATCAATGTGATGCACTGTATTAACAAATTGAAAGATAAAAACCATATGATAATCTCAATAGATGCAGAAAAAGGTTTTGACAAAATTCAGCACACATTTATGATTATTTATGATTATGATTAAAACTCTTCAAAATATGGGCATAGAAGGAACATACCTCAACTTAGTAGGGGCCACATATGATAAGCCTACAGCAAACACTATTCTCAGTGGTGAAAAACTGAACGCATTCCTCTTAAGATCAGGAACAAAACAAGGGTGCCCACTTTCCCCACTATTATTCAACATAGTTCTAGAAGCCCTAGCTACAGCAATCAGAGAAGAAAAAGAAATAAAAGGAATTCAGATTGGAAGAGAAGAAGTAAAGCTCTCACTGTTTGCAGATGACATGATACTGTACATAGAAAACCTTAAAGATAGTATCAGAAAATTGCTAGAGCTAATCAGTGAATTTAGCAAAGTTGCAGAAATACACAGAAATCACTTGCATTTCTATATACCAACAATGAAAATCAGAAAAAGAAATTAAGGAATCAATCCCATTCACCACTGCAACAAAAAAATTAAATATCTAGAAATAAAACTTACTTAAGGAGACAAAAGAAGTGTACACAGAAAATCATAAGACACTAATGAAAGAAACCAAAAATGACATAAACAGATGAAGAGATATTTCATGTTCCTGGGTAGGAAGAATCAACATTGTGAAAATGACTCTACTATCAAACACAATCTACAGATTCAATGTGATCCCTATCAAATTACCAATGACATTTTTCACAGAACTAGAACATAAAATTTCACAATTCACATGGAAACACAAAAGACCCCAAATAGCCAAAGCAGTCTTGAGAAAGAAGAATGGAGCTGGAGGAATCAATCTTCCTGACTTCAGATTATCCTACAAAGCTACAGTCATCAAGACAGTATGGTGCTGGCACAAAAACAGAAACATAGACCAACGGAACAAGATAGAAAGCCCAGAACTAAACCCATGGGTACTTTATCTTGACAAAGGAGGCAGAATATACAATGGGGCAAAGACAGCCTCTTTAATAAATGGTGCTTGGAAAACTGGACAGCTACATGTAAAAGAATGAAATTAGAACACTTTCTAACACCATACACAAAGATAAACTCAAAATGGATTAAAGACCTAAATGTAAGACCAGAAACTATAAAACTCTTACAGGAAAATATAGGCAGAACACTCGATGACATAAATCAAAGCAAGATCTTCTATGACCCACCTCCTAGAGTAATGGAAATAAAAACAAGAGGGGGGACCGGGATGGGGAATACATGTAAATCCATGGCTAATTCATTTCAATGTATGACAAAAACCACTGCAATGATGTAAAGTAATTAGCCTCCAACTAATAAAAATAAATGGGAAAAAAAGGAAATAAAAACAAAAGTAAACAAGTGGGACCTGATTAAACTTAAAAGGCTTTTGCACAGCAAAGAAAACTGTAAGCAAGGTGAAAAGGCAACCCTCAGAATGGGAGAAAATAATAGCAAATGAAACAAATGACAAAGTATTAATTTCCAAAATATACAAGCAGCTCATAAAACTCAATACCAGAAAAATAAACAACTCAATCAAAAAGTGGGGAAAAGACCTAAACAGACATTTCTCCAAAGAACACTTACAGATGACTAACAACACATGAAAAGATGTTCAACATTGCTCATTATTAGAGAAATGCAATCAAAACTACAGTGAGGTATCACCTCCCACTGGTCAGAATGGCCATCATCCAAAAGTCTACAAACAATAAATGCTGGAGAGGGTGTGGAGAAAAGGGAACGCTCTTGCACTGTAGGTGGGAATGTAAACTGGTACAGCCACTATGGAATATGGTATGGAGATTCCTTAAAAAACTAGGAATAAAGCCAACATATGACCCAGCAATCCCACTCCTAGGCATATACTGTGAGGAAACCAAAATTGAAAAAGACACATGTATCCCATTGTTCATTGCAGCACTATTTACAATAGCTAGAACATGGAAACAGCCTAGATGCCCATCAACAGATGAATGGATAAAGAAGCTGTGGTACATATACATAATGGAACATTCAGTTCAGTTCAGTTCAGTAGCTCAGTCGTGTCCAACTCTTTGCGACCCCATGAACCGCAGCACACCAGGCCTCCCTGTCCGTCACCAACTCCCAGAGTTTACTCAAACTCATGCCCATCGAGTCAGTGATGCCATCCAGCCATCTCATCCTCTGTTGTCCCCTTCTCCTCCTGCCCCCAATCCCTCCCAGCATCAGGGTCTTTTCCAATGAGTCAACTCTTCGCATGAGGTGGCCAAAGTATTGGAGTTTCAGCTTCAACATCAATCCTTCCAATGAACACCCAGGACTGATCTCCTCTAGGATGGACTGATTGGATCTCCTTTCAGTCCAAGGGACTCTCAAGAGTCTTCTCCAACACCACAGTTCAAAAGCATCAATTCTTCGGCGCTCAGCTTTATTCACAGTCCAACTCTCACATCCATACATGACCACTGGAAAAACCATAGCCTTGACCAGACGGACCTTTGTTGGCAAAGTAATGTCTCTGCTTTTTAATATGCTATCTAGGTTGGTCATAACTTTCCTTCCAAGGAGTAAGCGCCTTTTAATTTCATGGCTGCAGTCACCATCCGCAGTGATTTTGGAGCCCCAAAAAATAAAGTTTGACACTGTTTCCACTGTCTCCCCATCTATTTCCCATGAGATGATGGAACATTACTCAGCCATAAAAAGGAATGCCTTTGAGTCAGTTCTAATGAGGTGGATGAACCTAGAACCTATTATACAGAGTGAAGTAAGTCAGAAAGAGAAAGATAAATTTCATATTCTAATGCGTATATACGGAATCTAGAAAAATGGTACTGAAGAATTTACTTACAGGGCAGCAATGGAGAAACAGACATAGAGAATAGACTTGTGGACATGGGGAGAGGGGAGGAGAGGGTGAGATGTATATAAAGAGTAACACATTACATTACCATATGTAAAATAGATTGTCAACGGGAATTTGCTGTATGGCTAAGAAACTCAAACGGGCTCTGTAGCAACCTGGAGGGGTGGGATGGGGAGGGAGATTGGAGGGAGGTTCAAAAGGGAGGGGATATATGTATACCTATGGCTGATTCATGTTGAGGTTTGACAGAAAACAACAAAATTCTGTAAAGCAATTATCCTTTAATTAAAGAGAGAGAGAGAGAAAGAGGAAAAAACAGATTCAGACAAGAAAGGAACAACAAAGAGCAAGAAATAGCCAGAGGAAGATCAAGATAGAAACACACAGAAATGGGTTGAAAGGTACCAAATCACACAATCACCTATGCAGAGACACAGACACACATGAAGAGAGAGTGCCATTGTGAAAGGAGGTCAAGTTCAGATAGAGACGGAGGCTGAGACAAAGAGACTCAGAGACATACTGCCAGGCAGAGGTGGACAGCCAGCCAGCCAGCCGTATGGAGAGACAGAGGTGAGCTACAATAGATCCAGGCAGAGGGATAGAGGACTAGGTCAGGGAGATAGAAAAGGCCATAGTGAGACAGAGGAGTGATGGGGAAAGGCTGTGAGAGAAGCCGGGAGGTGGAGGTGGAGGGAGCTGGAGGGAGGCAGGAGCCAGCAGCGCCCGGAGCATCACATGCTGGGAGCTCACCCCTCCTCCTCTGCCCACAGCCTTCTTTTCTCCACCACCTCCTGACTGGCTCTCAGGAGCCTGCACTGTCAGCGGAGTGGAGATGATCACTCTCCCAGGTCAAGCTGCCCCAGACACATTCTGCCCTCCGCCAGGAGTCCTAAGACCAAGAGATGATGTGGGCGCATCTGCATTGAGCTGAGCGTTCTCCTCCATCCTCACCTTGAACCAGCCTCCCTGATGCAAGGACAGAGACCCGCCCAGCATCTGCTCCCACGCACAGGCCTCAGAGACGCTTGGTTCTCCCTGCTGGTTTCTGAGCCACAAGGACAGGGGGTAGGCACAACCCAGTCCCCCAAGCAAGCCTTTGCAGGCCCCCCACCATGGGTGAGACACAGCCCCTGCCCCAGGATGCCCACATGGGAGGCAAGCAGCCCCCCTCACATGACCCTCGCTGGCTGCATGACTGTGGTATCACCTGCCCTTTGGAAGCCTCAGTGCCTACCTGTGAAATGGGTGATAATCAGCCTACCTCACAAGTAGGTAGTGGATGCCAGTGAAGGACCTGACACAAAATCTGGCGTGTAGTAGGTGCTAAGTAAACACTGGATTCTTTTAATGGGAAATTCTGAAAAATACAGAGATAAAGACAGAACGCGAGGCATAGCCAACAAGCATTAGAGAGTCTTGGGAAGGGAGCGGTCGTTCTAGCTGGGTCAGAGGAGACTTTGGTGGCATTTGAACCAGGCCTTGGCATATTTTAGGGCTTCCCTGGGGGCTTAGATGGTAAAGAATCTGCATGCAATGTGGGAGACCTGGGTTCATTCCCTGGGTCAGGAAGATCCCCTGGAGAAGGGAATGGCTACCTACTCCAGTGTTCTTGCCTGGGAAATCCCATGGACAAAGGAGCCTGACAGCATACAGTCCATGGGGTTGCAAAGAGTTGGACATGACTGAGCAACTAACATTTAAAATATTTAAAAGTGAGAGATAGAGATGAGGGGAAGGTGAGCATATACCATCTCAGGAGGGGTGATGCTGATGAACTTCATTCTGTTGACCACCTGGATAGGTTTGGATCTACACAGGTGCGGTAGGAACAGAGAGCTGGATGGTGTGGGTAAGAGAGAAGAGCTTGGAGCCCCCAGAAGCCATCAATTAAGGGGAATGGGGAAAGAGAGCAGTGATGGATGGGAAGGAAATGGCACTGCTGTCACAGGACAGGTCACATAGGGTGAAACTGACAGGGACTTGGGCCAATGATTCCTAAATCTGATGATGACAAAGGGACCCCAAGAAGCTTCTTTATGATTGTGATCATATACGAGTGCACACTTTACTAGAGAAAAGATCCATAGTTTTTACCAGATTCTCAAAAGGGTCTATGTTAGTTTGGACAGGCCACATTTATGCTTAGTGAAAAACAGCCCCAAAGCTCCCTGGCCAGGATTTTATCTCCTTATCTCTCATGAGTTCCACTGTGACTTTCCCTGAGTTTTGACCCAGAGATCCAGGTTGCTTTGAGTTTATACCTCGACCATCTCAACATGCTGCCTCCATGACCTCCAACAAAGAACTGGCATCTTCCAGGGGCTTCTTACTGCTACAGTCCACAGGATACATCACTTCCAGTCACTATTCCTCAGTGACAGCTACTCACCTCGCTGTAAGGGAAGCTGGGAAGACCCCCATGCTCCTGGGAAGCAAGGAGAGGTCAGCATTGGTGAGCACCAATTATGTTGGGGGACCGCCAAGAAAGTTAGAAACGTTAGTTTCAGAACAGTGAGTCCCACACTCTCATTTATAGACCACCTGCCTCAGATAGTATTCTGAAAGCTCTGGGTAAATGCGGATCCTAGGCTATATCTTAGAGAGTTATGTGCTAATGTCCAGGAACCCGTGTTTTTAAAAAGTTCATAGTTGAATGTACAGAAGCAGTTTGGCAACCCCTGGAGTAGAAGGTTCTCTGATCACAGGGCTGGGAGTTGCTTCAGATGTCATCCAGGTTAGAATCTTAAAAAATCTCCAACTGGCTTGCTCTCCTCTCCCTACATCTTCATGCTGCTGGAGTGAAGTTAAAAAACCCTTAGTCAAAGTTGACGCCTGCTCTCACCTGGAATTCCAGAACCCAGGCCTGTGCTTCTCATGCCATCACTGAGATTGGGCCCATTCTACTGATTTGAAAACTAAGCCACAGAATATCATACTGAATCCGAGATTGCTGACCCCTACTCATGTCTGGTGTAAGGAAAAGTCAATATCTGACCCCAAATGCCCTAAACTGCACTCCCAGTAGACATGGTTCCCTGGTATTTTCCAAGGCAAGTGGGCCTTTAAGACACAGGGTGCTCAAAAGTGCTCAAACACCCGCATTATGACCAGTTCTCTCTCTGCCACCATTGTTTAATTCCTCCCAGAGAACAAGACTGGAAAGACAGTGCTAATTTAATTTGCCAGAATGAATAAAGATAAGACAGTAACCGAGGGTGATGAAGCACTGGGAGCAAATAATTCACATCCCCGAAACCCGGCTCCTTCCATCACGACTGCCGTCCCCACACTCAAGCTGATTAAGCCAGGACGATGACAGTTAATTATCTTCCTCTGTCGCTGAGGAAGGTTGGCTTCCCCCAGCCAGGCCTTGGGCATGAGGGGATTTATAAATGGGCAAATGAGATCAAAGGGAGGAAGGAAGGAACAAGGGTTTGTGGACCCCTCCAGGGCCAGCAGTATGAGGGTGAGGAGCGTACTTGGAGAACGTGTTCATTAGTTAGCAGTTCACCAGTCAGCCCCCAGGGCTTGGAGCCCAGTGCTCCTGGTAACTGTTTATGTGTCCACCTGAAAGCAGGTTCATCACTGAGCCCAATGTCCAGCTAGATCCAGAACACAGGCGGCAGCATCCATTGTGTTCATGGATTGCATCACCAGTGCTGTGGGACATTTCACCTCCCAGGAAACAAGAAGGCTTTTCATTGGTGCACAAAAGGACCTGCCCATTAGCCAAGCAATGAATATTTTCCTGATACATGGTGGGCATTGGTATGAGGGTGTGTGGGGATTCCAGGGGGCTGGTTCAGCACTTGTACATCACATGGTGAGATGTAGAAGCACCCCTGCCCAACTGCTAACTAGTTGTCTGCCCTTGCCCAAGTTTCTTCTCTAAGCCTCAGTGTCTCCATCTGAGGAATGGGCACAGTCATAGCACCTACTTTATAGAATTCTGGGGAGGGTTGAGAGATTGTGCCTGGAAAGAGCCCGGCTTGGCCCCCAGCCCACAAGATGGGCTCCAAGATCACGAGTTACCATCAGTGTCACTACCGTGAGGACTACATGCATTCTTCCTGGGTGAACGTGGGGCATGTGCTCACCGTGAAAGTGAAGGGAGGGGCCCACTCCTCTAGTTCACAGATCTCATGGGCAGTGGCATTTATGGCCACAGGGAGAGACCTCTGTGTCACCTGCAAGGTGCCTTGCCACCTTCCTCTGTGGCTCGGAGAGTGAGGAGTCAGTGCCCAGGCAGAAGGGAGGGAAAGTAGGCGGAAAGCCGTCCCTCAAGAGTTTGGACTCTATGCAAAGCCGGAGACCTACTTTGCAGGAACTGAAAACAATTTGCAGCAACACAAAAGGAGACATTAGAGAGAGAGCCAGGCACCCTGCAAAGAAAGGGAGGAACTGATTGCGGGAGAGCAATTTAAATGCAACCAAAGCCTGAACACATTTTCCAGGGACCCGGCTTCCCTTCACGTAGAAAGAAGTGTCTGCATGATGTGGGAGCACCCCTCCCCCACAGTTGCAGAGACTCTGTGAGCTGAGTTTCAATCTCTTTTTGTGTGGAGCCTTGGGACCTGGGATGCGGCGACCCCGGAACCTGGGTCAGATAAGGCTGGAATTTTTCTGGGGGTTAGGAGGAAGGCAAAGTCACAGCCAAAGATGAAAGGCATTTGGAGCTGAGAAGGCAGTACCAGGCATGGGTTCAGGGGTGACCCTGTCTGTGAGTGGGGGGTTTCAGGGGGCAGGAGCAAGTGGGACTGAGCTAAGTTCTAGGTTCAGAGTGAAAGGCTCAGAGTAAGACTGTGAACAGTGAGATGGTGGGAGGCAGTACCAGGTATGTGAGGGGCCCAAGGGCTTAAAGAAACAGCAGCTTGGTTCTTAAACCCCACCCCATCCCCAGCTCACAACTGGGCTCTGTGACCACTTGGGAGACTAAGTAGCTGTGGATTGAGGAAACCCCACTATTTTGGGGTATCAACCAAGAAGACACAGAAGGCTACAAACAGAAGGATTATTTGGGGTCTTAGGAGCCGCAGTTCAGAGACACAGATTCAGGTAAAACCAAAAGAGAGTTCCGGGGGAAGAGACAGAGTCACGGGCTTACGAAGGCAATACCACAAGGTTAAGTTGTCTGGAAAGAATTATGACCAACCATGACACAAGAAAGGAAATACTTGTCTTCATGGGGTGGGCTCTCATTAGTTGCATGGGACAATGACTGGTTCAAACTTGGGAAAGGAGTGTGTCAAGGCTGTATATTGTCACTCTGCTTATTCAACTTGTATGCAGAGTACATCACCCGAAATGCTGGGCTGGCTGAATCACAAGCTGGAATCAAGATTGCCAGAAGAAATATCAACAATCTTAGATGTGCAGATGATACCACTCTAATGGCAGAAAGTGAAAAGGAACTAAAGAGCCTTCTGATGAAGGTGAAAGAGGAGACTGGGAAAGCTGGCTTAAAACTCAACATTCAAAAAATGAAAATCATGGCATCTGGCCCCATCACTTCATGGCAAATAAAAAAGGAAATAAAAAAGCAAATAAAAGAGGAAAAAGTGGAAGCTGTGATAGATTTTATTTTCCTGGGCTCCAAAATCACTGCTTAAAAGATGCTTGTTCCTTGTAAGAAAATTTTTGACAAATTAAGCATATTGAAAACGCAGAGGTGTCACTTTGCTGACAAAGGTTTATCTGGTCAAAGCTACAGTTTTTCCAGTAGTCATGTACAGATGTGAGAGCTGGACTATAATGAAGGCTGGGCGCTAAAGAATTGATGCTTTTGAACTGTGGTGTTGGAGAAGACTCTTGAGAGTCACGTGAACTGCAAGGATATCAAACCAGTCAATCCTAAAGGAATTCAACCCTGAATATTCATTGCAGGGACCAATGCTGAAGCTGAAGCTCCAATACTTTGGCCACCTGATTTGAAGAGCCAACTCATTGGAAAAGACTCTGATGCTGGGAAAGATTGAGAGCAGGAGGAGAAGGGGGTAACAGAGGATGAGATGGTTAAATAGCAACACCAACTCAAAGGATATGAGTTTGAGCAAGCTCTGAGAGATAGTGAAGGACAGGGAAAACTGGTGTGCTGCAGTCTATGGGGTCAGACATGACTTAGCAGCTGAACAACAACAAAAGCCCGATGAGTATCCTGAGTTTCTGGAACTTTGGGCAGACATTCTGGATGCCGTTGATAAGACAGTAAGTGAGCAGAAGGTCAGATTCCATCCAAACTAGGACGTCCATAAGTCTCACTCCCTCCATGGCCTTCTGGTTCTGTTTAGAGTGCTCTCTTAGCAATACCAGCTCTGTTTTGATTTTCTTTTCACCGAGAGTTGGGAATGGGAAAGTTTGTGGAAATAACCCAACCCAAAAACTTGACAGAAGGGATTCCCAGATTCAGGGATGGGGGTGGTGGTGGAAAGTGACTGCCCAAAGTCTCCGTACCTGTTTGGATTCTTTTCAGCAAATATTCACAGCCCTCCCCCCTACTGATGCAGAGCTTGGCCATGTGACCTGTTTGGGTCCAGGGAATGTCAGTGGATGTGACAGGTGGCAATTCTGAGCCAAGCCTTTAAGGAGCATCCCATGTTTCTGCTCCGCCCCTTGTGCTTGCACCAGTTTTGAGGAGCAGAACACAGCTTCATGAGCCACTGATCCACAGAGGTTTGTCTCAGAGCCCAGCAGGAAGCACAGGTGAGAGTCACAGGACTGGAGATAAACAACCCAGGAGCCAATATCCAATTCATGAATCACTCAGTTTATTGCACACAATTAGCACATGACACAAGTTAGTCAAAGTAGGGAAAAAAGAAGTAACCAACCTCTCCTGGGAGGAGTCTGGGATGGAGACGTCTCAGCATGAGCAGCAGTCCATGGTTCAGCAGAGGATCTTGAGACTAGAGTGGGTGGGGAGCCTCCTTCAGCTCCAACCAGGCCTCTGGCAGCACCTCTCAGAAGCATGGAGTTGGATCCTCCAGTGAAGAGCCTTGAAGTCACCCAGCTTCTTTCAGTTGTTCTGTCGCTCAGTCGTGTCCAACTCTTTGCGACCCTGTGGACTGCAGCACGCCAGGCCTCCCTGTCCTTCACCATCTCCCAGAGATTGCTCAAACTCATGTCCATTGAGTCAGTGATGCCAGCCAGCCATCTCATCCTCTGTCGCCCCCTTCTCCTTCTGCCTTCAATCTTTCCCAGCATCAGGGTCTTTTCCAGCAAGTCAGCTCTTCACATCAGGTGGCCAAAATATTGGAGCTTCAGCTTCAGCATCAGTCCATCCAAGGAATATTCGGGGTTGATTTCCTTTAGGAATGCCTGGTTTGATCTCCTTGCAGTCCAAGGGACTCTCAAGAGTCTTCTCCAGCACCACAGTTTGAAAGCATCAATTCTTTGGCACTCAGCCTTCTTTATGGTTCAACTCTCACATCCGTACATGACTACCGGGAAAATGATAGCTTTGACTATACGGACCTTTGTCGGCAAAGTGATGTCTCTGATTTTAATACTCTGTCTAGGCTTGTAATAGCTTTTCTTCCAAGGAGCAAGCATCATGCTGTCTTTTTAAGGAATAATGGTTACCCCCTGGAAGATGTCTTGATTATATCAGCTTCTCCTGTTCAAGTACATGACTCATCAAACTTTTTATCTAAAGCAACACTCTTAATTTATCACCCGAAGACACAGTTCCATAGTGAGCATGTCAAAACAACCACATTGGCCACGCTGACTCTGTTTGAACTATTTGTTGT
Source organism: Odocoileus virginianus (assembly GCF_023699985.2). Classification (NCBI taxonomy): domain Eukaryota; kingdom Metazoa; phylum Chordata; class Mammalia; order Artiodactyla; family Cervidae; genus Odocoileus; species Odocoileus virginianus. The sequence continues at coordinate 39,778,770 of NC_069703.1, read as the reverse complement.
TGTTCAACCACCCAGTCATGTCTGACTCTCTGCAACCCCATGGACTGCAGCATGCCAGGCCTCCCTGTCCCTCACCATCTCTCAGAGTTTGCCCAACTTCATGTCCATGAACTACTTTGAACTACTTAATATAAGTTAAGTCCCATAAGTATCACACAAGATGAGTAGGGGTCAAAACAGTAGAGGATGAGAGGCACGTGGAGCAAAGTAAAACCCAGCCCAAGGTCTGGAGCCAAGGGCCTCCAGCTCAGAACCCAGCATGGGCTGCCCAGCCTGCACAGAGCCATGAACGGGAAGAGCCAGTGCCCACTGCTGTTGGTGCTTTGGGGGGTGCTTCACACAGCACTGTGAAGGCAATGGCTGTGCGATATTGTGATTTTTGAGAAATAGCTATTTGATCTTTGTCCCCATCCTTGGCACAGAGCTCCTAATTCCTTTGGAATTTCATAAGTGATGAGAGTGATAAGGCTGTTTTTGTTTAATTCAGCTGGGCCGGGTCTTACTTGCGGCCTGTGAACTCTTAGTTGCAGCACGTGGGATCTGGTTCCCTGACCAGGGATGGAACCCAGGTCTCTGCTTTGGGAGCAGAGTCTTAGGGACTGAACCACCAGGGATGTTCCAAGGGTCTCTTTTATCATGTTAATGAGGCAATTTTGGACCCCCACCCAAGGATGAGGGCTGGTTGCCTTGAGAACCAACCATGTGATTAGAGGATTAGAGTCCCATCTGACTTCCCTGGAGGGAAGAATGGCTGGAAATTGGATCAATCATCAGTGGTCAATGATTTAATCTGCCATTATATAATGTGCTCAGTTGCATCTGACTCTCTGCGACCCCCTGGACTGTAGCCCACCAGGCTTCTCTGTCCATGGGATTTTCCAGGCAAGAATACTAGAGTGTGTTGCCATTTCCTTCTCCAGGGGATCTTCCTGACCCGGGGATCGAATCTGCGTCTCCTGTGTCTCCTGCATTGCAGGCAGATTCTTGACCCACTGAGAAACCCCGAAGGACAAGGTTCAGAGAGTTTCCAAGTTGATGAATACACAGAGGTGCCAGGAAGGGGGGTGCACCTGGAAAGGGCCAGGAATCTCCACGTCCCTTCTCACATAACCTGCCTTCTGCATCTGTCTCTGGCTGTCCCTGAGCTGTATCCTTTCATAACAAACCAGTGAGTAGTGGGATGGGCGGGGGGGGGGGGGGGGGGGGGGGGGGGGGGGGCGGGGGCGGGGGTCGGGGTAGGATGGAGGCTAAAGAGGTAGAGGCTACATATACAGTTATGACTCATTAATGTTGTTGTAAGGCAGAAACTAACATAACACTGTAAAGCAATTATCCTCCAATTTAAAAATAAATTTAAAAAATAAAATAAGCCAGTAATCTCGTGAGTAAACTGGTTTCTGAGTTCTGTGAAGTGCTTTAGCAAATTAAGCAAACCCAAGGAGGGACCTGTGGGAACCTCTGATTTATAGTCGGTAGGTCAGAATCACAGGGGACAACCTGGACTTTCCACTGGTGTCTATAAAGTTCGGGGCAGGGGGAGTGGTTGGCAAGAATGGAAACTCTGCCTTGTGGGACTGAGACTTTACCGTGTAGGATCTGAGACTATCTCTAGATAGATAGTGTCAGGATTGAGGTGAATCATGGGCCAAGCTGGTGTTGGAAAATTGCTTGATTTGGGGGGAAAAACACACACATGCAGGACTGGGAGCAGAAGTACCGGCTGGCAGACAGTCACACAGCAAGTCAGGGGCTGAGTTGGGCCAACCCAGGCAGCCCCCAGAGAGTAAAGAACACTTCCCCCTCCACCTCTGTCCCCACAGAATATCACACCTTTGACAACGCGCTAGCCGAGGTCTGCCTCTCAAGAGGCTGTGTTTGGAGCTCCCACTGGGTGTGCCCTCTCTGGGAAGCCCCCCATTAAAGACTCAGGCTGCCTGGAAGGGATGTGCCAGCCTCTCTCTCTCCCGTCAGCCAAGCGGGTCCCTCTCAGACCAGGCAGCGACACTGCAGGGGCCTGGCAGGGTCAGCAGGCAGCCGTGATGCCGAGCAAGCCGGGGAGGAGGGCTGGGTAACAGCATCAGAGTCGGTCCCCAGGGCTGGGAGGGGGTCACAGGAGGGAGAAGGTGCAGGGTGCCAGGTGGGCACTGCGCCCAGGGGACCACTTTCCCACAGGAATGAGCTCTGTAGGCAGGGACTGTGCCCTGCTCCACATACCCTTCTCTGTGACCCTGGGTGAGTGACCCCAGTGTTCGGGACAGGGAAATGCGGATAATAACATGCCCCTAGGACTGCAGGGTGGAGTTATAAACCCCGAAATATGCAACAGGCCCAGCCCAGAGCCTGGCAGGTGGATGGTCTCTGACAGAGGGGGCTCCCTCCCGCCCACTGCCGGCCAGGACGCCCCAGCCGGGGTCACGGCTCCACCATCATGCTTCTGGGACTTGTGCCTTGCTCCCCTGGCTCCTGGCGGTGAGACCCTGGACAAACCCCTTCCCCTCTCCTGAGCCGCAGTTTCCTCGTCTGCAAGATGGAGATAATAATAGCACCTCCCTGCAGATCGAGGTGAGGAGTCCGTGAGGCGATCATGGTTACGTGCTGGTTCACGGCCTGCATGGAAGACACCACCATCAGAGGCAGCTGCCATCCCCCAGAGCAGGGGCTCTGCGGGGCCTCTTAGAGAGTGAAGCCCTGAACCCACGGGAGGGCTGTTGTTCCCACAGTTATCATTCACTCCTGGCATCCCCTCCAGAATCCCCCCTGGAATCCATGGCTGTCTGTCTCCTGTCCCTAACACCACCTCTCTCCCTCCCCATCCAGCTTTGATAGAGCAGGTCTGGCTCTATGCGGAAAAGGATTCTCTATTCACATGAAAATTTCATGGAGAACAATAACATCTTCTACCTGATTTATGACAAGAGCAAAAATATACCAGCATCCTTGCATTTTGCCTTTATGAACAAGCAAGCTGCCCCCATGTGTGAGGGACTCAGTAAAAACTGTTCAGGGACACATGACCCTTCCTTTTAAGCCACATTATGTTAAAAGCAGTTTCCTCTCCACTACATGTTACCTTTCTCACTCTCTCTCTCTTTTTTTTTTTTTTTTTTTTGGCTGTGTTATATCTTAGTCGCAGACATGCATGCAGGCTCTCAATTGTGGCATGCAGAATCTAGTTCCCTGAAGAGGGATCAAACCTGGGCCCCCTGCATTGGGAGCACAGAGTCTTAACCAGTGGACCACCAGGAAAGTCCCTTTCTTTTCTTTTTAATGAGAGGAACCCTTGTTCATTATTATGTACTTAATTATTGCTGTTTAGTCAGTAAGTCCTGTCCAACTCTTTGTGACCCCATGGACTGGGGCCCACCAGGCTTCTCTGTCCATGGAATTTTCCAGGCAAGAGCAGGAGAGTGGACTGCCATTTCCATCTCCAGGGGATCTTCCTGACCCAGGAATTGAACCCACATCTGCTGCATTGCAGGCAGACTCTTTACCACTGAGCCACCAGAGGGCCTGAGTGGACTTAATTAAGGTCTGCCCCAAAATCCTACATTGATACCCTGATGCCCTAACCCCCAGCACGATCAGCATGATTGTATTAGGAGATGCAGCCTTTGGGAGGTGATCTGGGTCAGATGAGGTCATGAAGGTGGGGCCCCCAGGATGGAATTAGTGCCCCTATAAGAAGACACCTCTGATTGCTTGCTCACACACTCTCTCTCCCACCTCATGTGAGGACAGCAAGAAGGCAGGTTTCTGCAAGTCCCCTCACCAGGACCCTGCTAGCCTCTTGATCTGAGACCTGCAGCCTCCAGATCTGTGAGAAATAAATGTCTGATGTTTAAGTACCCATTTGTTATAGCAGCTGAGCTAAGATGTTCATTCTTGTGAATGATCTGTTAAGGGAGATGAATCTAGGAAATTCATGTACTGATGAAAAGCCATGGCTCTTTAAAAAAGCATTCATTTGTGGTGTAGAATACAGCTGAGTGAGAGTGTACAAACCCAGGCAAGGTCGATGGGCCATTACGACACAGGCTGAATAGCTTTGCTATAGAGCCGTCTGTAATTACCTGCTCCTAACTGGTGCTCAGGGCTTCGGTTTCTATTCATTCCATGCAGGGAAACTAGAGGTCTGGTGGGGTCTGTCACCCCTTCAAGGCCCCAGATGCACCCTGTCACCTGCACCCCCTCTGCTGAGCTCAGGCCCTTTCTCTGGTTGACTCCAGCCTTGGGGCTCAGGCCCAGCTGGTCCTATCTCTGGATCTTTATCCATGGCCTTGGCATGGGGTCTGTGCTCTTGCTCTCCCTAACGACTTGGTCCAACATCTTGGGTCCTTCCCACTGCAGAAATGAGCAAATGGCCTGGCGTGTGGAACATGTGGACTTCATACCTTCCCCCTGCCTGGGGCAAGACAGACCCCTACTCTGAACCCCAGACATGAAAGGACCCTGCTTTGTCCCTCCTCTGGCCCTGCCTCTCCTCACAGGATGACAAACGTGTATGGCCAAAGAAATATGCCCATTGGAGACTAGCCCCTAATTTAGACAATGGTTTGAATTCTTGGGACCTAGAATTCTCTGCCCAAGTAGCCTGAAGCACTTCCTGACCCAGGTGGGCCTCTGTCCTGGGTCTGTCCTCCTGAGAGTGAATACAGTGGGAGCATACCCCAGGCCTGAGGGATACTGAGGGGTACTAAGGAGTTTGTGGGAGTCGTGGAAGGAGTTCGAACATGTGCACTGGGGCCTCTACACCCTCAGGGTGTGGGACAGACCTGGGGACAGAAAGGGAAGGGGGTGAGCCCAGGCGGGGCCAAGGACGGTTCTTCCTGCACCTCTACATCTGGGCTGGAACCCTGAGGGGCCCGAGAGCTTTCCAATCAAACCTGGCCTCCTGAGTTATTATACAGCTGACTCAGTCAAGATAACAAATAGAATATACATTATTTCCAGTTCACTGGTGTGATTCATCATTTTAAATATTTAGGAACGAGGGCCTCCACCAGGTGTGGTCTCTGCCCCTCAAATGGCAGGGGCGACCAGGAGCACCTGTAGCCCACAGACAACGCGCTGGGCCCTGGGGTCAGTGGGGGAGAAGCGGGGATCCAGCAGGTTATGCTGGCCGACTCGTCTCTGAGTGGAGGAGCCTGATCTGGTCGAGAGGCAGGTGGAATCCTCTCGGGGTCATATGCTCTCCCTCTGTGGGCCCAGCGCAGAGCTCAGCCACCCATGGGGGTCCTTTTACCACACTGGGTGAGGGATCCTGCTCTGCTTCAGGGCACTTTCAATGCTATTCTGCAGAAAAGCAGGTCCCTGTAGGAAGAGAGCCTGGAGAAGGCCCCGTAGCTGGGCTTACAGCTCCATCCTCCCACTCTGCCTCATTTATTCCTCCCAACCAGCCCGCAAGAGGGCACAATCATCTTCCCATTGCAGGTTAAAGCACCTGTCCTGGTCACACTGTCAGAACAGAAGCCCCCATCCTTCACTGTCAGACAAGGGCCCCTATAGGGGCCAGCTGAGTGTCAACAGCAAGTGTCCAGAGCAGGGTCAGAGGCTGATGTGGGCAGGAGTTCGAGTCAGTGAGCAGATCCCAGTCACTTCTGTTGCACCCCCTGAACCTTTGGTACCCAGCACAGGTGTGGCAGAGAGGGAGCATCCCCTGAGACATGAGGCTGGTGAGGAGATGAGAGCTGTGGGACCCAGGTGGGGAGGCTCCTCCAGACCCCTTCAGCCTAGTCTCTCCTGTCTCCCCAGCCTCATTCAGTCACTGGCCTCCCCACTCTGTTTCCTCTGCCCTCCAGCATCACCCACCGCGGGGCCTTTCCATATGCCCATTTCTCTGCCTAGATCACCGGTCCGCATAGCTCTTCTTCCTCTTCCCTAAGCAGGTCAAGACCACATATCATTCTTTTTTCAGAGCATCAAAGCCCTCTCCCGAGTGGCATTCACCCCAGGTGCAATGAATTAAAAATGTGGGCAGTGAGTATCCAGTGCATCTCTCCTCCAGGGTCCCCAGATCCACCTCTCCAGCATCAGAGTTCCTGCACTAGACATATGGAATGGATGAACAAAAAAAGAGGATGAGATCTGAACTGAGCCTGTGACTGTAGCCTGGAACCTCCCACAGCCCCATATCATCAAGCTTCTCCAATCCCCAAACTCAACCTGGAGTCCTCCTCTGGGTGGACATCCCACATCTCCCCTAGTCGAAGCCTTTATCATCCTGTTTGTGTGTGTGCATTGGCCTCCCCATCCAGACCAGAGACTCTGAAGGGGGAATTCCCTCCAGAGCCCCAGGGCTCACCAAGGGCAAGACTAGGGTGGACTAGGGTGGGTACAAGTGTGTGTGTGTTGAATGAAAGAAGGAACATTCAAGAGAAGGAAGGCCCCTGGCCCTACTCAGAGGCAAAAGCTCTGATCCTCAGTGTTGTGTGGCAGCCTAGATGGATGGGAGGTGTGTTTGGGGGAGAATGGATACATGTATACATATGGCTGAGTCCCTTTGCGGTTCACCTGAAACCATCACAACATTGTTAATCAGCTATACCTCAATACAAAATAAAAAGCTGGTTTTTTTAATTAAAAAGAAAAGCTCTGGTCCTTTGCTCTGCAGGCTGAGCTATGGTGTAGACTGTCCCCAACACACACACACACACACACACACACACACACACACACACACACATTAGCACAAATTTGGCTACAACGCTCAGAGGTCCTGGGGGAAGATATAGGAAACAAGATGGCACCTGGGAGCTGAGGGGATGGGAGAAAGGCTGTCAGGGTAAATACATCAGTGAACTGGGACCTCCTCTCTCCTCTGAGAAGAAGCAGGTGGGGGCATGCCTGAGACTGCTGTCTAGTGGTCTGGCTTCAGTCACAGCTGTGGAGTTGGCAGTATCAGAGGCATTGGTGGAGTGACGGCTTCTAACTCATTCCCACCCCCTTGAGGCTGACATCTTAAAATTCATGGAATCACAGCACCTCGGGGCTGCAAGGACTCTCCTAGGCACTTACTAATAACCTGCCATGGCAGGAACTGGATTTATTATCATGTGCATATTTGCAACCGTTTACACACACACACACACACACACACACACACACACGAGAATTTTATCTTTACCCACTCAGCTTCTCCCCTTCTCTTGCCCTCTAAATGAGAATGTTATCTTTGCAAGATGGTTTCTGATGTACGTGTGCACCCACTGACAGCACAGAGCAGTGAGGGGGAAAACAAAGAAGAAATCAAGACTGAGGTGCTGGTTCTATGAGATGCAGGGGGGGAGGGAGAGGAAGGGAGACAGCAGCCGAGCAAGCTGCGGGCTGCAGAGATCTGGAAGGTTTGGCTTGCATGAGGCTCTGCCGTTCCCCAAAGTTGAGGAAGGGGACCTGGAGAAAGTGTTGTGGAACGTATAACTTGCATCCCATTTAGTCTCCATCATGAAATGGAAGGAATAAGAAACGAAGTAAAGTGAAAGTCACTCAGTCATGTCCGACTGTTCATAACCCCATGGACTGTAGCCTGCCAGACTCCTCTGTCCATGGAATTCTCCAGGCCAGAATACTGGAATGGGTAGCCTATCCCTTTTCCAGAAAATCTTCCCAACCCAGGATCTCCTGTATTGCAGGCGGATTCCTTACCAGCTGAGCTACTAGGGAAGCCCAGAAGTAATATAGGAATTCCTTTTTATTTTTAATTAATTTATTAAATTAATTAATAGATTAAAATAATTAATAGAGGCTAATTACTTTATAATATTGTGGTGGTTTTGCCATGCATTGACAGGAATCAGCCATGGGTATACATGTGTCCCACCATCCTGAACCACCTCCCTCCCCACCCCATCCCCCTGGGTTGTCCCAGAGCACCAGCTCTGGGTGCCCTGCTTCATGCATCAAATTTGCACTGGTCATATATTTTACATATGGTAATATACATGTTTCAATGCTATTCTCTCATATCCCATCCTCGCCTTCTCCCACATAGTCTAAAAGTCTGTTCTTTACATCTGTGTCTCTTTTGCTGTCTTGCATATAGGGTCGTCGTTACCCTCTTTCTAAATCCCATATATATGCATTAATATACTGTATTGGTGTTTCTCTTTCTGGCTTATTTCACTCTGTATGATTGCTGACTGAGGTCCCAGAGGCGGTGCCACAGAGGATGCAGACCAACTGCTCTTCTGCCCCTTCCCAGACCCAGCGGATCACTGCATCTGTGCGTGCCCTCCTTCCAGCGACCCTCGGGGGACTGTGGTGGGCCACAGTGGACGGCAAGAGTGTCCAAAAGTGACAGTGTGGGAGATTCTGTCCATGGGAGACCTTCTGTGGCCCACAGACTTGTCACGAGACTTGGTCAGATCTACCAGTCCTGACCAGACAATTCTGCAGCACTCCATGCCCAGCGATGGGTGGTTATGCCCAACGAGAGCTTCCGCTACATGATCCGAGTTTATCTGCCGCAGGGTTGGAACATCGTCACCAATGCCTTGAGAGTCTATCATCTGAATGTCTTCCTGGCTTTGCTTTCTCCAAAAGTGGATCTCACTTTAATGGAAGATTCAGACCGTGATCCCCGCGTTACCAAACAAATAGAATGAGGGGTTTCAGCCCTTCATCCGGAGGCTCCCAGAGTTTTAAGTTTTGGCACGCAGAGACCAAGGGCATCCTCATGGCCATGGTCTGCACCTTCTTTGAGGCTTTATGGCCCATCCTGGTGATGTACTTCATCAGGGAGTTATTTTCTTTCTAAAAAAGAGCTTCAATTATTTGTAACTGAAATACCAGGTTCTTGAAGAAACTGGCATTTAAACCGAATCTCATTGATTTCCTTTCCAATGCCTGTCAGGCATGCAGACACTGTAATAGACCGTGGGGAGACAGCAGGGGCCAGGCGGCAGGCGGGCAGGCGGCAGCCAGGGCCAGACCCACGGAGGGAACCAGGACGACTGGCTGATGCCTTCGAGGATGTCCACCAAGGCCGGACAGCTGCGTAGAGGATGCCCACCGTCCTGGGTGGGTGGACGCTCCAATGACTGCAAGTTCCAATGCCAGTTTCCCAATTTCATCTCAGGAGAGGTGTGTCGAGTTGGCCTCTACCATAACAACTCAAAACTTTGTTCTTAACCACCATGGCTGCTTCTGAGGGCAATAATGCCTTAGGTGTTATAATTTGGATTTATAAACATATTTAAATATATTATTATGTATTATAAATAACTGCATTATATTTGTATATTATAACCTATTAATACTATAAATAGGTGGAGCTAGTGGTAAAGAACCTGCCTGCCAATGCAAGAGACCTAAGAGATTCGAGTTCGATCCCTGGATGGGGAAGAGTCCCTGGAGGAAGTTATGGCAACCCACTCCAGTATTCTTGCCTGTCCGCAGGACAGAGGAACCAGGGTGGGCTACAGTCCATAGGGTCGACATGACGGAAGCGACTTAACAGTCCTGCACACAATATTTATAACATAAATATTTGGAATTGTAAATATATATTATACTCTAATTGTTTGTGATTATTTTGACACATTTATTTGATATGTGAAGAGTTGTTTTAATTTAAATGTGTTCTCATGCAGCAGGCCCCTTTTCAGAAAAACCTGGCAGGAGTGGCCAGTTCTGTGGGTTTTAACGCACTGCACAGCTTTTCTTTCCACAGGGAAACAACTCTGACCTGCACATCAACTTTTTTAATGTAACAAAAAACCAATACTTGTTAACATTTTACCAAGTGACTTTTAAATTCCAACTTTATTGAAGACATTGTCCCTGCAAAAGAAAAATTGTTGATCACTGGACTATTTCTTTGGATATAACACTGAGTTGAGACTGGGCCCCACGGAACCCCAGTTATAATCAGCTCATGGCATCGTGAAGGATGCAGACATTTTTCAGGGGCAGAGATGAGATTGTGGGGATCATCCCAAAGGCCCAGGACCTGCTGAGGCAGGAGAGACACTGCATTAATAAGCTCTGAACCAAGAAGAGACTTTACTTGTAGAAGTTCATTTTAAAGTCAGAGGGTTTGTGGGACAAAAGTGAGGAATAAAAGACTATCTTAAGGAGGGTGATCAAGTTAGCATTTGTTGGGTGCATCACTGAGAGTCAGCAGACAGTCTGGCCAGTGGATGTCACCTCCCCCATCCCACAGAGGCAGAAATAGCCTCAGAGAGGGGAATAGACTCGCTCAAGGTCACACGGCCTGGCAGTAAGGAGCTGGGTGCAAACGCGGCCTGCCTGGTTCCCCCTTAAGCTCTTTCCACTCACCCCTGGGGCAGAGGAGGGGGAGGCAACGTGCAGCTTTGGGGGATCTGGGCAGGAGCTGAAGGGGTGGCAGAGGTCATGTGTGAGCTGGAGTTTGAAGGAGGCAAAGAATTCTAACCAACAGGGGCTAGGACATGGGTCCTAGGTGAGGGAGGGGCATTCCAGGTGGAAGAAGCTACATGAGGATCAGCTCGGAAGTGGAGAAGCCGAGGGTATTAGGGGGCTGGGAGGGGGACAAAGTGGGAAGCGGGGTTTGGTAGGATCAGAAAAGGGAGAGGTAACAGGAAGGGTAGGGAGGGTGGGCCTTGACCAGGAAGTCCCTCCAAGGTTACAGTTTTGCACAAATCTTCCAGCCCCCTGAAGTGAAGTGGGTGGACTCAGCTTGAGTGTGAAAGCTTGGGCCTGTTTTTTCAGCCCTTCAGACTCCAGTTCTTTCCCTGCCCTTATCAGTAGCCAGCTGCCAGCCCTGCCTCCGGGCCCTGACCTCTCCCACAGGCCCAGCTCTGCACATCCAGGTTCAGCCGGCCCTGCGGACTGCATCAGCCTGCCCTGAGCCCATCACCCAGCCTCCTCAGGCTCTGCATCATGGACAGCTCTGAGCTGAGTCACAGCTGAAGTCAGTGATGAGAGTGGCTTTAGGAGGTGCTCACCCCTCCGGCCTGTTGTCCAGATTAAAGCCACACTTTCTGAAAGCACTGTCAGAACGAGTCCCTCCCCTGCCTGCAGTCCACCAATGGCTTCCCATCCCAGCGTCCGTGGCCTTTAAAGCCACCCATGCTCTCCCACCTTCCCACTGCCACTTCTACCCTGTTATTCCCACTGTGGGAGGAAATTAGTTTTCAGGCTGTGCAGCTGCTGATTTAGGACTCACTCCTAAGCCACCCACCAGCCATGGAGCATAGGCCAGGGTTACACACACTGTTTCCACCTGACCACTCCCCCAGGCCTCCCATCATCTCCTCTCCCCCAGACACAACCCCAGGGTCCCTGTGTTTCTCTGTGGCCCAAGCTGTCTCCTGGGAGTCAGGCCTCCTGCTTTCCTTCAGCACATCTGCTGGTCTCTCTCCGGGAACCCAGCCCAGGGCACTCCATCTCTGCCTGCAAGTCAAGGAGCGTGTCACCGTCAGCTCAGGGACCACACTCAGCATCTCTCGGTGGGAGATCCATCCTGGCTGGTTGGCAGCCTCCACCTGCCAGACCCCCAGGTCTCCACCATGAGCGTGGGGGAGTCACGGGGAAGTCCTGGGGAAGGCATTACTGTTGGCAGAGAACCCTCCTGAAATGCAGAATCGCCGTGAAAGGAAGCACATCACGCTCTCAGCGTTCTCCAACTTCCCTCCCACCCACCTGGGTGCTGAGTCCTGGAGTCAGGCCTTGTCACCAGGATCAGGGGCTGATGTCATCGACAGCCCAGGCTCTGGATTCAGCCAGGCCTGACTTCAAGTCCTGTCTCCGCCTCGCGAGCCCTCGGGCGACCTTTGATCGCTCTGGATCTCAGCTTCCCATCTGTTCTTGGGGCAAAAGATATGAAGGAAAAAACAGGGGTGAGACTGGCTGCTTCGGAGGACAGAGAGGGCTCGGTGGAATGAGGCTCAGAACCCCGTGGCCCCGAGCCTGCGTGTCACAGGAGCTCGGCGCCTGTTGGCTGTTGTCACTGACACAGGGGCAACGGGTGGGGTGGCGACAGGCCAGGTGTGACTGTGGGCTCCCCCTCCCAGGTATGTGACCAGGCAAGCTACTCAGCGGTGCTGGGCATCCGTTTCTGCACCTGTGACATGGGGAGGAGGACGGTGCTCGCTCGCAGAGCTGTTGCTAGGCTTCAGTGAGTTCTTATGGGTAAAGCACTTGCTCACGGCACCTCCATCTGAGCCCTCCCCACCATATTCACAGTGGCTCTTTCTGGGCAGGTCAGCCTCACCCGACCCCAAACCCCCTGAAGGCAGGGCTGGTGTGTCCATTCAGGTGGCCAGCTCACCCTGTTTTACCTGGGACTGTCCCAGCTTCCTCACTGAAAGTCTTATGTCCCAGGAAGACTCTCAGGACCCAGCAAACCAGAAGAGTTGGTCACCCTCTTCTCCATTTGTGCATCCCTCCCCAACCCCCAGCTTTGTCCAGCTGATTCCAGCTTACACGTCATGGCCTCAGAGAGGCTGGGCCTGACCTAAGACATATGTCCCCCCACTTCCTGGTCCCTGTGTCACTCATCACATTAATGTCTCCATCTGTTTCCCATCCTCCTCCCCAGTTCAGGAAGGGAAGTTCTCTCCCCCTCCTCCACAGGATCACCAGGACCCACTTAAGGTCTGGCGTGTAACCGGTGGTGCTCAATACATAAATCAATGTCAATCATTTATTAAGCACCTACTATATGCCAGGTCCTGTCTTAGGCACTGGGGACACAGCGCTGAGGGGGACAGATTTAATATCTTGGGAAGGGAACGTGGGCAGTGGGCAGAGCGGGATGGACAGTCCAGCCTGGTGGTGTCAGGGGCCTTCCTGGAGGAAGTGGTGTCTCAGGTGGGGTTGTGAGGATGAGCAGGGATACACAAGTTACAGGAGAGGAAGAGGGTCCCAGCAGACCCACCAGCAGAACAAAGGCTTGGAGGACAGAGGAGGTAAAACGGTCCAGCAGAGTCAGGGTCCATGAAAATTGCAGAAATAGAACTGCCCACTGGCTGTATGCTGGAGAAGGAAATGGCAACCCACTCCAGTATTCTTACCTGGAGACTCCCAAGGACAGGGGAGCCTAGTGGGCTACAGTCCATGGGGTCTCAAAGAGTTGGACACAACTGAGCGACTAACATGCACACTGGCTGTATGCAGCTGGAGCCATTTTATGCAGAAGAGAGCCAGGCCTGGAGAGGTGAATGGGCCCACCCAGGTCACCCGAGGGTCAGCGATGGAGCACTTGCCTAGGAGTCCACTTCCCTGGAACGCTGGCCAGGCCTCCTCCACCTCGGGTTTTTCTCTGCACCCCAGTCCACCCCAGCCTCTGTCACGCTGATCTTTTTCCTCTTCTCTAGCAACTCCGCTTTCACATTCCACCTTGGCGGCTGAGGCAGTTGCTCAATGTCCAGCCAAAAGGGTAATACTTATCGGATTTGATTTAAGTAGTAAAACATTTGCAGGCCCAGCCGTTCGGGTGGGAGAGCTGGGAACAGCGGGGCCCGGCTGCAGACACAGGCATCAAGCTTGCTGTTTTCCCAACATGAGGCCTCAGAGGTGCTAACTGGGGGCTTTGGGGCCAGCGGCTCTGGGGGTGGATCCTCTGTTCCCAGTCTGTGTGAGTCTGGGATGTCTCTTCACCTCTGGGAGCCTCGGCTTGCTCCTGTGGAAAGTGGGACACCACCACGTACCCTGCAGGGACTGTCATAAGGACTGGAGATGTTGGAATGCTAGCTGTCTTGGTCCCACCTCCCTTCACAGACAGATCACTAACTACCTCCTGCATCAACCAGCACATGTCAGGGTGGTTCTGTGTAGAAAGAAACAGGTCAACACACCCGTCCAAGTTCTCCAGGCCCCAGGATAGACCCTACTCAGCCTCTGAGCCCCTGTATGCAGGCGAGGAGGATGGGTCACAGGGCAGACTCAGGTGCAAGACTGCCCCTGCCCTGCCCCCTGGAGCTGAGGCCCCCTCAGGTCTCACCCTTCTCATAGTACAATGGGGTGGATGCCCCTCCATCTGGGGCTTGTTGGGGGACGCAGACACGTAAAGGATGACCACGCCCCTGTGCTGTGCTGCCCCGTGTTCTGTGATCGCCATCAGCCTCCTTAGTTTCTACCCCACCGTCTCCTCCGCAGGTTCTCTTGGGGCTGGAGCTCTTCCTCTGGGAACAGGTCCCTGTTCTCATGATCCTCCCCTGTCCGGACTCTGAGTCCCCCTCAACAGAGTTCAGTACCCTTTTCCAGCCTGGAGGCTTATCATTTCCTGTTTGTTATTCAGTCTAGACCAGCACTGCCTTAGACACCGCCTGGTCCAATTCCACCATCGTCAGACGGGGAAACAGAGTCCCAAGAAGTCATTCACGGACTCAGAGCTGAGATTAGAGCTGGGGAAGCCCAGTGCCGAGTCCGGGACTGTCCACCTCTCCAGGCAGCCCCTTCTGACACAACCGCCTCTGAGACCCTCCCGTGGGGGACTCCACGAGCAGCCTCCCCAGGTCAGGAGAGGGCGGGTCCACCCTGCAACCTCCCAGTCTCTCCATCTATGAATCGGTCACAATCATCCCGGCCTCTCCAAGGAGCTGGGAGGAGAACCCTGCTCGGAACTGTCCCCGTCAAGAAACACTGCCTGGCTGGACACAGAAAATTCAGGAATGGTTTGAAAGGTCAGGCACGGTGTCTTCAAAGAAGCTAATGATAAACCATGAGTCATTCAGAGATATCTGAAGCTCATCCACCTTCACTAGACTAATCCACATCTCCCATGGTCTCCATCCCTCCAGCAGAGGCGGGAGGTGAGAAATAAATAAACAGCAGCTTCCCCAGCACCACCACCCCTCAACACACACACACCTGCCTCCATGCAGACATCACCCATCGGGCCAGCAGGGCCAGAAGAGGGAGCCCAAGTCAGCCTCCCTTCTAGGATCAACACAACACTAATACCACCAGCTACTGTTTATTGAACACGTACTATGTGCCATGTATCATCTTATTTACCCCACCAGAAGTGATTTAAACACTATAATTATCCTCAATTTATAGAACCATAAGAGAGTCAGACAGTGGCACAGAAAAGAAACGACAGGCTCTGACTCAAACTGGCTTGAGTTGGAATTCCACCCCTAGCACTTGCCCATTGTGAGGCCTTAAGCAAGTTATTCAGCTTCTCAAAGCCCAAGTTTCCCCCATCTCTAAACAGGTGAGTAACCACCTCACTGGGCTCTTTTGAGGATCTCATGAACAAGCAGGTCAGGGTCTAGTAATTATTCAGCACACGGTGGCCTTGGTTATTCATATTATCATTGTTGTCAAAGCATTACTCCTGTGTAATTTCTTTTCCCTGTGCCACCTTGGCTGCCGGTGCTGGGAGAATTTGGAGCTGAAACCAACCAGAAAAAGAACATGAACTTCAAGTGGATCGGAGAGTTGAGACTTCCCTGCTAGGAGGGAGTCAGCACACATGCACGTGTGCACGTGCGTGTGCTTTTCCTCCAGCAAGAAGAGGTGCTGCTGCTGCTAAGTCGCTTCAGTCGTGTCCGACTCTGTGCGACCCCATAGACAGCAGCCCACCAGGCTCCTCCATCCCTGGGATTTTCCAGGCAAGAACACTGGAGTGGGTTGCCATTTCCTTCTCCAATGCATGAAAGTGAAAAGTGAAAGTGAAGTCGCTCAGTCGTGTCCAACTCTTTGAGACCCCATGGACTGCAGCCTACCAGGCTCCTCCATCCATGGGATTTTCCAGGCAAGAGTACTGGAGTGGGGTGCCATTGCCTTCTCCTAAGAAGAGGTGGGACGGGGCCTTCTTCCTGATGGCAGCTCCTGAGCACTCTGCAGTTCCAACGGTTGCACACTCCTGGTGTGTTGCCTAACTGGGTCAGGATCCTATTTGCCGGCACCAAAAGCAAGGTAAATGAAGCCTGGGCAGCCAGGATGCCCAAGTGAGGATTCTCCTCTTGGGATCCTGCTTCCACTCCTGCTTCAATAATCTGTTCTCTGGACTTCTCTGGTGGCCCAGTGGTTAAGAATCCATCTGCCAATGCGGGAGACACCAGCTCAATTCCTGGTCCGGGAAGATTACACATGCTGCAAGGTAACTAAGCCCATGCACCCCAACTACTGAGGCTGTGCCCTAGAACCAGTGCTCCGCAGCAAGAGAAGCCGCCACACCAAGAAGCCCGCATACCACAACTTAGGCAGTAGCCTCTGCTCGCCGCAACTAGAGGAAGTCTGTGCACAGCAACAGAGACCCAGAGAAGCCAAAAGTAAATACATAAATGAAATCAAAAAGAAAAAGAAAAGAATCTGTTCTCAATCTGCAAAATTGTCTCCGTACTCTGCACAGAACCTAGCATAAGGGGGACAGTCAGAAAACATTTATCAAATGAACACACAAAATCTAAGATGCTATAGTTCTAGCTACCTAAGATTCCGATTCTCAGATTCGGCGGTTCAAGATTCTTAAACTGCTAGTGCTTTCAACCAAGGATTCCAGGCTCCAACACCAAGAGGAGACAGGCAGGGAATCTGTGAGTGAAATGGGCCAGATATAAGTGCAAACACATCCACTGTGTGATGGACACAGGCTGGGGAGGGTCTGGGGAGCCCAATCCCAACATAGCTATGACCCATATGAGATCAGGGTTACCAGATCTTCCCATTTTTCAGGGCAAAGCAGAGAGCTAGATTTTTTTTTTTCCTTTTCTCTATCTTCTTGTTGTTGTTGAATCACCTCATTTTTAAAACTGCTATGTTTTTAAAAATAATAATAGGAGAAACCGGGTATGGGGTGTATGGGACCTCTCTGGGCCATCTTTGCAACTTTTCTGCAAATCTAAATCTACTCCAAAAGAAAAATTTTTATTAAAGGGAACAAAAACACCAGACAGGCCAAAAGAAATAGACCTGTTAGCTGATCAGCCCCCAGGCAACTGTTTGCAAACTCTATTTTCAATGGCAGTAAAACTGGGCACTAAACTCAAAGCCAGGGCCTGCAGTCTGAACAGCTCACACACTCCGCTCTACCTGGCCAGAGTGGGGAGGCAAAACCCACACTTAGAAGACGGAAGCTGAAGAAGACGGGAGACAGGCAGAGAAGAGCAGGTGAAGGGTGTGTGGGGCTGGGGTAGGGGGTTCTGGGTAGATAGTTTAAGTTGAGAGGATGTGGAGAAAAGGGGACCCTCATGCACTGCTCCTGGGAACATCAGCTGGTACAGCCATTATTGAATACAGCATGGAGTTTCCTCACGAAATTAAAAATAGAGCTACCATGTGATCCAACTATCCTCCTTCTGGACTTGATACAGGTCCAAACCCTGACTCTGCTGCTTACCAGCTAAGTGACTTCAGGAAAGCCACTTCCTCTCTTTAGACCTCAGTTTCCTGATCTGTAATATTATGAAGATAATGATTACTTCGCCTCGGATGCTACCTGGTCCACCGCATCAGCACAGAAGGCAGAGCTTCTCAGGCTCAGGGGAGCAGGGCTCACACAGACAGACCTGGCTGGGGTCCCAGCTTGGCACAGCCAGGCCTCTGCCTCTGGTTTAGCTGACAGCTGGCAGCCCTCGCTGGTAACACAGCCCGCCGTTCCCAGAATCTCAGCTCTGCAGTTTCTCTCCTTCTCTGTTCCAGACCTTGCTTCCCTTGCTGAGTAGGGTTCTACGCCTTGACTCTGGCTTGTTTTAGGCAGAACCTTTTATTGCAAAGGGCAGAGCACGAAGAGTTAAAGCAAAGGCATGAGGACTTATTGACCCAGAGAACTGGAACAAATAGGCCGTGGAACTGGCTTCACAGTGATGACTAAGGGCAGAGGCTCTACCTTCTTCCTCCCTTCCCTTGCTTCCTTCTATGTCAACGCCCTTCTCAGGCAAGTCTTCTCACCAGGGGGAAGATGGCCACCAGCGACGCCGGGCTTAGTCGGTACTTACAGCTGTGTGACCCCAGAGGGAGACAGCCTGTCTCCCTCCCAGTGTCCATATCAGAGGATCCTGTTAATGAGAGAGAAGGGAAGGGTCTGGACAGACCCCTCAGAGCTCCTCCAGATGAGCTAATGCACCCTACCTTCACAGGGTCTGGGAAGAACGATGGTCTGTCTCCCTGATGGAACTGTCGTCCATGCCCACCCAACCCAAGAAGCTGAGCTGTCAGGTTCATGGTGTCAGCAAAGGCAGGGGTGGGCTAGATCAAAGGGCTCAGAAGACAGTGGAAAATTTGGAAAGGCAGGAATCTGCTTCCAGTCTTTCCGATCAGAAACAGGAAACAAAGGGATGTCAGAAGGGACTGGAGGCCAGGGCTCAACCTCCCACCACAGTCTCCAGGGTCCCTGGAAGAGAAAATGCCCCTGGCCTTCTCCTGGTCTCTGGGTCTAGCCAGGCTACCTCTTGCATCGAGGGGCAAATGAATAAACAATAGAAAGGTGAGTGCCTTAGAATAAACCAGGATTGGAGAAGACCATCCCCAAGAAAAATAAATGCAAAAAGGCAAAATGGTTGTCTGTGGAGGCCTTACAGATAGCTGAGAAAAAAAGAGAAGTTCCTTCTTCAAAGGAAGAAAGGAAAGATATACCCATTCGAATGCAGAGTTCCAAAGAATAACAAGGAGAGATAAGAAAGCCTTCCATAGCAATCAATGCAAAGAAATAGAGGATAACAATAGAATGGGAAAGATTAGAGATCTCTTCAAGAAAATTAGAGATACCAAGGGAATATTTCATGCAAAGATGGGCAAAATAAACGAGAGAAATGGTAAGGACCTAACAGAAGCGGAAGAGATTAAGAGGTGGCAAGAATACACAGAAGAACTGTACAAAAAGGTCTTAATGACATGGATAACCACAATGATGGGGTCCCTCACCTAGACCCAGACATCCTGGAGTATGAAGTCAAGTGGGGCCTTAGGAAGCATCACTACAAACAAAGTTAGCAGAGGTGATGGAATTCCAGTTGAGCTATTTCAAGTCCTAAAAGATGATGCTGTGAAAGTGCTACACTCAATATGCCAGCAAATTTGGAAAACTTAGCAGTGGCCACAGGACTGGAAAAGGTCAGTTTTCATTTCAATCCCAAAGAAAGGCAATGCCAAAGAATGCTCTAACTACCACACAATTGCACTCATTTCACATGCTAGCAAAGTAATGCTCAAAATTCTCCAATTAAGGCTTCAAAAGTACGTGAACTGAGAACTTCCAGATATTCAAGCTGGATTTAGAAAAAGCAGAGGAACCAGAGATCAAATTGCCAACATCCACTGGATCATTGAAAAAGCGAGAGAGTTCCAGAAAAACATCTACTTCTGCTTTACTGACTACACCAAAGCCTTTGACTGTGTGGATCACAAGAAACTGTGGAAAATTCTGAAAGAGATGGGAATACCACATCACCTTAGCTGCCTCTGAGAAATCTGTATGCAGGTCAAGAAGCAACAGTTAGAAATGGACATGGAACAACGAACTAGTTTCAAATTGGGAAAGGAGTACGTCAAGGCCGTATATTATCACCCTGCTTATTCTACTTCTATGGAGAGTACATCATGTGAGATGCCAGACTGGATGAAACAGAAGTTGGAATCAAGGTTGCTGGGAGAAATATCAATAACGTCAGATATGCAGATGACACCACCCTTATGGCAGAAAGTGAAGAGAAACTGAAGAGCCTCTTGATGAAAGTGAAACAGGAGAGTGAAAAAGCTGACTTAAAACTCAACCTTCAAAAAACCAGGATCATGGTATCTGGTCCCCTCACTCCATAGCAAATAGATGGGGAAACACAGAAACAGTGAGAGACTTTATTTTGGGCTCCAAAACCACTGCAGATGGTGACTGCAGCCATGAAATTAAAAGACACTTGGTCCTTGGAAGAAAAGCTATGACCAACCTAGACAGCATATTAAAAAGCAGAGACATTACTTTGCTGACAAAGGTTCATCTAGTCAAAGCTATGGTTTTTCCAATAGTCACGTGTGGATGTGAGAGTTGGACTATAAAGAAAGCTGAGCGCCAAAGAATTGATGCTTTTGAACTGTGGTGTTGGAGAAGACTCTTGAGAGTCCCTTGGACTGCAAGGAGATCCAACCAGTCCATCCTGAAGGAAATCAGTTCTGAATATTCATTGGAAGGACTGATGCTGAAGCTGAGGCTCCAATGTGGCCACCTGATGTGACGAACTGACTCATTGGAAAAGACCCTGATGCTGGGAAAGATTGAAGGCAGGAGGAGAAGGGGACGACAGAGGACGAGATGGTTGGATGGCATCACCGACTCACTGGACATGAATTTGAGTAAGCTCCGGGAGTTGGTGATGGACAGGGAGGCCTGGTTGTGCTGCAGTTCATGGGGTCACAAACAGTCAGATACAACTGAGAGACTGAACTGAACTGAACTGACTGGGAAAGAAAGTATCAGCACTCCAGCAAATCACAAGAGGAACCAATCGGCAGGAAACACCATCAGCTGGACCAATCAGATGAATTCATTTTTCAGCCAGTCACCTGTCGAGAGCTTCTATTCAGAAACAGGGAGGCTGGCGTTGGCGCGGCCTCCAGATACTCAACGACCTTGGGCTTCTAGGTCATTCCCCAGCTCCCGCAGCAGAGGGTACTCTCCTACTGAACACACAAGGACAAAATGACCTTCCACTGGATGGAAGCCTTTCGCCGCAGGCAGGGAGCGCGGAGCCAAGCCTGACATTTCAGTGGTGCACTGAGACACTCCTGTCTCCAGGCCCCTGATGATGTCAAAATGTTATGATTTTCCTGGAAGACATGATGAGTGGAATCGAGTGGAATTAAATATCGGCCTGACTGGAGAGGTTGCTGCCATGGTGACAGCATCCCTGCCGGCTCACCACTCACCAAAGGGGACAAGGGAAGCTGGGAGAGAAGGGGCCTGTTGGACCCTCCTGCAGCCCCCACCCCTGAACCTCTGTCTGGTCCAGAAGACTTAGGACCCCCTATGTTGTTCATTCATTCCCTCCCTCATTCCATATGTTTCCCTAGCATCTATTTTGTTCTGAACACCATGACATGTTCCCTATACTCAGATATCCTATGGTCTATCTGAGGAGGGAGACATAAACAGATAAGCTGATGAATATAATCAGAAACTGGATGTTTATTGTGAAGCAAGAGAAGAGAACCACGTGAAGGAGAAGAGAATCAGGCATAAATTAGGGGTCTGAGGAGGGCCTCCCTGAGGGAACATTTGCACTGGGACCGGAAGGATTAGCAATCAGACAAAAAGGAAGAGCTCTCCTGGCGGCAGGAACTGCCAAGCAAAGGCCCTGATGCAGGAAGGCACTTAGGGCATCCCAGGAACAGGGGCCATCAGTGTGGCTAGAACAAGGCTGGAAACTGACAAGGACCCAGGTCAGGAGGGACCACATGGTCTAGTGGTGGTTTATCCCAAGACAGTTGGGGGTGTGAGACAGCTTTAAACTGGTTTGTGATGCCATCAGGCCCTTGTTTTAACCTCTTTTGTCCTCCCTGTAGAGAGTGGACTAGAGGAGAGGACGGGAGGGAGAAGAGCATTCCAGGAAGAGGGGACAGCTTGCAGGCAGGCAGGTGGGCCCTGAAGAAGCAGGAACTGCCAGAAGCAAGTGGGCGCATGGAAGAAGAGGGAGCTGCTTGAGATGAGGGTGGGGATTGGATGAGGTTCTGCTACAGAGGGCTTCGCCGGTGCCTGTTTAGTTCAGTAGCTCAGTTGTGTCCAACTCTTTGCTGGGCTGCAACATGCCAGGCCTCCCTGTCCATCACCAACTCCTGGAGCTTACTCAAACTCATGTCCAGAGAGTCGGTGATGCCATCCAACCATCTCATCCTCTGTCGTCCCCTTCTCCTCCTGCCTTCAATCTTTCCCTGCATCAGCGTCTTTTCCAATGAGTCAGTTCTTTGCATCAGGTGGACAAAGTAATGGCCTGTTCAGAGTGTAGTGGGGGAAGTGACATAATCCCATTTTTTTTTAAGTTCCCCTTAAGCTCAGCCTTACTTTGTCCAACAGTCACTCCTGAGCAAGGTGTTAGGAGTCTCAGCTCCTATTGGATGGGAGGGGGAGGGAGGAACCCTCAGATAGGAACATTAGGGCCCTGGTTCTGTTCTTATCAGCTGTGTGACCTTGGATGAACTCCTGAACCTCTCCGAGCCTCATCTCCCTCCTCAGGAAGCAGGGCTGAGACCCCTCACTCCATCGGCCTTCCCTCAAGGTCTAATAAGCACTCATTGTGGCTCAGTCTTCAGTGCTATTACCCTTGTCATCATGAATCCATCTCCCCCAGGGAAGGGGGCATCACTACATCCCTGGGAGGCAGAAGTGCCAGAAGTGTCAGTTCCATTTTTCAGATGGGAAAGCTGAGGTCCAGGGAAGGAGCATGACTTACCCAAGGGTGTTGAGTGGCAGGCAGCGGCCAGGATGCTGGACTGTTAGTGTTGGTGTTCTCTGGAGCCCAATGGACATGAATTCACATCCCATCTCTTAGTCACAGGCTAAGTGCTTGAGTCAGATGACCCTACCTCTCTGAACTTCAGTCATCTCATCCTCAATTTGGCAGAAGTTCAGAAGGACTGAGGTCACCCCATGTGTGGAGCCTGGCACAGGGAAGAAACTATGTAAACTGGCCAAAGGGACACTGCCTGGAAGAGCCACTCTCCCCTCCTCGGAAACAGCTGCCCCAAGTCCCCCCACACTTGAATCTCTTATCTCCCACTTGGCTCTTGGCAGGATCTGCTGCCATTTCTATGCAGATGTAACAGTAACAATAATTATGCTCATCCCAGTTCACAGAGCCACCCTCCGAGCAGCGCTTGGCAGCACCAGCTGCACTCCCCCCACCTCCCCAGAAAGAGGGGTGCTCAGTGCTGTCATAGGGCAGGACATCCAACACCAACACACCCTGGGACTCTGCACAGGCTGGCCTTTCTCATCCTCAGCCTCAGTTTCCTCACCTGCTCAAAGCAGGTATTGAACTAGATACTTACGGAGGTGTGAAGTGTCGGTCACACTGGGCAACAAATTTCTTAGGATGTTCATGGGATGTGTGTAGGGGTCATGCCCTCTGACCTTATCCCTCTCCCCTCCCCCCAACTCACAGAGCAACATCCATCATGACCTTCTGTCATTCCTCATACAGGCTCTGCCTACTCCAGCCTCAGGGCCTTTGCACTCGCTGTTTCTTCTGTTTCCCTCAGGCGTAACCAGGTTTGTCCCTTCATTTCCTTTAGGTCTCAGCTCAGACATCCCTTAGAGTGTCACCACCCCAGCCTACCACTCCTTGAACCCCAGAATTTGTCCCCCCTCCAAATTCATGTGTTCAAGCCCTAACCCCCAGGACCTTAGAATGTGACTGTATTTAGAGACAGCACCTTTAAGAGGCGATTCAGTTAAAATGAGGCTGTCAGGAGGGGACTTAATCCAATCTGACTGCTGTTCTTTCTCTAAGAAGAGATTGGGTTACACGGAGACACCAGGGGTGTACACACAGGAAGATGCAGCAAGAAGGTGGCTGTTTGCAAGCCAAGGAGAGAGGCCTCAAAGAAAACTAAATCTAAATTTTGAACTTCTAGCCTCTGTAACTGTGAAAAAACAGATTTCTGTTGTTTAAGTTACCCAGTCTGCAGTATTTCATTAAGAGAGCCCAAGTAAACTAATACAGCCTCCAACTCTATTTTATGTTTCTGTATAGCACTTAACAGCTCTGACATTTTATATACATGCATGTGTGTTTATTATTTCCCCCTTCCCCACCCCATACAACAGGAACTCCATGAGATCAGGGACTTGACCTGTTCTGTTCTGTTTCCAAGAATAGTAAGCACATAGTAGGTCCTCAGTAAGTGAAGAAGTTGGAGCCAGGTAGCCCTGAGTTCAAGTTCAAGCCCCTTCACTCCCTTACACTGTAACCTGGGACTGGATCTTGACCTGTCTGAGCCCAGTGTGTCTCCTCTGTAAAATGGACCTAATAATCACGCCAGACTCAGAAGAGGGTGTGCCACTGTAGTGGATTAGTGCAGGCCAATCACCTAGCGCAGTGCTCCAGAAACAAGAGATAAACTGTTGCTGTTATCTTAACAGCAGTAAGTCCATTCTTTCATCCATTCCACAAACACACACTGAAACCTGCTCTGCTGCCAGATGCTGGGAATGTGGAAAATCAGCCTTGGCTTCTGACCTAGAGGTGCTCCCACTTTAGTGAGGGAGACAGAACAAGGGATTCATACAGAGGGGCTATGAGCAGAGACCGAAATAGACTCTTCAGTGAAGGTTCACAGAGAGGAGGGTGTAGAGTCTGGGTCTAGAGGAATGAGTAAGAGCTCTCCATGCCAATAGGGAGGGGAAGTGTATCCAGACAGAAGAAAGAATGCTAGTTGCTCAGTCATGTCTGACTCTTTGTGACCCCTTCCTCCTCTGTCTGTGGATTCTCCAGGCAAGAATATTGGAGTGAGTTGCCATTCCCTTCTCCAGGGATCTTCCCAACCCAGGGATGCAGCCCGGGTCTCCCGCACTGCAGGCAAATTCTTTACCATCCGAGGCACCAGGGAAGCTAGGCAGAAGGAAAGGGCACGTGCAAAAACAGGGGTGGTTCCTTGCATGGTGTGTTCCTGGTTAAAGTCCATTCCTCTGCCTAGCTGGTGAAGGGCCAAGGAATTTAGACTGTGATCCAAGGACAGCATGGAGCCTGGGAAAGATTTCCAGCAGGAGGGACCCGGTCAATTTTGTGCTGTGGAGGATCACTCCAGGGCAGAGTGGAGGGTGGGCTGAAGGGGAAACATTTAAGGGCAAAGAGACTGTCAGTGCATAGAGCTGGGGTATGGCGGGGTGGCAGTGAGCCAGAGGACCAGGAAAGAGCCCAGTGGTGAGGATGAGGCCCAGGTCAGCTCAGGAGAGGCAGCCAGGCCAAGGGGCTTGACGCGGAAGTGTCTGAGCTGCAGGATGGGTGTCCCCGGCAAGGTAGAGCTGGACTGACTGGCAGGGTTCCATGGTTATGGGCTCAAAGAGCTGAGGCAGGTCAATCATTGTGTCATCTTCACAGTTCACAGGGAGTCAGGAAGGAACACTCTGTCAACCAGAGCCAGAGCAGGAAACCTAATAGATAGAACTGGAGAAGTTTCCTTCCACAAGAAAGCCAAAGGGAAATACATTTGTTTTCATGACACATGTTTTCAGGAGCCCATGTGCTTGTTTTTGTACTGGAGAGCCATGAATGGAAAATTCCACCTAGCTGAGACAGACACTTCCTCCTCCAGGCACTAAACAATAGAGGAAGCTTCTGTCCTAAGTTGCTGGTGCCTGAAATTCTGCTATTTGAGCTTCATTCCTAAAGCTGGAGGCTTTGTCCTTTGTAAAAACACAAACAACTTCACAGGAGTCGTGTCTTCAACACAGGCTTATTTTTCATTAATTCAACAAATATTTATTGACTTCCTCTTCTAAACCAGGCAGTACCTAGAGGCTGGGAACAAAGAGATTAATTAAGACTTGTCCAGGTCCATACCTTTGTTTTAAAATGATTAGAGAAGACAACGTAGGTGATACAAACCTTAACACTTCATGAAGCAGGAAGTCTGTGTTCTCAAGGGTCCAGAGAACTGCAAAATGGGGCAGAAAGCAGGAAGTATTTATAAGATAAAGAACAAAGAACAAAGAAGAGAAAAACAGAAAACCAATATAAAACAAGGACGAGAAAAGGGGAAAATAAACAAGGAAAAAGCCTAGAGTCCAGGGCTGGCTTGGCCTTTGGGGATTGGCTTATTAGATATACTGCATTTCTGGTCAAGTGGAACGTTACCTGGGTTTCATTATGCTGATGTAGCACCCTGGGCAGGAGTGGCTTGATCTTGGGCCTGGAGATTTATTTCAACACCTTCAAGGAACTGGCAAACCCTGTCGGGGGGTGAGGGGAGGTGGCGGGTGGGGGGAAATAGAAAATCTGACCTTAATGGTGCAGCAAACGGGAACCCCCAGCAGAGGTAACTCATTTCATAATTGCCAAAGGTGAAGCAGGAGCTGCAATCTAAAGGGTGAAGTGGGTTGGGTGGGGAAGGACAATCCCAGCTGAGGGGCACAGCCAGGAAGAAGGGATGGAGTCCTGAACCAGAGTGGTGGGGAACAGGAGACTCCATGCCTCTCAACAGGCTTGGACATGAGGCAGGACATGGGAGGTGTGGCAGGGAAGACTTCTCATTGACTGGATGTTATTACCCATCTCAGGTGGTAGCATCTGTCAAAACCTTTGCTGCTGTCCACCCCCAGCTTCCAACTCACCTCCTCCCAGCAATTCCCCCACACTCCTTGGCTGAGCTGCTGGCTTCCTCAGTCAGGGGGTGTGAATGATTTGCCCTCAAGTCCAGAGGTGGGGCCTGATTGGCTTAAGCCATCAGCCTACTCCATCCTGCTGGTAGGTGATTGGTTCAGGGCAGGGCACATGACCCAGCTCAGGCCAATGAACGGGGAGATGCTTGCTAGGTCTTCTGGGAAAAGGATTCACCTCTCCCCTCTAAGGGTCTTCCATAGTGGCTCAGATGGTAAAAGAACCTGCCTGAGATGCAGGAGACCTGGGTTTGATCACTGGATGGGGAAGGAGGAAGTGGCTGGAGAGTTCCATGGACAGAGGAGCCTGGCAGGCTACAGTCCGTGGGGTCACAAAGACTCTGACACAAATGAGCAACTAGCACTTCTCACTTTCTCCCCTCTGAGAGAGCTCCCAGAAGGGTGTTTTGGCGCCACAGAGTGAGGGGGTGAGGAGTCAGGGGCAAGGAGGAGTCTGGAGTCAGTCCTCCAGAGGACACTGGAGGAGAGATTGTCAAAGAAATGGATCCTGACTGGACCTACCTTGTGGGTCTCAGTTCTCTGAGCCAGCAAGCTCCCACATTTCTTTACCCCATTTATTGTGCCTGTCAGTGTGGGAGGCATAAGAGACATGGGTTCAATCCCTGTGTCAGGAAGATCCCCTGGAGAAGGGAATGGCAAGCCACTCCAGAATTCTTGCCTGGAGAATCCCATGGACAAAGGAGCCTGGCAGGCTGCAGTCCATGGGGTCACAGAGTCAGACACAACTGAAATGACTTAGTACATTGTTACCTTCAAGTGAAAAGTTCCTAACTGAACCAGGGCATTTCTGGAGGAGAGACTTGGATGCAACTGGAAAAGGGGTGCCACAACCTGGGGAAGGGTGGAGATGGTCAGATCCTGTTTCCCTTTGATTCCATCTCCATGAATAGTACTTAGGAGTCAAGATCTTTCCCCAGAAAATATCCCCTGACCCCATCACTGCCCTATGTGTGATGGACAGGGAAGCCTGGCGTGCTGCTGTCCATAGGGTCGCAAAGAGTCAGACACGACTTGGCAACTGAACAACCATGTCACTGCCCTGGCTCCTGCTCAGGGAGCCCAGGTGTCAGGAGTCCTGGGTTCCACCCTAAGCCAGCCAGTTGCCTGACTGTGGGGCTCTGTGTGAATCATACTCCCTCTCTGATCCTCCATTTGTGATTCACCCACCAGCCCCTAGACTAAGCTCTGGAGCAATGTCTAAGGGGCCCAGAGTCCAGGGCAAGCCTGGCCAGAGCAGGTATCAGTTGGTTTGTTGACCAATCAGTACGGGAGCTGCACCTTCCGGCTCTAACCTCCTATGGAAGGGAGCAGTTGCTCCTCTGTTTACCCAAAATGCCTCTGGAGACCCCAGCCCCATCTTACAGCCACAGAAAGAGATTTCACAGGGAGAGATTCAGCATGCAACCTGCATGGTTCAGCTCACACAGAACCTCTAGTGCTATTGAAGGCTCCCTGAAACACAGTTCATCTGTAGAGTGAGAAAACAAATTCCCAAAAGCTCAACCCTTTACTTTCCAGTTGCAGCTGACCTGGGGCAGTAAAGCTCTAAGACTCTTTCCCCAGGCTGCTCATTGCAAGCAATGATGAAGAGCCTGTGCTTTGACAAGAGTCAAAGAGTGAAATAAATCAATGAGATGGGTTGCGGGGGCGGGGTGGGGGAGCGGTTCGGGGTGGGCGGAGGGTCAGTCTAGGTTTATTCCTTTGCTGGGTGGCATGGGTTGCATCTCAGAGTGTACGACATGTGTCTGTATTCACAGGCAGGCTCAGAGAAAGCAGGGGTGGAGGGAATCATCTTCTTCCAGGAAGAAAAGCTACAACTCAAAGAGCACTGAAGGGTGAGTCAGGGGTTCAGTGGGATCCTACATATGTGTGGCATGTGTGTGTGTATATGTAGCCCTTGTGTGAGATGTGAGGGTGGGGTGGCTGTGAAAGTGGTCGAGGAAAAGCAGGAAGTAGCAGATGATGGTGTGAATTCCAAGGTAAGTGTCTTGAACTTCATCCTGTGAGCACTGTACCCCACCACACACACACACACACACACACACACACACACACACAGTACACTTGACAGAGGAATTTTTCAGGTGTGCCAAGCAGTACAAGAAGCTGTAACATAGGCATAGGACATCTTCCCTCTGTTTCACTTTTACTCTGATACATGAGAAATGCCATTGTTTTGTATTTTGTGGGTTTTTTAACATTTATTTATTTGGCTGCATTGCATCTTAGCTGGGACACACAGGATCTTTGTTGCGTCAGGCGGGATCTTTCATTGCAGCACACGGACTCTCTAGTTGTGGTATGAGAGCTCAGGATTTGTGGCACATGGGCTCCAGAGCACTTGGGTTCAGTGGTTGGGGGCACGCAGGCTTACTGATAGTTGCTCTGCGGCATGCGGGACCTCAATTCCCTGACCAGGGATCGGACTCGCATCCCCTGCATTACAGGGCGAATTCTTAACCACTGGACCACCAGGGAAGTCCCTGTATTTTGTATTAAAACAATCACGGGTATAATATAGATAACAAAATACGCATATTTTTGAAATATTAAACTGGAGAATTCAAAGAACCTGCTACCCTGGTTTGGGGTCTTGATAAAGCACTGTCTGCATTCAGACCTTTTGGTAACCTGGGTGTTCTCAGGTCATGCCAATTAGCAAGAAACTTCCAGTTCCTGCTTCTCTGGCGCAGGCTGGGGGCGGGGCGGGGCTAGTGGAAGTCTCTGTCCGTGGTGCTGAAGCAGGATTAAATCATATCAGCGGGTAAATTCAGATCCTTAAGTCTCTGGTCTATCTCTATCTCGTGGAAGGAGATGAAGAGGGCAGGCTCAGATCTCAAGAAGCTGAGCAACCCTAAGGGCTGGGGGGGTGAATATTCCTTACTACTTACACTTCAGGAGACAGAATCCTCAGGGCTAGGTAGGGATGGACGTTAAGGAGGAAAGCTGGAGAACAAGATTAGAGCAATTGTGTGTGGCATTCACAGACTACAGGGTAAATACTTTGTTGAGTTTGGAGACTTTTTTCAGCTTTCTAAGAACCATCCAGGGTTCTTGAAGAAGCAAGAAACCCAACGTTGTCTGTGTGTGTGTGTGTGTGTGTGTGTGTGTGTGTACATGCATGGGCATGCATCTAACTGACTGCATGTAATAGATTCTCCCAGATGGTACTTCTCTCATATTAAACAATTGGCATCTCATAAGTCAGGTACTCAAGAGGGAAAATCTAGGACAAATATTTAGCTGGAATTTTATCCCAATTCACAAATGTAAGCATTCCATGATAATTTTTAAATATATGAAAAGAGCAAATCACTATGCTCTAACATAATTACACTTCAAAAACAAACAAACAAACTCATAGAAAAGAGATCAGATTTGTGTTTCCAGAGGCACGGGGTGGGGTGAGGGGGAACTGGATGAAGGCAGTCAAAAGTTACAAACTTCCAGTTATAAGATGAATAAATACTAAGGATATAATGTACAGTGTAATAAATATAACACTGCTGTATGTTAAGAGAATAAATCCCAAGTTCTTATCACAAGGAAACTTTTTTTCTGTTTGTTTAATTCTGTATCTATATGAGATGGTGAATGTTCACTAAACATCGTGATAATCATTTCATGATATATACAAGTCTTTATGCTGTACACCTTAAACTTATACAGTGCTGTATGTCAACTATATCTCAATAGAACTGGAAGAAAATTTAATAAAAACAAAAATTAATTAATTATTTAAATGTGTTAAATTTAAACACATCTAATTTTAACATTCTGAGTTTTTTCAGCTTCACCCTTAGCTTTCTGGTCATAGCAACCAGGTAGACATGCTAAAAAGAGAAATCTCTGTCATCCCCGAGAGAAGGCTTCCCCTCTTGGTGGGTGCCATGGGGAAAGCCTGCAAGGATTTCATAATCCCAGGAAGCTGGAAAACCCACAGCTCAGTGCACCCTTCCTTCTGGCAGGCACTATCCGTGGTTGTACTTCCTGTCCAGCTCATCAGGACTGCAGGGAAGGTCCCCTCCCCGCAGCCCCTCAGTCCTCACCTGCTCTGCCCCCCAGTCTTGCTAGGCCTTCAACTCCTGGGAAACCCCAGCCTGGAGACGTGGGGCTGGTCAACTCTGACGGGTGGTCAGAGCCTCAGCTTCAGACATCTGGGTAGGAGTCTGGGCTCTGCTCACCACTGGGGAATTTGGGGGGTGTGTTTCACCTGCTGCATCTCGTTTGATATCAATGCTGACTCCAGTGAGTGCCCAGGGTGTCTGCACATGGTCAATACCCTGTCACCCCCTCTCCCATCTCTCTAATATCACACCCATTGTTTATACATATGGCAATCATTTGGTCATCATTGACATTGACATTTCTTCTTGGTTGAGCTAATGACTTTAAATCTGCCTTCTTGTTATTATCAATTTAGCCATCATTAGCACATGAATTGTCCTTACTAATATAATTGCTGTTAACCAAATAAGAATAATTCCTGTTATAATCAGCACAATGAATATATGTTAACTATATTTCTCTGCCTGTGGGACCTGAGTTTCTGTGCTTTTTCAGGCTCCTGTCAGCTTGGACAAACCCACTTGCTGCTCTACTTGAAGAAGGCTCTCGTCTTCCTGTATCCACAGTCACTGGGATGGATTCTGCATCCCCTTCTGAAGAAGAGTAAGTTACAGATTTATAGTTACTGCTCTGTTTATGCAGTCACTCTAGTTACTGTGTATTGAGAACTTATTCTGGGTCACGGGTGGTGCCAAGCACTTTGCCAAGATTATCCTTAAGAAAGAGGCACCATTCTTAACGATAACCCTATATGCAAAACAGAAAAAGAGACTCAGATGTATAGAACAGACTTGTGGACTCTGTGGGAGAAGGCGAGGGTGGGATGTTTCAAGAGAACAGCATTGAAACATGTATATTATCTAGGGTGAAACAGATCACCAGCCCAGGTTGGATGCATGAGACAAGTGCTCGGGCCTGGTGCACTGGGAAGACCCAGAGGGATCAGGTGGAGAGGGAGGTGGGAGGGGGGACTGGGATGGAGAATACATGTAAATCCATGGCTAATTCATTTCAATGTATGACAAAAACCACTGCAATGTTGTAAAGTAATTAGCCTCCAACTAATAAAAATAAATGGAAAAAATAAAAAATTAAAAAAAGAAAGAGGCACCATTCTTATCTCCATGTTACAGATGTGGGAACAGGTTTAGAACGGTTGAATGACTAGTGCAGAGTCCCTCCATATGATAAGTAGATGAGCAGGCCTTTGATGTCAGGTCTTCCTGATGCTAGAGTCCACACTTTCTGCTTGAATTTTGCACCATTGAAAGGAAATTTTTGCACCATTGAAAGGAAATAGTCACCTCCAGATACCCCTTCTCCTCCTCTTTGCCCTCTTCCTCCTCCCCTCCTCTTCCCTTCACCCCTTTCTCTTCCTCCCCACCCGTTTGTAAATCACCACTTTCTCCCTTCCCCTTCCTTCAGCTCTTGCCTACAGCCCAGCCCTGCCAAGATCCCTTTCAACAGGCACCCTGAGTTTTGATGTTCCACATCACTTGCTGCCACAGCAAGAGGGAAATGGCTTCAGAGACAACCTCACCTCATAGGGAGGGAATCCAGATTTAAACCCCTTCCCTGGCTCCAGGGCCACCTAAGAGACCATATGGGTTTCCCTTCACTCCTTCTATAGACTAGATGTGGAACTAGCTCTATCTTCAGCATCACCTTACTGCAGACATGGGAGTGATGGTAATGCTGAACCTGAGGTTACTTTCACAAAACTGTGTCAAGGAGCTTCTGGACATCAAGCGATTCTCATAGCACCCTAGGAAGAAGAGCATTGAACCCCTTAAATGAGGAAACTGAGGCTCAAAGTGATTTTTGGAAGCTGAAGGATTCTAGAGGTCATTAATCTTCTATTTGCCAGATAAAGAAACTGAAACCCAGAGAGGGGTCACCAGCAAGAAAGAGGAAAAACCAGCATCTGATCCCAGAGTCTCTAATCTTCAGGTCAGTGTCTATAACAAAATGGCAGGCACAACCTGTGAGTTTGTCCAAGTGTTCCTGTTTCTTTGGTTGGTTGGTTTGGGTTTTAGTTTCATCATGATTTCCATCCTTCCTGGTATTCTGAGAAGTTGGGGGATGGTTGGGGGCAGATCTGTGTGGATTCAGACTTAGGAGTCTGAGGTCTACCACCCATAGGTCACTGTGTGTGACCTTGGGCAGCCTCTACTTTGCCTCTGCGCTCCTCAGCTTTCTTACGTATACGACAGAACCAGGTCATCGAGTTTGGGTTCCCCAGGTATTCTGGATGTACTCAGAGCATCCCGTTCCCCCAGGGGTCTCAAAACTGGACGTGGTCTCCATGAGCTCTTGGCTTGGCAGCAGCTGCTTCACTTTCCCAGCAATGATTTTACTTCCTCCTGCTGGAAACTCAGCTCCATGCACTTGGGCTGAATAAGTTGATTTGTAGAAATTAACATTTCCTGGGGCTGTTCACATCAGAAGCAGCAGGTGGTTCATTTGAGTATTCCTGAATGAGCTCGGGAGTCCAGCCGGGACAAATTCATCCCTCCAGTGTGACATCTGCTGGACAGTGACATTGAATTATGTCACATTATAATAGCATCTCCCCAGGTACCCGGAACCTTTATTTAACTGAAGTTGGAATCTTCCACCAAGAGACCCACTCCCCTCAATGAGGACTTTTCCTGGTGGGTAGCTGTCTGGGAACTGATTGCAATGGCGTTATAGAGGACAGAACAGGTGCTGATGGCAGAGAGAGGGACCTCAGGACCCTCAGGGGGACAGGAAGCAAGGATAGACCCCCTGACAGGAGAGGAGAAGGTGGGGGTTGAGAGGGCCACACTGGTGGGATAATTCACTTCACAGGGTCTGTCATCCAGAGTAGGTGCCTTTGAGATTCATGTCCATTATTTACCCAATTACTTTCTCACTCCCTCACTCAGCAAACTTCTCCCTCACTCAGCCGGGGATGGGCGGGTAATGTGGCAGCTGAAGGGGACAGAGGAGTGATGAAGAGCTTGCCTTTATCCTTGATGGGGCTCACAGTCTGGTACAGGAGACAGAGGCTCTGCCTCAAGAAGTACAATAAGAGACCCCAGGGAGCAGACGGAGGGAACACTGAACTTTCTTGGGGGGCAGATAGGGCAGGCGTGGGTCTGAAGGTGGGGGTTCCCCACTGGACCCTGAGGCAAGAGCTGTAGTGCCAGTGGTTCATCTGGGAGGCGAGCTCCGGGAGCACACGTGAGCACACGGAGAGGTGAGCAGGGCCGGGAGGAGGGCCAGGGAGCCCGGGTCCACGAGCAGGCTCAGTCCTGCTGGGGACCCTCTGCGGAAAAAAGAAAAGAAATGCAATCACTTGGGTGGGAAGCTGTCGGCAGGCCCAGAAATTTCTGTAGCTGCAGGAGAATTCAGAAAGTCGAGGGGGGTGGGGTGGTGAGGTGGGAGATCAATAGCATCTGCCATGGCTTCTTCGAAAAGCTGACATTTGAGCTGGATTTGAAGCGTGACTGGGAGTTTTGCAGCTGGAGTAGGCGTGGGGAGCGGCTAATCCAGGCGGCTTGAAGAGTATATGGATGGGAGTGTGTTAGTCATTCAGTCATGTCCAACACTTTGTGAACCTATGGACTATAGCCTGCCAGGCTCCTCGGTCCGTGGGATTCTTCGGGCAAGAATACTAGAGCAGGTAGCCATTCCCTTCTCCAGGGGATCTTCCCCACCCAGGGATTGAACCCAGCTCTCCTGCACTACAGGCAAGTTCTTCACCATCTGAGCCAAAAAGTGGCTTAAAGCACCTGAAGCTTTTAAGAAAATAATTTATTTTAAAATTAATTATGGGGGAGATTTGAGCAGCCTTTATGCAGGGAAGCCGTAGGTAGTAGAGTTGGGGAAGTTGACAAATGCGAGAGACAGAAAATGCTCAATAAGGACAAGCCCTGGAAAATGCAAAAAGGAATGGATCCAGGGGATGGGAAGGGATGCCTTCCATCAGAAGAGAATATTTTCTGTTCCTGAGATGGTTAAGAATGCTTTTCCTCAGCTGAGTGAAAATAGGTTTGGCTGTAGGAGTGAAGGGAGTACCCAAGAAACTCAGTTACCTGTTGAGAGTGAAGGAGTTGATACGCGGGATGGGTGAGGGCTTGTGAAGGTGGAGGACTTGAATAGTCCTTGAAGGTAGGGGAGTAGAGCCGACTACGGGAAGGCCAGAAGAAGGATGGACAATGCTGGAGCCAGCTCATGTTGGCACTTACTCCCTGGCAGGGTTGCCAGTACTCATTGAGTACTGTTTTCTTGATGGCTTCCTGGCAGCTCAGAACAAAAGTTGAGAAAGCAGATGGTTGCATTGGAAAATGGCTGGGATTTGGCAGGGCAGGGTGGCAAGAAGAGAACGCCAGCCCCCGGCAGGCACACAGGATTCAAGGCAGGGAGACAGGACTTACTGGCTTCCTATCTCCTTTGCTGTCCTTGAACCAAAAAGAAAGGGTGATAGTGGACTGTCACTCAAGTTCCGCTGCCCACTTTCTGTGTGACCCTAGGCAAATCATTTCCCTTCTTTTGGATCTCCATTTCTATATGTTACTTCAGGACTTCTCAATCTCAGCCCTACTGGCATTTGGGGGCAGATAATTCCTTATTGTGGGGAACTATCCTGAACATTATAGGATGTTAGCAGCATCCTTGGCTTCTATCCAGTGGATGCCAGTAGCAGAAACAAACACCCATTATGACAACCAAATGTCTTCCCAGAAGCAAAACTGCCCCAACTGAGAACCACTGTCCTAATTGGAATAGAAGACCTATCCAGTCAAGCCATGTGAAAAATGGGTCCCAAGAGGAACACATAAAATAATGGGAACTGAAGCCAGAAGAAAATCTTTGACAACTGATTAGAGATGTATGAGTAGTTATTTATCACAACTTCTGCTCTATTTTCCCATGTAAAATACATGGCTCGGGGGCTGCACTGGGTCTAGAACCCAGGCACCCTGCTTCCAAGATCCAGGCACTTTCCAGACTACTGGTTTTATGAAATTCCATCCTTTGGCAAGACATCCTTAGAGGATGCTACATCCTTGTCCTTGTACAGTGGCTGGTTGTTCAAGATGCATCTGAAAGAGGCAGAGGTGAGAAGAAAGGCCAAGGTAAGAAGAGAAGGGAGGGGCTTCCCTGGTGGTCCAGTCGTTAAGACTCCACCCTCCCAATGCAGGGGGTTTGATCCCTGGTCAGGAACTAGATCCCACATGCTGCAACTAAGACCCAGCATGGCCAAATTAAATTTTAAAAAACTTAAGAACAAAAGAGAGCTCAAATCTTCCAAAGGTTGACATGGAGAGAGCAAAGAAAACCAGAGTGGACTGTACTTGAGTCAGGGTCTGTTCAGGAAGCAGAGACCACACCAGTCATTTGAAACTGGAAAATTTACTGTAAATAAGTGTTAATTAGAAAAAGACAGTTGTCTACTAAAAGGAGTTTAAAAGGATGCTAAAGAGCAGGGGAATTTTACTACCTCTAGCAATGTCTGAGGGTGTGGCTGAAGCTGGTCCGGAAGAGTGGCTGCTGGGTGAGGAGAGCATCGCCATGGAGTTGGTCCCCCACGGCTGCTCAGGTGAGCGCCATGGGGCAGCTCCCACACTGAAGGAGGTCGGAACCCAGAAAAGGGCCTTTTGATGCCATCGCCTGGCAGTATCCCTCCAGCGCCCCCTATTGACAGATATTGGTATTGCACCAGCTGGCTGAAAAATGCTAACAGGGTCCAGCTCCAGCATCACAAGGCAGAGCAAAGAAGGGTAGACGTGGAGCTGAGAGAACACAAAGTGACGGCTGCCACAGCCCTTAGCTTGGGCTACCCAGCTCCCACGGACACCTTCCATGCACTCTGGAACTCCCACTCACAACACCACTCTGTTACCACCTAACAGGGCACAGTTACCCACTGCACACACACAGTTCTCACACATGCCTCGATGTGAGGAGGTATATAGCTCCAATGCCATTGTCCTCATTACTGGCTATATGAATGACTCCTCAAATACAGTACAGTCACACTGAATATTCTGTTTCCTACAGACTAAATTGTACAGTTAACCTCCAATGACTTATATATAAATAATAATAGGAAGAGGGAGAGAAGAAAATGGTTAACATACGGACATAAACTTATAAACATAACAAGCAAAGCTACTCTAGCCCTCATTTCTGTAACTAGTCAAGCTATAATTTATATTAATATCTATTGCACCTGCTCCACATTTCCTCCCCCTCAGCCCGAACCTCAGCTAGTTGGAGTTTGGGTTTTGTTTTGTTTTTTTTAAAGGAAGAGTGAATCACAACTTCATTCTTGAATGGTATGACTCCTCACTTATTCTGCTTTTTTATGTTGCTTAAGTTTTTCAGTTATATTTACAATTGGATGTGGAAGTATTCAGAGATGCCCCAGACAATCCTTGAGTTCTGTACATAGTCCTCTGTACTCCCACTGTGTAGCAGCAACCCAATTTCCCCTTAGAAAAGACCCTGATGCTGGGGAAGATTGAAAGCAGGAGGAGACGGGGACGACAGAGGATGAGATGGTTGGATGGCATAACTGACTAGATGGACATGAGTTTGAGCAAGCTCCAAGAGCTGGTGATGGACCGGGAAGCCTGGCATGCTGCAGTCCTTGGGGTCGCAAAGAGTCAGAAATGACTGAGTGACTGAACTGAATCAGGATCAATCCTGTCTGGTAGAGTAGCCCTTTTTGGCTTTGGTGTTTGTTCAATGACACAAGGATCTCAAATGACTACATGGCAGTCTCCTCCTTCTGTTCACTGGAACCATCATGGTATCCTCTGGTATGCCCTCTCAGGAAAAAAGATCTCCAAGCTGGAAGACTTCAAATTTGCTACAACAAGAAGCAACGATTCTGCAAGTGTGTGAGAATGAGAAGTACCAGTCATTTACTGCTTCTCAGCTCCAAATCCACCCTTCAGGGCCTGCTTGTGATACTGGAATAGTTATCCTCACAAGCATGATGTTGATCTTCATCAATAGATGCCACTGGTAGTATACAGGACACTCTATCTGATTTCACTGCCCTCTGCTTCTTCTTGCTCCTGCAGCACCAGGTTGGGGGCAGGACACTTAGGAGACCACACCCCTCGTGGTATCAGCAGCAGCTGCGCATCTGGCTTCACAAAGGCAAGGTTGATGGGAGCCCCAGCTCATTTCTGAGAATGTTCCCAGTCCTCCCTAATCCTAAACCTAATCCCAACTCTGTGGGAAACTTCTTAGCAGCCAGTTCCCCAGCGGGCTTCTCAGCGAGTTCAACAACCGTTACCCACAGGCAACTTCAGAAATTCATCAGCACCCAAGCAGGCCACTCTGCCCACTAACCTTGGCCTGCTTGCAGAGCCAGATCACCTCTGCCCTGGGCAACCCAGTGAACTTTTTTGCCATCCAATGGGCTGCATCCACGCTCTGTGCCCGGGTCTGAATTCCACTCTTGAGGAGGATCCTCCCTCCCTCTCAAGTTTTATTCCTTGCATACTCTCCTTCCAGCTTAGTGGTATTCTTTAGAGTTCTTTCTTGTTCCCCTTTAGTTAATTTAATGTAGTTTCCGTCTCCTGGTTGGACCTTGGCTGACACAGAACACTCCCATTTCCACACCTTGATTAATGGATCCATGTATTCTCATGATTAAGGAGGCAGCCTTATACAATGGTGTCTGATTCAAAGCATATATTACATCCTTTCAGGATTTGTCTGCCAACTGGTGCCCTACCTGAGCCTTCAATATGTCATTCCACCTTTCAATTAGGCCATTCACTTCCAGGTGATGAGTTATATTGTAAAAACTAATGAATTTCATGAGGATGAGCCTACTGCTCCACTTCCTTTGTTACAAAATGAATTCTTTGAGAAGAGGCAATTCTGGGTAGAATACCATGATGGTGGTATGCTATAAGTACTTGGATGATGGTGTGGACAAAAACATTACAGACAGAAACAGCATATTTATATCCAGAAAAAAATATCTTTTCCAATAAGGAAGTATCTCAGTGCTGTACATGACAGAGGAGATAAAATGAAATCAACCTGCCACCAGGTAAACAGTGGGCGTATCCAGGGAAAGCTGCTATATCATAGGCTTAGGTTGGTCTTTTCTACTGAAAGACTGAGCACCCAGCAATGGCCATATCCAAGGCAGCCATTGTTCCTGTTGTTGTTCAGTCCCTCAGTCAGTCCAACTCTTTGTGACCCCACAGACTGCAGCACGCCAGGCTTCCCTGTCCTTCACTATCTCCTAGAGTTTGCTCAAACTCATGTCCATTGAGTTGGTGATGCCATCCAACCATCTCACCCTCTGTCTCCCGCTTCTCCTCCTGCCCTCAGTCTTTCCCAGCATCAGGGTCTTTTCCAGTGAGTCAGCTCTTCATCTCAGGTGGTTGAAGTATTAGAGCTTCATCTTCTGCTTCAGTCCTTCCAATGAGTATTCAGGGTTGGTTTCCTTTAGGATGGAGTGGTCTGACCTCCTTGCTGTTCAAGGGTCTCTCAAGAGTCTTCTCCAGCACCGCAGTCTGAAAGCACCAATTCTTCAGCACTCAGCCTTCTTTATGGTCTAATTTTTTTGAGCCCATGCATGTCCTCCATTCCTGCCACTAAGGACACTTTATTCACAGTACCACTGGACTGGAACAGGGACAGCTAGGTAAGCAGGATAACTGATAACCACAAAGCATGACATACTGTTCCTTTGATAACAGAAAGCCTCCAGGGCAGCAGATGCCCATCAGTGAGCATTCACGTGGGACACGACGCTTCACAGTCTGTACCCATCCTGAAGAGTCCATTCTCAAGAGTCCATTTCCCAGAATTCCTTGTCACCAATTTTCCAATCCCATTCCTCCCAAGTCCCTGACCATCCAGCCAAACCATACCATTAACAGCTGTTCATAAATCTGTGTAGATTCCTACTTCGGGCCATGTCTAATCCCCAAATGGACAACCAAATATACTGCTTAAAGTCCTACCCACTGAAAAGCTTTTCCTTTACCACTCTCCTTCAGGGTCACCCTCTGATGGTCTTTTAATGCTGCAGTCTTCTATCTGAAGTGGTCCTGACATCTCATGGAGCAGCATCTGTACGCCAGGCCTGAGTCTATATTCCTCAACTAACTGGCCAGAGGCACTCCCCACAGAGCCAGCAGCAGGATTTGAGGAAGAGGAGGCAACGAAGCAGGAGTCTGAACCATTGATTCATACAGCTTACTCATATCTCCCAGACTTGCCCAAGCGTGGTCTCTTTTCTACCACTTCTGTCTGATGATAGATAGCTGCTACACAAGGTTAAATTTATGGCTGGCTGTGTCAGGAGAGCCCGAAATGGGGATCTCAGGCAGCATGGTCATTTGCCGTAGTCTCTTAACCACAGTTCAGTAGAAAACTAGAAACTATTTCTCAGAAAGAAAAGTGTTTTACGCAAAAGAGGGCAGAGATTTACTCTAAAATCCTAGAAGGGACTTCCCCGGTGGTACAGAGAATAAGAATCCCCCTGCCAGTGCGGGGGAAATGAGTTCAGTCCCTGAGTTGGGAAGATTGTTCATGCCGCAGAGCAACTAAGCCTGAGTGCCACATCTACGGAGCCCGAGATCGAGGGCCCGCGGGCCGCAACTGCTGAGCTCAGGTGCCGCTGCGACGAAGCCCGCGCGCCCAGAGCCCGCGCGCCACGCGAGAGCACCCACCGCACCGCGACGAAGAGCAGCCCCCGCCTGCCGCAACTAGGGACGTCTTGCGAGCAGCAGCGCAGGCCCACGGCAGCCAAAACTCAATAAGCAAACATAGCGATACGTAAATAAGAAAGACTGCGAAGGTGTATGGTTGTCTTTCCAAGTAAAGGAAAACTGCTTTTGATGGTGCTCACAACTTGGTTTGGGCAAAACGGCAGTATCTAGGTCAATGGCTACATACCAAGTGCCATAATGAGTCGCTCCAGTAAAGATACTAGATCCGGGACGGCAGCTGCAGTAGGCGTTACTTCCCTGGTGAAGTAGACGGAGAACCTAGTTATTCTTAAAACGCATCATATGTCTGCCCAGGCCAAACAGACAAGCTAAATGGGAATGGGATGGGAATCACCGCCTCTGTATATTTCAGCCTTCTTCAGTCTCTGAACTTTCCCCAGAGAGAGAGAAGTGCTTTCAGTTTACTATCAGGGGTAGAGAGGAACTTCCAGGAACCTCTACTGAGCCCTGCCTTTCACAGCTTCCCTCACTTCATGAGTCAGAGACCCAAAGTGGAGATTTCTTCCAGCTGCCAAGTATGTGTACTTCGATTACACATTCTGGAATTGGGGAAGTGACCACTGGGCACACCTGAGCTAAGGATCTAACGCCTGACTCCCTAAGTTTTCACTTTGACTGATAGGCCTCAGTGGCATTTTGCATCCCTTGTCATTTATAACTTCATTGCTATTTCTGTCTTGGGTATTCCTTTGGAAAAGGTGTATGGATTCATTACATATTCGAATGTATTGTTTATAGATTGTAAGAGAAAATCAAGCATGTATCTGCTGACGCTTTTTAAGTTGACCTGTCTTTATACTTAGAAATACCTCTTAATAGTAGGCTTCCCTGGTGGCTCAGATGGCGAAGACTCTGCTGCAATGCAGGATCCCTGGGTCGGGAAGATCCCCTGGAGAAGGAAATGGCAACCCACTCCAGTAATCTTGCCTGGAGAATTCCATGGACAGAGGAGCCTGGTAGGCGACAGTCCATGGGGTTGCAAAGAGTCAGACATGACTGAGCAACTATCAGTCACTCTGGCATTCTGAATTATCATAAATTCAGAGCAGTGTCTAATAATCTCCAAGGTCTGCGTACCTTCCTTTCCCAAGTGCTTAGCCTCTCAGTCATGTCCAGCTCTTTGTGACCCTTTGAACTGTAGCCTGCCAAGCTCCTCTGTCCATAGGATTTCCCAGACGAGAATATTGGAATGGGTTGTCATTCTCCTCCTCCAGAGATCTTCCAGACCCAGGGATCAAATCTGCATCTCCTGTGTCTCCTGCACTGAGGGCAGATTCTTTACCCACTAAGCCATGGGGAAAGCCCCTTCCCAAGTGCACTTGTCTATTAAATGGCCACAGATCCTTCTGGTGAAAGCTTGGAGGAAGATTTATGGTACATACTAAGAGCACTGCTGCAGGAAGCTTCTTCGAGGGGCCTGGCCTCCTCTTCAATCACGGGGCTCTAATCTGTCTCTAAACTGACGAAAGGCCACCACTCTCCAATGTGAGTCAACGCAGGCTTAGGCCACCAGTCTCAGTGGTCGGTTGGCTGGTTTTTTTCTGTATGCAAATCAAGTGATACTCTAGTAGCCTGTCCACCTGGCTCATTTCTAGGGCTGCACTGATCAGTTAGTTACTACTAATTGATCTCTATTGGCCAAGGCATTCTGATTACTGCTACATTCCTGCTGCCATTTATGGTAAATGCACTCAGCTTGTATTTGGCTGTTAAGTACTTAAGTACTGTCTACCACTCCAGGGCCCTACCATCCCATGAAATCAGGGAGCCCATCTGAAAACACCATCATAACATCTGGTCTACAAAGATAAATATCCACAGAGTATCTTAAGGATGCAGGTTCTCACCTCATTAATATGCCTTTCAAAGACTTATTTAGGAAAGTATCTGTTTTGGAATGTTCATGGAACATAGGTTAGGGGTGGCTGTGCAGGTCACATATAATAAATCCACTACAAAATCCTGTATCCTTAAGCCTTTGGATCAGAGTAAAACATAGGCAGAACACTCTTTGATATAAATTGCAGCAATATCTATTTCAATCCGTCTCCTAGAGTAATGGAAATAAAAACAAAAATAAACAAACAGAACCTAATTAAACTCAAAAGCTTTTGCACAGCAAAGGAAACCACAAACAAAACAAAAAGACAACCCACAGAATGGGAGAAAATATTTGCAAATGAAGCAACTGACAGAGGATTAGTCTCCAAAATTTACAAACAGATCATGTGGCTCAATACCCAAAAAGCAAAAAACCCAATCAAAAAAATAGGCAGACAACCTAAATAGACATGTCTCCAAAGAAGACATACAGATGGCCAAGAGGCACGTGAAAAGATGCTCAACATCACTAATTATTAGAGAAACACAAATCAAAACTACAAAGAGATGTCACCTCCTGTCAGTCAGAATGGCCATCAGCAAAAAATCTACAAACAATAAAGGCTGGAGGGGGTGTGGAGAAAAGGGAACCCTCCTGCACTGTTGGTGGGAATGTAAATTGGTGCAGCCACTATGCAGAACAGCATGAAGTTTCCTTAAAAAACAAAACATAGAAGTACCATATGACACAGCCATCCCACTCCTGGGCATATACTTAGAGAAAACATGGTTCAAAGGGATACATGCACCCTAATGTTCATTGCAGCACTGTTTGTAATAGCCAATACGTGGAAGCAAACTTAAGGGCCACCAGCAGATGAATAGGTAAAAAAGATGTGGTGCATACACATACAATGGAATATTACTCCACCATTAAAAAGAATAAAATAATGCCATTTGGAGCAACATGAATGGGTCTGGAGATTATCATACTAAGTGAAATAAGACAGAGAAAGACAAATATCATTTATTATATGATATCACATACATGAATATAAAAATAATGATATAAATGAACTTGTTTACAAAATAGAAACAGACACACAGACTTTAAGAATGAACTTATGGTTACCAGAGGGGAAGGGTGGGGTGGGGATAGATTGAGAGTTTGGAATTGACATGTACACGTTGCTATATTTAAAACGGATAACAAAAAAGCATCTCCTGTAAAAAAAATTTAAAACAAAATAAATAAAATAGATTATCCTTTTTTAAAAAGTCTTTGGAGTCCTTCTTCCAAATTATTCCTTGGAAACTCTAGTCTCTCCACTCTTTAAATGTAAGCCACTTTCAAGTCCAAGTTTCAGTCAACCAGCTAAAATGTTAAGGCCACCTTCAGCTGCACAAGCTGACACTCTAAATCTCAAATCTACATCCATGAATTCAGAATGATTTAGTATTCTTCCCCACCCTTAGAATCAACTCCCATATACTTTCTCCAGGATTAGGCCAAATCTTGGCATTCTTCTATTGTATAAACTATCTCCCCCTGGATCACAGTGTGTACCTGATCCCTTGGAGCACATTGAGATTTGACCTTTGTGATGGATCTAATGACAACAAAGGATGCTTCTGTTATGTCTTCGGGAGAACGGTCATCCTTTTTCAAGGTATCTGTCCCATATCACAGGGTTTTCAAACATAGGGAAACTAATCTGTTCAGATACAAAAGGGAAAGTCCTTTCCATTGGTAAAAGGAGCCTCAGAGTGACTCTCCATTTCATCTGAGTCCAACCAGATGTCTCTACCAGATGTTTCAGGATGCTATTCTTTCCTAACTTATGTTCAAGCTCTCATGTGAGAAACTTGGCAACGCTATAAATCTCACTGACATTTAAATTCTGTGACCCACACCATTAAATTTTATATTTTCTTTTCAGCAATATCAGCCCTGTGGCTACATGAAATAAGATTTTTTTAAAGATGCCATGGAAGCTCTGTGGTTCTCAAACCATGATTTGAGCTGAGAATTGAATGACCTGAACTTATTTTCTTTCGAGTAAGTGCTCCAGTGCCTTCAAGAATCCATCCCACACCACAGTCTTTGCACTCATAATTACTGACATGATGGTCAAGTGCAGCCGTCAGTTGGGCTCCCCAGACATTTGCTTCAGTTAGCATTCCGTCAAAATCCATCACAGGTGATCACATAATTATGATGCACTACGCTGCTGATCACTAGCATCCCAAGTCCCATTGGCAAGGTGCTTAGCACTATGCTCAAGCCCAAGGGGACAATGAAACCAATCAAAATTCCACCATTGAAGGTCTGTCTCCTGGGACCACCCCTGCTCCCAATTCTATATCAATTAAAACCCAGTCAAGGGACAGAGTTCAGAACCCAGTTCTATATCAATTAGAACCCAGTCAAGAGACAGAGTTCAGAACTCATAAACTGAGCATGAAGAGTTTTAATATAAAGAATTATTAACTAGCATAGGGTAGTTAATTATCAACAGGGGTAAAAGAGGACTCTAAAGTACCTGAAAGCAGCAAAAAAGAATCACCTAAAGGAGGAACTTCCCTGGTGGTCCAGTGGTTAACATTTTGCCTTCCATTGCAAGGGGTGTGGGTTTGATCCCTGGTTGGGGAGTTAAGATCCCACATGGCAAAAACCCAAAATATAAAACAGAAGCAAGATCGTAACAAATTCAATAAAGACTTTTACAATGGCCTACATCAAAAGAAAATGTACGTTTTAAAGAAAGAAATATCCAGAATAAAAAGTGGTCTGCAGAAAAAGAAAAAAAAAAGTTGCTAATATATCTAGGCTGAGGGAGAGTGAATAATGATGGAACTAAAAGACAGGAAAAAGTCCTCCCTCAAGACCGAAATCCAGACCTCTTCAGGGAGGCTGTGAGGA
Source organism: Odocoileus virginianus (assembly GCF_023699985.2). Taxonomy (NCBI): domain Eukaryota; kingdom Metazoa; phylum Chordata; class Mammalia; order Artiodactyla; family Cervidae; genus Odocoileus; species Odocoileus virginianus. The sequence goes on along the minus strand of NC_069703.1, from coordinate 39,733,961 downwards.
TCACGAGCACAGGCAGCCTCTAGTGGCTAAGAACTCTGCCAGGAGTATGGCTAGAACCGGAGAGGGAAGCTTGAGGATGTATCAGAGCTGGTCCACAAAGACCATTGAGGTCGTGGCTCCTGTGCGGAGGGGAAGAAAAGATGGTGGAGGATCAGAACCTGAAAGAGTGGCCCACGCCATCACCTCAGTGTCCCCTAGTGCCGCCTACTGGCAAAGCCGAGCATTGCTCCCGCTGGCAAAAGAGAACTATTTACAGGGTCCAGCAGCAGTATCTCAAAGCAGGGCAAAAAAGGGTGGATTTGAAGCTCAGAGACAAAAAAGAAGAAAAAAAAAATTAGATAACTGGTAATGTGGGAGAGACAGACACGGAAGGGAGCAACGAGTCTGTCGGGCAAAGAGGCTGGAGGGGCCAGGGTTTCTCTGCCTTTGGCAGAGGAGGGGCAGACAGGGGCTGTAACCCTGCAGAGCAAACTCTGTCCCCAGTCCACTTCAAAAGGAGAAAGCAGTCACAAAATAAACACAGCTCAACAAAGCCACATTGTTCAGCTTTCAAATGAACAGAAAACAAAATTCCTGGACAGGTTCCCTCTTCCCACCCCTGGGAGCAAGTAGGAAGTGAGATGGGATGCATTTCATTTTTCTTGAAGAGGCTTTCTCAGTTCCTTGGTTCCTGCTGACTCAGGCCACCTCCACCATTTGCAGATTCAACAGACATTCAAACGTTCATTCACCAGGGTTGTCAGCTGGCCTACTAGGTGCCAAGCAGTGAGTCTGGGAGGCTCTGTAACTGTGGGTCTCAGCTAGGCCTGCCTACATCTTTCCGTGGCTGAGCCTAGCTTGCGTGAGTGTTGAGAGGGGAGATTGATCCGTGGACAAGAGAAATTACAAGTTAATGTGGTTCAGGTTCAGAGTCTCCAAAATTTCTATGAGGATTTCAAGAGCAAGGGCTTTGGAGTCAAGTGACATGGGTTCTCATTCTGTCTTGTTTCTTCTTTTTTTTAACCACCCCGCCACCCACACCCTGACCTTAAGCAATTTGCTTCAATTCTCTGAGCCTGTTTCCTCATGTATCAAATGGTTTTGGCAACATCTACCTCAAAGTTGCTGTGAAGATCAGGGATAATGTCTGTATTAGATATAATCCAAGGACCTTAGGTTTCACCAGACCCACAGAGCAGATGCTTAGGCCAGGGGCCTGGCACTGCCACCAAACAATGCCAGCCCATCGTCACTGATATTGAACCATCACTGCCCCACCTAGTTCTACCTCCTTATTGGATGGATCAGAATACTGAACCCCAGAGAGGGCAGGTGATTATCCAAGGCAGCACAGCATGGTGGTGGCCAAGCCCACGCTGGAACCAGGCCTCAAATGGCATCAAGCCACTTGACCATCTGAAAAACTAAAAGCAATGGACTCTGGAACAAGGGTATGGACTCTGGAACAAAGCAGGCCTGAGCTCAAGTTCTCTCTCTGAAACTTCCACCCATTCAACAAATATTCGGTGACTATCTGTTACAAGCGAGGCACCCGTGCTAGTGCAGGGGACACGGGGATCCGATCTACACAACTCCGGCCCTCGCACAGTCTGGGGGGCGAGACAGTGAGTAAATCATCAATGAATAACCAAGTTCATCACCAACTTCAGGAGAGTGAGGAGGGACACACAAAGGGTGAGGCCCTGAGATGACAGGTCAGTGGGGCAGGGGTCCCCCTTGGGGCCCATCAGGGAGGGGCTCGTGATGGGGGGCATCTGAACTGGGACCTGGACACCAAGAAGGACCAGCCGTGCAGAGGCTGGTGGAGGGCACCCAGGCAGAGAGCTCGGGGCCGTGAGAAGTGAGCAGAGAAGCAGGAGGGACATGCGGAGAGAAGGCAGAGCCCATCAGGCAGGGCCTCCAAGGTCACCCCAGGAGCTCAGCTTCGCCCTCCAAGCGGTGGGAGATCTCGGGGGGTCTGAGCAGGCCAGTGATGGAATCTGGTATAGTTGTTCGAGCAACCACTCTGGCCACCACTGTCCGTCAGTCACTCCAGCGCTCTGTGACCTTGGGCAGGTCACTTAAACTCACAGAGCCCCAATCTTCTCACCTCTAGAGTGGGCATGACAATGTCCCTGGCCTCACAGGTCTCCTTGGAGGCCAGCAGGACCGTCCGCACGGAGCAGTTGGCAGCATGCCCCGGGCCTTCTAAGCACCAAATGGAGCTTTGCTCTTTCACGTCACTACGTCCAAGGCTCTCGTCCTCCACCAAGACATCACTTGGCCTGAACCTGTTGAAACCATAGGTCCCTCTAACCCTATGCACCATCCAGTCCCTCCTGCCCTGGGAGCACCACAGCCCCTGATTCTTTCTTCTCCCGTTTCTCAGATGAGGCCCCCGAAGCTGACTGAAGGTCAGGACGAGCCGCGGTTCCCCCATGGGGAGGAGGCCTGTGGACCAAGGGCCTTGGACACCAGAGTTTCTGCTCCCACCGCCCCATCACAGGCAGTTCTGCCCACATAATAACATCTTTATTTCTGCGCTGGCCTCCACCCTGAGGGTGTCTGTTAAGCCCCTGTCCAGTAGAGTTTGCCGGGGGAGGTCAGTAGGAGCCTGGTGACAGGGAACAGCCAGGCCCCGCTCTCAATCAGGGCCTTACAAATGGCCTTAGCATCCATCAAAGTCACGGCTCCATCTTCTGGGTGCCCAGGACGTATAATATGTCCCAATCAGGGCCCAGCAGAGTGGTGGTGAGAGGTAATAATTACCTTGGCAGGTTCCTACAGCCAGATTTATGATGACATAAAGAAAAAAATTTAGCTCCAGGCAGTAAATAGGCAGCTGGCCCCTCTGCACTTGTAGAGATTATAATCACTGGAGTGGGGCCAGTAGGGGTCTATACCCCACGTCTGCTCCGCCTGCGGCCCTGGGCAGAGCCAGCCTGGCCCATTCAATTTCTTGCGCTCCAGGCCACCTTGTCCTAGAGGCCACTGCCTCTAACACATTTCACGACATCTGAAGTTCAGCACCCAGGCCACCGATCACATTTGGCATTGCATCAAGGGATCCCCTGGTTTCCAACACCCACCCCCGCCCAGGCAGGCCACGGCGCAGCTATAGGCACAGCCTTTGGAGTCAGCCTGATGTAGGTTCAAGTCTGAGCTCTGCCGGGCAAAGGCTATGACTTTGGGTGAGGAAACTGCCTTCCTGAGCTTCCGTTTCCTCATCTCTAAAATGAAGGGGTGGCCCCTAACTTTGAAGGGCTGTTGTGTGGATTAAGTAAGAGACAAAGGCTGCAGGTGCTAAACAATAGGCAACAGTGAGCATGTTTACTATCCAGGGGCTTCGGGATTATAAGAGATAGTGACTCTGAGAGCCAGTGATGTCACCGGGACTCTGCTAATTCATTTCAAACATTTTATCTTTAGACTTTGCAACCAGTCCTGCAAGGAAGTAATGTTATGTCTCTTCTCTAGATAAAGAAACTGAGCCTGGGGCAGTTCAGGGACTCGAGCAAGGTCACCAGCTGGGAGGACGCGGGAGCTTGGCTTGTTGATTCTTGAGCCTGCACTCCTCCTAATACACAGCCCACCCTCCCAGCTCCTCTGAAAGCTCAAGTAAGGCCAGACAGACAGGCAGAACCTCCCACCCTCCCTCCCTCCCTCCCTCAGGCCAACATTTCCTAAGCATCAGCTTCAAGTCCAGTCCTTTGCCAGGCAGTGGATACAATCAGAAGAACACAGAAACACTTCCTGCCCTTAAGGAACTCAGCACCTGATGGAGAAGCAGGACCGCTGACCCACTGCACAGAACTCATATGTATTAGTTAGCTTTTGCTGCATAACAAAATAATCTCCAAACCTACTGGCTCAAAAGAACAATTTTTTATCTCTTCCAGTTCTGGGGGTCAGTTGAGCAGTTTTAGCTAAGCTTAATCTTGTGGCTACACTCACCTGACAGGTCAGCCTGACTGGAAGGCCCAAGATGGCCTCATTCACCATATGTTGGTTCTTCTCCATGTGCCCTCAAATCTCTCAGGAGGCGAGACAGGCTTCATCACATGGCAGAGTGCCAAGAGGGCAAAAGCAAAAGCTGCAATGCCTCTTGAAGGTCTAGAAGCCAGAGCTAGTGCTACATGAAGCTAAGTACACATGCATATGTGAAGCTAAGTCGCTTCAGTTGTGTCCGACTCTCTGCAACCCCATGGACTGTAGCCCACCAGGCTCCTCTGTCCACGGGATTCTCCAGGCAAAAATACTGGAGTGGGTTGCCATGCCCTTCGGCAGGAGATCTTCCCAACCCAGGGATCGAACCCACAACTCTTATGTCTACATTGGCAGATGGGGTCTTTACCACTAGCGCCACTTGGGAAGCCCAGAAGCTCACTTGATGTAAATTCTGCCACATTCTGTTGGTCAAAGCAAATCCCAGTCTATTATTTGGCCAGTATCTATGACACACATTTGTGGCCCATCAAGTAAGGCTTAGTGGTCAGTTCAGAATGAATGGGAAGGTCAGTTTGTGCCCTCGCTAAGTGGGATCATAACCTTCTAAAAGATTTTTAATTCAGATTAAGGGATGTTGAATTGTGAGGGTTTTAGAATGGGCTGTATCCTTCAACCAAGAAACTGAGGCAGAGTCAGTCAGTGCAGACAAAATCAGTACATCATAGAGCCAGTCTCCACATAAAGAAATCAAGGCCCAGAAACTGGAAGAATCTTGCCCACGTCCTACAGCAAGTTTGTGACAGAGCCAGGAGTGACTCGGGTCCCTGCCAGCCAGCACACTCCTCCTCCAAGACTGGGGATGGGCCGGACTCGGGCAGCTGAACGGCCATCCCCACAAGATGTGGGTCCACCCTGTCCCGTCTGTGTTGTTTTAAATGGAGCTCTTTCCACACACCCACCACCACACAGGCACTTAATCATTGTCTCATTTCATCCTAAATAGAACTGTCTCCATTTTACAAATAGGAAAGAAACCAAGGTCGGAAGAGGCAGCTGATTGGCCCAGGGTCGCACAGCCCTGGGGGACCATCTGTCTGACACCGAAGCCTGAGCTTCTCAGGAGCTCTCTCCCAAAGGAGCTCAAACTGGGTCCAGGCCCACAAGGGCTGAGAGGCAGCTCCGTGGCCCTCAGAGGTCTCAGGATAAAGCCCCCTTACACTGAGTAAGTGCTTCAGAGGCTTGAGTGGAGCCAGTTCTGCAAGTGGAAGGCCGCTGAACGACGCTCAGGTCCATGCCTCTCCTCCCGTTTTATGGATGGAAAATCCAAGGCCAGACCAGGGCCGTCCCGCTACACTGGAAGGCTGGGGGCAGGTGAGGAGGTCCCAGTCAGGCTGGTCAGACACACATAAGGCTGCTTGGTGGCATTCAGAGAGCACGTTTATTTACAAAGCGCTTTACAAACAACCAGTTTATGCCTCCCCACAGCCCCCTGCGAGGTAGGTCAGTAGTCATATCTACAGTTTACAGATGGGGAAATTGAGGCACGGAATGGGGGTGTGGCCTGCCCCATTTTAAAGAGAACTTCCCACCCACCCATCAAAAAATAAACAGAAAAGCACTGATCTTCCATCTCAAAATATACCTTCTTTCTCCAAAGCCTAGGGGATGGTGAGCACCCCTGATTTAACAGCACCCCAGGAGGCACCCTGACCAGGAGCCACAGGGACCTCAACCCCAGGGGTTGTTGTTCAGCCTTGCCGATTGTCACTGACCCAGGCAGAGCAGGACCCAGCCAGTGAAGCCTGAGACAGGCAGAGGGGGCTGAGGTGACTTCATTCTGCAGACACTGGGTCAAGCAAGGAAGGGACCCCACACAGGACAGGGGAGGGAGGGCAGATCCTGGTTCGGGGGAGCTCAGGGCACATTCGGGGAAGCAGAAACTCGGGGTGGGGGTTGGGGGGACCATGAGCAAAATATCCCCAGGGCTGCAGGGAGGCGGGGGGTGGAGAAGGGAGCTGAAGTTGCCCCTGCGAGGACCAGTCTGAAGTGCCCACTGGAGAATCAGGGCTGAGTGTGTGGTCTCCCAAGACCCACAGGGGCTGGCCAGATGGGATATTAGACACCAAGCCACAGTGCAGGCTCTCCCCACGTCAGGCCAAGCTGGGTGGAAACCCTGGCCTGCCATTTGCCCAGCAGGGCTCTCACTCATCTCTGCCAAGGGCTGGGATGCAGTCCAAGGGCTTGAGCCTGGGTCCCCCCAAGGTGGCAGTTCTCAGCCGGTCACTCAGATGGTGCCAGGCCTCTCAGCAGGCCTGCAGGGCCCCGTGGAGGCGGGCGGGGCTGCAGTCTTGCTAAGCTCCTCCTTGGCCCGCAGCCTGCTCACGGCCGTGCTGAAAGGCCCTGCCCACAGTGGAAGGGGGCACCAGGCTGGCCCAGCACCCACTCTGGTGCTTTCCCTGAGGGCGCAGGTCTTCCTCGTCCGTCCGTTGGGGATGGTGGGCCCGGCCCTGAGTGCGCAGTGGGTGCCCCAGGCCAGGGGCCCCTGCTATCTTGACTCCAGCCCCTCCAGGTACTCCAGGGCCACGTCATAGCAGAAGTGGTACTGATCCTGGGAGAGGGAGGGAAGGAGTCACCAGCCGGTCCCTCTCTGCCCCACGGTCGGGGAGAAGGGGAGAAATGGGGCTGATGCTTTCGCACCACAGGACTAGACCCCAAGGCCCAACTGTGGGGCCCAGATACGGGAGAAGGTATCTGAGGGGGGCCTGGTCGGGTGTGGACTGGGAAGTTGGAAGTGGACGGGCAAGGGGTACAGGGCTCCTCACCAGGGTCTCCACCATATTGGGTTTGTAGTTCCTAAGCGTTTTGGCAGCAAAGAAAACGTCCACCAGGTTGTGGCAGCGGATCATTTCCAGGACCGTGGCGCAGGCGCAGAAGGTGCCGCTGCGGCCGCCCCCATTTCTACAGGAGAGACATGAAAAGATTTGGGGGTGGGCTTGCGGGGTAGGGTGAACTCAGAGATGAAGGGCTGGGCCAGGGAACCCAGAAGGGAGGGGCTAGGACCCCAAGGAGGGAGGGGCTAGGACCCCGAGGAGGGAGGGGCTAGGGCACGGGAGGGAGGGGCTAGGACACCCGGGAGGGAGGGGCTAGGACACCCGGGAGGGAGGGGCTAGGGCACCCGGGAGGGAGGGGCTAGGACACCCGGGAGGGAGGGGCTAGGGCACCCGGGAGGGAGGGGCTAGGGCACCCGGGAGGGAGGGGCTAGGGCACCCGGGAGGGAGGGGCTAGGACACACGGAAGTGGGGGGCTAGGGCACCCAGGAGGGAGGGGCTAGGGCACCCAGGAGGGCGGGGCTAGGACACCCGGGAGGGAGGAGCAGGGCCTGGGAACCTAGAAGAGGGTGGTCAGCGAACCCAGAGGGGAGGGGCTAGGAAACCCAGATGGAAGGGGTCAGAGAGCCCAAAGGTGGGCAGCAGGAAGCGATGGTTAAGGGGGCGGAGTCAAAGGATTAAAAAGTAGCATCCGAAGCGGAAGGTATCTAGAACAGAACCTCTAAGAGAAACAGAGCAGATTCTGAGAACAATGAGTCGAGACACACTCCAGGGGAAAGACACCCAGACAGACAGTGACAGAGGAGCGCTGCAGGGCAGCAAGCAAAAAACCAGACAGCAGAGTGGAAAACAAACACAGAGATCACCAGTCACCCCCAGTATCACAGACACAGCCTCAAACGCACAGAGACACTCCCAAACGGGCAGCGCCCCCAGGGAGACCCTCTGATTCCCCCAGCCCTCTCCCTCCTCTGCTCTCTGGGACCCCGAGGGTGGGGGTCCTCTTGGGAGATGGAGGACAGACCAGGCCCTCTGTCCCCTTCCCGAGGGGCATCTCCCACTAAAACCAAAAGCCCTTGAGAGGGCCAGGCCCTGACTGACTCAGCTCCTTGCCCCTGCATCCTGTGTGCCCAGCCTGGCACTGGGGTCAGTAAGTGCTGAAAGCATGAAAACATGGTGGCAGGGAAAGAAATGAGTGCACCCAGATGTGAGTGAATAGATGAATCTGTGAGTGAGGCATGTAAATGAATGCATGAGGAAGGAAAGAAAGAAAGTACACGCATGCAGGCACGAACAAAGGCCAGGATTCCATTGGCTTAAAAAAATGTACCACCACCATATCATGGGTTCAACTATTTAGACAGGGCTCTCTCCAATTAAACTGGCAAAGTCAAACATCACACAGAGGCTACACTGGTCATGTGTTGAGGTTGGAGTCCACACCCTGGAAAGTGACAGGGCTCCTCCAAGGAAGGCGGGGTCAGCTTCACCTGGCCATGCTAACTGGAGGCTCAGGGCTTCGGTGCCAGCCAGGAAGCCCTCCCTCATCCTGACCTCTGCCCCTGGTCCACGGCGCCCCAAGTCCTCTCCCCACCCGAGGGAGGGCCGGCACTCACAGGCAGTGCACGACGGTGCGCCCGTCCCCACTCTCTGCCTGCCACTTGTCCACCGCCGCCAGCAGGTGCAGGAAGGCCTTCTTGGAGTCAGGCGTGTCCCGGTAGGCGGACCAGCGCAGGAACTGGAAATGTCGCACCAGCAGGTGCCCCTCCTGCATCTGGGGCGGGAGCAATCAGCCAGGGGACGTGAGTACCACGGTTCCACGGCCCCCTGGGGACCTCGAGAGGGTCATTCAAGGCCGCCCAGCCCCCACCCAGATACTCATCCTGGGGCTCCCACCCCACTCACCCGAGAGATGTTCTGCACCCGGAAAACTCGGGCCACCAAGTCCTCGTCCGCTGTGCCCGACACAAACTCCACCTCCATGAGGCCATACTGCTGCCGGCCTGGCTCCGGCCAGTACTGCAGGCAGGGCTGGGAGTGCGGGACAGGGAGGCCAGCTGAGCTGAGCAGAGCTGGTGGGCAGCTGCTGCTCACACCCACCCCCAGACCTCCATGCTTGCCCAGGAGCCCACCACTCACTCCAGACTCACGTTCAGTTCCCCCCCAACATCCCACCACTCACCTATCAGATCACATGTACACCCGCCCCGGTGTGCTTGTACTGATACACTCAAGTCAGCCGAGACAAACCCTTTGTTGTGGGTTCACTGACACCGCCGTGCCACTAGACAGCTACACTAACACCATCACAAGCACATACACTCCCCCCAGGCTGCCTTCTTCCAAGGACAGGCCTCAAATGATCCCCACCCGCCCCAGCACCCCTGCCCCATGGCCTTCTCTCTCGCTGCCTCAGCCCTCCAGCATCAGCTCACAGACGTGGAGTGTCCCTCTGCTGCAGCACAGCTTAGCACCCCCTACTCCGGCCCCAGGACCCCTCCGTGGAGTCAGGGTCCTAAATGTACCCCACTCCAGGTCGCATTCTCAAGCCACAGAGAAGGCACAGCCCCCTTACACAGAAATACGTGGGTCTTCTGGGGAGTTGGTCTGAGGCCCCAGCTTTCTAGTATAGCCTTCTAGCGAGGCTCTTCCTTCCTCCGAACCCCAGTTTCTCCAGCTGTGAAATGGTCCCCGGGGCCCATCCCAGACAACACGCTGCTCCATCTAACCCCCCTCTCTGACCACGAAGGGAAGACACTACCTTCCTCTTTCTCCTGAGGTCCTGGCAACTCCTTGCATTCAGGCCTTTGCACGTGCTGCTCCCTCTCCATGGACCACTTGTCCCCCATCTCTTCACCAACTCAACTCTACCCTTCCTGTACCTCTCAGCTCAGATATTACCTCCTCCAGGAAGCCCTCCCTGATACACCACCCCCCAGGCTCCTCTGTGTCCCTGTACCAGCTTCATGGTAGCCCTCTGCTTCCCCCAAACCATGAGATCTGGGAGGGGCCACGTGTTCTCCTTCTACCTCCCCACCAGGCAGACAGGGAGTGGCCCATGAGCAAATGAATGAACAAACATGTGACTAGTGAATGACTTCTCTGTGAGCCTCCCTCTGGGTCCCTCTTCTCCATCTCAGTAACATGGGATTCCCTTGCAACGTGGGATTCCCCTAGACCCCTACCCAGGTCCTGGAGCCCATTACCCTGAAGTCCTAGGTCATTTATACCAACTACCTGACTTTCAAGGAACCCAGTTAACAATCTTCTCCAGGCAGTCATCTCCAGGCTGTCATGCTCATCTTATAGCAATGGTCATACGGAGCTGGAAGGTGGGGCGTCTGGACCTCCCAGGAGTTCCAGCTTCCGGAGCCCCAGAAAGAAATGAGGGGCGCTGCCTCAGGCTGAGATCACTGACCACCATCTGGACCATCCTCAGAAGCAATGGTCACCTTCATCATCTTCACCCCTGCCGTGTACTGAGCATCTGCTGTATGCCAGTCACGGCGCAGTGCTAAGCATCCCACATACATCCCATACAATCTTGGTAATAATCTCATGACAGAACAGGTGCTGAGATAGTCCCCATTTCACAGAAAAGGAGACTGAGGCTCGAAGAGGTATATTAACTCAGCCTCGATCAAACTGTCAGAAAGTAAGGAGGCTGGACCTCTACTCTGCCTCAAAGGCCCCCATGATTAGCTGAGTGACAGAAAGCAGAGGCTCTGGGAGGAGGCAGCCCCAGGCAAGGGGCATGGCTCTGCCACTTCCCAGCTGTGTGACCTGGGAGAAGTCTCTTCACCTCTCTGGGTCTTAATTCTCTCACCTGAAGCCCATAAGTGCAAAGCAGAGTCCCTAGTACACATCAGATGCTCCATAAAGAGCAGCTACTTTTCTCCAGGTTGAGCCTGGTTTTACAGACAAGGAAACCGAGGCTCTGGGAGGGAGTAGGACACATCTGAGGCAACTCGGCAAGTAGGTGGCAGAGCTGGGGTCCAACCCCTGACTTTTGCCATGTGCCCTTGAACAGACCGAGGTCCTGGGCAGCAGGTGGCTAGCCTGCCTGGCCAGCGGAGCCCTCACCCAGGCGGAGTTGGACTGGTGCAGCTGGTTGAGCATGACAATGGAGGTGCACCCGTAGTCGTAGACCAGCCGCCAGAAGTCGGGGGTGGTGCTCTGCAGCGGGTGGAGGGTCACGATGAAGGCCGCGCTCCGGGTATAGCTCTGCAGGGAAACTGGGACTCAGCACCCAGCACCGCCAAGCTTCTGCCCCATGTCCTCCCGCCCTGCCCACCCCAGCTCCACCCCACAGGACCAGGCTGCCTCCAGGGACCCAGTGTGGAGGTTGGCTGGCACTGTGGGGCCTGAGTTGACAGGGTGAGCCCCCAAGCCTCTAAGGCCCAAGCCCATGGCTCCCCTGAGCTAAATAGCCGAAGGTTCCCAATAGGTGGCACTGGGCGTGGTGGGCAGAGGATAGCCAAGCTTGCTCCCTGCTATTTGCACCTGCTATTCCTGTTGCCTGGAACAAATTTCCCAGGCGTACAGGGCTCTCTCCCTCATTTCTTTCTGGCCATTGCTTAACTTCAACCTCTTCAAAGAGGCCCTCTTTACCAATTCATCAAAAATAACCACATGCATACCCCAAAACCCACATGAAACACTTCCTCTATCTGGTTGCTTTTTTTAGAAATTAACAGTAACTGACAGTCCATTGTACACTTGTTTGTTGACTATCTAAACCCATTTCCCCAAAGGCAAGGTTAAGGAGAGCAGATTTTTTTCAGGGTGTGGCCTGTGCCCAGAACTTTATAATATTTTTTTAATAAACAAATACCTAGGTGCCTTCCAACTCCACGGATGAAGGGTCTGAGACCCCAACCCAAGCCCCCAGACCAGTCACCAGTACTGACTCCATTCCCCACTCCAGACGTTGCCCCACCAGGTGAGCCAGCCACAGCCCTCCCCCCATTTCAGTGCTCCAGTCCCAAGTCTCCTCCTGTACCCTGCCTTGTCCCCCTTGTGCCATGTCCCCTCCCTCTCCTCATGCTCTTCTCTTACCACCCCCCATCCCCAGGACCCACCGAAGGCTCCTCCTGATTGGCAGCTCCCCAACACCGAGCCCAGCCAGACCCCCAAAACTCAGGCCTGGGCGCCCAGTGTGGCTCCCTGCAGACTTAACCACCAAAAACGGCCCCCACTTGGTCCCCAGACAAGCTCACCACAATGCAAGCAGCAGGGCCTGCATGGCTGGGATCAAGTGTGAGATATCACGGCCCCAAGGAAGCTTCTCCACCGGACCAGCCCATTCCCACCAGGGCCAAGGAGCCCACTGTGAACCTCTCCAGCTCAGGGGCTCAGGACCTCAGAAAGCATCCTCTCCATCGCCCCCATGTGCAGACGGGCACGCTGAGGCCAGAGAGCAAGCTGAGAGTGAGGCCAGATCCCTACATCCCCCTCCAAAGCTCACTGGCACCCGAGGCCCCCTCCCCAGGACCCCAGCCGCCTCTCCATTCACTCCCTTCAGTGGCTGGGACTGCTCGCCCCTGTTTGCCTTCAGCTCACTCCAGGAAGCCCCCGGGAAGGAAGCGTGGGAGCTTTCTCTCTTTGGAGAAACCCCACTATTCCTTGCACCATTGTGCCAAGGGGCTCTGGCTAAGAACTGGGCCAGGAAAGGCTCATCTGCCTCATCCCTGCGGTGGGGGAAGCTCCCTCCCCACAGCTCTCATCTCCACATGGAGGGACATTCAGTGGTGACAGGATGTCCAGTGGTGACATCCACCTTCACGGGTGGCTTTGGGACAAGACCGGAAGTGCTCAGCTCCCAAAGGGAAGGCCCTCCCCCTCTCTTTCCAGACCAGCTCTTTCTCAGAAGCTGTGCATTCAACTGTTGCTGCTCCCCCCAACACGTAAAGGCCTGCCCCTTGCGGGGAGGGGCTCCAGCTGGACCGCTGAGTCTTAGAGGACAGGTCTGCCTGCCCGAGGCTGAAGGAGGAGCCGTCCATGTAGCCACACAGCTGAAGTCACCTTCTCCAGTCTCACCAGTTTCCTTACAACAGTAACATCTTACCTCCACCTGTCTGCCCCCTGCACCTCTCTCTCAAACTGGTTCCATTTGGGAAGGAATAGGGGGACACTCACAAGACCTGTCCCCCTCAGGCAGTGGCACCCTGAAGTTATTCACTGGACCCTAAATCCCCTGGCACCATTTGCAAAGCCCAATAAAGGGGGTGGAGCCTTCTGAGCTGGGAGTAGAGGCTTCTAAACAGCTCCTGAGACCTCAGACAGCTAGGCGTGGGGAGTAAGTCACTACTCCAGGCCAGGTTCCTAGGCAGGCTCTCACTCCACCACCCCAGGACAAGCTCCCCTGACTCTAGATACCAACTCTCACATCCCAACCCCAAACCCTCCCAACCTCCCCAGCCAAAGCCCTTGAATCACTCATCCTACCCAGGCTTTGCTGGGCATGACCCTGGAGACAGTCCTGCCTGAACTCCACCACTCAGATCCCTACTCAGGCCGAGGGTAAGACCTGAGGGGGAGCACTGGTTCTTGAAGGCCCTGAATAGAAGATCCTTGGGTGGTGGGGAGGAAGGCCACCCAAGGGGCCACCCCAGAGAGGCAGAGGGCTCCCCTAACCTGAATCCTCAGTTCTGTCCCCCTGGCTCCTGCACCTTCCCTCACTGCTGGGTGAGGGTGTCCCAGAGCCCAGCCCACCCCCGCGCCTCACGTCAGTCAGGGCCGCATTGATGTAGTTGTTGGGGTCCCCGTCCGTGGAGACGAGGAAGGGCAGGCAGCGGTCAGGCGGCAGGACGTCCATGCTGCGGTTCTTGTCCCGGTTCCGGGGCAGCAGGGCGATGCTGCACTCCTCCACGTCCAGCGGCGGTGTGACCGAGTTCAGAGTCTACAGAGAGGGAGCGGAAGGGAAGGTGATGTCCCGTGTTTGTGGGGGTCTCTTTCCCCCATGAAGCCCCATGAAGGAGACTGGGCTGGGTTGTTATGCCCATTTTATGGATGGAGAAACTGAGGTCCAGAGAGAAAAGAGAGAGGGGGGACCCAGATTCCCTGGATTCAGGCTGTGCAGGGCCCGGACGGAGCTCTGGAGACTGGAGTCTACCTCCTCGCCACCTGTGTCCTGTAGACAAGTTACTCTATCTCTAAGCCTCATTGTCCCTCTGCTGTAAAACGGAATAATTATTTGCCTACCCCAGGGGATTGCTGGGGGAATAAAGTGAGATAACAGCAAGCCTGGCACATGTACCACCTTCAGTACACAGCAGGCACCGTGAGGATCGTTCCAGGAGCCAAGCCCTGAAAACCCCGCATCTTCCACAAAGCAGACTCCAGGGACCTGGCGCAGGGGGTCACCTTCCCGGCCCTGTCAAGGAACACCTGGCACATGAGCGAGCCGAGGACCCTGGGCCACCTCCCCTCCCCTCCTGCCTCCATGCCTCAGGCATCCTGATTCATGGAGTCTCCATTTCTTCCTCTTGTTCTTCTTGATGTTGTTCAGTCACCCAGTCGTGTCTGACCCTTTGCAACCCCATGGAGACTGTATGTAGCCCACCAGGCTCCTCTGTCCATGGGATTCTCCAGGCAAGAATACTGGAGTGGGTTGCCTTTCCCTTCTCCAGGGGATCTTCCCAACCCAGGGATCGAACCCAGGTCTCCCGCATTGCAGGCAGATTCTTTACCATCTGAGCCAGCAGGGAAGCCCCCTGCAGCACCGAGGGCCTCCCAATACCACACACATGCTCACTCACTCACTCACAAGCCACACCTAAACACATACACCGGTGCCCCACCTGGAACTCCTCCCGCAGCTGGGAGGAATTACTCTGAGGGTCAATGCGGATCATCTCCTTGTATGTGGCCTTGAATTCGCTCACAGGGATGGTGGTCTCCCCACACAGGCAGGCCTCCAGGATTGCATCATGGATAAAGATGTACTGCTCCTGGAACAGGAGGAGAGAATATGAGGAACCAGGAGGGGAGCAGAAATGAGAGATTTCAGGGTCGGGAGGAGGCAAGTTCAAAGTTGCGGCTGGGGTGCTCTGAGGTGGAATCCAGCCATGTGTTACTACACGTGGGACCCACCATACTTGAAACAGCCTGCACGGATATTTGCTCATTGATCTCACATTTCATCCCATAATAACCCTATGAGAAGCTCTGAAGGTGAGGGGACAGCCCCGGGTCACACATCTAGAGAGGAGACAAACCCAAGAAGCATTATGTCTTGACTGTAGAACTTATGACCTTGGCCCAGTTCTGTGTGACCTCACCCAACTGAACATAGTGGAGTTGAGCTTGGGAAGACCCTGAGAAGCTGGCAGCTCTGTGATGACCGAGAGGCATGGGATGGCACGGGATGGGGAGGGAGGCTTTAGATGGAGGGGATATAGGTATACTTATGGCCGATTCATGTGGTTATACAGCAGAAGCTAACACAACTTTGTAAAGCAATTATCCTCCAGTCTTTAAAGATATCCTGTGATAAACCATTATAGAAAACAATATTCAAAAAAACAAAGGACATACGTATAACCAAATCACTTTGCTGTACAATAGGAATTAACAACATTGTAAATCAGCTATGCTGTTGGTCAGTCACCAAGTCGTGTCCGACTCTTTGCAATCCCATGGACTGCAGAGTGCCAGGCTTCCCTGAACCTCTCCATCTCCCCAAGTTTGCCCAAGTTCATGTCCACTGCCTCGGTGATGCCATCCAACCATCTCATCCAAATCAACTGAGTAAACAGGCTCCGTGCCAATAAATAATTTGCTCAAAATAAAAAAAAAAAAAGAATTCCTTCTGCTCTAAATATCACAGTTGTAACAATCAAGTGAGATAACCCCATACATTATAGCCTCACAAACATGCAGTATTATTTACATAATGCCATTATATGATGTTCTTATTTATGAGTTATCAGAGGTCTAAACGCAAAAGCTCACACTCACAGCATAAATAAAAAACAGTTTAAAAACAAACAAACAAACAAAAATCAAAAATAATTTTTTTAAAAAAAGAGGTTGGCAGGCCAAGCCCAGGGATGGAAAAGGACAGGGGGACATCCTAGACACCTTTCTGACACCCTCCACCAGCTTCGAGCTCCTACACGAGGGACTCTTGTCCTGGAGGGGCTGTGGGGGAAGCGCCGCACCCCCACCTCGGTCTGGATCATGTTGACGCGCCGGGAGCAGAGGGTCTTCACACAGTTGTAGATGTCCACGACGCCCTCGCACTCCGCCATGTCCAGCATCACATCCAGAACGATGTAACACCCCGTGCGGCCAGTGCCCGCGCTGGGGAGAGAGAACCCGGGGCCAGGTCAGAGGCTTAAGGAGGGAGCCCAGGACCTCGTAGAAGAACAGGGCAGACCTGGGGCCCTGGGCCATATCTACACCACACAGGCAATGGGCGACACTGGCGGCCTGGGAGGAGGCTGCTGGAAGAGTTCCGGGGAAATGTGACAGAGGGCAGAGCGGGAGCTGGGCCTTGGAGATGGAGAGGAAAGAAAGGGTGGAGGGAATGCAGACCTGAAACCAGCTCAACTTGGCAGCTCTGACAGGGGAAGAGGAACAAAAGTGACGCTCAGCTTAATCCAAGAATGTTCTGGTTTCCTTGATGTCTGGAAATCTCCTACACACACTTCAAAGCCCTACACACTTAAACCCACTCACATAGTCAGTGGAGCCTTCAGGAAATGTCAGGTTTTTGAGTTCCCAGAGCAAGTTGGGTGGACTCTTACCAAAACCCCCTTCCCTGCTCCGTGGTCACTGTTTATGGGGCTGTCGCCCTACCTCACTGTGAGCTCCTTGAGAGCTGGATGGGGTCGAACCCATCTCTGGAATCCTCACATTTAGCACCAGGTGGAGCAGAGTTGAGAGGACCGGGGCGGACAAAGATGACACCAAGATCTCAAGTTTGAAAATGGTGAGAGCGACGTGTTGGCCAGAACACACAGCCAGTGGGTATCCCATATACCACTGATAGGGGCTGGGATTAGTGAAACCGCTTTGGAAAACTGTCCACAGTATCTAGTAAGGCTGAACATTCACAGAGCGATTCCACTCCTACGTACCTACCTCCCAGAAATGCGAGTGTGTGTGTCAGCCAAAAGACATGTAAGAGAATGTCCTTAGCAGTACTGTTCATAAAAGCTCAAAGCTGGAAAACACCCAAATGCCTGCCCACAGCAGAATGGATAAACACATGCTGGTTTGTTCACCCAGTGGAATAGGATACAATACGGATGAACCTTACAAGCATAAGGTTGAGAGAAAGTCAGACTCCAAGGAGCACCTGATGTGTGATTCCATTGATACAAAGTTCAAAAGCATGCAGAATGAACCTCGGGCTTAGAAGTGAGGAGAGTGATCACTCTGGAAGGGAGGAGGTGGGGTACAGACCAGAAGGGAGCTCCAGGGACTTCTGAGTTCTGTTAATGTTCTGTTTCTTGATCTGAGTAGCGCTGAGTCCTTCACAGTGAATTTGGAGAAATTCCTAAAGCTTACTTATTATCATAATAGCCTATAATAATAAGCTACACTTCTCAGTGTATACATGACAATGCCAATCCCAGAGCCGAAGCTCAAAGGGCGAAGGGCGTCAGGGGGTCATTCTCCCCTGCCCTCTGTCTCTGAGCAGGATGGACTCAGGCCCAGCCTCCCTTAGGGACCTCAAACAACCTCGTTCTCCACCCCCTCCTCGCTGGGCTCCCCAGCACCCCACCTGCAGTGGATGACCACGGGCCCAGCGTCAGGGGGTGTGGAGGCCTTCACACGCCGGATGAAGGCCAGCAGCCCCGTGGCGTGGTAGGGGACGCCGTGCTCCGGCCAGGCCGTGAAGTGGAACTGGCGCACCTCGTGGCGGGCAGAGTAGCCTCTCTGGGGAGACAACAGAAGTGACGGTCAGAGCCCCTGCCAGCATCTACCAGACACCCACAGTGTGCCAGGCACTGGATGCTGGCGTCTACCAGACCTTGCAGCGTGCCAGGCACGGGAGTGAGCGTCTCACCGCAGGAACTCGGTTCACCCCAGTGAGACTCACGAGGTGCCTATTAATGACTCATTGTACAAGCAAGAAACCAAAGCCTCAAAGATGAGAAACCGCTTGCCCGAAGAAGACAAGACACACATTAGGCAGGGGTTGGGCCAGGATCTGCCTGATGCCAAATCTGCACTGTAAGTCACTTCTGCCACCTGCTACACAACTGCCCTAAGAGATCATTTTGATGCTCCCAGTCTCAGTTCAAAGGGGGAAAACTATCTTTCCTCTGAGGATTTTATAGACAGTCAAATAAGACTGTGGACCGGAAGACTTAGCCATCCCTCGCCTGTGGCCTTTTGTGAGTATGTAACCACTCTTGAGCCTCACTTTCCCTATCTGTAAAATGGGGCTAATGGCAAAGGCCTAACCCACAGACTGAAACAGGGCTGAAACAATATGTGTAACGGGCTGAGTACAAGCGCCAGAGCAGGATCAGCACCTGGCAGTTATCCTCATGGTCCTCATCGTTCTCTACATTTTCACCATCCTCCTCATCTTGACTTCCTCTTGCAGTCACCAGTCAAGACGGCCACTTTTCCATCCTTTCACAGTGCCCCCTGTGAGGCACTGTGGCTGCCCTGCTCGGAATGCAGACTGCCATCCCCACCCTCCGCTCCTGGGTTGGAGCCCTGTCCCACCTTCTCAGGCACCCCGGGAGAGGCCTGGTGACCACAGGAGACTCACCCGCTCCAGGGCAAAGCTGCGCACGACATACTCGGCTAGAGTCTCCGTCTTCACCAGCGTGATCTTGATGTCCCCGTACATGTCGGAGTCCTCTGGCCAGTACCGCGAGCATTTCACCTGGAGGCCCCAAGGGGCAGGCTCAGCGGGCTCTTCACTGCCCCCCTGCCTACCATGCCCCCTCCCCTGGGGCCCCACTTACCCTGCCCACCTCCACCAGTTTGGTGATCATGACGATGCTGGAACAGTGCTCCTGCCACACCATGCGCCAGAAGTCGTAGACCATCTCAGGCTTTGGCCCTGGGGCACAGAGAGGGCTTGTCTCTAGGGCCAGGTCTCCACCCAGGCCCAGCACACCACTGCCCCACACCACCAATGCCGGCCAGGAGGGTCCTGAGCCCCAATGGGGGCTTCATGCTCATCCCTACACACCCCCATCAACTGCCGACTCATGCCTGTTGGGCCCTTGGGGTGGTCATTATCAGGGAGAGCCTGCCTGGAGACCCTGGTCATCCTGAGTGGAACCCAGGAGGAAGAGCTGGAGGGCCATGGCACAAGCCTCCAGGAGGGATGGACAGATGGACAGTGGAAAGGATAAGACCCAGCCTGAGGGACCCAGGCAGCCCCCAGACCAAGAGGCACAATCCACACCCAAGAGGACCGAGGCTGGCTAGCCCTCTTGCATGCAGAGAGGTGGACCAGGAGCTACACACGGACAGCAGACATCGGGAGACACAAACACAAAGAGGGAACAGATATGGATGTCCAGATTCCAGAAGCCCAGACAGACAGACAGATGGAAGGCAGACAGGGAGGCAGACAGACCAGCAGGGAAGGCAGGAAGGCAGGCAGAGGGCACTCAGCACACTGGGGCGGGGGGTGGGGGGAACATGGGCGGAGGTGCCAGGTACCTTGAGTGGCTATGAAGTGATTTGACCTGTGGTAACCCTGGAACAGGAGAAGAGGGTGTGTTAAGACCCCGAGGATTGGCCCCTCACTTGCTCAGGCCCTCCTGCCCTCCTCTCCCAGAAGCTGGACACACAGCCCCCACTCAGGGAAGTGACCACCCTCTTGACCTGTCCTTTGCCCATCCCCAAGTAAGGAAGGAAGGAGAGCCTGGATACCTGGGTCGTGGGTTTAAACCATCTTTGCTCCATGACCCAAGGGAAGGCACGACTCCTTCATGGGCCTAGAGGGGCTCCCCTTTCATAATTGGGGATAATTGTCCATAATCTGCTTATAATCCAGCTGCTCTCTGGAGACAAATACATTGCAGGGTGACCCTACCCTGTTCCCAAAGCCCCAGAGACCCTAAGCAACCCCAGGCCCCAGGCTGGGTCTTGTCAGTTATCTCAGCCCTGCTTGGGGCAACCAGAATGGGCAATGTCCCTCCCCACGACCCGGTCACCCAGGGCTTGAGGTGGCCCAATGAAGGCTTCAGGTTAGGAGCTAGTGAGCACAGGAGTTGCTCATGGCCGTTAGATAAAATGTTTTTAAAAATCTTTAAAATCAATAATAATGATACTAGCAATAATAAATAACTTACACAGTTATTTATTAAGATAATAATAAATGTTTGAGGCCCTGTTATGGACACATACTGTGCTAAGCACTTTACCTGTATTATCTCCCACAAAAGAGGCCAAGAGCTACGTTCATCTTCCATCCCCAGAGCCCCCAGGCTGAGAAGTGGAACCAGCCAGACTCCACTCCCACCCTGAGGCGGGACCCACCCATGAGACACCCAGGGAACCAGCGCAGGAGACATGGGATCAGTAAGAAGCAGTGCAGAGCTGGTGCGAAAGAAACAACCAAGATCAGCCGCTGGCCTCAAGTTCACACCCTCGACACAGCTCCCACCTGTGACCCGGTGGGCTTCCCAGGCCCAAGGCGCCCTGCAGGCAGACTGCCAGAGTACAAACCCCAATTCTACACAACTCCTGCTAAGTGTTGGGTAAATTCCTTTATTTCTCTGTGTCTGTATTTTCGCATCTATACAACGGGAATGATTATGGTCTTTATCTCCTTGGGCGGCTGTGAAGGGTAAAGTTACACACATTAAGGGCTTGGCACACGGCAAACACAAAGCCAGACTTAATCAAGAGTCGCCATCATTACTGCTACCACTTTAAATGTCCACAAGTATCCCTGAAGATCTCAGTGGTGTGAACATCAGGAATTACTGGGCGGACAGCAGGTCACAACAGGAGTTAAGAATACGGGTCATGGGTCAGGCTGAGCTGGGTCTCTGCTGCCAGATAGGAACTGTGTGATTCTAGGCACTGAGCAGGCACTTCTCAGCCTTCAATGTGCACGCCAGTCTCCTGGAGATCTTGTTAAAAGGCAGATGCAGATTCAGCCGGTCTGGGGAGAGGCCTGGGATTGTGCATTTCCAACCAGATCCCAGGTGGTGCCAAGGCGGGGCCTCAAAACACACATTTGTAGTAGCTAGGCTCTCTGACTCTCTAAGCCTCTATCCTCCTCCAGAATATGAGGATAATACCAAGACACACACGTGCTGTATACCTACAGTTCCCATGAAAATGACCAAAACATAGTCAAAGTTACCAAGAATGAAGAGCCTCCCAGAGTCACTCAACCCTCACTACCGGAACCTCTCCAGGTCTAACCTAACTCCTTCCCACTGTCTCCCCAGCCACGCCTCTGCTTCATCTCTTTAGGGGAGCTGCTGGGCAACTGGGGTCAGAAGGGGCACTCGGCAGAGGTGCCACCAGTGTTGCCCTCCACCCCCAGCCTCAGTCAAGCTGGGAACAGGCTACTCCACCTAAAGCCAGTTTGCTTGAGACTCTCACACAAGAGCCAGAGTCTCCAGTGCCCAGCATATTGCCAGCACCCAACTGCTAATCAATACATACAAAACAGCTCAATAATTTTTCAGACAGATGGCTTTCAATATCTGCATATTCACTTTTTAGTGGCACATGTGCATTATTGCACAATTACGTCACACAGAGGACAGTGAAATGGAAAGTTTTAAATGCTCAGATGTTAAAGGAAGATAAGGAGACCAGCTTGAGCACACCCACTTTAGAGACCAGGATTAGAGAGCAGGGGTGCTCCTACTCTGGGGCATCAGCATGTCCTAGGAGCCTGTTTCCGGGCAGACACCCATCCCTCCCTGGTGCCTCTGAATGGGCAGAGCTAGGAGACTGACTACCTGCACAGTGGGCAAGGCCCCTGGGGCATCCCAATGCCCCCAAAGAGAGAGATCCAGGGTTTCATGTAACAGTGGGGGGGTCTCATGTAAGGGTACAGGGCTCAGGTGGGATTTGAGGCCCCAGCTCTGCTAATCCAGAGCCTTGGGGTCATGAGTAAGCCACTCAATCTTTCTAAGCCTCAATTTTGTCATCTGCCAAATGCAGGTCTCAACCTCATGGAGTGTGGCAGAGATGACATGAGGTGCCAGAAGTTGCCTGGCACGGAGCATGTACTCAGCCAATAATGTTTTTGGTAACAGGCATTTGTAAATGAAATAAGCCATGTCCCTTCAGGGTATTTCATAAGAGTCTGGCAACAACTAAATGAAAGTTTTATATGGAGATTGAGATGTAAAAACATACAGTGATCTACGGACTTGCTCAGCCATCCAGCGGTTAAGACTCCACGCTCTCAATGCAGGGAGCATGGATTCAATCCCTGATTGGGAAACTGACTGGGGAGCTAAGATCCCATATGCCACACGGTGTGGCCAAAACAATTTAAAAATTAAAATTAAAAAAAATTTTAAAGTGAAAAAAAAAATAATGATCTATATTCATCACCTCCTAATGGGGTTGCTAAGGCTGAGTACATCCATTGCCTTCCGTGGGTCTAATATTTCATTTAAGTTTAGCAACTTTACAAATCACCTGTGTAAAGAAACTCAAAATAAGGCAGACAGTATCTAGGAGCACATGAGGAATAACTGTCATCTCCAGCAGATGTGACAGCAGGGACCTTATGCTTTATATATTAGTGCAATGTCCCAAGCATATACATGTTGTCTGAAAGTCTAATAATGAGTTGCACTTTTCCAATCATAAAAAAGCCAGACATATATTTGTAAAAGAAAAAAGAAGATAAAATAGACAAGGTACCCCCAAAATAATCCCATCAGGCATCAACTATTACAAAAATTATATTTAAAAAATCAAATGAGAGGACTGCTAGATGAAATTTTTTTTTTAATTCTTATAAGGCCCAAACATAGCACAATTTTTTAAGATAAAATACCCAACAGCTCCCCCAAAATAAAACATTCAAATTAGGGCTAAATTTGAGGGCAAAGCGGTGAGGGTTGAGTTTCAAGCAAACTGATGACAAAGGGATTGGAACACAAGGGAAACTACCACTAAAGGGGAGTGCCTGGGGCCACCCCTGCTTCCTGGAAGGCCCGGACCCCCAAGCAGTGGGGGGACAGGGCACCCAGGGCAGCTCCTCCCGCCCCACCCCTCCCAGGCCCACAGAAGGCATGGCTAATGAGGACTCATGGGGCACAGGGGCTGGGGAGAAGGGCGACAGAGGTGGTGGCCGGGGGCCTGGGCAGGCACCCGGACACTGCAGGCCCCCCTTAGGGTAGAGGAGATGGAGGGCATTGTTTACAACAGGGGTCGCGTCAAACTTTCAGCCCCGGCGGCCCCTGGCCAGGCTGCTGAAGTGGACGGTTGGTGCTAGGCACACAAGTGGAGGAGAAGGAGGACAGAGACAGAGAGAGAGAGAGAGAGAGAGAGAGAGAGACAGCCAGAGATTGTGAGAAAGCCTGAGATACGGCCGGTCAGACAGACAGGAGGAGGAGGAATCGGGAGAGAGATACTTACTTCACGGTTTATCCGAATCTTAATGATTCCAGTGAGGGAACAGGACAAAGCAAAAGAGACAGATATTAGGCCAGAGGCAGATGGAGGTGGACGGCGGAGCACAGGAGTGGCTGGAATGGGTGGTGCCCAGCAGGCGAGGCAGAGCAGAGACAGGTGGCCAGGCCTGGGCAAGATAAGGGCATGGGCAGGGCCCTGGCGGGGCCCCAGGAGAAGCCGACTAGGGCCTTGAGGACCCCGAGGCGAGGCCACTGTCCCTGTCCCCAGAGCTGCCAGAGTCAAGGCCAGGTCGGACCATACTGCAGCCTGGGGAGAGGGTGGGGAGGTCGGGTAGAAAGCAAGGGATTCTGGCAAATGTGGGCGAGCGCATCTGGCCACCAGGAGGAAGTGAAGAAGGAGAGGAGAAGTCACCTCCACCGTCCCTGATTGCCCCCCGCTCCGGATACATGCCTCCTCCACCTCTGACCTGGCAGGCTGGTCCTGCTTGAGATTACCCTTCCCTTCCCTCTCTAGCCACCCAAAGCCAGCGCAAGCCCTCTGCCTCTATGCAGCCCAACATGGCTAAACCTGACCCCACCACTACCTTGCGGCACGATGCTGAGAAAGTCATTCATTCCTCTTTCCTGGCCTGTGATTTCCCAACTAACCTGAATTCATTTTACTTGTATGATTATGAGCCTCCCCGACTAGAATCTACGGATTCAAGGACTATGTCTCCTTTTTCACAGGTGTATTCCCAGTGGCCAGCACCATGCCTGGTACACAGTAGATGCTCAAAATATATTTAACATCTAATGAATGAATAAGTGGTTCTCTGCACACTTGACTTGCTGCCGGTTGGGGAGTCTGATCAGCGTCCCTGGGCCTGCCCTGTCCCACTCTCATCCACGCTTGGGGAGCGGATTCATCGCCTCTTCTTCACACCCAAGCCCAGGCCCCCCTGGCTGCCTGCGCTGTCTCCGGCCCCTCCTCCCTCTGGTCCAGCCTGACCAATGGCTGCTGCGGCTGGCAGGACAGCCTTGTCGTCAGCAGCAAAGGCTCTGGAGACCCTGACCAGCTGAGATGCGGATCCCTACTTGTCCGCAAGCTAGCTGGGTGACCTAAGAAAAGTAGCTTCACGTCTCTGAGCCCCAGTTTTCCTCTCCTGTAAAGTGAGGCCACGATGCTGACCACAGCATAGGGTGGTTGTCAGGAATATAGACAATTAAATATTTGGCATAAAGTGCTTAGCACAGTGCTTGGCACACAGTACATGGTCAATTAACCTGAGTTTGTCACAGTCCAACATTTCCAATGCTCCCTGATGCCCCTAGGAAAAAAGCCCAGCTCCTCAGCCTGCCATTCGAGGCCTTCAGAGTCCAGCCCCTGCCTGACTCAGCCTCACTATGTGCCATGAGAAGCCCACCTCCAGCCTCGGGGCCCCTCACTGAGAGGGGACCTGTCCTCATGTCTAGTCCTGGCTGGCTGCCCTCTTGCCTCCATTCTGCTTCACTCACACCCCGACCCCAGGGAAGCCCTCCTGACAGCCGCTGCCCACCCTGTCCTCCCCCCTCCGCTGAGCTCCCTGGCGCTGGCGGCAGGAGGTGGGGGCGCTCAGGAATACAGCCATGTGAACCCCGACTTCTTCCCTGCCGGGTCCCGCCCCGCCTGGACAGTGAGCCCGGAGCGGCCGGGGCCAGTCAGCGGACAGCGGGGCAAGGCACTCACGTCTATGTAGTTGGCGTTAATGTAGTCAGCGTCAGGATCGCCCAGCATCGGGTGCAGTTTGACTCGGTGCCGATCATCTGGAAACACAGAGCACGTGGCCATGGGGCAGGAAGGGGCCATGGGGAGCCCAGCGCTGGGGCAGTGTGGGGGAGAGGCCTCCTGGAGGCCAGAGCCGGGGCACGGGCAGCGCAGTCAGAGAACCTAGAGACTTAGGGCTGAGCAGCAGGCCCTCCGTATTGCTGGAAATAGGACAGGCCGGTGGTTAGTCGGGGCTGCAGCGTCAACAAGGCCCTGTGCTGCTCCGGCAAGTATCAGCTGTGTGACCCCGGGAGGGGGGCTTAACCTCACAAGCCTCAGTTTCCTCATCTGTAAAGTGCGAGTTCTACTACATCCCACATCACAGGGCTGCGGAAAACACTAAATCAGACGAGGAGCGTGGTGCTCAGCACCCAGCCCGGCCTGCGACAGGCCCTCCATGAATGGCTCTCTCCCTCTTCCCGCTTCCTCCCACCCACTGCCCCAGACCGCAGGCCTCCCCGCACGACTCACAGGCAGGCATGGGCTCTTGCCGGGCACCCTTGACCTTGTCTTTCTTCTTTGTAGCATCCCAGCCTTCAAAGAAGCTCTGCCAGAAGGGAAAGTGGTAGTTAGTGGCGGGAGGGAAGCCCCTCCCCTCCCAAGGGCCCAACCCTGTCCACAGGAGGTAGGACCACAGTAAGGGCCAGGTTCAGGGTTAAACTTGGGGCCTGAGATAAAGTCACTGTATATTCCTTTATATGTGAGGGACTAAGTTTAATACCGAGCAGTGGGGGGAAGGGGGGGGTTGAGAAAAAGAAGGGAAAAGAGGTAATCATAGTTCAGGCACATTTCAGAATGAAGGTCAGGTTTAGGTCAAATCCAGGTCTGAGCTGGGACGAAGGTAAAGGTGAAGGTCAAATTAAGTCCAGACAGAGGTGGGATGGGATTCAAGTCAGAGTTCAGACGAAGCTTAGGATGAAAGTTAGGGTCAAAGTCATACTGGGGTTTAGGCTGGAGGCCAGGGTCAGTGTTGGTGGTCAGGTTCACATCAAGGACAGAAGGATCCTGGTAGGGTCCAGACGGAGACCGACATAAGATTCAGACACTTTTTAAGTCAGGGTTAGGATGAGGGAGAAACCAGGTCAGGCTGAGATTAGGGTCAAGTTCAAGGTCAAGAAATTAGCTTGAAATGGGGACCGTCAGGGCAAGGATCCATCTAGTGACCGACGGAGGGCTGCCGGGGTCCACAGCGAGGAGGAGCCAGGGAGGCCCCGGCAAGGGGTCCCAGCGGATGGGGCCGGGCACCTCGTACTCCTGCTTGAAGCCGTAGCCCTCGGCCGTCTTCATCTGGTTGATGTGCTGCAGGAGGTCGGCCACACGCACCGCGGGGTGCAGCTGCCCCGTGTGATATGGGGAGCCCTTCCGGCCGCATGGCCGCCGCGGTGAGCCCCCCAGGAGGCTGCTGGCCTCAGTGACCCCACCGCCGCGCTGGTCTCCTGCAGCCAGAGAAAGGGAAAAGGGGCTCCTGACGTGCACAGGCCCCAGCCGGGGGAACCCCACACAGACTCAGGGGGGCCGACAGAGGGAAGGGAGCACAGTCAGCATGGAGGACGCCTGGGTTGTTTGCTGGAGCCAGGCAGCTGGCTGGGCCGCCCTGGGTGTCCCTGGACAAGCCCCTTCCCTGGGGCATCCCGGTCTTCCCATTGGTAGAATGAGGGGATCGGGTCATCGTGGCCCGGCCTGCGGGCTGGGATCCCTGGTCCCCTCACCCTCCCGGGCTCTCCAGTGAGGGCCCCCTCTGTGACTTCATGCATTGCCTGCAGCAGGCAGCACTCAGCAAAGTCCACAACATCCCCTCCTTCCTCCCCCTCTTCCTCCCAGGGAACAATCTGGAACACTGACAACTCTCAGCAATCACCCCATTCAAAGACAAGCAAGTCCCAGAATTAGCTGCCGTCACCACCCCCTCCACAGATGAATGGGAAGCACCTGAATAGAGGCGTTTCTCCAGCGCAAGCATTTCCATTGTCAGCCTATGCGGCAGCTCAGCCCATAGGGAGCAGGTGGAGAGGTTCACGCTGCCCCACACTCCAGAAAACCATCCCCTCCCCGCAGACCACCACTCCCCGGCTCTCCTGGCCAGCATCCTCAAGGACATCCCACCCTGGTCCCCAAGATCAGGTCCTGGGATGGAGGAACAGCCCTGCTCAGCCACACCCAGCTTCCGACACTCACTCCCACACACTCAGCACGTACTCCCTTCTCCTGGCCTGGCTGAGGGGCAGGGGCTTTCTCCGCGTGTCTCACCACTGTTCTCTGCCCAACTCTGAGCTGGCAGGGGCGGGCGGAGGACTCCCAGCAGGGCCTCCCTTCCCAAACCTTCATACGTGCTCTTCCTCTGCCCCACTCTCCCCTGATGTCTGGTGGACTCACATCCATCCTTCAGGTCTTGACTTTTAATTCTCAGTCTTGAAGGGGCGGAATGAATGCAATACTGAGACAGACACCGCCACCCCACCCCGGGCACTTCCACTTCCCCAAACTCCAATCTCTGCCTCAAACTGGGGAGACTGCGAGGCTCGCTTGGGTTCCACTTCCTGTGCCGAGGTTTGAAAGCTGCTTCCAAGTAGAGGGGCGATGCGAGGCAGGCACTTCGGTTTGTTTTGCTTTTCTCAGGAATCACAGTGGCAGTCAGCCTGGTGCCCAATGTCTGAAAACAACTGTTTCATATGTTTTACCCAGATTTCCAGTTGCTTACAGCCAGAGGACAAGTCACATACCAGTTATCCGTGTGTGTGTGTGTGTGAGTTACTCATGTCTGACTTTTTGTGGCCACCTGATGCGAAGAGCTGGCTCATTTGAAAAGACCCTGATGTTGGGAAAGACTGAAGGCAGGAGGAGAAGGGGACAACAGAGGATGAGATGGTTAGATGGCATCACCAACTCAATGGATATGAGTCTGGGTAAACTCCAGGAGTTGGTGATGGACAGGGAGGCCTGGCATGCTGCGGTTCATGGGGTCGCAAAGAGTTGGACACAACTGAGCAACTGAACTGAACTGAACTGACTCTTTGTGACCCCACAGACTGGGGTAGCTTACCAGGCTCCTCTGTCCATGGAATTCTCCAAGCAAGAATACTGGGGTGGGTTGCCATTTCCTTCTCCAGGGGATCTTCCCTATCCAGGGATCGAACCCAGGTCTCCTGCATTGCAGGCAGATTCTTTACCAGCTGAGCCACCAGGGAAACCCATCCATTACACATTTGTGGTCAAATGCCGCAAGCCCTTCATTTTTCAGGTAGAGAAACTGAGATCTGAAGAGGAGAGATTTGCCTAAAGTAGTGGCTGCCCAAGTGTGTTCCAGAAAATACTGGCCGTGCCAGATGACTCACGTATTCAACAAAGAGAAGGATGATGGGGAGGGGTTCTGTGTTTTAAAGGAGTTTGTGAAATTCTGGTTTAAATAAAAATAAGTAGGTTTTTTTTTTTCCCTGTGAAACCTTCCAGGGTTTCCAAAAAGTTAGTGTGTATTTTAAATCTCCAAGAGATGGGTGGGAATAGCAAGGTTTCACCTCCGTCTTTCACCACAGAAAGCTTGTTTGTTTCATGAAATATCCTCAGGGGAACGGAGTATACTACAGCAATTAGGAGACAGGATCTGGTGTCAGACAGGCTTCAGATCAAATCCCAGCTCTGCATGTAACCTTGGGGATGTTGCTTACTCTCCAGAAATTTCCCTTTTCATACAGCAAATGAAGATTAAGGGACTTCCTTGGTGGTCCAGTGGCTGATTCTGTGCTCCCAGTGCAGGGGGCCAGGGTTCAATCCCTGGTCAGGGAAGTAGGTCCCACATACCACAGCTAAGACTCGAGGCAGTCAAATGAATAAACAAATAAATAAAAAAAATTTAAAAAAAAGAAGATTAAAACTGTTACTCTCCAATATGATGCTATAAATATTCAATGTGCATGCATGCTAAGTCACTTCAGTCATGTACGACTCTTTGTGACCCTATGGACTGTAGCCCATGCCAGGGTCCTCTGTCCATGTGGTTCTCCAGGCAAGAATACTAGAGTGGGTTGCCATCCCCTTCTCCAGGGCATCTTCCTGACCCAGGGATCAAGCCCAGGTCTCCTGTGTCTCCTGCACTTCAGGCAGATGCTTTACCAAGATTATGCATATATAGCACCCAGCCCAGTGCCTGGCACATGAGCACCTGCAGATGGGACTGTGGACATCACTGGGAGTTTCCAGGAAAAGGAGGATCCCCTTGAGTCTCAGAAAGCCAGGCCAGATGGTTGACAAGAGGTGGCCTTTCCGCTCGGGTCCTTCTCCACAGTCGGATCCTGGTCCAAGACATGACAATTCTAAAGAGCATCCACAACAAGCACACAAATTTCAAGCAAA
Organism: Odocoileus virginianus; assembly: GCF_023699985.2. Taxonomy (NCBI): domain Eukaryota; kingdom Metazoa; phylum Chordata; class Mammalia; order Artiodactyla; family Cervidae; genus Odocoileus; species Odocoileus virginianus. The sequence goes on along the minus strand of NC_069703.1, from coordinate 39,704,526 downwards.
AAAAGATTTCTGCTGGTTTAAAGACCTCAGAGATGAAGGGGTCCCAAGTGTTCTTCATGGAAACTGTGTTGACAGCTCCATAGAGAGCTCTCCAGGTAGAGAATCAGCAGCTCATCTCAGAGATCTTGAAAGACTGAAAGTCCTGATGCGGCCTCACAAGTAGGCACGGAGTCATCTGGCAATGGCTGAAGATGAGAAAATGCCCTCACTGGTTGGGAGGAAGCCAGAGCCAAAGCTAGGCAGCTTCCAGGTGAGCCCGAGAGCAACACAAGATGTTCTCCAAACAAGACCACCAGAGGACAAAGGATGATGAATGATGATGCTGCCAAGAAGACACTCCATTTCCTTACCATACCCAGAGAACACACGTCCTTACTCTTCTCACCCATGCATTCCCATGGGATCTCTCTCCCTCCCTCCCTCTCTCTCTATCTCTCTCTTTAACACACACACACACACACACACACAGATTCTGAGGACTAGCTTGCCCACACAGCTGGAAGCCCCTGAAAGAGAGGATGAGAGGAAGGAAGGTAAGAGCCAGCCCTCAGCTTCGAGATGGGCACTCAGGTGCTGGCCTTGGCTTTCTCCAGCTCCATAATGATTATGGGACAATTTAGGGGAGTAACCACTGGATGCTTGCTCCTTGGAAGAAAAGTTATGACCAACCTAGACAGCACGTTAAAAAGCAGACACATTACTTTGCCAACAAAGGTCCATCTAGTCAAGGCTATGGTTTTCCCAGTAGTCATGTATGGATGTGAGAGTTGGACTACAAAGAAAGCTGAGCGCCAAAGAATTGATGCTTTTGAACCATGGTATTGGAAAAGACTCTTGAGAGTCCCTTGGACAGCAAAGAGATCCAACCAGTCCATCCTAAAGGAAATCAGTCCTGAATATTCACTGGAGGGACTGATGCTGAAGCTGAAACTTCAATATTTTGGCCACCTGATGCAAAGAACTGACTCATTTGAAAAGACCCTGATTCTGGGAAAGATTGAAGGCAGGAGGAGACAGAGGATGAGATGGTTGGATGGCATCACCAACTCAATGGACATGAGTTTGAGTAAACTCCGGGAGTTGGTGATGGACAGGGAGGCCTGGTATGCTGCACTCCATGGGGTTGCAAAGAGTTGGACACAACTGAGCAACTGAACTGAACTAAACTGAACCACTGGACAGCTGATGTTTTGCGAGGAGGACTGGAGGCCCAGAGGAAAGGACACTGGGTGTGGAGTCAGAGAAGCCTGAATGTGAATTCTGACTCAAGTCACTTGATCTCTCTGGATCTCGGTTTCCTCATTTGAAAATGAGGATCCTCAGACTTCCCTCAAAGATAGGCACTCCCCCAATTTCCATCCACCCTTGATGAAGACAGGCCACCAGTTATGCAAGCAACAGCATGCTATACTTCTCCTTCACTATCTGTAATTAGCAAGCAACTTCAAAGAAACACAACCTGTAACAATAGCTAACAATATCTAACATACTGAGGGCTTTCATATGCCTGGCATGATTCTTAAGCCATTCAATCCTTAGAATATCCCTATGATGTAGGTGTTATTGTTATTCCCCCTATTACATAGGGGCTTCCCTGGTGGCTCAGAAAGTAAAGAATGTGCCTGTAATGCAAGAGACCTGGTTCAATCCTTGGGTTGGGAAGATCCCCTGGAGCAGGGGATGGCTACCCACTCCAGTATTCTTGCCTGGAGAATTCCGTGGACAGAGCAGCCTGGCAGGCTACAGTCCATGGGGTCACAAAGAGTCAGACACAACTGAGTGACTAACACTTTCCCTTTTATGGGCTTCACAGGTGGCATTAGTGGTAAAGAACCCACCTGCCAATGCAGGAGACATAAAAGACACAGGTTTGATACCTGGGTCAGGAAGATCCCGTGGAGGAGGGCACAGCAACCCACTCTATATTGTGAGGCCCAGAAGAGTTAAGGGGCCTGCTCCTTAAGTGGCAGCATTAGGACTCACACTCAGGCCCATCTGACTCTGGGATCCTATTGTCTTCCCGTTTTCCTCTTCCTGATAAAAGGGCATTTGTGGTGTCAAATAAGGGGCATTTATTTGACAAACCATTTGGCCGGAACCCTCTGGTTCCCACAGCGGTCAAGAGCTCTGGAAAGATTAGATCCCAGAGGGTTTGAGGGTTTCAGGGCAGGATCAGAATCCACAGGGGCACATTCCAACAACTTGGGAACATCCCAGCTCAACATTTACTCAGCATGGGAAGTCCCTATTTAAAATTTCCATACTGAGGTTGCATCTAATCAACATGGTTCTAAACCACAAAAATCTGGCCTCACTATTAGGAAAATAAAAGTAGCGGCTAGACCAGGATGTGGCATAAAGAAAGAGAGAAGCCTTAAGACTGAGCTTCAGTCTCCTGAATGCATCTTGAGCTTCCCAACCATCACACCGTCCCCCTGTGTCCAGCAACCTGCCTTCAGTGTCCACCCCTCCTCATCGTCCATCAAATCTTATCCATCTCAGCTGAAACCCTGACCTCCCCTGCCCAAAGCTGTGTCTTCCCAAGACTATGGCAACACTAACTGTCCCCCCAGCTCCCCCAGCAGTTAGCCCGGTGCTGACTCTCCTGGGTCCATCTCACCTCCCAACTAGTCAGTGAGCACCCTGGGTGCAGAGCCCATGTTTCCTGTCTCTCTCTGTCTCTCCCTAGGACTCAGCAGCAAGATGTGTGCCCACACCACCCCCACCACCCCCAAAACCCACTTGAGTTTTCAGCCCAAGCAGACCTCACCAGGTTGTCCTCCGTGCACTTACACATGCTGTTCCTCCTGCACAGATGCCTTTCCTTCCCTGTCTCTGCCAACCCAAACCCTACCAGGTCCACCAGGCCTGCGTGATACAGCCGAAATAGCAATTTGCAATTCAAAAAGACCTGCATCTAAATCCTGACTCTGCCACCTTCTGGCGGTTTGACCCAGACAAGTGATTCTCCTCTCTGGGTCTCTGTTTCCTTGTTTGTAAGATGAAGAGTTGGTTAACAGCTCCTATGTAGGGCTGTGGTGTGAATTTAATGAGGGAAGGTCACAAAGAACATCATGCAGACATGCAAGTCAATGGACTTGAAAGCATAAATGAAATGGACACATTCCTAGACAAATATAACACTAAAAGTGTCTTGAAAAAATATAAAGCTTGAATAGCGCTTTATTCCTTTAAATAAATTGAATTAAAAGTTTTAAATGTTTCCATAAAGAAAACAAAAGAAAAGGATTCTTTTGGTTTCACAGATGAATTCCACCCAACTTTCAGGGAGTTGGAGCCAATGATTCCAATCTTCTGTGATAAAGAAAAAAGAGACAAGATCGTGCATTTTATAAGACGGGTAGAATCTGGATACCAGAAACCAGACAAAGATAACACAAAAAAGAAAAATTACAGGCCAATGCCACTGGGGAATACAGCTTTAGAATTTTGAACTGTATTATAATTATACTAAATCCAATAATTCATAAAAAAATATTATGCATCAGACCAAGTTGAATTTACCCCAGGAACGGAAGATTATTTTAACATTAGAAAATCTATCAACACTATATTGCAAAGCAATTATCCTCCAATTAAAAATAAATAATTTTTTAAAAAGGGAAAAAAGGAAAATCTAAAACTGTCACTCACCTCACTAACAAACTGAAGGAAGAAAAATGACATTATGAGTAGCATCTAAAGAGTCAAACAAATAGACAAATATAACAATACAGAAATAGACTCACAGTCATGGAGAACAAACTAGGGTTTACCAGAGGGGAAAGGGGTGGGAAGGAAGAAGGGCAAAATAGATGAAGAGGATTTAGAGGTACAAATTACAGTTATAAATTTTAAAAGCCACAGGGATATAATATACAGCACAGAGAATATAGTCAATAATATTGTAATAACTTTCCATGGTGTATAAATCTGCAAAAATATCAAATCACTATATTATACACCTGAAACTAACAATACTGTAAGCCAACTATACTTCAGTAAAAAAAAAAAGAAAGTTTACCAAGGTGTATGGATATAAGACCAATATCTATTCACACAAAAATCAACTGCATTTCTCTATATGACCAATACTTAGAAATACAATATTCTAAAAATGTATCCCATGTATGCTGGGAAAACTGGACATCCATATGCAAAAGAATGAAATTGGACCCTTATCTAACATCATACACAAAAATTAACTCAGAAAGGACTACAGACCTAAATGTAAGACCTAAACATAGGGCAAAAGCTTCATGACATCAGATTTGGCAAGAATTTCTGGGCTATGACACCAAAGGCATAAGCAACAAAAGGAAAAAACAGACAACATGGACGACATCAAAGTGTAAACATTTGTTCATCAAAAGATACTCATTTAACTGACCTTCTATTTTAACATGGGTCTAATTTATTTGCTGTTTCATTTTCTATAAAAATCAGTTGATTTAAGAGTTCATTCCTCATACTGTGCATCAAAATAAAAGTTTGAACAATTAAAAAAAAAAAGATACTAATCGCAGCGTAAAAAGGCAACCCATAGAATGAGATAAAAATGTTTGTAAATCATTTATCTGATAAGGATTAATATCCAGAATAAATATAGAACTTCTAAAACTCAACAGCAAAAGGACAAACAGCCCAGTTCAAAAATTTTCCAAATAAAGTACACAAACAGCCAATAAACACACGAAAGGATGCTCAACATCACATCACTCCAACATTAGGGAAAAGAAAATCGAAACTCTGAGATACTATCTCACATCCATGAGGATGGCTGCTATAAAACTTTTTTTTCTTTAACAGAAAACAAATACTGGCAAGGATTGGGGAAAACTGGAACCCCTGTGCACTACTAGGGGGAATGCAAAATGGTGCAGGCACGCTGGAAAACAGTATGACAGGCCCTCAAAAAATTAAAAAGAGAACTACTATTGATTCAGCAATTCTATTGCTGGATATATACCCAAAAGCACTGAAAGCAGGACCCAGAGAGATACCGGTATACATCCATGTTCACAGTGGGCTTCCCTGCTGGCTCCGACAGCAAAGAATCTGCCTAAAGTGCAGGAGACCTGGGTTCCATCCCTGGGTTGGGAAGATCTCCTAGAGAAGGGAATGGCAACCCACTCCAGTATTCTTGTCTGGAGCATTATTCACAATAGCTAAAACTTGGAAACCACCCAAGTGTCTATCAGCAGGCAAATGGATCAGAAAAGCAAGCATATACATACAATAGAATATTATTCAGCCTTAAAAAAAAAACGCAATTCTGGAAGTTCCTTGGCAGCCCAGTGGTTAGGACTCTGAGCTTCCACTGCAGGAGACACAGCTGTGACCCCTGGCCAGGGAATTAAGATCCCTCATGCCACGCGGTGCAGCCAAAAACTAAAAGTTAAAAAAATTAATTTTTTCAAAAAGCAATTTTTTAAAAGGCAGTTCTAAAAGATGCTATGACATGGATGAACTCTGAGGACATTACGCTAAGTGAAATAAGCTAGTCCCTAAAGACAAGTACTGCATGACTCCACTTATATGAGACAGAGTAATCAAAGTCATAGAAAGTAGAATGGTGGTGGCCAGGAACTGAGAAGAGAGGGAACAGGGAGTTTAATGGATGCCGAGTTTCAGTTTTACAAAGTGAAAACCAATCCTTAGATTCAATGCAAATTCTGCCAACAAAGTTTTCCAGGGAATTTGAAGAGATGATTCTAAAATTTGTAAGAAAAAGAACGAGGGCAAATACAGCCAAGACACCCTTGGTGAAGAACAAGGTTGGGAGGGCTTGATGTTTCAGATATCAAGACCTAGATACCTATGGTAATTAGCTAGTTTGGTATTGACACAGGAATCAGCAAACTGGCCTATGATAAAGAACAGGGAGCCAAAACATAACCCATATAAATATATGGAAATGTGATATACGATATGGGGTGGCTGTGCAAATCAGTGGTGAAAATGTGAACTATAATACCTGATGCTGGGACAGTTGGTTTTCCCTATAGAAAAAAAAAAAAAAAAACTTATATCACATACAAAAATCAACTACAAATGGATAAAGATGTAAAAGTGAAATGCAAAATATTAAAAGTTTTAGAAAAAAGTAAAAAATGTCTTACGACCTTGCATACAGAAGAATTCATTAAACAAACACAAAAATAGAAATCAAAAAGGAAAAGACTGATGAACTTGACTAAATCGACACAAAAATCTGTTCATCCAAAGGCACTATAAATAACCAATGAAGATGAGCCACAAATTGGGAGAAGATATTTGCAATTCATAAGAGACAAATGAGTCTCATCCTAAATATATAAAGAACTCCTAAAAACCACTAAGAAAGCAACAGAAAACCAAACAGAAAATTAGGTAAAAGACATGAACAGGCATTTTACGGAAGAAGAAACCTGAATGGCCGATGATGATTTGCAAATATGTTCAACTTCATTAGTAATCAGAGAAATGCAAATTAAGACTATAGAGAATTGCCATCTTTATACAAACTAGTTTGGCAAAAGTGAAGAAGCCTGGCAAGTTTTGATCTCGATGTGGAGTGACGGAAACTCTTACACCCTGCTGCTAGGAATGAACACAGGCAAAGACGCTTTGGAAAACAATTTGGCCCTGTCTCAGAAAGCAGAACAAGCACATACTTTATAATCCAGCAGCTCTCATTTCCAGAAGCTGCTGTGCAGGTGCATCTAGAGATTCATTTAAGAACGTTCACAGCAGCCTCCTTTGTAATAACAAGAAAACTAGGAACAAATCAAATGCCCGTGGATGGCCGGATGGAGAAATAAATTGTGATATATTCATACAATGGAAAACTATACATCAGAGAAAATAAATGAACTATAGCAAAACATCCACCTGGGTAAATGTTGGAAACATGGTGTTGAGCTGAAAAATAGAGAGCAATTTCATTTTTATCAAGCTCAGAAATGAGCGAAATTATAGACTGCACTGTTTGGGGACACATGCACACATGGCAAAAATTACTCCCCAAAAGCCAAGAAAGTTATAAACATAAATTTCAAAGGAATATTTACATCTAAGAGGGAGGTAGGGGCTATGAGAGACGCATTCAGATGACTTTCAAATTCACCAGGGGGCTTCACCAGTGTTTATTGTATTATTATGACTTCATGATTTTCATAAGTATTCTATTTCCTTTTGTACAAATCAACACTAAGTTGAATCAGAAGATGTGTGATGAAGCGATTGATGACAAGTTCCTAGCACATACAGCTGACTCACTCTCCTCTCCCTGTGGGCTAGCCATAGCACTAAATGATGTATACACATGCTCATTTAGTCTCCCAGCAGCACCACCAGCAAAGATCATCTTCATCCCCATTTTATACATGAGGAAGCAGACAACCAGAGAGGGTAAGCCACTTGCCTGAGGTCACACAGTTCAGGGGACCGGAGATGCAAACAGAAGTCTAACTCCAGAGCACTCACTTGCTTCCACACAGCAGGAAGGAGATGGCTCTGACCCCGCAGCAGCGCTCCCTCCCCTGAGTCCCCAGAACACTTCTAACAATTAACATGGGAACTCACACTCCTTATAGATGAATCTGCGTCTAAGACCTAAAAGCTCCTCCAGTGCAAAGATAACACAGGTGCCTTCTCTATATCCCCAGGGCCCGTGCTGGTACCCAGCAGGATGCTTAGTCCTGTTGGTTCAGGGTGTTACAGAATCCGCTGATGGGGACTCTGTGCTGTTGGCTCACGAGTCTGGGGCAGGAGCGCCTGGGGGCCACGAGGAAGGGGCAGGCACTCACCCCGGGGGCTGTAGCCATGGGCGTCCATGAAGGAGAGGCCCAGCCGCTCGTCCTCCTGCAGGGTGCTCTGGTCCGTGAAGCTCCGGTCCACGGCGCTCATCATGTGGGTCTTCTCCTGGCGGTAGTTGACAGTGGCCTTGGTCATGTTCACTGGCTTCCTGCAGAGGAGGGTTGATGGCAGACATGGGTGCTCAGCTGGACAGGACAGCACCCAGAGGTGGATGGGGAGACCCAGCAGTCAGGGGCCCTGAGGCCAGGAGCCAGTCTAGAAGCATCTTTGGATGCTGAAGGGACTCTGGCCCCATCCTTTGCTCACCAGACCCGGAAAGTTGCCTCTTCACCCAAAAGGGACTGGGTGGGGTCCCTGATGCTGAGAAAGATTGAAGGCAGAAGGAGAAGAGGGCTACAGAGGATGAAATGGTTGCATGGCATCACCAATTCAATGGACATTAGTTTGAGCAAACCCTGGGAGATGGCGAGGGACAGGGAGACCTGGCATGCTGCAGTCCATGGGGTTGCAAAGAATCAGACACAACTTGGGGACTGAACAACAAGGGTCCCTATCCTGTGGACCTTTGCTGAGAGCAAGGGATGGAGCAGCAGTGGCCTCAGGCTGGGATCAGCCTCCTAACTCTCACTGGGCCTGAGGACTTAGGAAATGGGGAAGACAGTCACTCTAGGCCTGATTTTGGTATCACAACAATCACCGCATCCACCACTAGGAAGATGACTGCCCAGCTCTGGCCCCTGCAGGCCCAACACGTAACCTTCCTTCCTCTGGCCTCACCAGGCATCTGCCCTGGAACCTCTCCCTCCTGCATGGGAAAGCACTCCAATTCGCCTTCAGGCAGAGGGTCTGGCTAGAGCTCAGCCAGTCTCAGGGTCCAGTGTCCAGCTGGCATGGAATAAACTCCAATCACTTTTTCTTACCCCCAGGATCCCCAGGATGGTCTTCCCACAGGCCACACTAGACTTAAGTAATTCACACAGCATCCATATTCCTGTCGCTGCCCACCAGCCCATCCAGCCGCCGGAAGCAGCAGAGGGAAAAGGCCCAGTCCCTCCCGAGAGGGGGAGCTTCTGGAGAGACCCCTGGGCAGGGACCCCTGCACAGCCCATGTCTCCAGTCCAGTTTTAGATGTGGATGGTAGTTTGCAACCCTAGGGAACTTGGAGGACAGTGGGAGGGAGAACGGGGGTGGGGAGGCAGGGATCAAGGCTCCCTGTCGGAGGGGCTGAAACACAGAGAAAGGGAAAGGACGTGGGAACTGCACTGAGACTGGAGGAACACCGGGGCCCAATCACAGGGAAGGCTCGAGGCCAGAGAGCCGTTCACCTGCCCAGCCCTACAACATGCAGGATGCAGGGCAGACCTGAGAGGGGACTTCCAGGTCATGCGGGCCCACGGACACTGGTCATCGTGGAGAGGAACAGGCCAGTGTAGGACTCCCCCAGAGAGACAGACAAACTCCACTCAGCCCATCCTGGCTCCAGAGCTGCTGGGGGCAGGGGGAAGGACAGGATGACCTCTGGAGGCCCCTCCTGCCAGGACAACAATGTGTTTCCTGTGGGAAACACAGGAAGGAGGGCGCTGTATCCGTGCTGGGGACCAGTGTGGTTATGCACTGCGGTGGGTGTGACTTTCCCAATCTGAGAGACGGCTCAGTGGGCCCAAGCCTCCGACTCCCACCCACCCTTCAGGCTCTGGATATCTCCCTCACTGTGGCCCAGGGCACAGCCAAAGAACCTTTGGGGGCAGATGAGAAGTCTCTGTGGCTGTGACCTTGACTATCAACATAGGACAGAAGGTGGACGAGGAAGGGAGGTGAAGAGGGAGACGGGAGTGGGACAAGAGAATTAGGACACAGAGAAGGGAGAGGAGGGGAATAAAGGAATAATGACAAGGAGAGAGATGGGGAAGGAGACGGGTGGGGGGGACAGGTCAGAACCAGCGACCACAGGGATGACAGACAGAGAGCCTCAGACAGAGGACAGCCCATCAGGCTGGACACACCATGGTGCCCCAGGAGGACCTGTCCCGAGGGGATCCTGGCCCAGGAGTCAGTCTGCCATGGTGACCACAGGGCTCTGTCCCCGCCCAGGCCTCCTGATCTACTTGGCAGAAGAACTTCACACACCAACCAGCCAGATCCGCAGACAGGGCCAGGAGGAACACCTTGCATTGTGGCCTCCAGCTGACCTCAGGGCAAGATTAAGCAGATGCTGTGTGATATGGACACTCGGAAAAGTTCAACATTTAGATTCAAAATTAGTTGCTCTGTGACAACCTAGAGGGGTGGGATGGGGTGGGAGATGGGGACATATGTATACCTATGGCTGATTCATGCTGATGATGCAGAAAGCAACTCAATACTGTAAAGGAATTATCCTCCAATTAAAAAAATTTTTTTTAAAGAATATGGAAAGAATATATATGTGTGTGTAACTGAATCACTTTGCTGTACAGCAGATATTAACACAACATTGTAAATCAACTACACTTCAGTAAAGTCATTTTTTTAAAAACAAACAGCCGCAGAGTGGAGGGAGCAGGCGAGCTGCCTTGTCAGGAGCTCCAGGAAAAGCTGAGCTGGAGATTCCAGTGAGTTGACGGGGGTGTGGTTGCTGGAAAAGCCAGTGTGACAGTGGGTGATGTCGATGGAAGAAGAGGTGAGAGACCACCATCCTCTGGGCTGGCCCGGGGCCACCTGAGCCTGCTCTTCAAGGAGGGTACAAACGTAGGTGCAGGGGAATGTTCTGGAAGGCTTGCAGGGTCAGAGATCCCAGAGGCAGAAAACTGAGCGGCATCAGCAGGCCATGGAGTTAGAGGGGGGCCCGGGCTCTAACCCCACCTCTGCATGTCCTGCGACCTCTGACAAGTCCTTAACCTCCCTGAGCCTGTTTCCTGATCAGTGAAATGGGGCGATCACAGGGCCTCTTCTCGGGGTTGTTGGGTAGATTCTGTGTGAAGAACTGAGCCCAGGGGAGGCGCCCAGGGAACGGTGGGTCTGAGGAGCCGGGCCCGGCTGGAGAAGAGCTAGCGGCTCCCGGGAGCCGCGTGCACCTGGGGAGAGCGGCGGTGTGCCTGCCCCCCAACACACACATGCGCACACAAGCTGCGGACCCAGAACCGGACCCGGGCAAGGACCTTCCCGGACATGGACTGAGCTCTGATGTCGGGAGGTCCCGAGAAGCAGGAGTGGCTTGAGACACAAGGGGCTGCCTCGGGGCCAAAAGGACAGGAGGCTCCGGGAGGTCCAGTGACTTGTCTGGGGCGGCTCGGAGAGCCAGGTCTGAACCCGAGACTCAGCACAGAGCCAGCGCTCGTGGCCGCCACACAGGAGGCCGGCGGCGAGGGGAGGGCCAGCAGCGGAGGGAAGCTCGGAGACGGGTGGAGAAGGGGCGGAGCCCAGGCGGGGCGGAGGTGGGGGCGGGGCTCCCAGGAGGGGCGGGGCCCCGGGCAGGGGCGCTACTTACGGGTAGTAGGAGTAGGCATAGTGGTTTCTCCTGGCAGCGTGCAAAGAGAACACACGGGTGGGCCACGGTTCGTGCACGAGGCGGGGCCCAGGGCAGCACCACCAGGGGAGGGGCCTGGTGCTTCCTCTGCTGGGGACCGGGCTGGCCGGGGACTGACAGGTCAGACGGGCTTTCTCTGACCCAAGGGCTGGCCCGGCTCCTTCCAGAACCTTCCCCAAGCCCACTGCCGGAGTGAGAAGGAGGTGGGGAAAGGGCCTGGAGGGAAGCAGAGCTTTCACACACATGTGTTCACAAAGAGAAATACTCACACATGCAGACACACTCACGGATACACACACTCACATAGAAACACATGGACTCACTCATGCACTTACAAGCACAGACCTATGACATACATGCAGACACATGTACTCAATCACACACTGACACACACAGATACATACACAGACGTATATTCACAAACACACTCACATAGAAACACATGGACTCACTCATGTGCTTACAAGCACAGACCTATTACATACATGCACTCAGACACATGTACTCACACACACACACTGACACACACAGATACACAGACATATTCACAAACACACACACAGATGCCTGCACTCACACGGTCACGGTAACTGTGCACTCACCCTTGCAGACCACCCCACCGCAGTCCCCCCCACCGCAGTCCCCATGCCACCCCCCCAACCCCCCGCAGGCTCCCCGGCCCCTGAGGGGACAGCCCTCTGTAAGCTGGGAAGAAATGAGCGGCCAGGAAGGGGAGGGGGCTGGACGCCAGGACCAGCTGGGCCACCCTCACCCACCCAGACTGCCCCTGGGTGTGGGGTCCATTAAAGGAGCCGCGTGGCCCCTCACGAGCACCCAGAGCCCAGGTCGGCCAAGAGCCCTGACGGGACCTCGAGGCACCGGCAGTGGGGTCGCGGGACAGGTCTGATCCCCACCTCCCCAGTGGGGAACCGGGTCCTGGAGAGTCATGTCAGCCCATGGCTCTCGGGGGGTCAGTGAGAGTCCAGACCCTGATCCCGGAGCCAGCCCCTCCTGAGGCCCCATCCAGGCCTTCTCATCCACTCACCCACCCTGAGGGGAAGGGAAGACAGAGGCAGCCAGGGCGGGACCCTGGCTTGAGGTCACACAGCCTGTCTCCATCCCAGGGACAGAGGAGGGGTCAAAGGCCCTGAGCTGGTCATAGTGGCCCTGAGGGCAGGGAGATGGGCTGAAGGAGTGGCATTCTTCTGGTCTCAGCTGAACTGTCGTAACTTCAAAAGGGCCGATCCTAAGGACTCCCCCACAGTCACCAACTACATTAGTTCCCCCTTTACTCTGTGTCTACCCCTTCACCCTGGTCTTTTCACAATTTGTAATTAAGCACTTGTGCTTTTTTTAGTTAATGCCAGGCTCCCCACCCATAGCCATAAAGCACAAGAGGACAGCATCCTGGTTGCTTCTGCCCACTGCTGGATCCCCAGGGCCCTGGACAGTGCCCAGGGAATATGTATTCCCTCGACACAGATTTTATTGAACTGAGTAATCAATAAATGGAGAAAAATAACTAAAAGAACTCCACCTCTATGAGCTTCCATTTTCTCCTCTAAACAAGTGAGGTTAAAAATAATCCCCTCCCCGACAGCAAGCATGCACCCAGCCCTGCCTGCCCCCTCTGCTTGCTGGGTGGGGGCGCGGGTTCGGGAGGACCCGAGTCATCCATAAGTCATACACAGAGGACCCGGGGGACACACAGGCAACGAGACAGAACTTCCTCTGCCCTCATGCAGCTCTCAGTCCAGCAGAGAAGAGAAACACTGAGAAAAGCCCGCGAGTGTGTGAGTGAAGTGCAGGGTGGGGTGGGCAGGGCGGGGGAAGTGCAGCAAAGGGAAGTGGGGAGGGTCTCTGGAAGCAGAACCAAAGGATCCAAACAGCCTGGGGCACCCCGGAGTTCCCAGGGGCAGGTGCATCCCAGCCTCACCCTCCAGGGGGCAGGATAAAGAAGCTGAGACCCGTTCCCTGCCACCTCCTCCCCACCCCAGGTGCCTCCTTCCTCCAATAGGGTGCATGAGTCCACGGCGGCTCCCTGGGGGCTGCCCGCCCTCGGCAACCTCCTAATCTGTCCATTTCATCCACACCCCGGGTTGATCTGAACACCCCCATCCCTGCCAGAGCTGCTCTGCCCCATGGCACCCGTGGTGCAGACTGAGGGAGCCCTCGGGAGCACAGTGAACCTGGAAGGCCAGGTGGGACTCGGGGGAAAGCAGCAAGGGGCTACAGAAGGGGACTGAAAGGCTTTTAGAGGATCTAAGAAGGAACAGGGCGGGGGCAGGTGGCTACGGGAAAAGGATCCTAGAGGCTTCCAGTAGCAGCTGCATGAAGTGGAGAGTTTCCCAGTGAGGGAGACCCTGGCAGCATCTCTGACCCATCTATCCTCTCCCAGGCCTGGCACTCTCTTTGCTAGGGGGATGCCCTTCCTGACTTTGCTAGTCTTCCCTCAAGAGTAGATCTGGAGAGACTCAAATACCACCCGCAAGCCCCCAAATCTGACCCCTCCCTTACAGCCCTCTATCTGTGCCACTCCCCACCCCCCAGGGCCTCACCCCCTACAGGAACCTACTGTGTGCCAGCCATGGTGAGGCCCTTCACATGCCCGGCTGTAAGGAGGATGAGCTTTGCAGTCAAGCCTGGGTCCAGTCAGGACCTGCTACTTAAAGTGACATGGGCGAGTCACGTAATAATAGTTTCCCGACCTGTGAAAAGGAACTTAGATCTGCTTTGTGGGTCAGAAACCACCCCCCCAGGAAGGAAAAATTCCCTGATGTCTCCCGAGTGCCCGAACAGCGCCTGATACACAGTAGGTGATCAGTAACTATGGTTCTAACGGGTGATGTGTGGAGAGCTCTTGGCACAGTATAATACTCATTAAATGATAGTTTAAACGATTTTGCCTCAGGAAGCTTCACAGGGAACAATCAGAGCCTGATGCCCTGAACAGACCATCCCAGCACCCCACTGCTGGCATGCCCCCACCCCGAGACTCTAGGGGAGAGTCTCACTCCTGCTGATGCCTGGCCTCAGGCACAGGGGGCCCTGCCCAGTTCTCCCTCATCTCCCTGGATCGTGCTTATCTGCTCCTGACAGCCCAGAGACCCAGAGCCAACCCACCCACGTGTGCCCAGCTTGGCAGCAGCAAGAGCTACAGAAGCCAGAGCCCAGGAGGGAAGAGGGTGGAGCAGGCTCTGCCTCTGGCTCCCGGGTGACCTTGGGCAGGTCTCTGCCCCCTCTGGGCCTCAGCATCTCCATCCCTCAACTAAGGGGCTTGGACCACAGTGTCCTGGGGCTGCCTGGTAGGGAATGAGGTGGGGCGGGGAGGGAGAGCACAGGGGTCTCAGAAGCCCACCGAGCTCCAAACCGAGACTCAGTCTTTAGTGCTCCATGTACTGGGCTCCCAGGAGGGGTTTATCTGGTGTTTTTGAAGATAGGTTCTGCTGCTTTTGGAAGACAGGAAAACCACTAGGTTAGACATCCTTGAACTACAATGGCAGCTCTCAGTTTCCAGGCTCTGAGCCTCCACAGTTCTAAACTTGGAGATTCTCAGAATCTCACATCCTGGATTTCTAAAATTCCAAAACTGTTTTAAGTTCTAGGTTCTAACTAAGATAGGCTGGGATTCACTCCGCCCACTGTGAAATGTACCCGAAAGTGCCTCCCACACAAACACCAGGCTGGACCTTTGAGGCCTGGGAGATGGCAAGGGCAGGAAGGGAGGTCTCCTCTGAGTCATAGGCCCAGGAGGATGCCTCAGGGATCAACAGTAACAGAGTCCAGTAGCTGAGCCCAAGCAAAGATGGAGCCTGGGAAGAGCTGCTGCTCAGGGCCCTCAGTGTGAAGGGGGGGTGAGCCCTGCCCCCCCCCACTGCTCAAGGTCAACACGCCAACCCCCTGGTTAGGGCAGACGCGACGGCAGAAGATCTCGTGCACTGAGGATGCCAAGTCAGGTTGCCTCCCCACCATCCCCATCAGAACAGCCCAGCGGGCACAGGCGGGTGGGGCCCACTCCCAGCATGGCTCCTTGGCAGCGGGCACTGAGCGCCCTTCCCTGGACAGGGGCACCTGGCACCGACCAGACCTGGGCTCCAGCCAAGCCACTCCGGGGCAGCTCAATCTGCAGAGTCTCGGGCTTCCCCTCACCGGCTTGGGTTGATCCACAGGCCTGATGCCCAGGTTGGCAGCCCTCCACACGCCCTCCAGGCGGCTGCCCGACCAGCCCTCTGCCTCCTCTCTGCTCAGCAGGCCTCACACAGGCCGAAGGCCCGGGTGGGACAGGGCACTGGCCTCACTCACCCCTTTCGGATGATAATAATAATGGCCCCCAGCAGGAGGATGAGGACAGCAAGGCCCCCCGCACAGATGCCCAGGATGAGTCCCATCTCCTCCGACCTCTGAGACACCTCCAAGGGCTGTTTGCTTTCCTTGCAGGCGGCTGGGGAGAACAACACAGGACAGAGGATCAGAGGGGATGCAGAGACCACCTTCCCCCTGCTTGCAAAGGTCCAAACTCTGGGAGTTGGTGATGGACAGGGAAGCCTGGCGTGCTGCAGTCCATGGGGGTCGCAAAGAGTCAGACACGACTGAGCGACTGAACTGAAGCCCCAAGGAATAAACCAGGCTGCACAAACAGGTGCACAAAAACATCTGCCCGTCATCCTCAGCACATGTCCCGCCTTTCAGTCAATCAGACCCATCTCTCACCATCCCTTCCACCTTCCGCATCCCCCAGTCAGAGGCCTTACGTCCCCTGTACCCCCATCTGGAATAGCTCCTCATCAGAACAGCGCAGCAGGCACAGGAGGGTGGTGCCCACTGCGATGCCCTCTCTCCTGCCTCAAGTCCTCCCTACCCTTCAGTGGATGGATGGGGGATGGAGGCTGTGTGTGGGGCCTTCAGATCCAGCCCCCCGCCCTCCTGGGAGGCAACAAGGGGGGAGAATTATGTATCGAGGGCTCCGTTAGGGCATCTCAGGACTGGGAACCATCCACATTCCCCATCTGGGAGCAGCGTCAATCCTGACACTACAGGGTCCATGCTGTCCCCCTTCTCCTTTCCACAGGAAAGGGGGCAGATACAGACTCCAGGACCAGGGTCCCGTACCCACCACCCCATTCCCGACCCCAGTGGCTCACCCTCTGCCATAGTGGTGTGAGGGTGTGTGTCCCTACTGCCCAGGCTGGGAGAAGGAACCCTGGAGATGGGGCACATAGGGCCCAAGAAGGGAAATGTTTCCTGGCCCCCCCAGTCTGCCAGACCTCCCTCCTCTGCCCCCACAGGCCTGAGTGCCCAGCGCCCACCGCCCACCACCCCAGAGCCCAGCAAGTAAGAAACCTGCGGCTGAAGGACTGAATCCAGGGGGACTTACCCTTCCGGGCGAGGCGGATGCAATTCAGCCGGGTCTCCTAGAGGCATAGATGGGGCGGGTCTCAGCACCGCTATAGCCAGGACCTGACCCTCCCCAGAGGCAACCTTAGACAGGCTGTCTTGGCCC
Source organism: Odocoileus virginianus (assembly GCF_023699985.2). Lineage (NCBI taxonomy): Eukaryota > Metazoa > Chordata > Mammalia > Artiodactyla > Cervidae > Odocoileus > Odocoileus virginianus. Next base: position 39,687,721 of record NC_069703.1, on the reverse strand, counting down.
TGATCAGGGCGTTTCTGTTGTGAACTGTAACTAAACACACCCCACCAGCAGAAGGGTGGAGGGGGAACTAGGGACGGAGGGGCCAAGAAGGGGAGGAGCCTACAAATAGGGCGATGCCTTAGGAAAGTGGAATGAAATGGGTGGAAACAGGAAGAAAAGAAAAAAAAAAAAAAACAGCACAAGGAGCGGGTAAAGAGGAGGTGCTCAGAAATGAGGGTAGAGCTCAGGTCAGGGGTCCGCTTGCCCAGGGGGCACCCTGGAAAGGAGCGATCCGAGGAGGGAGGAGCCTGGAGAAGGGCGGGGCTTCAGGGAGGAGGCGGGTCCTAGGCTTCAAGGTCAGGTGAAGGCGAGAAGCGGAGAGGGGCACCCTCTAGAGCCAGAGGAACCTGAGATGGAAGACCAGGGCCTCAGGAGGCGGCAGGGACCAGACTGGGAGCTTGGATAGCAATGAATCTGGGAAAAGCCCACCAGGCCCCTCCGTCATCTCTGGGATTCTCCAGGCAGGAATACTGGAGTGGGTTGCCATGCCCTTCTCCAGGGGATCTCCCTGACCCAGGAGATCAAACTAAGGTCTGCTACATCGCAGGCAAATCTTTTACTATCCACCAGGGAAGAAGCCCCCCGGAAAGGGTTAGTACTGGAGAGAAGGTGTCTGGGGTTAGGAAGCGGGGCTCAGATGGGTGGGCGGAGGTGGACAGGGCTACAGGAGGCCTGGGCTCAACGTAGAGGAGGGGAGGAATACAGCTGGTGGGAGGTGGAGGTTGGAGGATGGGGCGGGGTCTCCAGCCTCTGTAGCAGCCTGCTCCTGAATGTCCCGAGCCTGCTCGCCCTCACCCGGACCACCCCCACCACGACCCCGGCCGTCCCCTCACCCCCTTCAGGTGGCTTGCTGCCTGGAAGTAGATGAGATAGGCCTTCCTGGGCTCAAGCGGTGGGTTCCAGAAGCCACGGTAGGTCTGGTTGTCACCCACGGTGAAGGGCATGGCCTCAGGCAGACTGCTGGCCGCCAGTTCGGCCCCGAAGTAGTGCACCAGGCCCCGGGCCAGCGCCGCATCGAAGGTCAGCGGCACCGGGAAGCAGTCCTGGCTGCCAGGCTCCCGCCGGAGTCTCCGCGGCCGCTCCTCTTCCACAATCACCTGGTACACACTGGACATGGGGAGGGGACAGCGCAGTGGTCACGGTGGCCAGAGGACAGGGAGAGCCATCTGGTGACTAAGGGTGCGGGCTTTGGGGTCAGGCCCAGGACAGCGCTCATCTCAGCTGGGCAAGTCACTTTTGCTCCTTGGGCCTCAGTTTTCTCCTCTGTAAAATGGGAGTGATTACAGGCCGGCTCCGTAAGATAGAGGTGAGGAAAGAGCAGCCAGTGCCTGGCAGCTGTTATTACTGTAACTAAGACTGAAAGTATGTGGACCCTGCTCAAGCCAACCAAACCCTGAAGCTGCACCCTGATTCCCAGAGCCTGTGAACCTCAAGCCCCGGGCTCCAGCCAGGTTCCCAACTGCTCCCTCTAGGCCTCAGTAAATTCGAGTAAGACACAATGCATTCATTCACCCAGAAAGTTTTTACTGAGCTCAGACATGAGTCCTGTGCTGGGCATTTGGGGCTCTGGGCTTCCTGGAACTGGCCTCCAGCGGGGGAGCCAGTCACTGAGCAGGCAAACGAGGTCACACTAAACCTACATCTCGAATACCCTCCCAACCCGGAGGCAGCCCTGGGTCTGCAACTCTGAGCCTGCATCTCCCAGGCCTGATGGCTGATTTGTGTTCCCTGGTCTCTGTCTCCTGATCCCATCTTGTGTGTTTCTATTTATTTTCATCACTATACTGAATGGCCTTGTGCTGCGAGCTCCTCCAAATCCTCCATGGAACAAAGCCAAGAGTAAATAAATGAATGCTGACAAATTTAAATCTTTCCACTCCCAGCCTTGGTCACGTCTTGGCGTGTGACACCCCATACTGACAATGACAGCCTGCACTCTGGGAAAGTAGAAATGCCTTTTCCTTGCTTTCCAGCTGTATCTTTTGAGCTCCCAAGTTAGGAGGGAATCACCCCAGCACCCTAGGATTTAGGCCAGACAGGTTCATCCCATCATTAGCCAGCCCAGGCCCCTCTCAATCTCCATTTCCCAGGCTGAGGTCAGGCCTCCCCTGACCCCAAGTCCCACTAGGAGATGCTAATAATCATGAACCATGAACAAAAGCACATCTTGATCTGGGACAATCCCCAAAAGGCACAAAGGAAAGGGAGGCTCAGAAAGGTGAAGGGACATGTCCAAGGTCACACAGTCATCAGGCCTCTCCACCTCACATCGTCCATCCCTCGCCCCAACCCAGGCTTGCCTGAGTTGCTGACCAGACCCGCTCAAAGGATCCCCCAAGGGGATAAGGAAAGGAGAAGGTGCTGGGTTTCCCAGCTCCTCCCAATTCAGAGGCCCCAGGGTCCTAAGCCTCCTGCAAAATGCCAAACTCCCCAGAGCTGTGCAGACTTCTTCCTGCAGCTCTCCTTAGGGTCCGGGAATCAGCCCAAATCAGACTGTGCAATAGCAAATATAGGGAGGCAAAGCAGAAGGGAAAAGTGAAAGCGGGGAGGAGTGAGGAAGTGAGGGAGCGTCAAGAGTACCTGGGAAACCCCCTGCCTTTGGGGGATCTCAGTAGGACTCTCTCATGGCCAAATGTAGGCTGTCACCCTCTCCCAGTGCCTAAGCCTTTATGGGAAGGAGAGGGGGAACCAGAGGGCCAGGGAGGCTCTGTGACTTCAAGGAAAGGTACAGGCCGTACAGACAGACCAGGCTTTCAAATCCCAGTGCTATCGCTTACCAGCCGTGTGGCCTCGGGGGCACGTTATTCAGGCTCTCTGAGCCTGCTTCCTCATGCGGAAAATAAGGGTGCTGATACCCACTCCACTGGCTGTCATGAGGATCAAATGACTCATGCAGGTAAAGTCCCTAAGATGACGTCTGGCCGACAGGAAGTGTGTGCACACCTTGCACAAACACACTCACGCTCTCTCACATACACATCACACCCACATCAAACACACACACACACACACCACACACACACACACACCATTTTCTCTCCAGCACCTTCTCCCCAACAGAAACAGTCACTGTAGTGTCAGCTTTTTCTGCAAAGAAGTAGGGAAGCCAAGCTCTTGGCCACTCCGGAGAGATGACCCCATGTGGCCAGATGTCCTAGCCTTCTAGAAAGCTCATTCATGTGTCTCCCTCGACAGGAACCCCCAAGGGAAAAGCTGGGGAGAAATAAGGCCCCAAGGTGTCAGAGGTAGGCCCTCTGGAGAGGTCCGAACAATCTCCTGTTCAAGATCTCATGACAGTCACCACCAGACAGCCCACGGCCTCAGAGGGGAGTGACTGCAGGCCTGCCACCTGCCCAGGATCACAGAATGTCCTCCTCCCGACATGCTGAACCCTGAGTGGGAGACTGAGGGAAGACAAGGGTGGGCGGGCCTGGGTGGGGGTTCTGGGTCAGAGGACGGGCCTCTCCCTCACCACCCGGACCTCCCGCCTCTCTGTCACACGTGTGCCCACCTGATGGGCGCCCCGCGGCCCTGCGCCGGCCTCAGTAGCACGGTGATGGTGTTCTCAGACTCGCCCAGCGGCGACGGCATGTCAGCATAATCAAAGCTGGGCGCTGCGGGAGGGGACAGGGACATAAGCCCGCAGCCTGGCCGCTGCACCAGGAAGGCCAGGCCTCCAGGCTCCTTGACCTCTGCCCTCAGACCGCTTCCCCTTCAGCCTCTGCCTGCAGCCCTCGGATTCCACCGACCATCGCCAGAACCCTCTGAGTTAATCCTCCCTGACTCACCCTCTAAATGGTACATTTATCTCAGCCGGAGTCCTCCGTCGCCACCCCCAGGAAGCCCCATCTCTGTGCCCAGGGGACTCTGGGGCTCCCCACAGGGGCCAGGCTAGGTCAGGCAGGGCGCACCTGAGATGTTGGTGGTGATCTCGGTGAGTGCCGCCTGGCCAAAGCCTTTGCCTGTGCGGGCCCGCACCGAGAACAGGTAGGTGGTGCCCGGGTGCAGGTTGGAGAAGACGTGGTAGGTCTCGTTGCGGAGCTTGGAGATGGTACGCCGTGGGCCCGGCACGTTCACTGCCGGGTCTGACGACTCAACACTCTGGTAGCTAATCTAGGGACAGAATGGCAGGCAGGCAGGCTCGGGGATGGGGAAGTAGCCTCCCACCCATCACGGTTCAGGTGAGCCAGGGAAACGGTTGGGTAAAGGGGAGGCTTGGGAAGACCGTGGGTGCCCCTTAGTTCAGGCCTCCGGGCACCTCTGCCTTCTGCCTTCAGGTCCCCCATTACCCACAGGGAATGGACCCCAGCCACAGTTGAAGGAACTCCAATGATCACCTCTGTTCTCCCACCCCACACACTTCCCGCTCCAACCTGTGGGCCCACCTCCCACCAGGGGCCCACCCACCTCATACTGAGTGATGAGGCCATTGGGCTCCTGGGGCTCCTCCCACTTGAGGAAGATCATGTCCTCCAGCGGAGTGAAGGTCAGGGACTCAGCCGCGATCCCGCCAGGCACTGCGAAGGAGAGGCGACACGGGGCAGGGAAAAGCAAGCTTTGGAACCAGATACCCGGGTTCAGGTTCCAGCCTTGCCATTTCATAACTGGGACGCTTGGACCACTCAGCCTCTCTGAGCCTTGGCTTCTTCATCTGTGAAATGGGGATGATAACAACACCTCCTCCACTGGAATTAAATGATGTGATGTACATAAAGCCCCAAGGCAAATACCTATCAGCACTCTCATATGGTTCGACCTACGTCTGAGCACCCGAAAAGGGCAGCTGGCATTTTCATCACTGTGCAGGAGGCATTTCGCAGAGAAGAATGAATGCTCCTATTTTGTTCCAGCTGAGTGGTTTTCAGAAAATACAGACATTTGCCAGAAAAATGAAAACAATTGCCTTACAGTGGCAGGATTATGGGTGGAGATGTTTTCTTGTCTGAAAATTACTAATTACACAAACAATATGTTCAATGTAGAAAATCAAAATAAGCATAAAGAAAATTAATGGTACCAACAGTTCCATCACCCAGAGATAAACACTGTCAACATTTCAGCAGAAGACCTTTAAGATTCGGTTTTGTTTTGTTTTTGTTTTAAGGTATCACCTTCACAGCTGGCTCAAGGAATTTCCTCCAGGAAGAGAATGGCCTTCTTTGCTTGGGAAAACACTTTGATAAACGTTTGTGGGGAAGCTGAACTTGTAAGATAGGGGAAAGCGGAAACCAAGATAACAGCTCAAGTGCCTTGTGTTAAAATGAAGTTAACCAGGCAATTCCACTATTTACCCACCAAAGTGTTAAAAGGAAAAAGACAATTCCAAGTGTTGGTGAGGATGCAGAGCAACTGAAATTTTCACATACTGCTAGTGGGAGTGTAATTTGACACAACCACTTGGGAAAACTGGATATATCTCCTTATTATGAACACAAACCCTAGCGGTTCTACTCCTAGGCTTAAATCCATCAAAAATGTGTAGATCTACCAAAAAAAAAAGAACCTACAAGAATTTTATTTGCAGCACAATTTAAAATAGTTGCTGCCACTAAGTTGCTTCAGTCATGTCCGACCCTGTGTGACCCCACAGACAGCAGCCCACCAGGCTCCTCTGTCCCTGGGATTCTCCAGGCAAGAACACTCGAGTGGGTTGACTTTTCCTTCTCCAGTGTAAAATAGTTTAAAGCAACCCAAATGCCTAACAATAGTAAATTGGATGAATAAATATTCACATAATGGATTATTCAGCAATGAGAATAAATTCTCTAGAACTGTAGACACAACTTGGCTGAATCTCTCAAGCATAAAGCTGAGACAGAGAAGCCAGTCATAAAAAGAATATACACTGATCCAGAAAAGGTAAAACCACCACTACAGACCTATCGGAAGGACTAAACTCCCAATGCTGACAACACCTCCTACTGGAGAGAATTCTGAGCCCCTGGAGCGCTCTGATGTTGCTGTTGTTCGGTCACTCAGCCGTGTCTGACTCTTTGCGACCCCATGGACTGCAGCACGCCAGGCTTCCCTGTCTTTCACAGATGGGGGTGCAAATGTATGGCCACTTTGGAAATCAGTTTGGCAATCTCTTGTCAAATTCAACATACACTTACACACAACACAACACTCCCACTCAAAGGTATTTTCCCAAGTAAACAAAAACTTAGTCTATTTGAACCAGCATGCCAATGTTCATAGCAGCTTCATTTGTTTTTTTGTTTTTTGAATGTATAATGTTTTAATTTAGTCTGGGTAGAACCACAAGGGTTGCTACGTGAACATATCATGGTTTAGGTTATTATATACAACAGGTGTCCTAAAAACAGGGGTAGTTTTATCCTCCAAGTTACAGAGTTTCTAAAACGGCTTTCTTTTTTTAAAATTAATTTTTATTGGAGCATAGTTGCTTTACAATGTTGTATTAGTTTGTACTGTATAGCAAAGTGAATCAGCTATATGTATTTTAAAAAAAAGAATATACACTATATGATTCCACTGATATAATGTTCAAAACCAAGCAGAAGTTAGCCTATGGCATTACAGGTCAGGATAACGACTACCTTTGGGAGCTGTGAGTGGGAGGGTGCATAAAGGGGACTTCCGGGCTGCTGGTAATGCTTTTTCTTGATCTGGGTGTGGGTTATCCTGATGGGCACAGTCTAGGAGAATGCCGAGTTGAGCTGACCACTTAAGCACACTCCGTAAGTATTATACTAATACTTAAGTGAAAAGTATAAAATATTAAATAATTAATATTAAAGAGAGGCAGGAGAAGAGGGACAGAGAAAAAAGAAAAAGCAAGGAGCCAAGTGAGGCCTGGCCAGGGTGGGGGGTGAAGCAGCCTCAACAACGTACCTTGCAGAAGGAAAGGGGAAAGGTCAACAGATTTTAAGAATGGAGCAGTCTGAGAGTCAACATGAGATCACTAGAGAAGGGTAGCAACACATGCTACCCCCAAATAAGGATTATTTTGAGTTGAACTGAGAAGGCAGTACAGGAACATACACAAGTAAAAATTCTCTGCCCTCCCCCATTTGCCTAAAAGTAGGACATAAATTTGCACAGGTGCCCCCCTCCCCTCTCTACCAGGTAGGACAGAAGCTAATCACTGAGAAACCTCTGGACCCTTATCAGCCCAGAGGAATCTACCTAACAAACTTTACCAGCCACCATTAGTTTCCCCATACATTTCATTTCCCCTAATTTGCTGCCCCTAGAAGTTTGAAGTCCTTTTCCTTTGTCTTGTCACTTTTCTAAAAATTCATTGTTCTTTAATTAAGATGCTATATAAACCCAAGCTCTTACCACCCCTTTGAGTTACTCATCACTGAGTGCTCCCTATTATGTGCAAAGCACGTGTTCATAAACTCCTGTTTCCTATAATGGAAAATCACCTGAATATATATATATGTATGTACATATATATTCACATATACATTATATAATCTTTGGAAAGATTAATAAAATTTATTTTATTATATATAATAAACTGAATCCCTTTGCTTATGCCTAAAACTAACACAATATTGCAAATTAACCATACTTCAATTTTTAAGAATATATAACAAAAAACAAATAGAATTTATAACAACAATTTTTTTAATATTTTTATCTTATTTTTATCTTGTTAATCTATCTTTGCTCAGTCAACTTACAGGATCCCAGCCAATGAATCTCAGATAGGTAGGAGAAAAAAGTTTCTCCTCCCCCCCACATTTACAATGATTTAGGGTAAACCCCTCCAGACTTCATTCCCACCCCAAGCAAATCTTCATCAGTGCAGGGCATAGGGCATACACACTTCCTCAGGTGAGTGGGGTTTTCTAGAAATTGAGGAAGGAGTTGAATTTTATATCTGGGCCACTGCTGTGCAGATAGAAAATGGCACGTGTGAGGAAACAAACAAAAGGACTATTAACCAAGGAGCTTAGGGGTACCTGGGGATTTACAGCAATCTGGAGGAAGGCTTTGGACCTGTGCTGAGGTTAGAATGTAGCTGTTAAGAAAAACAGCTCTCAAACAGATGGCCAGGTTTGAGACCCAGCTCTGCTACCCATCCACTAGCAATGTGACCTCAGAATGGGAATGGTGAGAGTAAACAGCCAGATAGGGTTGTTCGTGAGGTGCATGGGCATTGATATATAAAAAGCGTTCTGAAATTAATGAATGTTAGCTTGATATAAGTGGAACAGTACACTCAACAATGACAGAATGCACATTTTTTCAAGTAGATATGGAACATTTACTAAAATTTAACCACACATCGCTGGTGGCTCAGCTAGTAAAGATTCCATCTGCAATGCAGGAGACCTGGGTTCGATGCCCGAGTTGGGAAGCTTCCCTGGAGAAGGGAACGGCTACCCACTCCACTACTCTGGGCTGGAGAATTCCATGGACTGTATAGTCCATGGGGTCGCAAAGAGTCGGACTGAAAGACTTTCACTCACTCGCAACCATATATCAGACCATAAAGCATGGATCAAATTTCAAAAGACCAAAATTAGAGTATGTACTCTGACTACAGTGTAAGCTAGAAATCAATAACAAAAAGATAATTAAAGAAATCCCAGTCAGAAATCAAACAATGTAATTCTAAATAACTCTTGGGTCAAAGAATGAATCATAACAAATCAGAAAATATTTTAAACTGAATGATACTAAAGATAGGATATATCAAAACTTGTGGGATAAGGCTAAAGCAGGGCTGAGTGAAACTTATAGCTTTAAATGCATATATTAGAAATGAAGAAAGGCTCAAAATCAATGATCTAACAAGCTTCCATATCAAAAAACTAAAAGAACAGCTGGTCAAATGCAAAGAAAGCATTTTTTAAAAGAAATAGAACAGAACGCAAGTATACAATAAAAAAATAAATAAACTAGGCCAAAAGTTGGCTTTTTGGAAAGATTAATAAAATTTATATACCCTTACCAAGAACGACCATGAGAAACAAAGACAAGACACAAATTACCAATATCAGGCATGAAAAAGTGGATGGCACAATAGATCCTTCAGACATTCAGTAAATATAACAAGAGAATATTACAGCCAACTTTATGTCAAGATATTTGACAATTTAAGTGAAATGATCAAATCCCTTAAAAAGGCGGTACACCAAAACTGATAAAAAGACTAGAAAGTCTGAATATTCCACTATCGATTTTGAAAATTAAAATTGTTATTAAAAACCCTGCCACAATGAAAACTCCAGGCTGAAATGATTTCCCTGGTAAATGCTCCCAAATATTTTAAGGAACAATTATACCAATTTTACCCAAAGTCTTCCAAGGAATAGATATTAGTATCATTACTCCGTTGTCATACAGTCGGTTTAATCCTAAGCAAAAAATATGCTATAGCAATTTCAGTCTCAGACATGTAGCGTCTGTGGGCACCAGGGATCAGGAGGCCTCTTACCATCCTCGTCTGTCTGGAAGGTGACTTCCTTGCCCTCTTTGCGCCCCTCGGGATTAGTGAGGACGAGCCGCACGTGGACGTTCCGGTAGGGCAGTAGGTTCTTGATGGTGTAGCGGCTGACACCCCGCTCCATCTTCACACACTCCCGGACGGTCTGGTTGTGGCTGCTGCCCAGCGTGTAGTGATAGCACAGAGACACGGTGTAGGTGTGGCAACGTGTCACGTTGTAGCCCAGCGGTTCCCACTGCAGGGTCAGTTGGCGGGCCTGGATCTCAGCAAAAGCCAGGCCTTTGGGGGCCCTCATGGGCTCTGGGGATCCCGAAGAGAAAAGGTAGAAGTGGGAGGAGAAGCAGGATGAGAGAGAAAACATCAGGCAGCTGACTAGTATCAATCCTCAATTGCCCCCAAGAGTCCAAGAGACCCCTTAGTGCAGCAAAAAGGGAATAAAGTGTGTGTTTTGGAGTCAGGCAGGCCCACATCTGAATCCCGGCTCTGTCACTTGCAGCTGGCAACCACTGGCTAAGTCACTTTATCTCTCTGAGCCTTAGTTTCCTCATCTGCAAAATGGGATAATAGGCTCGATCTCATAGGATGGCTGTGAGGTTTAAGGTAAAACACGCAAAGCATGTGTAGCAATGGCTAATACACAATGTGAAAGTGGCTCAGTCGTATCCGACTCCTTGTGACCCACGGACTGTACAGTCCATGGAATTCTCCAGGCCAGAATACTGGAGAGGGTAGCCTTTCCTTTCTCCAGGGGATCTTCCCGACCCAGGGATAGAACCGGGGTCTCCTGTATTGCAGGCAGATTCTTTACCAACTGAGCTATCAGGGAAGCCCCAATACACAGTAGGCCATTGAAAATATTAGCTATAATTTTTTTAATAATATAGTTCACTTCCTATTCCAAATTCCTCCTGAAGGAAGTCAAGACAGTCTGAATCAACCAACTGTTGTATTTTTCTTCATTCTCTGTTAATTCCAAACTTGTTCTAAAACAGCTTACAGTAATATGTACAATATAATAATACAGAGAAGTCAGGATAATGGGGGAAATGAGAGCCAAATAGCTAAATAATTCTAGAGAATGTTACGAAAATAGAAATGCATGCCATTAGGACCCACTTGGAGCTATAAATATAAGGTTCAAATTAGGTGATGAGTTCCCTGGCTGCCAAAGCAAAAAGGAAAATACAATCTGTTCTATAAAGATGATGATGATGATGGCTGTAAACATTTGTTGGGGGCTTTGTATGTGCCAAGCATTGCTCTAAAGGCTTTAAAATGCTTTATCTCATTTAATCCTCTCTGTGATCTAATAGAAAGCTGCCATTATTAGCCTTGTTATCCAAATGTAGAAATGGAGGCACACAGGAGAGATTAAGTTAACTTGCTGACAGTCACACAGACAGTAAGTAGTGAAGCTGGAATCCAAACCTGGACAGGTCGGCTTCAGAATCCACACTTTTAATCACCGCTACTCTGCTTCCCCATGAGAAATTCACTGTTCAAAAACTAAAAATAAATAAAAATAAACCAGGGAACTTTCTTGATGGTCCAGTGGCTAAGACTCTGCATTCCCAATGCAGGTAATCAGGTTTGATCCCTGGTCAGGGAACTAGAACCTCACATGCTGTTACAAAGATCAAAGATCCCACGTGGTGCAACTAAGACCCAGCACAGCCAAATAAATAAAACATTTTTTAAAATAAATAATAAATGAATAAAAGTTCAGTTCAGTTGCTCAGTTATGTCCGACTCTTTGCGACCCATGGACTGTAGCACACCAGGCCTCCCTGTCCATCACCAACTCCCAGAGCTTACTCAAACTTGTGTGCACTGGGTCAGTGATACCATCCAACCATCTCATCCTCTGTCATCCCTTCTCCTCCAGCCCTCAATCTTTCCCAGCATCAGGGTCTTTTCAAATGAGTCAGTTCTTCGCATCAGGTGGCCAAACTATTGGAGTTTCAGCTTCAACATCAGTCCTTCCAATGAATATTCAGGACTGATTTCCTTTAGGATGGGCTGGTTGGATCTCCTTGCAGTCCAAGGGACTCTCAAGAGCCTTCCCCAAATGAATAACAAGGATACCTTTTTAAAAATTAATTAATTAACCACACCAATGCCTCTGGAGAGGTAGCTACCCAACATAAGGCAAGCGCATATTACTGTGCTTCATAGCCTCTTGAGGATTCCATAGGACCAGAATGTTATCCCCATTTTATAAGTAAAGAAATCAAGGCTTCTTTACCCAGGGGCTCAGGCCCCAGTCCTGCATCTGCTCTGAGCAGCTGTGCAATCCTAAGTAAATCTCTGGGCCTCAATGTCCTCATCTATAACATGATGGAAGAAGCCATGACTACTAATGATCCTCTTCTGTTTTGCCCCCTGACTGTGCAGTTTCTGTAACACCTGCCAAGTGTCCCTAGTTAGAGGATATCAGGACACACCTTAATGAACAGGAAAGAAAGTCCTACTGCTTGGCCTCTTAAGATGATTAAGTAGGAACCTATTATCATTTTCATATGATTAATTTGCTCAGGATGCTCTTTACAAAGACAATGCAAAGAGAAATATCAGGCTGCTCTTCACTTGCGAGTGGATGGGTAGGTGCACAGCTTTAGACGCCGGACAGCACAGTGCAACTTTCCTTCCTTCCCTGGACCAGAGGCGAGTGGCCGTCTCCAGTCATACATCAGAATGCCACAAAGAGGTATCAGCACCTGAGAGTAAGGCTTAGCTCTTGACTCCTTACAGACAGCCCGGCTCTCTTATCCCCACAACAAGGCCAACCCAATCCTCACCCAACAAAAATGTTAAAAGGCTGGTTCCCTGCTCACTGCATCCTGAGGGCTGCTACCTGCAAGTCCACTTACCACACTTGTCTTTTCTCTGCTGTTCCTGGACCATGGAGATTCTCCTATAATGTTTTACTATATGGTTTTGTTTTAACCCATTGTTCTTATATGTTTAGAAAGAAATGGGTGAATTTGGTTGTATACTCATTCTGCAATCACTCCGCCACCTTGTTCAGAGGTCTTTGCTTCCTGAGACTTTCCGGCTCTGGTCCTGGCTGCCCAATGTGTCCTGTCCCAAGGTTTCTATGTCTGTGTCTGTGTCAAAGTCTTCCAAAGCCAAGTACCATGGGTTTATTTGCACTAGCGAGAGGATCTCGGTTCCCTGCAGCTCTGCTCACCTCATCCCCACCCCCGGGAATACCTGCTCCACATCCTTTACCATCCTTCCAGGTTTGGTGGAAACACACCGCTTCCTTCACCTTCCTGCAGCATTCAGACAAGGACACGAACTATCAACTGCCAACTGGTGACACAGGCTGGGTTGGGACTATGACAAACGAGACGGTAAGTATCTCATCCAAAAGGAGCAGCTGCCACTCAGTTCCAGGCTGTGTTGCCAGATCTTCCCATTTATGAAGCCAGAAATTCCAATTTTTTGTGTGAAATCTCCAGATTTTTAAATATTGGCAACCTACTCAGGTTTCTTTCAAACCATTTTGCCAGGGGACCTCCCTGGCATTCCAATAGTTAAGACTCCATACTTCCAATGCAGGGGGTGCAGGTTTGATCCTTAGTCAGGGAACTAAGATTCCTCATGGCCAAAAGAAAAAAGGAGAAAAAAAAACAAAACAGTTTTCAGGGCACAAAACGGTAACCTCTAACTTGAAGAATGAAACTTTCACCCTCATGCTTAAATATCTCATTCTCCAATAGCTGTGTTAGACCCCTCCCCCCTTGCTAGACAGAGGGGTCTCTGAAAAGAAAGCGCGTTTTTCTTTCTCTCCCCACCCTGAACAAATTTGGGCAGATCCAGAGGCTCAAATAGTTTGTTGACTAGAGGCTGATATGTTGATTGAGGGGTGTGAATTCATGAGTCTCTCTGTGTTTCCAAAAACCATCTGGCACCCAGACACACGCTCTTCGGCTGCCAGCACACACTGGCAAAATAGAACCTGGGGGCCTCAAAGCACCAACCCTCTGAATTCCACACGGCTGTAGGCCACTCGGAGGTCAAAGGTCTAAATGCACATTTTTTTTTTTAAACAAGAAGGCTAACAGTTAACATCTGTTAAATTGGCCCCCAATGCATTGATTTTAATGATGCTAAGGAGCACTCAATAACCCTGCTTGAGGAAGGGGCTTTGGAGTGGGGTTGGGTACTGCAGAGTTCAAATCCTATCTCCAAGTCTCATTAGTTCTGTGACTTCAGGCAAGTGATTTAACTCCCTTTGAACATCAAGTTCTTTGACTAAAAAATGGAGATATAATAACACCTACTTTGAAGAGTAGTGTGAGAGTTACATGAGATGGTGTGAGTCTAACTCATAGGAATGAATTAATATGTACACACTAATGGTGAGATATGGTGACTGCAGCCACGAAAATAAAAGATGCTTGCTCCTTGGAACAAAAACTATGACAAACCTACACAGTGTATTAAAAAGCATAGACATCACTTTGCTGACAAAAGTCCCTCTAGTCAAAGCTATGGTTTTCCCAGTAGTCATGTATGGATGTGAGAGTAGGACAATAAAGAAGGCTGAGTGCCAAAGAATTGATGTTTTTGAACTGTGGTGCTAGAGAAGACTCTTGAGGTCCCTTGGACTGCAAGGAGATCATCCAGTCAATCCTAAAGGAAATCAACTCTGAATATTCATTGAAAGGACTGATGCTGAAGCTGAAGCTCCAATACTTTGGCCAAACCTGATGCAAAGAGCCGACTCATGGGAAAAGACCCGGATGCTGGGAAAGAGTGAGGGCAGAAGAGGGTGGCAGAGGATGAGATGGTTGGATGGGCATCATCAACTCAATGGACATGAGTTTGAACAAACTCTGACAGATAGTGGAGGACAGAGAAGCCTGGAATGCTGCAGTCCATGGGGTCGCAGAGTCACACATGACTTAGCGACTAAACGACAACAAGGGTAAGATATACCCTTATATATAGCAGTACCCTTTATAGCAGCAGTATAAATTAGTACAACCATTTTTTTAAAAGCAATATACGTCAAAGCCCTTTCTTAAATCACCTCTGACTACTTACATGAAAGAAATAATTCAAGGGGGGAATATAGCATGATCAGCACTGAGTTTTTCGATACAGTATTATTCACAATAATAAAAATCTAGAGACAAACAGCTCAGCCATATGGAGACACTCAGTGGACTCCTACAGCCAATAAACACAATTATAAACAACATAACACAAGTAACACCACCAAGAAAAGGAAGTAGAGTACAGAACGCTTTCCACATCCCAATGACAAGGGTGTGAAATGTCTACTGTAGGCATATGGGCAGAGATTTGCAGGAGGCAGGAAAACTAAAACAGCTGTTGGGCTCGGATGGTGAGATTTAGAGTGATTTCTTTTAAATGTCTTCTACTGGTGTTATATTATTGTTTTTACAGTAAATAATACTGTGGGAGGGGAGTTTCATGGAGCCCAAAGAGATGACAACACAGCTGGCCAACAGCAAAACAACTATGGGTCAAGGCGCCTAAGCAAAGAGGGGGTGGTGATGCAAACGAAGAGAAACGTGATTAAGAGGAGCAGGCTGAGTTGTTTGGATCCTATCTGCCTGGTCCCTGATGATTTACACAGCTTCCGTCCCAGCCAGGCCATGTAAAGTGTTCAGCAGTGCTTGGGACAGAGTGGGTACTCAGCCCACGATGGCAGCTATGCAGCTGTTACTGGTAGTAAGGTGCTGGTGGTGGCAGTTTCCAACATGAGACTGGAAGTCAGGACATTCAAACCTGGGTTCTGACTCTGCTATGGACTCACTGTGTCGATTTGGGCCAGTGACTAAATCTCGAAATTTCCATTTTCTCATCTGTAAAACGGGAAAGATCAACAGCCATCACCATGAAACTTGGGTTCTTAACTTACTGTATAGTCACAGCAAGTGCCTTCCCATCTCTGGGCTTCCATCCCCTCATCTGTACACTAACAGGAGTGAAAGAGAGACTCTCTGTGGACCCCAGGCTCTGATTTCTTCCATACCAAGTACCTGACCAGAATTGACTTTGAAGAGTTAAAAACACCATAACAATAATAGTTGTCATTCACTGAGTGTTCACTGTGTGTTAGGCACTAGGCTTCACAGGCATTTAATACATTTACATGCAATCACCTGCATTTAATCCAAAACTAAAGGGTTGCACAATCCAGGCTTCACTGCTCCTCTCCTTTCCATCTACACTTATTCCCTAAAATCTAAGGACTAAATCAGGGGTTCTCAACCTTGGCATTACTGACATTTCAGACTAGATAATTTTTTGTTGAAGAGGCTGTTTATACATCATAGGACATTTATTACCTTCTCTGGCTTCCTCTATCCCTAAGATGCCATTAGCACCCCACCCCCAGTTGTGACAACCAGACACTGCAGATGACTCCTAGGAGACAAAATCATCCTGACTAAGAACCACCAGCATAAAAGATCTCATCCAGTCTCATGGCTTTAAATATCATCTACACCATGTCTATACTGATGACTTTCAAATTTATATCTGCAGCCCAAACCTCTTCCCTAAACCCCACACTCATAAATCCATCCGCCTGATGGATATCTCCACTTGAACGTCTAATAGGCATCTCAAAGTCAACATTTCCAACACTGAACTCCTGATCTATGGCACCCCGTCACACCTGCTCCTTCCGCAGTCTGCTCCCTTGCAGTAAATGATAACTCCATTCTTTTGGCTGCTCAAGCAAAACACCTTGGAGCCATCCTTGACTTCTATTTCCTCTCTCGCTGCATATCCAATCCATCAACAAATGCAGCTGTTCTACCTTCAGAACAAACCCAGAATCGAAGCACTTTTCACCACCGCCACCACTTCCTCCCAGCTCCCAGCCTCCACCATCTCCCAGCTGAATTGTTGCTGTAGCCTCCTCACTGGTCTCTCCTCTGATCCCTTCACCCTCCTAGAATCTGTTCTCCACAAAAGGACAAAAGTGATCATTGTAAACACAGGAGGTGATGTCACTCCTGCTCTCCAAACCTGCAACGGCCCCTTAGCCCACCCAGAGTACAATGGCTCTGGGTCCCATATCCACAGTATGACTTCGACCTCCTCTCCTGCCAGCTCCCCTCAGTCACTAGACCACAGTTATACTGGTCTCCTTGCTCCTCTTCACAAATGCCAGGCATACTGCAGAACTCTCTGCTATTAGGTGGGCCTAGAACTCCCCTTCTCCCAGCAATTCCTCCAGCTTCCTGTGTGTGGCTTTGTCCCTTACCTCCTTCAGGTCTCTGCTCAAATGTCACCTTCTCGGTAAAACAGTCCCTGAGCCTTTTTGAAATAACAGTTCTCTGAACTTCACACCCCATCCCCCTTCCTGCTTTATTCTTCACAACCCTGATCATCAACTGACAGTCTATATATTTCACTTGTTTACTACTTCCTCCTGCCAGAAAGACAAAGAAATGCAAGAAGACAAAATGACTGTCTGAGGAGGACTTACAAATAGCTGCAAAAAGAAGGGAAGTGAAAGGCAAGGGAGAGAGGAAAAGATGTATACCCAACTGAATGCAGAGTTCCAAAGAATAGCAAGCAGAGATAAGATCAGTGATCAATGCAAGGATATAGAGGGAAACAGTGGGATGGGAAAGACTAGAGATCTCTTCAAGAAAATTAAGAGATACCAAGGGAATATTTCATGCAAAGATGGGCACAATAAAGGAGAGAAACAGTAAGGACCTAACAGAAGCAGAAGAGATTAAGAGGTGGCAAGAATACACAGAAGAACTGTACAATAAAGGTCTTGATGTGGATAACCACAAAGGTGGGGTCACTCACCTAGACCCAGACATCCTGGAGTGTGAAGTCAAGTGGGTCTTAGGAAGCATTACTATGAACAAAGTTTAGCGGAGATGATAGAATTCCAGTAGAGCTACTCAAAATCTGAAAAGATGATACTGTTAAAGTGCTGCACTCAATATGCCAGCAAATTTGGAAAACTCAGCAGTGGCCACAGGACTGGAAAAGGTCAATTTTCATCCCAACCCCAAAGAAAGGCAATGCCAAAGAATGTTTAAAGTACCTCACAAGTGCACTCATTTCACATGTTAGCAAGGTAATGCTCAAAATCATCCACACTAGCTCTCAGTATGAAATGGAATTTCCAGATGTACAAGTTGGATTTATAAAAGGCAGAGGGACCAGAGATCAAACTGCCAACTTCCACTGGATCATAGAAAAAGCAAGAGAATTCCAGAAAAACATCTGCTTCATTGACTATACTAAAGCCTTTGACTGTATAAATCACAACAAACTGTGGAAAATTCTTATAAAGATGAGAATACCAGACCACCTTACCTGCTCTGAGAAACCTGTATGCAGGTCAAGAAGCAACAGTTAGAATTGGACATGGAAAAACAGGCTGGCTCCAAATTGGGAAAGAAGTACATCATGGCTGTATATTGTCACCCTGCTTATTTAACTTATATGCAGAGTACATCATGCGAAATGTCGGGCTGGATGAATCACAAGCTGGAAACAAGATTGCCAGGAGAAATATCAACAACCTCAGATATGCAGATGACATCACCCTAATTTCAGAAAGTGAGGAGGAACTAAAGAGCCTCTTGATGAAAGTGAAAGAGGAAAATGAAAAGGCTGGCTTAAAACTCAACATTCAAAAACCTAAGATCATGGCATCCAGTCCCATCACTTCATGGCAAATAGATGGGGGAAACATGGAAACAGTGACAAACTTTATTTTCTTGGGCTCCAAAATCACTGAGGATGGTGACTGCAGCCATGAAATTCAAAGATGCTTGCTCCTTGGAAGGAAAGTTATAACAAACCTAGACAGCAAATTAAAAAGAAGAGACATCACTTTGCCGACAAAGGTCCATATAGTCAAGGCTATGGTTTTTCCAGTACTCATGTATGGATGTGAGAGTTGGACCACAAAGAAGGCTGAGCACTGAAGAATTGATGCCTTCCAACTGTGGTGTTGGAGAAGACTCTTGAGAGTCTCTTGGACTACAAGGAGATCCAACCAGTCCATCCTAAAGGAAATCAATCCTGAATATTCATTTGAAGGACTGATGCTAACGCTGAAGCTCCAATACTTTGGCCACCTGATGCCAAGAAACTATTCATTGGAAAAGACCCTGATGCTGGGAAAGACTGAAGGCAGGAGGAGAAGGGGGCAACAGAGAATGATATGGTTGGATGGCATCATCAACTCAATGGACATGAGTTTGAGCAAACTTCAGGAGACAGTGAAAGACAGGGAAGCCTAGTGTGCTGCAGTCCATGGGGTCACAAAGAGTCAGACACGACTTAGTGACCGAACACTGACTACCCACCAGAATGTTAGTTCCATGCAGTTCCGGCATGAGGAACTCATACACTAGTAGCCTTTGTCTGTCTTGGTCACAGCCTCATATCCCTAGCAACTAAACAGTACCTGACACATAATAGGCACTCAATAAACATGTGTTGAATGAATCTTCACATTTACCCTGTAAACATTATTATTATCCCCCCCTTTTATAAAACAATGGGACTACAGTTTGGAGAGGTTAATCTGACACAGATCCCTCAGCTAGAAAGTAATCTCCCGTAGAATACTCTTACCCACCACCCAAGCATCTCTCCAGGTGTGGCATTAAACTGTATTTTAGATGGTTCTCAGATCAGCTCTTAAAAACACACGAATATTCATTGGCAAAAAAATAAACCTCAACCAAATTCTGTAGCTTATCTAAAAATTAACTCAAAATGGATCATGGACTTATTTGTAAAACTATAACACTTCTATTTTAAAAAAAGAATCGGAGAAAATCTTCGGAATCTAGGGTAATGCAAGGAGTTCTTAAATTTGACACTAAAAGCATAGCTCATAAAAGGAAGTTTTGATAAACTGGCCCTCATAAAAATTAAAAATGATTGCTCTGTGAAAGCCCAGGTGAAGAGGAGAAAAAAGACAAGCTAAAAGCCAGGGGAAAATATTTACAAACTATATACCCAAAAAAGGACTAGTATCTAGAATGTGTAAAGAATTCTCAAAGCTCAACTATAAAAGATGAATAATCCAATTAGAAAATGGGCAAAGACACGAATAATTCATGAAGAGGATATACAGATGGCAAACAGCACATGAAAAGATGTTCAACATCACTAGGCACTGAAAGTGAAAGTTGCTCAATCATGTCCGACTCTTTGCAACCCCATGGACTATATAGTCCATGGAATTCTCTAGACCAGAATACTGGAGTGGGTAGCCTTTCCGTTCTCCAGGGGATCTTCCCAACCCAGGGATTGAACCCAGGTCTCCTGCATTGCAGGCAGACTCTTTACCAGGTGAGCCACAAGGGAAGCCCATTAATGTCACTAGGCATTAAAGAAAGGCAAATTAAGACCAGGATGGGATATTACTACACACATCTCGGAATGACTAAAATTTTTAAAAATAATAATGACAACACCAAATGCTGGCAAGGATGTAGAAAACTGGATCACTCATATATTGCTGATGAGAATGTAAAACAATACAACCAACTTTGGCAGTTTTCAATAAAACTGCAGTAAGTATGCAATTACCATATGATCCATCATTTGTATCCTTAGTTAGGCATTTAGCCCAGAAAAAAATGAAAAATTATGTTCATACAAAAACTTATACATGAATGTTCATGGCAGCTTTACTTGTAACAGCCAAAAACTGGGACCAGTTCAGGTGTCATTCAACAGATGAATGGTTAAACAAACTCTAGTATAGCCACATCATGGGATATTACTCAGCATTAAAAAGGAATGAACTATTGATACATACAACTTGGATGAATCCCCAGGGAACTACACTGACCAAAAGAGTCAATCTCACTGCCGAGACAATTCAACGGGAAAAGAAGTCTTTTTCATAAATGGTGCTGGGACAACTTGACATCCACAAGCAAAAGAATGAGATTGGACTCCTACCTCACACCAAATCCAAAAATTAACTCAAAGTGGGTAAAGGACCTAAATATAGGAGTTAAAACTATAAAACTCTTAGAAAAAAATAAAAGTAAATCTTCCTAACTTTGGATTAGGCAAAGGTTTTCTAGATGCGACATCAAAAGTACAGATAACAAAAGAAAAAGTAGGTAAATTTAACTTCATTAAAATTAAAAACCTTTGTGCTTCAAAGGACACCATCAAGAAAGTTAAAAGACAACACACAGAATGGAAGAAAATATTTGCAAATAGATATGATAAGGGTTTAGTATCTGGAATATATAAAGAAATTTTACAACTCAATAATTAAAAGATAAAAACCCAATTTAAAAATGAGTAAAGGATCTGAATAGACATTTACACAGAGAAGACATACAAATGGCCAATAAGAACATGAAAATTGTTCAATATTATTATTATTATTAATATTATAGTATTTTTATTATTATTAATTACTAAAAATTATTATCAATAATAACTATTATTATTAATAATCATCAGAGATGTGCTAAACCACAATGAGATACCACTTCATATCCACCAGGAGGGTTATAATCAGATGACAGATAATAATGTGTTAGTGAATATATAGAAAAACTGGAACCCCCATACACAACTGATGAGAATGTAAAGTGGAATGGCTGCTTTGGAAAGCAATCCAGCAGTTTCCTAAATGGTTAAACATAACTACCATATGATATGTATATGCTATACACTCAGGAGAAATTAAAACATATGTCCATACAAAGATCTCTACATTAATACTCATAGCAATACCATTCATAATAACCAAAAAGTATAAATGATGCAAATGCCTTCCACCTGATAAATGTATAAGTAAGTTATGGTATGTCTACACAATAGAACATTATTCAACTATAGAAAGTACTAACGCATGCCACAACATGGATAAACCTTGAAAAAGTGTGCTACAAGAAAAAAGCCAGTCACAAAAGACTACATATTATATGATTCCATTATATACGAAATGTCCAGAGAAGCAAACCTATAGAGAAAAAAAGTAAATTAGTGGCTGTCTAGGGCTAGAAGTATTAAGGGGAGATGAGGGGAGGGGTGGACTGCTAAAGGATACAAGGTTTCCTTTGGGGGAGGGGAAAATGTTCTAAAATTTATTGTGGTGATGGTTGCACAACTCTGTGAATATACTAAAAACCACTGAATTATACACTCTAATAAGCAAATTGCGCGAGATGTGATTATATCTCAATAAAGCTATTACCAAATTAAAAAGGCAATTCAAAAGGTTATATACTGGGATATGTCCGGAGGTCTGGTGATTAAGAATCCAACTTCCAATACAGGAGATGTAGGTTTGATCTCTTGTCTGGGACGATCCCACATTCTGCTGGGCAACTAAGCCCAATCGCCACAACTACCGAGCCTGTGCACCACAAGAGACACCACCACCATGAGAAACCCTTGCACAGCAACTAGAGATTATCCCCTGCTTGCAGCAATTAGAGAAAGACCGTGTGCAACAATGAAGACCCAGTGCAGCCAAAAAGAAATAAATACATGTAAATAAAGTAAATAAATACATGTATTACCAAAGAAAAACAAAAAAGGTTATATACTGTGTGTATATATATAACGTATGATTTTATCATCTATATAACATTTTTTTAGAAATGAATAGATTAGCAGTTCCCAGGGGGTTGGAGTGGAGGGACAGCAATGATACAAAAGAGCAAATCAAAGGATCCTTAAGCTGATTGAATTGTTTGGTATCTTTTGACTGTGGTGGTAGATACACAAACCAACACTAAAATAAACTATATAGAACTAGATACACACACATACACACAAATGAGGACAAATGAAACTGGGTAAGTCTGAATAAGGTCTGTGGATTTTGTCAATGTCAGTATCTTGAGAGTAATATTACACTACAGTTTTGCAAAATGTTACCATTGCAGGAAATAGGGTGAAGTGAAAAGGAAAATCTCTTGTATTTTTCCTTATAACCACATATGAATCTTTTATATGGCAATAAAAATTCAACAACAACCACAAAAATGCTGAAATCACAGAGTAAGAAAATCGCTTGGTTCTCAACCTCTCTTCTGATTAAACAAAAAGTCTCCTCTGGTACAGGTGTGCCATTGCTCATAACAGATGCTTTACCTTTTTAAACAAGAAAAAGCAGACCTCAGGCTTAAATGCCCAGATGAGAGAATCCAGCTAGAATTGAATAACACACTTTTATTTTACACTGTTTAGTTGTTAATTTTAACTAGATGATACAGTGCAGAATTAAGAACACAGATTCTGAAGCCAGCCAGTCAAGAGTTCCAATCCCTTACTGCTCTGCTACTTACTAGCTGTGTGACTTTGAGCCAGTCTCTTAACATCTCTATTCACGATAATCTGTACAGAGGTTACAGATTTTACACCTCATCTGTAAAATGGGTACAACAAGAGCAACCCCTCGATCATGGGGTTGCTCTGAGTTTTAAGTATGACACACACATGTGTCCTTCACAGAGTAAAGTATTAGCTATCATCCTTTTCTTTACCATAACTGGGATGGAACGAAAATCATAAAGGTTCAGAAAGCTTGAGAGGCACAGAGGAAGGCCGTACTACTGCTCAGAATGTGCCCTTCGCCCCTCGGTTGCCCTGAATCCATACCTGGGTATCCGGAGGAGGGAGTGAAGCCAGCAAGCACCCACCTGCACACTTGGTGCGGCTGACGAGGGGCGGCCCGGGACGGCCGGTGCCACCGTCACCCGGGCGCGTGAGCAGCACGCTGATCTCGTACTCCGTGTCGGGGTCGAGGTGCCACAGCTTGTAGGTCTGCAGGCTGACGGCGTGCACCTCGGCCCACGGGCCACGCGCCATGCGGTACTCAATCTCCTTTCGGACGATCGGCCCGTCCCCGATGATGGAGTTGGTGTTGAGCTGAATGATGAGGTAGGTGGGACCGGCGCGCAGCAGCTGCGGGGGTGCAATGGGGGTAGGGGGCTCTGCAAGGAGATGGGGGAAAGACGGAGCCAGACGGACGCCGCTATGAATCCCTGGCTTCCAGCTCCTCATCCTGCAACACCCAAAACCCCCAGAGCCTTCTTGGCCCCCCACCCCCACCCCAGGCTCCTCATGCAGCTCCCCAAGTCCTCACTAGACTGCCTCTTCTCACTAAATCCCCAGGCCCTAAGAGACGCCGAACTCCAAAAGCTGACCTTGCCCCTCACCTCTCAGCCTACACCTTCTCCCTCACTCTCTTCCACATCCCAAAGTCCTCGCCTCTAAGGGCTGACGGCTTGTTGGCCTGGGAGGCCAACAGCCCGATCCCGCCTCGCCCGGGGTCACACCTTGACCCAGTCGCCACGCGGGCCCACCT
The DNA here is from genome assembly GCF_023699985.2 of Odocoileus virginianus. Classification (NCBI taxonomy): domain Eukaryota; kingdom Metazoa; phylum Chordata; class Mammalia; order Artiodactyla; family Cervidae; genus Odocoileus; species Odocoileus virginianus. Next base: position 39,663,926 of record NC_069703.1, on the reverse strand, counting down.
CTCAGAGGGATCTCCTCCCCACCCTGACCTTCAATTAGGACCCGATCTCCCAGGAGATGACACCCCCTCCGGGAGCCCCGCCAGGGAGGTCGGAGCACACCCGAAGTCGGACTCGGCCTTTCCTGCGCGTCCATGGGCCACGCCCATCGACGAGACTCCGCCCCCAGGTAGAAGCCACGCCCGCTCCACCTTCGCCCGCCCCGCCCCTCGGAGGCCGACTACTCGCTCACCCTTGACTATCAGCTCCGCGAAGTTGGAGACGCCGGCTCCACGCGGGGCCTGGGACACGCAGCGGTACAGGTCTTGATCCTCGCGGCTCACGGCGACCAGCGAGAAGGTGGCCATGAAGCGCCGGTGGCTGATGTGCCGCACGCCGGCCGCAGGCAGCAGGGCCCCACTCTGTCGCTGAGCCGGGAGAGGGGCCAGTGGATCAGGCGCGCCAGGGAAGAAGGGTCTCCATTTGACCCGGGCGAGCGTAGTGGTAAACTGTCCCGGCCACATTTCGCCATCCCTAAACTACCCAGGGAGGCCTGGCGTGCTGCAGTTCATGGGGTCGCAGAGTCGGACACGACTGAGCGAATGAACTGAACTGAACTGAACTGAACTGAAACTACCCAGGGACGGGTGGGATTCTTGGAACCAACCCTGCCCCAAGAAGGTGTGGGGTCGATTAAGGAAATGTGGTCACTCTGCCTTGGTGGCGGGGTGTGGTTGGGTCGGGGGGACTCCTGGAGCCGTGCTCTGATGTCGGGGGAAGGGGCACCCACGAGCACAGAGCCTAGGATGAGCCAGGATGCCTGTGTTTGGGTGCTGGAGAAGGATGGAAGGCCTCAGCACTCCGCAAGGGAGCTTGAACTTTTCGTAAGAAGCTGGCCAAGGTCCCCCTCGCCCCCCGCCCCGACCCGGCACCCCCCACCCCCGCTCACCTGCAGAAGGAAACGCTCGGCCTCCGCTGCTCGGCCCGCCGCCATACACTGGAAGGAAGCGTTCTGGCCCGCGTTGACCTCCACGTCGCCCAGGCGGGAGAAATGTGGGGCCTTTGCTGCCGAAATGCAGCCCTGGCGTAAGCTGGGCCAGCACCCCCTGTCGGCAGGAGCCGCAGCCGCCCGCACCCCTCACCCTGTACCCCACCGGGTCAGGACTCACCGCAGGGGTAGCTGAGAAGCAGGATGTCATCTAGACCCATGTAGCCCCTGCGATCTGGGGAGATGAGGGCCTCAAACAGCACCTGGGGGAGGCGGGAGGGTTCCTGTCATCTGACATCTCTCCAGCCCTGCCTGGGGAGGTGCCCACAAGAGCCCCCTTCCAAGCTCTGCTCCAGCTCCATCCTCCCCAAGCAGAGGTCAGCCCCACCTGACAATCACCCTCCATACCAAGCCAGCTGGTTGTGGCAGAGGGTGTCAGCACGCAGAGCTAACAAGGTCAAGGCCAGAGGTTCCATCCAATCCCGGATGGATGTTACCTTCAAGCCACAAAACTTGGCAGCCAAGACAGGGTTTCCAAGTCAGCACTATTCCAACTCACCCCTTCCCTAGCGACAAACTGTCACTGTTAACAATGACCTCTGATGCTGAACCCAGACTGAACCATTACTAAAGAACCACAGACTGGCCACTGACCTTGACCACAGACAGACTCCTGATGCTGAACACTGACTAACTCCAACCTCGGCCACTTGCTTACCCTGACCTCACACTGACACCCCACTCTACCCACAGCCCCCAGTCACAGACTAACCGCAGACCGAACCCAGCCCACCTGATATTCATTAGGCCAGAAGGTGCTGACAGCCAGTTCAGCCTGGTGCCACTGTCGGCCGTGGGATCCAGTCATATTCCAGACAGCACTGCCCAGGGGACCCCCATTGACACGCACGTAGATACCCAAGGTGCCCGGGCTGTGCCCATCCCGGCTATACAGGAAGTAGCTGAACTGCACACAGTGGGTGTCGTTTTCACTCAGGCTCTGGAAGATGACATGGGCCCGCTGGCCTGGAGCATGCTGGGAAGCGTTGACCACCAAGTAGGAGCCTGGAAAGAGAGGAGGAAGAGGCAGGCGCTGAGAACGTAGGGGAGGACCAGGGTCAGGGGAGCACGGAGGAGGAGGCAGAAACAAAGGACTTCATCTAGAGTCAGGGGGCCCGAGTTCTGGTCCCAGCTCTGACTCATGGGGTAAGTCCCTCCATTTCCCTGCATCCCTTTCCCAAAGGAAAGGCTTGCAGCAGCAAAAAAATACACAGATCTGGCTTTGCCAAAATCCTTTATTGCTCCTCGCATCACCCTTTATGACCTCCGTCCAAGCTCGTGTTGGTCCATGTCTTTTCCCACCTACTGAGCTGTCCTGAGAGACAGGGAGTACGACAGTCATCTCAGGAGTCAAGAGTCTGGCACGTGACAGGCCCTCAAAGTCCACCTCTTCTGAAGCTCCCCCCACTCCCCACCCCGTCGCTCTGTGGATGTCTCTCCTGGCACCTGGATCATTAATAAAGTGTGTATCACTCTCCTCACGAGCCTGTGATACCTCGGGGCTCCACTGTGTCACAGCACAGGTCTGCACGCTGAACAAACACACAGAACAGAGGTTGAATGAAAGGACTCTAACTTCCCTTCGGGCCCCCATCCCCCTGAATCTAAATTCCTGGGATACAATTCTCTTGTTTTCAAACCTGGAGAAAGGCAGTCCTGTCCCTTCCCCAGAGATCCAGGCTGCGCACTGGGAGCAGGGGAGAGGGGTAGAGGGGGAAAAGGGAGCTGGACTCCTCCAGATCTGGCTGAGGGATTATGGCCTCCCTCCTGTGGGGAGAAGGCCCCGGCAGCTGCCAAGAGGGTGCCCGAAACCACGCAGGGCTGCCTCTTCCCAGGCTTGGCCACCGGCCAACACAAGCTCATTCAGATCCCAAACCACAAGGCTCCCTGCTCCAGGAGGGCTCTCCAGCGACTCCGCTGGAGGGAATCGCATTCATCTGCGGGAGCCAGAAGCCTGTGAAGAAGGCAGCTCCTGCATCAGTCCTGGTGGGGTCGTAAACAAAACTCCAGATCCCCATCCCCACCCAGGAAGGGATGCATCCCAGCCCCCAGCACAGTCTCTCTTGGCCCACGCCTCCATCCTCTCTCCTCTCCCTGTGAGCAGCTGTGTGTGCGGCTCTCTCCCCCTTTCAATCTGACACTTTGTTCTTGCCTCTTCCTCCTGCTCCCTCTGCCTCTCTCTCTTCTTTTCCCTAGTTTTTTCTCACTCCGCATCCCTCCCGCTTCTCTCATCCACTCCCCTCATCCCCATTGCCCCACCCTCTCCTCTCTCCTGCTCTCTGACTGCGAGGGTGAATATCCCCTCCTCCCTTCTCTCTCCAGCTCCATCTCCCTTCCCTAAAATGTGAGCACCAAACACAGCAGAGACTCCCTCCATCTGGCTCACCACTGCATCCCCAGGATCCATCCAGAGGCCCATACTGCATATGAAATTTCTGATCCCCTTTTCTCACTGGGGCTGTCTCTGGTGGTGTGGGGGAGAGAGAGAAGCAGAGCCTACCCAAGGTGGTCAGGACTGTAAGAGATGAACTCAAACCAGCCACCTTGGAACCTGAAGGCTAACCCATCTCAGGCTGATACTGGGCCCTGCAGATACAGAGTCAGCCCACTCAGCATCCCTGCCGTGGTGGGCACCTTGACAGCTCACTGTCACCCAGCTCAGACTTTGAGATGTGCCAGGACAGAGGTCAAACAAGGAGCTAAGAGTCCTGTGAAGGCAGAGATAAATGTCCCACGGCGGGCAGAGTGTGAGCAGATGCACAGAAGCGGGGAGGCACTGGAGGTCTCCAGGAGATGAGGCAGGGGAGGGAGGCCAGGCTGCAGAGACCATGTCGTGGAGGGCCTCCATCCTGTTGGCTTCAAGTCCCGGCCCCACAGTGAGAACCTTTGCTGCCCCTCCCATGCATTCTTGAGAGCAGGTGCCATCTTGGCCATACTGTGAGCTGAGCAACAAAGGCCCTGGCCTCTTACTGCGACAGGGCCAAGGGGAGGGGACTCAAGCTATCCAGTTCTGGGTTCCCTCAGCAGGCCCATTTGGTTCTCCTACTATGCTATGTCCTCCAATCTAGGCTTTATCAGTAACAAAGGTGACAATCTGGCCTCCATCCATCTTATCCTCTTCTTAATCCCCAGTTGATTCTTTACCCAGTGACAAGGGGTGGATCTTAGTAGCTGGGCCCCTCAAATGTCTCCAACAATTGTTTCTAATCATTCACTGAACCCTTACATGCCACCCCCACGTTATGTATATTACAACACTATAAAATGGATTATTCTGTGCTCCATTTTTCATTTAAGGAAATGGAAGCTCAGAGAAGTTAAGTGACTTGCCAGAAACCACACAGCTGGTAAAGTGATGAAGCCAGGATCTGAACCAGGCTTCACGACTCAGTCAGTGCATTTGAGGCCGTCATCAGAGTAGAAGGCCAGGACGAGGATCTACGCAATTAGTCTCCTGACTCCCAGCCCAGTGTTCATGACGCCAAATGCTCCCCATCCTGAAATAGGGACTGGGCAAGGCAGACGCTGGGAAAGACCTGAGGTTCGCAGGAAGAAAGGAGCAGAGGAAGGAAGGTTTTACACACATCCAGCCCCAGGGCGACTGCTCTGTCAGCATCTTGACATCCTGGGAGACCAGGATTTAGTCACAGGGAGAAGGGAGCCTCCCTGAAGGTGGAGGGTTTAGGAAGACTTGGCACGAGTAAGGAGGATCCTGAGCTAAGCTGCCCAGGAATAACGGGAGGTGGGCTTTATCTTACAGTTTACAAGCGTCTTTGAGGACTCAAACGCCTGCGCCCATTTTACAGGTAAAACTACCTGATGGACACGACTGGTCTGAGTCCAGAGAGCTCCACATTCACAGTGTCACGTGCGCCACTACAGAGCAGATGAGGCCCAGAGACGTTAAGCAATGGACCCAGGGTAACACAGCATGGCCCCGGAAGGAGACAAAGAAGGAATGGTGCTGAGGGTAGGCTCACCGTGGGGCAGGTCCGCAGGCGCCCGGGTGCCGGGGTGGATCCGCACTTGCTCCCACTGGAAGTCGTCGTACTGGGCCTGGCTGTACTCGCAAGGCACCGCTGGGTCACTCGTCTCCTCGAAGGTGCAGCCGGCTGTGAGGACAGGGCCTGCTTAGTCCAGGCTGGAGTGGAGGTGCTGGCCCGAAGGGCTCCTGCGGCTACCCTCCAGGTGCCCCCACAGTCCCCTCCCACCCAAGCCCACCCTCCTCCTCTCCGCCTCCTCAAGCCCTCCCCCCTTTCTGCTCCCTCCAACAAAATGCTCCCTCCCCCACGCTCTCCCCCCACCAAGGCCCTCTTTCCAGTGTCTCCTCCCCAAGCCAAGACCTCCCACATTGCCCACCCCCTTCAATAGTCCCCAAAGCCCTGCGGCTCAACCACCCATTAAAGACCCTCCTCAGCAAAAACTAGTTGTTATTACTCGATGTGTTTGTGTGTTTGTCACTCAATCAGGTCACATGGCTACAGTCCACCCAGGTTCCTCTGTCCATGAGATTCTCCAGGCAAGAATACTGCAGTGGCTGCCATTCCCTTCTCCAGGGGGATCTTCCCTACTCAGGGACTGAACCCAGATCTCCTACATTGCAGGCAGTCTTTACCATCTGAGCCTCCAGGGAAGCACGTTATCATGTGCTGTGCTTAGTTGCAGTCCTGTCTGATTCTTTGTGACCCCATGGACTGCAGCCCGCCAGGGTCCTCTGTCCAGGTGGATTTTCCAGGCAAGAATGCTGGAGTGGGTTTCCATAACCCTCTCCAGGGGATCTTTCCAATCCAGGGATTGAACCCAGGTCTCCCGCATTGCAGGCGATTCTTTACCATCTGAACCACCAGGGAAGCCCATTATTATCATTACTATCCATTAAAGTCTCACGACAACTCGTGAGATCAGAACTAGAATTATCCCTATTTTATAGATAAGGAAACTGAGTCCCAAAAAGGCTGAGTGACTTGTTTAAGGTCAATCGGCAGGTCAGTGACAGAGGCGGAGTTTGAACCAAGATCTCCTGACTGCTGGTCAGTGTTCTATCACCGGCCCCTGCGTCTTTGCAGACAGGACAGACAGTGGGCCCCAGGACTGGCAGAATCAATTGCCCTAAGCCAGCTTTGATGGCATCTCCTTAAAAATAACAACAACAACTGATCACGTGACTTACAACAAGCCCAGCACAATGCTAAATGCTCTGAGTGTGGAGTCCCATTTAGGCCTCGGCTTCTGAGTAGGTACCACCACTGTGTTACTTCTACCTGATGAATGAGCTCAAGGGATGCACACCACCCAAAGTCACCCAACTGAGGTCCCTGACTGCAGGAACATGGCAGGCAAAAACACTGTCATGTGAGGTCCAGGCACCCATGACTATAGGAAGCAAACTTCCAAGATTCTGAGCCACTATGCGCAGTTTAAATAAGAAGGGGAGGCAGGAAGAGGGGACCGAAAGTGATGCTAGCCCTTCAGCTGGTAATGAGGTCCATGTATCTAGCTGGCTGATCAACGCCCCGAGTTGGACCTAATACACCTGAGAACATCACTGGTTCAGGAAGTAACTGGTGCCTGCACTCTCCCCTTAGCTGGTGCAGCGGTAAAGAATCCACCTGCCAATGCAGGATGATACAAGAAACTGGGGTTTGATCCCTGGGTCGGGACGATCCCCTGGAGGAGGAAATGGCAACCCACTCCAATATTCTTGCCTGAAGAATCCCACGGACAGAGGGGCCTGGTAGGCTACAGTCCATGGGGTTACAAAGAGTTGGACATGACTGAGCACACACCACCACCACTACCATGGGTAGACTTAGGCATCTGAGACCAAGGAAAACGCCTGGATGAGCGGCCAGGAAGCAGACACAAATCATGCCAGGCCCTGTCCTGGGTACCTGCCAGTCACTAGTACTTCTCCCCACTTGATAGATGAAGCGACTGAGGTTCCAAGGGGTGAAGAGATTCGTCTACAATATAAGGCGGTAGATAACCAAGTGGGCTTTGGCATCAGACAGACTTGGGATTGAATCGTAACTCTGCAATGTGCTGGTCCTGTGACCATGACCATTTCTCATCCTCAGTTTCCCCATCCACATGGGCGTTTGTTAAGGATCCAACACCGGGGTCCACTCAGCATGATGCCCGGCACATGCAAGCACTCAGAAGACCGGAGCTCTGCACCTGAGCCACCTGAGTAACAGAAGCAGAATCTGAGTCCATGGAGCTCAGAGGCTGAAGTCCACATTCCCCACCAGGAAAGCCTTCACTCTGAGAAGGGGCAAATCTGAGCCCCTTCCCAGCCTCAAGGAGAGGAGGGATGAGAAGCAGAGAGTAACAGGGAGTGCGTGCCACGTGCCAGGCACAGCAGTGGGCAGCTGCACACACGGCCGGTGACCTGACTTTCAGGAGGCTCTGCTGTTCCCTCTGCAGCAGGGACCTCTCCAGGTTGTCAGAGACCACGTGAAGCAGCATCTTGAGCTGACCTGCACAGCCAGGCACGCACAGGCTCACCGCTGTTGGGGCAGGGGGGTCTCCCTTTCCTCTTCACAGACCCCATCAGAGTGTAAAATAAGGTGGACATGAGGCTGGTACAGAGTGGATGGGACAAAATAATAGAAGCCTCACTTCAGAGCTGGGGCGGGACCTTGGCTGAGCACTTTGCCTCTTTGTGTGAAGAACTCTGGTCAGCATGTGTCCTGTAGCCTATGGACGGTAGGTTTTAACCCCATCTGTGCTGGGGAGGCCTTGGCTCTCCCCGTAGAAAATGATCCACAGCACAGTACAGAGAGAGAACATGACCAGGAGAGATGGTCAGGGAGGGCTTCCTGGAGGAGGAGACAGCTGACTTCATCTACCCTGAGCTGAGTCTGTGCCTGAGGGTTTTAGCCAAGGCCTCCCTGAGCCAGATGAATTGTCATAAAGGGGACCCCAGAATCTAGAGTGCTGCTTTTCCCAGGATCTGGGAAAGTAACAAGGCGGCTGTCCCAGACATGTCACCTGTGGCCCTGGGGCGAGCCTGAGAATGCCAGCCCCTTTGCTTCCTCTCATCCACTGTAAGCCAGGCCAGGCCACGTGAGCTGTCAGGACTCCCAGGCTAAGTGACCTGGTCAGAGGGACCCCCAGACTGTCTGACCTTAGCCAAGGTAACCTTCAGACTGCCTGACCCAGGTCAGTGACACCCAAACAGACAGACCTGAGCCAATGGCCCCATCCAGATGACCACCAGACCATCTGACTTCGACCAGACTGACTGACTGACCTCAGACCAGCTGACCATGGCTAGAGTGACCCCTGACTGCTATCAAACAACTCCAGCAGTTGACCCACCAGGCTGACTGACCCCAGCTGACTGTCACCACCCAGAGCATCCCCTTCCAGCGGCAGAAGGACTCCTCTCCCTGTTCCGTGTCCATCCCCAGTCCTGAGTTTCTGGGCCAGGCCCACTGCACCCATCACCCTCAGAGGGTAACAAATTTGGGGCCAGGCTCTCCAAGGAGAGCCCCACCCTGACCTGGTCCCCAGCTCAGCCTGGGATGGGAACAGTCTGCCCTCCCAGATCCTGGGGAAAGCCCCCATCACCTCCAGTCTGGATGGCTCAGGAGCTAGGAGTCCCAAAGCCAGGCCCCCAATTCTGCTAGAGACCCAACTCCTGCTGGGGGCCCCCAGCCCAGAGGGAAGAAAATAGATCAGACTTTGCATTGACAGCAAGAACAGTCAGGAAATCCCTCTCGGCTCCATCGACCCAGACTGGGGCCCGGACATGCACACACACATCAACGCCACCACATGAGGGCTGCCACCCACCACCAGGACCTGCCGGGCTACTGTCACGCCAGTGTATGCTCCTCGGTTCTTTGTCTCGTCACAACAAAAATTTGGAGTGACGGACACTGAAGCCCCCTCAGTGGGTCGCAGCTCTCGGAGGACAGACCGTGTTATAGCTCTTAAATAAATCAGTGTTACAGCTCTATTTATTTAGATAATAGCAGGAAAATCCATCTTCGAGGCGTGAGGGCACGTAGATCCAAAGACGCGAAGAGCGCCCCGTCGCGTGGGAGAGAGAGAGAGAGAAGAGCGCTTTGGCTCCTCTTTTTATACGTTTCTCTGTCCCTGGGCCTGTTCTATGCAAATTGGGCTTAGGCAGGAGCGTTGTTTGTTTTACCTGAGGTTCTCACTCCGGTCCTCGGACCTTCCTTTGTTCTATTTTCGGGCTTTCCCTTTCCAGGTCTTTTAGCCACTGCCCTTTTGGACTCCTTTTCCCTATTCTAACTACCTAACACTACTATCCCTCAAAGTAACTCGCAAGGTAGGTACTGTGATTACTCCTATTTTACAGAAGGACGCCAGGGCACAGGGAGGTTGAGGTGGCTTGCCCAAGGCCACATCTTAAGTCTGAGAAGCTGGGATTTAAGCCATCTATCTTCATTCAAGAAGACTGGCCACATGTGCCAATTCAGTTCCATTCACAGGACGTTCATTCACTGAGAATATAAAGCAGGCCCCGGGTTGGCACCAGTAAAGGCACAAGGATGGTTAAGACTCAGCTCTGCCTCCAAGGACTTCCTAGTCAGAGTGGAGGTGAGGGAATGAGGCAGAACAGAGAAGAGTCAAGACCACGGTGGCAAGGACGGTTGGGGAAGGGGTGGTCAGGGGAGGAAGGTAGGTGCAGGGCGATGGTTTCCTGGAGGTGGGCACATGTGAGCAGAGCCTGGAAGGATGGATGTCATTGTGGCCAGCAGAGATGGAGAGGGGCATTTGAGGCAAAGGGCCCAGCAGGAGCAAAAGAAGGTAGTGGGTAACATGTTCATCCGGGACATAGAGAGGAACCCAGACTGGCCAAAGCAATGGGAGATGAGACTGGTGGGAAGGAGGCTGAGGCCAGATCTAGGAGAGCCAAGTGCCAGAGTGAAAGGTCCAGCCTCGTTCTGAGTGGGGAAGACACAATTCATATTGGAGCAGAGAAGCTCCTGGATTCAGATGAGACAGTGTGATACATCCTATCAGCCATCGGTCCTCAGCCTTTTGGGGACCAGGGACCAGTTTCGTGGAAGACAATTTATCTCGACAGGACGGGAGGGTGGGAGCGGCAATGGTTTTGAGATGACTCAAGCACATTACATTTATTCTGCACTTTATTTCTATTATTATTACATCAGCCCCACCTCAGACCATCAGGCACTAGATCCCGGAGGTTGGAGACACCTGCTATAAGCCATGAGGAAGGCAGGGGGCTTCTCCAGAGGGCACTATAGGGTCAGAAGTGGGATAAGTCAACAAGGGGTCTGGAGCCAGATGTCAGAAACCGGTGAGGAAGGGACCTCAAGTTCCCATCCTGGACACAAACAGCACAGTTCCAAGCACACCAACAGAGATGCACAATGTGCACGCGCGCTCACGCACACATACACACACACACACGCTCAAATGCTCACACTCCCTTCCCCCAGCCTCATCCATGCCTTGGGGACAGAGTCTCAGCTGGGGCCAGGGAGAAAACCAGACCCCTCTGTGGGTACAGCATCTCTGCCAGGGCCTCCCTGAGAGGTGGGCTGAATCAACCCAGGACCCCCAACAGCTCCCCCAGACTCAGCTCAAACTGGCCCAGCTACATTCCTCAGCTAATCTCCCCAATCTGGCAGGCGGTTGCCTGAGCAACCGTCAGCCACAATTTGGGAAGGGAGGATGATGGTTTATCCACATCCGGCTGGGCTCTGGATGGGGTGATGTAAGGGGCAAAGCAACCTCTGCAAAAGGAATCAGAGTGTAGGAGGGGGTCTCCACCCCTCCATATGCATGTATTTCCATGTACAGACTCTGTGTGTGTGTGTGTGTGTGTGTGTGTGTGTGTGTGTGTGTGTGCAGGCACACACGTGCACACGGCGGTGAGAGTGTGTGATGGCCTGGTACTGACTTGTGAGCACTCGACTGGGAGGCAGGAGGCCTGGATCTAATTCCCGCTGAGCCTCTAACTCCCTGTGTGACCTTGGGTAGGTGGCTTGCCCTCTCTGAAGCCCCACTTGCTCACCTATGAAATGAGAATGAACATCTAGGTGAGTTCTAAGGCTGTTCCACCTCTAGAATTCTGATTCCATTTGTGCGAGCATGCATGTGGGCAAGAATAACTTGAGGGCAGAGAGATGCTACGGGGGACAGGTGTGTGAGGGGGAGCACGGATCTCCCAGCTCACAGGTGTGTGAGTCTCCCAGCAGTGTGCTGTGAAGTTGTGGGTATGTAGGCATTTGTTTACTTGCAGAGATATAGGGGTACAGTCAGCAGCAAGTGTGTACCTAAGGGGAGGTGAGCGTACGCGGTGGGTAGAGGCGAACGGTGCGTGTGTGTGCGTGTATGCCTGTGTGTGTGGGCACCACAAACATGGAAGCACCAGACTTCCTCCCCACCAGACAGGCAATGGTGCTCTGTGCCAACTACGGCTGCCAGCCAGCATCAGTGTTTTCCAAAGACCCTAGGTAAACAGAGTCTGTTTGCAATGAGATTTTTGTTCCCTTTGGTTTGTCAATAGAACATTCAGTTCCCAAGGGATGGCCCCAGGAGAAACAAAACTCCTCCCGACGGATTACAACTGTAGGGGCTGGCCTCATACCCTACCCCAGGCATAGCCCCAACCCTGGCCTGGGAAACTCAGATACAACCCCAAGATGACACTGGCTCATGCCATCATCTGAAGCCACTCCCCCTTTCTGGGTAGCCCAACACAACCCTGGAACCAACACAGATTCACCCTTGGACATTCTTGCCTAACCTAGCCCCATCCCGTGCTCTCCACCCCAACAACAGCTCCATCTCAGGCCTGTCTAACCTCCACCTCCTCCCTTCTTGAGTTCTCTTTTGCCTTTGAACACCATCCCCAAGCCCTGTGCATAGTAGAATACCAACTAAGGCTGGACTTACTGACCGCACCATCCCAGCCGGTTCCTTTTTCTCTGATTTATTTTTAATTGGAGGATAACTGCTTTACAAAGTTGTGTTGCTTTCTGCTGTACAACAACATGAATCAGTCATAAATATACATATTAATACATCCCCTCCCTCTCGAATCTGCCTCCCACCCCCCATCTGACCCCTCTAGGTCGTCACAGAGCACCAGGCTGAGCTCCCTGTGTTATAGAGCAACGTCCCCCTAGCTATCAATTTTACACATGGTGATTTATATATTTCAATGCTATTCTCTCAGCTCATCCCACCCTCTCCTTCCTCTACTGAGTCCACAAGTCCACCCTCTACATCTGTGTCTCTATTCTTGCCCTGAGGATAGGTTCGTCAGTACCATTATTCTAGATTCCATATATATACATCAATATAAGATATTTATTTTTCTCTTTCTGACTTACTTTACTCTCGTATAACAGGCTCTAGATTCATCCACCCCAGTTCAACTGACTCAAATTTGTTCCATTTTATGGCTGACTAATATCTCATTGGAAAAGACTCTGGGAATGATTGAACAGAGGAGAAGAAGGGGATGACAGAGGATGAGATGGTTGGATGACATCACTGACTCAATGGACATGAGCTTTAGCAAGCTCCGGGAGTTGGTGATGGACAGGGAAGCCTGGCATGCTACAGTACATGGGATCGCAGAGTCGGACATGACTGAGCGACTGAACTGAATATTCCATTTTATATAAATATCAAAACTTCTTCTGATCCTGACCAACCCCACCCAGACTCAAAGACCATGACTCCAGTCCAGAAACCTGGCCCGGCCCACTTTACTGCTCTCTTGGCCCAGATCAACACAGCCAGACCTCAGCTGGGGCTCCCTGGCGCCGCTCTCCAGAGCCCTAAATAATTGGTGATCGATTAATCAAGGGCAGGACTGGCAGCAACATGCCCACTTTCTAATCACACAGCATCCAGCAGAGCTGCAGCCAGGAAGATTACCCAGGGCCAGGCCACAGGGTGAGAAAGCTGAGCTTTACCCCCTACCGAGCCAATACAGAACCCAACAGTGCCAGCATCCTTCCATCTTTACTGAGAAGAGAAGGAAGTCAGCTACAGCAGAGGAAACGTCGGCCACACCGACTCCCCAGCTCCTGGATCAAAAGCACAGCAAGCCCCAAAATTAACAGCAGGGCTGTCATATTGTTCATGCAAGGGGAAGAAATGAAATTAAAAGACGCTTGCTCCTTGGAAGAAAAGCTATGACCAACCTAGACAGCATATTAAAAAGCAGAGACATTACTTTGCCAACAAAGTTCTGTCTAGTCAAGGCTATGGTTTTTCTGGTAGTCATGTACGGATGTGAGAGTTGGACTATAAAGAAAGCTGAGCACTGAAGAATTGATGCTTTTGAACTATGATGTTGGAGAAGACTCTTGAGAGTCCCTTGGACTGTAATGAGATCCAATCAGTCCATCCTAAGGGAAATCAGTTCTGAATATCCATTGGAAGGACTGATGCTGAAGCTGAAACTCCAATACTTTGGCCACCTGATGTGAACTGACTCACTGGAAAACACCCTGATGCTGAGAAAGATTGAAGGCAGGAGGAGAAGGGGATGACAGAGGATGAGATGGTTGGATAGCATCACCAGCTCAATAGGCATGAGTTTGAGTAAGCTCCGGGAGCTGGTGATGGACAGGGAAGCTTGGCTGCAGCCGATGGGGTCGCAAAGAGTCAGACACGACTGAGCGACTGAACTGAACTGAAGGGGAAGACATGGGGCAAGGCTGGACTCCAGAGGCAAAGGGCTGAAGGGAGGGCTGTTCTGTGCAGAGGTTCAGTAGACAAAGAGTCCATGGACTCCGGTAGTACAGACACCCTGTGTCACAGAAAACCACAGTGCAGTCCAGTGCCTAAGACCCCACCCTTCCTATGCAGGGGATATGGGTTTGATCCCTGGTCAGAGAACTAAGACCCCACATGCCACGTGGCATGGCCAAAATATTTTAAAGTAATTTATTTAAGTGCAGAGTAGAGAGGCAGAGGGCTGTGCATGAACACGTGCAGTGCAAAGACATGGATTTCTAATGGTCCCATGGAGAGAGCGGGCTACGTGACCCCAGTGTGGGTGTTGGGGTGCAGTGCAGCAGTTCCACGCTGCGCCGAGGCGGAATGCAGTTACAGAGGGCACGGGGGCACAGCCAGGGTGCACAGGCCTCACACGGCACCAGACACAGCACAGCAGGACTGGCCGGTGCCATGACGCAGTGGAGAGGTGCCCCATCCATCGTGCCCATGACCCAGTGCTGCTCGGACGTAGGGTGCACCAGTGAGCAACTTAGGGTTACACTGGGCTGGCACTGGGCCCCAAGGGATAGGTGTATAGAAGAACACCAAGGGGGTCCGCCCAAGCTTCACTAGGCTTGGCACATAACAGGCGATCCATGAATTCTCACCCAAAGGATATCTAGAGGAGGCAGGCTTAACACAGAGAGATTTGGCAAAGAGAAGGACATTGTGCAGTGCAAAAGGAAGTGCTGGGTGCTCCACACAGTCCCAAGGAGCACAGAAAGGGTAGACTCGAGAGCAGGGCGAGAAAGTGGCACCGAAATGCAATGTCGTGAAGACACCGGGTGGAACAGGGAATTCGGTGCAAATGCTCTGGATCTTGAAACCCAGTAGAGCGCCCGAACAGGTGACCAGGTACAGTGCAAGGCAGAGGCCCAGGGCAGTGAAGTCGTGCAGGGCACAGGTGCATCACCAGGTGCTTGCAAAGGTAATGCAGGTAAAAACCCACACCAGTCCAGAGCCCAGCAAAGTGGCCTCGAGCTGCAGTTTCACTCCCAACTTCAGGCAGCATACAGTGGGAGCCAGAGGAAACCTGCAGTGAAGCTGCTTGAAGCAAAGACATGGCTCATCTGGGGCTGCCTACAGAACCCCAGGAAGGACAGCGGCTGACACCTCAGTGGCTCTACAGGGAAAGGCCGAAATAACACAGGGGCAGCGTTAGAGCAGCAGTGAGGCAGGGCGCAGGGCCGGGCCAGGAGAAGGTGCAGCGCAGTGAAGCAACGCGACAGACGTGCCGTGCCGGCAAGGGATGCTGTCTGGGACAGCAGGACGGGGGACCGCAGACAGGCTGTTCCCGCCCATCCCCGATGCAGGACAGATGCCCACGGCGACCATGCAGCGCCTACAGAGGCCATGTGATGCAGAGGCAGTGTCGTGGTAGCGCGCCATCTGTGGGCACAGTGCAGGGATGTGTGGCCAGGGACCATGCCCGATTCCAGGAGAGGCCACAAGCCTGACACACACCGTCGCCCGACAGTCACGCAGCACAGGAGACACAGAAGAGAGCCGCAGAGACACAAAAGGCAGCACAACGACAGCGCACAGCCCAGCGGGACCCCGCAGATGGAGCGAACAGACACGCACGCAAGTCCACACAGTCCATGCAGCGCAGAAACTCAGAGTGCAGCCACGCAGCGTAGGGCTGAGATGCAGAGCAGTGCATGGATGAATCCAGTGGCCCAGCCCTGAGGAGATGGGTCCAGGAGCCCCAGAGAGCACACAGCCAGAGCAGTCCAGGGCTGTGATGCAGGGCAGTTTTTAGCGTGGGGTCAAGAGGTGGCACATGCCTCCCATGATGATCTGGACAGCAGGGGAGCCCAGACCCCAGAAAACCCTTGCGTCTACAGCTCTGCCAGGCTGGGTTGGCCACCCTACAGGTTGGGGGCTGAGGCCCAATCCACCCTGTGGGCTTCCCCCTCTCACATCTCCCATCCCCAGCATCTTCCACCCCACTGACTCTCCAAGGGCACAGGATGAAGCCACCACCACTCATGGGGCGGGCAGCCAGAACTGAGCACATGGTCCAGGTATTTCTATCTGAGCAGGGCCCCAGCGCGCTGGCAGGCGAACAATGAGTTCAGATTGTGCTGAAAAGCTTTTGGACAATTAAAGCACATCCCCTGGCCCCCAGCCCAGGGCTGGGCAGTGCGGGGCAGGAGGAGAGAGAGACAGAGAGGGACACCTATTGGATTAGGCCCTGGCACCGGGTGGGTGGGAAGTGGGATGAACAGGGAGGGAAGCAGGTGAGAGGCTTCCCAGACCCAGTGAACCTGGATCCTCCTTCCAGCAGCCCCGCCACCATCCCCGCCCCCCAAGCCTGGATTTCATCAGAAGCCAAACACAAGCTCTTCTGAGCACATAGGATGCTGTGCCACATACACACACACTTAATAACAGTTTAGCACACCCAGGGCTTACCACATGCCAGAACCTGTTCTAAACTACATACGTATGTGTATAAAAGGCATCCTCACTGCAGTCCCATGCAGTATGTTCCATTATCATCTCTCCTCTCACAGATGAGAACACTAAAGGGTCAGAGAGGTCAAGCAACTTGCCCAAGGGATACGTGGCTAGCAGTGGGACAGCCAGGATCAGAACCTAGATGGTGTGGTTCCTAAGCCACACTTCACCACTACACTCTAGGTGCACACACACACACGCAGAAACACCCACATGCACACATCCTGAGCAATGTATGGCCCACCCTCTCAGTTGAGATCCCCCTATCCTGTCCAAATAGGTTTCTGATACTTTCCAGTTGTCACCTTTTGTCCCTCAGCTGTCCCACTTTCCCTTCTAGCCATCCCCCATCTATTCCCCCACCCTCAGTTGTCCCCCCAACACCACCTGTCCCCTCATTCCCAGCTGTCCCCATCCCCCCGATATAGCTTTATTGCAGGTTATCTCCCATCCCCCCTCATGCTTCCCCACCCCACAGCTGTCATTCCATCCCTGGCTGTGATCTTGCCCATCAAATATCTCAACACGCCTTCCCAATTTCCCTCTCCCAATCCTTCCTCCCCTCCCCTATGCGTACATGTGTGCATGCTCAGCAGTTTCAGTCGTGTCCAACTCTTTGCAACCCTATGGACTGTAGCCTGCCAGGCTCCTCTGTCCATCGGATTCTCCAGGCAAGTGGGTTGCCATTCTCCTCTCTAGGGGACCTTCCTGACCCAGGGATAGAACCCACATCTCCTGCGTCTTCTGCATCCCGGGCGAATTCTTCACCACTGACCCAGCCCTTCCTCCCAGCCTAGTGGGGAAGGAGATGGGAAAGGCCGCAGCCCACTGAATCACGTGCACTGTGGGAGAAACCTGGTCAACCATGCCAGAAAGGGTCTGAGAGGGCTTCCCTGGGGAAGTGACATCAGAGCTGGACTCTGAAAGCTGAGCAAGAAGGCAGGCTTCCAGGAACTGAGGCAGGTGGGAAGGACATTCTTGGCAGAAGGCACAGCATGTGCAAAAGTAGAGAGGTGTGAAAGGGCCTGGCGGGTTCTGGGATCAACACTGGCCTGGTGAGCCTGGAGCCAAAGGCGGACAGGGAGGAGTGGGGTCAGGGGAGGAGAGGTATAAACACAAAGCCATCATGGAGAGCAGGGACTGGGTCGTACGGGGTCTCCTCTGCCATCTCAGGCTTTGGCCCCTGGGCGCTGGAGAGCCTTCAGCTTAGAGCAAGGGAGTGGCAGCATCCTATGTCTGCCTGAGAGGCCATTCAGATCCCAGGATGATAGAAGCAGGCAGACGGCAGAACGGAGACCAAGGAGAGGGCCGCTACAATGGGCCAAGCATGGAATGAAGGGGCTGCAGAGAAGGGGATGTGGATTCAGAAAAGCCTTCTTCAGGGGCCACAAAGTGACAGTCCGTCCACTTGGTGAGGTGTCCAGGCCTCACTAAAGATGCTGTAGGCCTTGCACCTCTAGACCAGCAATGTACATGGAGTTTTTTGCTGTGAAGGAGATGCTCTTGACCAATACACAGCCTGACCAATACAATAGTTACTAGCAAGAGGCGACTCTTGAGGACTCAAAATCTGGGGGGTGAGACTGAGCGACTGAATGTTTATTTAAATTAAAATCTAATAGCCAGGGACTTGCCTGCTGGTTCAGTAGTTGAGAATCTGCCTTCCAATGCAGAGAATGTGTGTTCAATCTCTGCTTGGGGAATTAAGATTTCACATGCCCTGGAGCAACTAGAGAAATCAGCACCAGGCAACTAGAGAGAAGCCCTCAAGCCACGATGAAGAGCCTGTGCACCAAAACAAAGACCCAGTGTAGACAAAAAATAAGCAAACTAACAGCCGCCTACGAAGAAGCAGCCACCAAACTGGAGAGTGCAGGTGGAGAACGTTTCCACCATTTGATAAAGTTCTAGTGACCATCCATTGAGAAGCAGAACCGCAGGGGCTTCCTCCAGAGGGCCCTGGCACTGGCGACTGTCTGAAGATCAGGAGGTCGGCCCCCTGGAAGGCAGCATCACAGGCTGGGTGGGCACAGGCCCAGGCCCTGGTCCACAACAGGGCACAACCACACAGGACCCTCCCCACCCAAACACGCACACCCCTTTCCTGGAGATGCAGACACCTAAATATACACCTAGACACACAGACCACAGAGCACCCTACAGCCAAGCCCACCAACACCCCATTGCTAGATACATAGATACCCCAGACCCAGACACGTGAGTACCCACATCCAGGCATCTGGGCAGCCCCACAGCCGGGCACAAGGCAGCTACAGTCCCCCACACCCATTAACCTGAGGGCTCCCAGTCACCGGGGTACACCCACCTCCGGATCCAGAGACACTGGGATATTCTTATTGACACACCCTGATCCTCCCACATCTGGGTCCTGGGACACCCACGCCCAGATCCTGAGACGTCACCCACCCAAAGAGCTCTGCACCCAAACTCCAGGGATCTGACACATGGATACCCGGACATCCAGCATCAGGCTCCCCAGGATCAGAGCAGCTGGTCGCCTCTCAACTCGGAATTCAGATCCTGCCACACAGGGTGACCAGATGGCCAGACCCCCTGAGAAGCCATACATATGTCCTGTGTCCCAGGCTATGATCATACAATCACAGCCACACATACACACACATTCTGACTGTCCAGATGTCAGGGTGACACCCACACACACCTCCCCCGCCCCCGCCCAAACCCCACCTGCAGGGTCACCACGGGGAGCAGCACTCCCCGATTCCTGGGTTCAGGGGCAGCCAGGACAGAGGCTGAGAGGAGGACAGAGGATTGAGGGAACACCCGCCCTCCCCCCACAGGGCCCTCCCCCTCCTCCCCAGACGAGACGCTCAGTGACGGTTGGGACTCTGATGCGTCTCACCAACTGCCGAGCCTCCAGGACAAAGAGCTGAGACCAGGAGTGACAACAGACCCTGCTAGCCGCTGGGGGGCAAGGGTGATTGTAGGAGAGGGGGCGGCGGACAGCGGCGGGGGGCAGGGGGCTGCCCGGCAGGGAGATGACCTCTCCAAATCCCAGTTCCCAGATGACACTCTCTGTGTGGCCTTTTCATACAACACCATCCCCCCCCCCCCCACCAGCAGAATTTTCCAGATTCCTGGAGGGAAACCTATTTCTTCAATCTCTACTTTCAGTGGAGTTGGTGCGCCCCCATCTGGCATCTCCAGCTCAGAACTTGACCCCCTGGACGTCACTCATTCTTTCCTGCCTGGTGTATTTACTCATCAGGAGTGGGCCAGGCCTTGAACCTAGCAGTTAAGATCCAAAAGTGAGCTAAATACCCAGTCCCTATCCCCACAGAGCTTAAGGTCTCTAAGGGAGAAAGGACCAATAAACTGTAATTACAATAATTACAGTGCTATGAAAAATCCAATCAACCCCCTCCTCCCTTCTTGGACTAGAAGAGGGAGGAACCAAGGAAGGCTTCAGAGAGGAGGTGATGTCTAAACTAAAACCTGGAGGAGCAGGAATTTACTCAGTAAGGAGGTGGAGTTAGAGAGTTCTAACTCAGTTTGTCCAAAGGCCCAGAGAGAAGATGGAGGGCAATGGGCATTTAGTGGGTATTGGGAGATGGGTTAAACTGGTCAGAACATAGGATGCAAGGCAAAGAGCACAAAGGTGATGGGACTGGACAGGGAGGCAGGGGTCAGAGCAGGCAAGAGGACCTGGGGAAGAGACTTAACTGGGAGGTAATTGTGAGCTTTCAAAAGGTTTCAAACCAGGCTTTCAAATGTGTTTTAGGAAGATCCCTGACACTATGGAGGGAAGGGTGAAGGAGGAGGCTGGAGCCTGCCTGCACATGCAAGATGGGTAAGGATGGAGAGAAGGGGACAGATGAGAGAGATCCTGAGACAGCATAAGGGTCGGGTGCATCAGGATACAGGAGAACAACTTTGAGGAGGGAAGGGTTTTGAAAGAAAAAAGAGGGCACAAGGCTGCCCCAACAACTCTAGCTAGCCCAGTCCTGCATGACCAGCCACCCACCACCCTGGTCTGGCTTAGCTGATGAAAGCAGGGCAGGACGGCGGCACACCCGGAACAAGCAGGGCATCCACCCTGGATTGTCCCTGGCACCAGAGCCGCCCAGGAGCTCAGTACCCCCCACTCTGGCCACTCTCACGTCTTCCTGCTGAGTCCCTCCCCCACCCCAGGGAGAAGTGCCAGATGCCCAGACAAGCCTTTATTGCCCAACCTGAAACCACTGGGCAGCCTCTCCCTCATTCCTGCTGTCCACAGCGCCAGCAACCAAAAGGACAAAATGAGCTAGAACGCAATGGAATAAATTACTGCCAGATTTGCATGGCTCAGAGACATCACCACCCACCCTTTGGAGGGAGGGGGGACTCAGGAGGCCCTTTCAGGGAGCTGGGCTGACTCAAACCAGTTCGGGGACGTGGGGAGATCATATCCCTTCTACTCAGGGCTTCTGAATGAAGCTCAACAGTAATAGCTACAGGTGTCAGGAACTGTGGAAGAGACGTGACTTGCCCAAGGACATGAGGACAGCAAGTGGCAGAGGCAAGTTTGAACCCAGGTGCCCCTGGCTGCAAATCACAGCCTCTGGGGCTTTGCAGCCATCCTCAAAACCGTCTTTTGTTCCTTGGCACTCACAGACAGGCTTACTTTGCAATCTACCAAGTACCATACACCTTTATCATGAAGCCCGTGGGACAGAGCAGAAAACCGGGGCCCCAGGAATGGAAGCAACTGGTTCAAGATCTCAGTCCTCAACCTCAGCCGTGGACAGTCCCCTCTGTTATAAGAGGGGGGGGCCACATCTGAGGGTTCTCAGAATCAAGGTGATGGAGGTAGAGATGGGAGAGTGTGTAGTACCCTCGGCTTGATCTCAGGGAGGGGGAGGGGGCAAAGTAGCTGCAGGACAGAGGTAAGGGCTGGGGGAAGATAAGGAGGGAGGTCGCCTTAGGAGTCCTCTGGCGCTCAGGTGTCAAAGCTAAAGCTGTGCGCGATGGCCTGGGGCCGCAGGGTCCGGCTGACCTTAGAGTCAGCGGCGGAAGAGGCCGCGGGCACCCTGGGAGCTCCGCCCGAAGAGGCCGGAGGGGGCGGCAGGGCAGCAAATGCGATCCGGAGAGGCCAGTTCTCGGAGACCGGCGGCCTGAAGGAGGCTCCCTGGGGCCGAGGTGGCTCTGCCTGTGTCTCGGCTCGGAAACCCGTCTGGGGCGTCTCCCCGTTACTCGGGCGCCCGGGGTACCAGACTGGAGCCGCCCAACCAGAGGGGGCGGGGATGCTGAGGCCGCCGGGAGGGGACAAGCCACCCCCGCCCCAGAAAGGCCATCAGACGCAACTCCGCAGGAGAGGGCCCCCAGTGTGGCATCCCAGGCCTCCGGGTAGGATCGGGGGTGGGGGAGGCGGGGACAGACACATGAACACACACAGCCGCCGCCGATACACGGTCCACAGCACATACGGATATACAGCCACAGCTCTGGATACACACATTCAGAAACGCGATCACACGTACAACTTCACACACAGACACACACACACAACACACCTCCGAAAGACTCCACTCTCCGAAACACACTCAGAGAGACAGCGCGGTCACACGGCACCCAGAAGCACCGAGACACACGCTCACACGCGTACACTCACACCCCGCCGTCCCTGCCAGCCGGGAGGCCGCACAAAGTTGCGGAGTCGACGGAGGAGGGTGTCCCAGGAGACCCCGGCGTCCGCGGCGCCTCCCGCGCGCAACCAGAGGGGGCGCCGTCCGGCCGCCCAGAGCCAGGCCCGGCCCACCCGGACGCACCCCCCACCCCGCCCCGCCGCCTGGGTGCAGCCGCGGCCCGGTCCCCGCACGATCGCCCGGCCGCACGGCCCTCCCCTCCCACCGGCCCCGGCGCGCCCGGCGGCCGCCCCCTACCCCGCGCTGGGCCCTCCGGGCCCCGGCCCCGGCGCCCCGCAGACCCGGCGCCGTCTCGGATCCGCCACCAGCCAGCGCCGCGCTGAACTTGCGAAACAACAAACAGCCCGACATGTCGGAGTCGGCGGCCGCCGGGCCCCCATCCCTCGCTGCCAAGCCTCAGGCCCGGCCCGACCGGGGAGGCAACGGGGCGCCGCCAGGACAACTTGTTCCGGGGCCCGCGCGCCCCACGCGCACACCCGAGGGACACACACACAACACAACCTGCACCGCCCCCTCGGGCGGCCCCGGGGCACACACTCAGCCGTGGCCCAGGCGCGGACCACACTCGCAACATTCCTGGACACGCAGCCAGCTTGCACGAACACACTCACATCCGCTCCAGACACGCTCCTACACACGCATTCCCGGCACACTCGGCATTCACTGGGACCCACGCAGCCCCCGGCGGAGCACACCACCGGCCCCAGACACACGTACACATCGCGCACACGGCGCGCGGACACACTCGTTCCGGACCCGTTCCCACGCCTTCACACACGTACACGGATCTCACAAGCACACACATCGCACACGCGTCCTCTGCTCCACACGCGGGCAGAATTCACAGAGCACTCTTCGCCACACGCAGAACACAAAACACAGAAGCCATTCTCGGACACACAACAAACAGCACTCCGGGCTAGGGCACACACAGATGCCCACAAACGCAACACATCAGCCGAGGCAACTCCTGCCACACAACCGAACTCGGATGGACACACAACAGACATAAAATCCTACTTGGCCCCACACACACACTACACAGAGGCAGACACTCGGCGCACACCCCATGCCTTGATGCACACAACATTCACCCCAACATACTCGTGGACACACAGCACACACAGCACCTTTTCTTGCACATCCTCAGGACACATTCGCAGGCACACAACCCGCTGAGCACACGATCAACACTCAAGACACACCGGGAGCAAGCTCGCCACGTCCGGTCACCCAACACTCCCACTTTCTTTCGAGATACGCCACCGGCGCCGGGGCTCGGCGGGGCAAACTGGGTCCGACCGACTCGCGCTTACCTGCCGGAGTCTCGGTCTCGGGTGCGCAGAGCTGGAAGGTGAGCGCCAGGACGAGAGCCTGGGCGCGGGCCATGGTGCGCCGCCGCCTGCCCCGGGGCCCGGCGCGGGGGGGGCGCCGCCGCCGCCGGAGCCCGAGCCGAGCCCAAAGCGAGCCAGAGCCGGAGCGAAGCGGCGCGGCGCCGAGCGGGACTGGCGCCGAGTCCAGAGCGGGAGCCCAAGCAAGCGGGGCGCTGACGTCAGGCTCGGCGGCGCGTTCTCGGTCTCGAGGCGCCCCCTACTGGCAGCCGCGCGCGCCCCTGCCCAGTCCCGTCGCCCGCGGCCCTGACGCGCCCCGCCCCCACTCCCGGACCCCTGCCTGGCGGTCCCGGGCTGGGCCTGGATTCCCACCCACCTCTGAACCCACCCGGAACCGACATTCTTAGGTGAGCAGATCCACTCCTCTGCTCATTGCTCGTGCCTCGCTCGCACACAGCTCTCCGAGACCGAGAGCCAGGGACACAGAGCCTCTCGGTCCTACCCAATGCTTGAATCCCCTCTACTTCGATCCCTTTCAGTGAGCATCCATACTTATCTCCAAGGACAGGGAGCTCATCACCTACCAAGGGTAAGTGATGGGGTCTTGGAAACGCTAGCTTTTAGAGCTGTTCGTAGTATTCCTTTCAGTTCAGTTCAGTTCAGTAGCTCAGTCGTGTCCAACTCTTTGCAAGCCCATGGACTGCTGCACGCCAGACCTCCCTGTCCATCACCAACTCCCAGAGTTTACTCAAACTCATGTCCAGTGAGTGGTGATGCCCAACCATTTCATCATCCTCTGTCTTCCCCTTCTCCTCCCGCCTTCAATCTTTCTCAGCATCAGAGTCTTTTCCAGTGAGTCAGTTCTTCGCATCAGGTGGCCAAAGTATTGGAGTTTCAGCTTCAGCATCAGTCCTTCCAATGAATATTTAGGACTGATTTCCTTTAGAATGGACTGGTTGGATCTCTTTGCAGTCCAAGGGACTCTCAAGAATCTTCTCCAGCACCACAGTTCAAAAGCATCAATTCTTCAACGCTCAACTTTCTTTACAGTCCAACTCTCACATCCGTACATGACTACTGGAAAAACCATAGCTTTGACTAGATGGACTTTTGTTGGCCTTTATCATCCTTTTAATGTCCATGGGATCTGTAGTGATGTCCCCCCTTTAATTTCTGGTATTAGTAATCTGTGTCCTTTCTCTTCTTTTCCTAGTCTGGCTAGAGACTTATCGATTTATTAATCTTTTCAAAGAAGCAGCTTTTGGTTTGGTTGATTTTTCTCTATTGATTTCCTATTTTTCATTTCACTGATTTCAGCTCTAATTTTTATTATTTTCCTGCTTCCCTGACATTCGATTTGCTCTTCTGTTTCTAGTTTCTTAAGGCAGAAATTTAGATGATTAATTGCAGATCTTTTTCTTTTCTCATAATGCATTCAGTGCTATAAATTTCCCTCTATGCACTGCTTACCCAGCATCCCACAAATTTTGAAAAGTTGTGTTTTCATTTTCATTTAGTTTTCATTTATTAATATGTCAAAAAATTTAAATTCCTCTTGAGATTTCTTTGACCCATGTGTTTTTTAGAAGTATGTTATTTAATCTCCAAGTATTTGGGGATTTTTCAACTCTCTGTTATTATTTCTAGTTTAATTCCACTATGATCTGAGAGCAATCACTGTATGATTCTTTTCTTTCAAGTTTGTTAAGTTGTGTTTTATGGTCCAGTAGGTGGTCTCTCTTGGTAAAAATTCCATGTGATCTTGGGAAGATTGTGTACTCTGCTGTTGTTGGATGAAGTAGTCTTTATTTATTTAGTTGCGGCATGTGGGATCTAGTTCCCTGACCAGAGATCAAACCCTGGCCACCTGCACTGGGAACTCAGAGTCTTAGCCCCCAATCCATCAGGAAAGTCCCTGAAGTAGTTTTTAGATGACCTTTATCTTTAGTTGATTGATGGTGTTGTGGAGTTTAATTATGTCTTCCCTGAGTTTCTGCCTGCTGGACATGTTTATTTCTGAGCGAGAGCTGTTGAAGTCTCCAGCTGTAATAATGGATTCAGCTATTTCTTCTTGCTATGCTGGCTGGCTTTTAAAAAGTTCTTTCTCGTCATGCCATGAAATCTACCCCCCTCACTGACTCCCATTGATTCTAGTCTATCTCCAGGCTACACAGGTTAAGTACATTTGGGCCTCTGCCCAGTATAAACCTGTGTGTAGTGACTACAAACTAGTTGTCCATTTCTACGTAAGACCAGGTACCTTCTATGTGTTTCACCTGTATGGACTCATTTAATCTTTACCACTATTTTTCCCATGACACAGTTGAGAAAATTAAGGTACAGAGAGAGAAAGTGACTTTTCCGAGATTACCTGTAGTATGCAGCAGCTCTGACACTTGAATCAAAGACTTCTGGTTTGAATTGAATAGAAGCTGAGGCCTGTCTCCGTATGGAGCAAATCAGCAAACACTAGATACCAATTTATCTGTCCAACAGTTACTCTAAGCCAAGTGAAGATATAAGACAGATAAAAATCCCTACCCTCATGGAGCTTATATTCCAATGCAAAGACAAGGACAATAAACAACCAAAAAAAAAAAAAAAGCAAATTCTCTGGTGTGTGAGACAGTAGTATACTGGAGAAATGGGGGAGATGGGACCTCCCTGGTGGTCCAGTGATTAAGAATCCATCTGCCCTGTATAATGGGCTCCAGTTTCATCCATCTCATCAGAACTGATTCAAATGAATTCTTTTTAATGGCTGAGTAATATTCCATGGTGTATATGTACCACAGCTTCCTCATCCATTCGTCTGCTGATGGGCATCTGGGTTGCTTCCATGTCCTGGCTATTATAAACAGTGCTGCGATGAACATTGGGGTGCATGTGTCTCTTTCTGATCTGGTTTCCTTAAAGTAATTAGCCTCCAACTAATAAAAATTAAAAAAAAAAAAAAAAAAGAATCCATCTGCCAATACAAGAGACATGGGTTCATTCCCTAGTCCAGGAAGATCCCACATGCCAAGGAGCAACTAAGCCTGTGCACCACAATTGCTGAGAGTGCGAGCTGCAAGTACTGTGACCAAGCACGTCGGGCCTGTGCTCTCAACAGGAGAAGCCTCTGCAATCAGAAGCCGGCGCGCCGCATTGAAGAGTAAGCCCCCGCTCACTGCAGCTAGAGAAAGCACACGTGCATCAATGAAGACCCAGCACAGCCATCATAAATCAAAGAAAGAAATGGAGAGAAACGGCAGGGGAAAGGGGATTCTTGCCGTTTTAAATGGAGGCGCCTACTCTTACGGCATATTCATCGTCTGTCTGCAGCTTTGGAACACGAGCTCCCTAAGGCCACGGACTCTGTCTTACATCCCACTGCTTGGTGTCTGGCCTATAGTCAGCACTCAAGAAATATTGAATGGATGAACGCATGCAGACACGGTTCTTGCCTTCATGAAGCTTACATTTTCCCGGGAGAGACCAACAGCAAACACACAGAGAAGAGACAGAAAGGACCATCCAGAAAAGGAAACTCAAGGAGAAAAATCTGATGAAAAAGAAGAAGCAACCAGGGGTGCTGCCGCAGAGGACAGTTGCAGAAGCCCCATGGCAGGAGTTTACCGCTAATCCCATTTTGGGGGGATGTGGAAACCGAGAAAAGCAGAAAAGCTTTTTGGGTGTCTCAGAAAGCATAAGACACTTGCCCAAGGTCACACAGCTAATAGTGGTGGATCCAGAGCTCAGACCTAGGTCAGACTGATTCCACAGCCCACTTTGTGCAGAGGAAGACTATGGGCAGAGACTGAGTGGAAGGAGAAAAGGACACAAGTAACAGATGGACAGATAAAAAGAGAACATTCTGCTCCACTTGAAAAAGACCACAGGCTTCTCTAATCCTTGAGAGAAGAAGGAAGGGACACTGAAAGTCTTGACCTGAAGTGACAAGCCCAAATCTAGGGAAAAGGAGATGCTACCACCGACAGGCTCAGGCCATGAGGAAATTCAATTACTTTCAACTCATGGAATATTCATGATACCTAACCTGTGCCAGGCCCCATATTGGGTGCTGGTGTCATGGAGATACACTAAACGTGGCCCTACTCTTGCCTGGAGGGGGAAATGGGCACATAAATAAATAAAAGACCATGTCCTAAAGGTCATAACACCAGCCCAAAGAAAACACAAAGGCACCAGAATTGACTCAGCCTGGGGGGGTTTGGGAAACAACATCAAAGAAGTGATACCTGAACCTGGAGTTTCCTAGATAGGCAATGCAGGGAAGAGCACTTCAGGCAGAAGGAACAGCCTGAATAAGGGCACAAGACATGGAAGTACTGGGAAAGCTTGGTGTCAGGTATGGTTGCATCGTAGTCTCTGCATGGTCCAACAGCAGAAAATAAAGACAGTGTGGGAGTCGAGGGACAAAGGGTCTCGAATGTAAGACCAGGACAATTGGATCTGGTCCCCTCAATCAGTGGTTCTCAAATGGTGCCCCTGAAGAAGCCCAAATGTTCCTCAAGTCAAGCTGAGGGATGCTACACATGAATTAAAACCACAGTCACGTTTTTATCTTTTTTCCTAATATTTATTTATTTGTTTATCATGGGGGATCTTTTAGTTGCAGCACTCAAATTCTTAACTGTGGCATGTGGGAACTTAAAATTCCCTGACCAGAGATTGAACCCAGGCCCCCTGCATTGGGAGTGCAGAGTCTTAGCCACTGGACCACCAGGGAAGTCCCAGTCATGTTTTTCTAACTCGCAAGAAGGTAGATTAATTACAATGAGTAGAAATTTTTTGTTGTTATTTTAAGGTGTTTTTCCTCCATCTGTTTTTTTGAAGATTTTAGAACATGTCAGTAGTGTGAGAGAATGATAAAATTAGCATAGAACTATAGTTTTGTTTACAAGTTTAAGTTTAATATATCAATAGTTCACAGTTTTATAATACAAAGAACTGTAGCTTCTGGTTCTCCCTGAGTATTGAGGAATCATGGAAGGATTTTAAGCAAGGGAACAACAAAATCTGGTCTTTCTCTTAAAAAAAGAAAGCAATTCTGGAGGCCCGAGAAAGAAGGAAATGGAGAGAGAAGGGAGAGGATTTCAATTAGGAAGAAGATTGTTGACATAGTTCAAACAAGAGCTGATGTCCTGGGCCAAAAATGAGGGCTATCATGATGGACAGGAGACCACGTCCAGCCCCCAAAGAGGAAGACCGGCTGAGTGAGTCTGGGTGACTCTCCAGGCTTCCTGGATGAGCTGCTCAGGGAATTCAGAGGAACCAGTTTCATAAAGAAGATAAAATCAACAGCTCAATGTCACCTAGGGAGTCTTCCAACAGAAATAGAACTGTGGGTCACTGTGAAAACAGAAGATAGGCAAGACTGGGTGTGTGTGTGTGCGTGTGTGTGTGTGTGTGTGTGTGTGTGTGTGTGTGTACTGTGGGACCAAGTCCTCCTCCCGCTATGTTCTCTAATAATAAAAATAAGTAGGGGCTTCTCTGGTAGTCTAGTGGTTAATAATCTAAGTCCAGTGGTTAAGAATCCACCTGCCAATGCAGGGGACAAGGGTTCAATCCCTGGCCCAGGAAGATTCCTCATGTGGTAAAGCAACCAAGCCTGTGTAACACAACAGTTTAGCACACGAACCGCATCTACTGAGGCCCACGCACCTAGAGCCTGTGCTCCACAAAAATAAAAGAAGCCACCACAACGGGAAGCCCAAGCACTGCAATAAAGAATAACCCCTGCTCACCACAACTGGAGAAAGCCTGAGCACAGCAAAAGAGATCCTATGCAGCCAAAAATAAGTAAATAAATAAATAACTTTGTTTAAAGTACAAACACTTTTGAGCATGTACTGTAAGCCAGTCTGGGTGTTTTACAGATGATATTTCTCATTTAATCTTTACAATAACCCCTGATAACAGTTAGCAAATGCTTTCATGCCAAACATTGTGTTAAGTAGTTCACATAAATAGTAGCTCACAATCATCTTGAATCAGATTATTTCCTTCATTTTAAGGATAAGGAAATGGAGACACAGAGAGACCAGGGGACTTGTCCAAAATCAAATGGCCAAACAGTGGCAGAGCCAGGACTCAAAGCCAGGTTTGCCAGAATGCAGCATGTTCGGCCTTTGACCTGACACTTTCTTTTCCTCCTCATAGGAAAGGCTCTAAATTGGCAATTTTGAGGTCAATAAAACCCAATGAAAGGAATTCTTCCTTATCCTTTTAAGTCCTGGTTCAGTGTTTCTCAAGTTTGTTCCCCAGGCCACCTGCATCAGAAAATTCTTGAGAGTTTGTAAGAAATGTAGATTCAAAAGAAAGAAAAAAAAAAGGATATGTAGATTCCTAAAGAATTAAGGCAACTAAATGTAACATGCGATCATGAATTGGGTCCTGAACAAGAAAAATTATATTCAAGGGATAACTGATTAAAATGTGAATAAGATTTGGTGGTTGTGCAGACTTGTTAATTTCTTTATTTTAATCATTTTGTTATACATGTTATACATGATGTTAATTTCTGGGGGATCTAGATGAAGGTATAGAGAGAATGTGATTATTTTACAGATCTGAAATTCTATGAAAATTAAGTTAAAAATTAAAAAATAAACCTAAAAAATGTAGTTTCCTGGATCCCTCCCCAAGATTCTAATTCAGGTCTGAGATGGGACCTCAGGTGGTTTTCATGAATATTGAAGATTTTGAGTCACAGGACTGTCTCCAACATCACCTCCTCCAAGAGCCCCCACCCCCACCTCGGTCCCAAAACACCTCTCTCCCTCAGCCTCCAGAAGTGCCCTCTGTAATGCCCTAATATTCAACTAAGGTTTTAGTTATGCTTGTGTCTTCCTTCCACAAATAATGTGATAAGCATCTTTCCTGGGTTACACCTGTTTACACAACACTTCCTCAAAGCTCTGTTTAGTCAAAGCTATGGTTTTTCAAGTAGTCATGTACAGATGTGAGAGTTGGACCATAAAGAAGGCTGAGCACTGAAGAACTAATGTTTTCTAACTGTGGTGCTGGAGAAGACTTTTTAGAGTCCCTTGGACAGCAGGGAGATCAAACCAGTCAATCCTAAAGGAAATCAACCCTGAATATTCATTGGAAGGACTGATGCTGAAGCTGAAGCTGAAGCTGAAATACTTTGGCCACCTGATTCGAAGAACTGACTCATTGGAAAAGATCCTGATGCTGGGAAAGAGTGAGGGCAGGAGGAGAAGGGGACAACAAGAGGATGAGATTATTGGATGGCATCATTGACTCAATGGACAGGAGTTTGAGCAGATTCCAGCAGATAAGTGAAGGACGGGGAAGCCTGGTGTGCTGCGGTTCACGGGGTCGCGAAAAGTTGGACAGGACTGAATGACTGAATAACAACAACAAGGAATGAGAAAACTGTCTCACAGTTTCAGTCACTTGCCCGAGGGCCAAGCTAACAAGCGGCAAGTCTAGGATTTGAACCTAAATCTTCTAACTCCAAACCCAGTACTCATACCTCCACATTTACTTACATCCACTCTTAGTGTAGATGTAAGTAGTGTAGTGAAGTAAGGTTTGCCATCCGAGGCTAGTTAGAAGACAGTGGGGATTGAATGAAATAACGCCTCATTTGAACACAGTGAGCGATGTAATAGTGGGGAGGGGAAACTGAGGCCAGGAAAGGGGAAAATCTTCTCCTGAATCAAACAACAATCTCAGACCACAGTCCCAGCTTTAAGCCAATTTCTAATGTTCACTGTTAGGAGTTCAACCCTGGAAGGCTCAGAGTCTCCGAGACTCCCCTAATTCCCTCCGCCGACCACTCCGGGTTTCCCAGGGAGTTTCACCTAGCGCCAGCGCCAGCTGCGGAGGACCGCGACAGCCCTTTAAAAAGGGGAGAGGGGGCGTGGTCACGCGGGAGGCGGTGCCGGGCGCTGGCGAGCGGTCGCTGAAAGATGACGTATCTCGCAGCGTCTAGCTCTGAGTTGACTGGAGGGAACATGTGGGTCTGCGGGGCTCTCTGCAGGGCTCGAGCCCCGGCCCAGCTGGGGCAGAGGCTGCTTCCAGAGTCCAGCCGGCGGCGGCCTGCAGCCGCCTCCTTCTCTGCCTCTGCCGAGGCTTCCCGGGTCCGGGCGCTGGTCTATGGGCACCACGGGGACCCAGCCAAAGTCGTCGAGTAAGACACGGCGCCGAAATGGGGGAAGGGGACTGGGGTTGCCAGGGGGGTATTAAAATGGGCTGTGGGGAAGGGATACTGGAAAGGGAAGGAGGGTCAAGGCCAGAGGACGAAGGCAGAGAGTAATAGGAAACTGTTGCCCAGGTGTGGTAGCTCAGAAAGTCCGTGCTTGAGGAAATTGAAAACCTGGCAGGCACAGTTTTGGTGATGGTGGCTGATGTTCAGTCATCCTGTACTCTATGTGGGCCAATCCGTATATAAATGGATGCTGTCATTTAATCGTCACAACAACCCTTTGGTGTAGGTACTTGATTTAGCCACATTTTGCAGATGAGAAAATGGAGACAGCAGAAGTAAAATCACTTGTCCAAGATCACACAAGCCATTAAGTGGCAGAGTCGGAATTTTTGAACCCACAGCTGTGTGACTGGCCTACGTGAATTCCTATGCTCTATTGTTTTATGGAAGGAATTTTCAGAATATTTTTTGTCCATTTGGATCTTCACTTCTCATAGTGAAGTGGATCAGAGATCATTGCTTCCAGTTTGCAGAAGGCAAGGGACTTGTCCAAAGTGATTTAGCTAAAAAAATTGGAACAGAGACAGGAATTCTTGGCTTCTGAGTCCTGTCTCGTGTGATTTCCTCTCCAGTACACTGTGTGTGTGCCTTTAGCTAGTCAAAAAGACCTCCTGTTTTGGAGCCATACAGACCTAAGGTCAAATACAGGCTCTGCCTCTTAGTAGCTGTTTGATCTTGGACAAATCACTCAGCCCCTCTGAGCCCTTGTTACTTTTGTGATTATATCCTAAAATTCTATTGGATCTTAATCCATGATTTTCGCATTTGGCTGAAAAAAACAGTATGTGAATTTTCAGCAATTATACATCTGCACATAAGTGCTTATAGCCGTGCAGAAGACCTAGTGAGGTCCACTAGTGGTACGAGGGTAAAAGCATGGATCTGGAAATCAGAAGACCTGGGGTCAAGTCCTTGCCCTCCCTGTCCTAGCTGTGTGTGTTTAACAAGTTACTGAGATTCTCTGAGCTTCAGTTTCATCACATTTAAAATGGAGACAATGTAGTTATAGCTCATAGTGCTAATCAGCTCCCATAAAAGGAATGCTCTTCACCAAAAAGGACCTGCCTACTCCCTCGCAGTCCCTTGTTTAAAACTCTTTGATTCCCAGCAAATGGTTTGTTTGCTTTCCAAATGACAGACAAACAGGAATTATTTTCATGATTCAAATTCAGGCTAGAGTGCTGGCTTCAGCAGCTCAGATATTAAAGTTGAAATGATAGAGAGATTGCCATGGTCCCTGTGCAAGGGTGACACACAAATTTGTGAAGTGTTCCATATTTTTACTTAAAAAATACAAGCTAGATGTTTTGACAGCTGAAGGGGATAAGCCTCAGATATCAGTGCATGGTCATGCACTCGATTAGAGCAATTGGAATTTTGAGAAGATACATCAGTCAGTAAACCCATTTGTATGTTGATCATAGGTGATAAATCACCATGTTGGGAACACATCCACTGAGGACTGCTGTAATGAGTGGGTAAAGCTCTGATGAACATTCTTTTTCCAGGAATGCACCCCTAGTGAGAACGAGGTAGTGCCTCTCTCACAGGCTTGCAATTTTTATGTGTCTGCTGCAGGGCCTGCCACAGAAAAGGAGCTCCAGAAATGTTAGTTGAATCTGAATCTAGTTTCTGTAATAAGTGTACCTTTTATTGAGTTCTGTGATGATGAGGCAGGTGTCTCCGATGTTCAGGGACCCTGAGAAAGGTATGGGAAGGTTAGGCAGCCAAGCGCAGCTGCCTCCTGATAGATTCCCACCCCTTGGAGAGCCAGGGAAGCTATTATAGAACAGACTGATCTGGTTGCAGATACCACTTAGGAAAAAGAGCTTCTCTTATCTCCTTGTGTGGAACCCTGATCATTTCCCAGAAGTTCAAAGCATGGTCCTTCCACGAAGCATTGTATTATTTACCTGGCTGTGTTCAGTCTTAGTTGTGGCACATGGCATCTTCATTGTGTCATTGCGAGATCTTTCACTTCAGCATACTGACTCTCTGGTCGTGCCACACGGGCTGTGGAACGTGCGGGTTCAGTAGTTGGCAGTGCCTGGGCTTAGTTGCTCTGTGGCATGTAGGATCTTAGTTCTCTGACCAGGGATCAAACCCACATCCCCTGTATTGCCAGGCGGATTTTCAACCACTGGACCACCAGGGGAGTCTCCATCATCTGAGTTTTTAAAGCTCTGCAAGTGACTCTGATGCCCCAGCCAGGGTTGAAAACCATTGCCCTATAGGTACAGACTGAGGCAGGCAGTAATTCTCTCTGCCTCTAAAGGACAGCCTTCCCTTCTGACCCAGATTCAGGCTACCTAAGCATGGACTGAGGCCAGAGACTGGGATTCTCCTCTTTGTTGTCATGTCTTAGGTGGTTTAGGGTAACCACACTGTCACAGAATCAGGTGTCCTTTAAACATCCCAGTGACTGGATGTGTCAGGTTACACCGAGTGGGGTCACGGTGTCTGAGCAGAGTCCCAGCAGAGTGTTCCCCGACCTGATGTGACATGTAATGCTTACACTGTGGGCGGAATTCTGGGAACATCAGGGACGGAACAAGGAAGAGTTTGCTCAGATCTGTGTCAGGGGCAGAACTCCTCAGAATGAGGCCTCTAGGGACCTCCTGTTCTCCTGTCAGCATTCTGAATGTCCCTCTCTTTATTCCTCTTGCTCCCAAACATTCTAACTGTTCTCTGCTAAGGCCTTTTCCTTTAGTCTCTTAGTAAGTTTCTTTCTTTTACCCCCAGATAAATCCCCTAAATAAGCACTTGGGTCTTTTTCATGTAAAGAATTGAACTGCTGATCTAAATGAAATAAGACTGTGGGAGAAAATTACAAACATGGGAGAATTACAAACATTCCAGAAATTTCAGAGGTCCCCGTGACCATCACCCCTTGTGCAGAGTTCTGGATTCTCTATCAGATAATCCCCAGAAACTCCAGTGTGCACTTTCCTCTTGTTCCTGCAAGTCTCCTTTTAGAACTTGCCATTCTCTAGATCTTGCGGTAATGACAGCTCTCATTTACTGTGTAGCTGCTAAGTGGCAGGAACTGGGCTAAGTTCCCCACATACGTTATGGATTTTTTAAATCACAGTAACCCAGTTTTGGTCATTGCTATCACCATTTTACAGGTAAGAAAACTGAGGCTCAAGACATTTCAAAGTCACTTGCCCAAGATCACACAACTAGGATGTCACTTTACTAACAGCCCACGATATAGACATAGACCTGAAGAAACAATGACCGTCATCTCAAATGTTTTTTGAGCATGAGATGGAGTATAAAGTTGGAAATAAGATCAGAAGAGACGGTGAAATTATTGGTCATTCAGGGGACCCCAAGTCTCTGCTCTTCATTAGAAGGGCAGCCCCCCCCCCCCCGCCTCGTCCCCCGGGGAAGATGGTAGGAATGCTATCCTCTGTCTCATCCCCTTTTCAGGATCCTGAAGCTTTCATAAAACAGCATCGTAGTCATCATGGCTTTCTCACCTGCCTGCTGCTAGCACAGAATGAAGTAAAGCTGTGAAGCCTTTGGACAAATACCCATTCTGTCTTAGCCAGATGGAATTAGGGGGAGCAGGTGGTGGGGACCCAGGCTGTGTAGGTAGTGAGTTCTCACTCTGGGGCACTGTTTACTCTCGGGAGATTTCTTCTTTTTACAGCTGATGTCAATGTTTAAAACTGAAGCTGTATGCAAGTGACTTGGTTTTTAAACCAGAATTACAGTACTTTGAAAAAAAAGTTAGCATTCTCATTTGGCACCCTGTTGAAAGATCTTGGATTTGTTTGCTTGTTGGTTGGTGTCCTGGAGCTCTGCACTGTGGTCATGAGTGAAGGAGGAGGGGACAGAACTCATTGTGCGCCTACTGTGTGAGCCAGCATTTGTTCTTTGAGGGCCTACTAAGTGCTGGGTACTGAGGTGAATAATCCGGGGACTTTGCCCTCCAGGAGCTCACACTCCAGTCCAGGAGATGGTCCGGGGTAAGTGCTGTGATGGAATCTATGGACATACAGGAGAGGAGCACCCGGCCCTGTCAGAGTGCTTGCTCTGGAGACGCAAGGTCTCAGTTGAGTCCCCCAGAAAATCTGGGGGCCGTATATAAGGAGTGAAAATAGAAGAGCCTGCATGGGCAGAAGCCCAGAGGAAAGAGAAAATGTGGCATGTCTGACTGATGACCCGCCTTGAGTGCGCTCAGTCTGTGGTCCTTGAGGGAGGATGTGCGGAAAGAGGCTCAGAAGGGAGGAGCCTTGGTCACAGGATTCAGACTGCAGCTGGATTTGGTTTCCTGTGACGCACTTTACGTTACCTTGCGTCCAGCCGGGTTTGGGGCCCAGTCCTTCTACCCCCGCCTCCTCACTCTTGCCTCTGAGGGTCAAAGGTGGCGGCTCACCGCCCAGGAACTGTCCCTAGATGCAGCCCAGGGAGCGCCAAGTTCCTCTTGTCTGGCCTCTCCTAGCAGCTCCGGTGTGGTCCAGGCCTCTCCCAGCCTGAATGGTGGGAAGGGTTTTCATTTTAGAGAAGCAAGAGCAGAGATAACACGAGGCTAATCTGTGGCTCATAGTGTGTCATCCAGGACCACTCTCGAGAGCACTGGCCCGGCTTCTAGTCCCAACCCCGCCACTCACTGTTTGAGTGAGGCTGTCATGCCAGTCTCCATTCTTTTCAGTTTTGTTCTTGTTTTGTTTTTGTCTTTTGCGAGGTAGTGAGGGGGTTGGTTTCTTTAATTGAAGTATAGTTGATTTAAAATGTTATGTTAGTTTCTGGTATACAGCAAAGTAATTCAGTTTTATATATATATATATATACACACACACATAAATACATATCTTTTTTCATATTCTTTTCCATTGTGGTTTACTACAGGATATTGAATATAGTTCCCTGTGCTATTCCTTTTTCTTTTTTTTCAGTTATTTATTGATAAAGGGGATTGACCAAGGTCAGCTGTAGTAAACATGGGCATTCGTGGGACTTCCCTGGCAGTCCAGTGGTTAAGACTAAGCTTCTACTGCAGGGAGTGTGGATTTGATCCCTGATCAGGGATCTAAGACCCCACATGCCGTGCCATGTGACCAAAAAGAAGAAAATAGGCGTGCGTGCCATCCCCCCGCCCTTGTCTTCTGTGACAAAGCCAGTGACAAAGCTTCATAGCTCCCTTTTCTGTGTACCTCAAAACCTACACTCCTGTTTGCCTCATTCTTCCCAAACAACACTTTTTTCTGCCAAAACAAGACAAGGCCTCGCATCCTTCTCAACGTAATCCTGCAACCATGGAAGTGATTATGCGGCTTGAGTCTTCTGATTCAACAATTGTCCAGTTCTGACGAGTCTCAGAAACTGAAGCAGATGGCCTGCTCACCAGGATTTGCTCCGGCACCCGTCCCAGGAGCAAGGGCATGGCTTGAAATAAGGGGTCCTGGGTACAAGATTTCACCAAGGGGCCCCTTTGCCCCAAAAGTCAGCAGCCCAATAGGCAGGGGCTGCGTCGTCATCATACCCAGCAAAGAGACAAAAGAGCTGCAGGCTGCACCCTGCTGTGGCCCCGTCTCCGTCTCTGAGGCAGCACAGAGAATTGTTCTTCTTCAGTCGCTCAGTTATATCCGACTCTTGGCGACCCCATGGACTCCAGCACGCCAGGCTTCGCTGTCCTTCACCATCTCCTGGAGCTTGCTCAAACTCATGCCCATTGAGTCAGTGATGCCATCCAACCATCTCATCCTCTGTCATCCTCTCCTCCTGCCTTCAACCTTTCCCAGCATCAGGGTCTTTTCCAATGAGTCGGCTCTTCGCATCAGGTGGTCAAAGTATCGGAGCTTCAGCTTCAGCATCAGTCCTTCCAATGAATATTCAGGGTTGATTTCCTTTAGCATTGACTGGCTTGGTCTCCTTGCTGTCCGAGGGACTCTCAAGAGTCTTTTCCAGTGCCATAGCTCAAAAGCATCAATTCTTGGGCACTCAACCTTCTTTATGATCCAGCTCTCACATCCATACATGACTACTGGAAAAACCATAGCTTTGACTAGACGGACCTTTGTCAGTAATATCTCTGCTTTTTAATACACTGTCTAGGTTGGTCATAGCTTTTCTTCCAAGGAGCAAGCATCTTTTAATTGCATGGCTGCCGTCAGTGTCCACAATAATCTTGGAGCCCAAGAAAATAAAGTCTCTCACTGTTTCCCCATCTGTTTGCCATGAAGTGATGGGACCAGATGCCGTGATCTTAGATTTTGGAATGTTGATCCTTAAGCCATCTTTTTCACTCTCCTCTTTCACCTTCATCAAGAGGATCTTGAGTTCCTCTTCACATTCTGCTGTAAGGGTTGGTGTCATCTCCGTATCTGAGGTTACTGATATTAGCCCTCAGCAAACTAAGCAGCAGACCTGCAGCTCCTTTCAAGCAGGTTTCCTGATATTAGCAGGTGTAGAATATAGGAGGCCTGCAAGCTTTCTGGTAATCTTAGTGGAGGGAAAGAAGGAGTTTGAGAGGATAGAGAGAGGATTTCTTTGCCAGTCCTGAGTAGAAACTTGCAGAAGCTGCCCTCAGTCTCTGATCCCCTTCCATTCAAAGTGATTGTGCTTCAGAAGAAAAGTCCTGAACGGTGGGAGGGCCAGAGGACTGAGGTAGGGACACCAGAAGAGGCACAGGGAGGCAGGCGGGAGTGCCCGCACCCACGGAACACAGTGAGCTTTGCCCCCTGAAAGGCGCCTTCCCTGAGAGCCCAGGACTCCATCCAAACCCCACCAGCTGCAACCACCGGCGTCTCCTGCTGGGGGGCAAGCTGGAGAACTTCATTCCTCCACGGTGGCCCAGTGGTGCCCTGCTTATTAATGGTAAAATCAGATCCCACAACAGTGTACCCAACACGCCTAACACTTCACTAAATCACAGAAGGCAGCATGCGTGTGACTGTGGGGATTGCAGACAGACCCAGGAGAGCCGCAGAAGACATCAGTCACCTTCACACAGTGCCCTGTGATGGAGGGCACATCTTGGCTCTCTGTGACAAGCAGAGGAGAAAGTCTCCCTGACCCAGGACAGCTCTTCCCGCAAAGAGCACTTTGAGGCGATGGAGTGGAAGATGCAGGATAAGGACAAATGGTGGCTAATTAAATGCAGAAGGCGGAAAAGATATCTTAGCAGAGCTGGCTGGTGCCCATCCAACACAGCCAGTATAACCGAGCCATTCCCCAGAGTACTGGCCTCTTTTCCCCGCCTCAAAAGGCTCTTTCTTCTGCCTGCTTTTGTCTCCCTTGTAGTTCATATGGCATCACAGGTGTACAGCCTTGGCCTCAAAGGAGCCATTGTGACCTTATCCCGTCTGGGATCTGTTGAGTGAAGGCAGAGGCAGCCCTCCTAGTTGCGTGGCGCCATCACGCTCACAGGGGAAGGCACTGAACAGTCTTGGGAAAGTGACTTGAGATCCAGCCAGGCTGTGTTTGGGTGCCTCGCTTGCACTCCATAACACAGCTACCCATTCCTTTGGTGAGCTTAAAGATGAAAAACAAGGAAGAAATTGCTATCATTACACTCAAGGTTCACCTCCTGGAATTCAGACCCAGCCCGGTGTTCCTTCCTGTCTCGGCAGAGCGGTGTCCTTGACGACGCAGTTAGAACTGTCTGCAGGAACAGCAGTGTCTGGCATTGATGGCATTCCGTGGAGCAGGCTGGGGCTGGTCTCCCCGGTGAGCGGCAGCTGGACCAACACAGCTCCCCCCAACCCCTGCCTGCCCCCTGGGTGAGCAGCCTGTGTCAGGCCCATCCCCGCCCTCAGCCACCTGTGTTTGCAGCTTCAACTTTCCATCTCCTGCCCCTTGCCTGCCCCTCCTGCACAGCTAGGCTCCCACAAGACAAAGAAGAGAACTGGGAGTGGGTTGCAGTGCTTTTTAAATTGCCATTTGGGGGCAGCTGGTTCCCCTATGTGCTGTGAGGGTAGAGATCCCGG
Organism: Odocoileus virginianus; assembly: GCF_023699985.2. NCBI lineage: Eukaryota > Metazoa > Chordata > Mammalia > Artiodactyla > Cervidae > Odocoileus > Odocoileus virginianus. Next base: position 39,624,512 of record NC_069703.1, on the reverse strand, counting down.
CCAAGCTAACCCTGGAACACAGGAGGACGCAAAGCCACATGGCTTTCTTCCCAGGAGGACTTATCAGAGCCTTCATGACTCTAAAGTGCAGTCTGAATCTTATAAAGGGAGTTTAGTAGGCAGCGTTGCCCAAAAGTTTTGTGCCCCAAGGAATACCTCATAGTATCTCCCAGGACAAAGATTCCACACCCACAGTGTAGGGAGTACCAGCTTAGCATTGCACAGTCTGAGCTTTGGGGTCAAGCTTAAGATCAAGTCTTGCCACTTACTGTTAAACCTTGGGCAAGTTACCTAACTTCTCTGAGTTGCAATTCCCATCTGAAAATTGCGGTGATAACACTGTCCAGATATTTTGAGGACTAAGCATTGTCTTGTACATAAAGCTAATAAACACAGTGTCTGGAGCTCAAGAGGCTGTTAACATTATAGTTTAACTATCCAGCCAGATCACCCAGAATAAGTTTATCTACTACCCTAGATTCCACGTGCACACAGCTAACTCCCAGCCCCGGGCATCCAGCACAGAGTACCCTCTGCTCCACACCACACTGCTGGCCTCCTGCTTCAGGCTGCAGACATAACACCTTCCTCCCCTCTCCTGGCCACTCTTCTTTGTTGCCCAAACCAGAAGTCTAGGAGCCATGAAAGATCCTCAGCCACTCTTCCATGGAGTCAGTCATCAAGTGACATCAATGCCACTTCTTATTAAGGGGATTCCAGGTTATCAAATTCTTCTCTCCATTCCCACAGCTCCAATCCAGACTGCATCTGGGCCCGGCCCACAGTCAGGTTAGATTATTTGCCATTCCTACTGGCAGGAAATATTTCTTTCAGTCCACCCCGTAAACTTTTGTTTATCCTTGAAGTTCCAGCTAAGGGGTCACACCTTCCAAAGTCCCTCTGCTAACGCTTTGCTCTCCCTCCAGCCAGTCCCAGTATTTTCAAAAGTTAAGTCCCCACGCCATCAAGCTCTTGGGCAGGAGATACTTTTTTTTTTTTTTTCATCTTTAAAGCCCTTGGCACAGTACCTGGCACTTAGTAGGACCGTCAATAAATATTTGTTGAATTAAATTTACTCAAATTTTCCAAAAAGTTGCCTTCTTCCTTTGAGTGATTTGGCGATTATTTTTCCAGAGGTATAGCCAGCTTTTCAAAGATTTCCTTGGATGTTTCCTCAACTGATGACAGCTGCCGTTTATTTGGCCTCTGCTGTGTATCAGGTTCTCTAGCAAGTGCTTTATGTCTGTAACTCATCTGTGAGCTGACTTCTAGAGTGTTCCCATTCCACAGATGAGTACTGTGAGGTTCAGCTAGCCAGTCAATAACCAAGGTAGGGTTCACACCCAGAACTGCCTCTTTCACTCCATATCCATGTTCTACCCTTCATTTAGGAACTGAGACGTCGTTGTTGTTCAGTCGCTAAGTAGTGTCTGACTCTTTGTGACCCCATGGACTGCAGCACGCCAGGCTTCCCTGGCCTTCACTATTTCCCAGTTTGTTCAGACTCACGTCCGTCGAGTCAGTGATGCCATCTGATCCTCTCTTCCTCTGCTGCCCCCCTTCTCCTCCTGCCCCCTGACTTTCCCAGCATCCAGGTCTTTTCCAGTGAGTCAGCTTTTCACCCAAGTATTGGAGCTTCAGCATCAGTCCTTCAGTGAATATTCAGGATTGATTTTCTTTAGGATTGACTGGTTTGAACTCCTTGCTGTCCAAGGGATTCTCAAAAGTCTTCTCCAGCACCACAGTTTGAAAGCATCAATTCTTCAGTGCTCAGCCTTCATGAGATCTACTTATATTCTTATCTATGGTCATCTAGATTTTTAAGAATTACAGTCTTAGTACAGATTTGATCTGCACTTTCCACTGAGGAAAAGAGGCGTGGATTTTTCCTTAGATTGAATTCCCTTAAGGATAATATCCATTTTTATTTGTACCCATCCTACACCAGTATTTTTCTAAACAGCCCAGGATTAAAGAGAGTAAATACCACCTTAATAGCTAAGTCCCTATGCTATGAGCTCTGCCCATGATTCTCTGAATGTGTATTACCTTTACACTACATTTTCTCACTTAAGAGGAAAATGAGATTACTTCTTTAAGAAGCATTCTCAAGCACTATTTTGGTCCCAGACACTGCTAAACACTGAGTTAAGACTAAAAGTTCTCTGCCTTCCATAAGCTCACAGTCGAATAAGGAGACAACATATATTCTGACTGTAAAACTCAGTGATAAATAAAAAGAACCCTGAACTGAGTCTAAAAGACTTGGATTCGAATCCAAATTCATATCTGCACTCCAAAATTCAGAAAGTTCTGAAAATCAACAGTTCTGGTTTTTTTTCATAACTCTTGGAGGCAAAAGCTGATCTAAAGTGAAATTTTTATATAGCCACTATTCAATCCACTTAATGTGCATATTCCTATATTTTGCTGCAGAAACGACGTCTTTTGGGAGTGCTGCCCATCCCCCAGGGAGGGTTGCAGATAACACATGAGCCTGAGCTCTGGAAGATGTATAGCCCCAGAAGCTGGAAAAGGAATGTGAACTTACGCCTTATTGTGATAGGTTAAAGAAAATGTTTGAAAAAACTTCATAAGGTAGCAAGCAATGAACTTGTGTAAGATGGTCTTAAATGGTATAGACAGTCACACTGTCCATGTAATGGGAGCACAGAGAGCAGAGTAAGTGATTTTTATTGCTGCAGAGTCTAAGAAGAGGGTCAAAGGAAGTAAAATTTCATCCAGGTATTAAAGGGTGAGTTGAATTTCTCACTTCACAGAGAAGCTGTGGAAAAAGGAATCCTGGGCTGAGGGAGGAACATGTAGAAAATGTAGAAGAAAAAAAAATGTCTTTAAGTAGCTTGAGTGCACGGACTCTGTCAGCTTACAGAAAAACTCTGATTATATGTCGCAATGCAAGAGAGGAGCAGTGTGGATAATACAAAGGGGCAACCAGGCCGCAATCCATTTGCTCTGGGCAGGATTTTTCTCTGGAATGCAGACTTGTGCGTGGGTTCCAGGCTAAGGCCTTCCTGCTTATCCTGGGGGTGGGAGGCTGGCCCCCTTCATCTCCCCAGGCAAGGACTGAGGACGCCCACCACTCCAAACTGGTGCTCCTCTTACAGCCTCCTCTGCCTGGTCTGGGGTCAGCCCTTCACCAGCTGGCTTCTCTAGTATCACATTGCCAGGTTCAATTCAAATCAGCCACTTACTACTTCGGGGGGCCTTTAAAAAGTTATCTACCTCTTTGGTGCCTTTGTTCCTTGGCTATACAATCAGAATAATAGTATGAAAACTCGCATGGAAAGCACTTAGCTGAGCGCCTGGCTGGAGCGCACTCGAACAATAGTTATTATTGTTACAAGGACTCTCCCTCCTCCAGATATGTATAAATACATACATTTCTTAATACTTTACCTACAAGGGGGGGGGGGGTGGTGGGAAAGCCCTTTCTTTTTTCTCTGCCCTGGTCATCAACTTCTTCCTAGTTAACCATTTTCTGTAGAGAGTGTTTGTACATTATTTTGATTGTTTGCAGCGGTTTTTCAGTCATGGTAATAACCATCTGGTGATATCCATGTGTAGAGTCGTCTCTCATGTTGTTGGAAGAGGGTGTTCGCTATGACCCGTGTGTTCTCTTTGGCAAAACTCTGTTAGCCTTTGCCCTGCTTCATTCTGTACTCCAAGGCCAAATTTACCTGTTACTCCAGGTATCTCTTGATTTCCTACTTTTGCATTCGAGTCCCTTATAATGAAAAGGACACCTTTTTTGGAGTGCTAGTTCTGGACACTCTTGTAGGTCTTCATAGAACCATTCAGCTTCAACTTCTTCAGCATTACTGGTTGGGGCATAGACTTGGATTACTGTGATATTGAATGGTTTGCCTTGGAAGCGAACAGAGATGATTCTGTCATTTTTGAGATTGCATCCAAGTACTGCATTTCAGGCTCTTTTGTTGACTATGAGGGCTACTCCATTTCTTCTAAGGTATTCTTGTCCACAGTAGTAGATATAATGGTCATCTGAGTTAAATTCACCCATGCCAGTCCACTTTAGTTCACTGATTCCTAAAATGTCGATGTTAACTCTTGCCATCTCTTGTTTGCCCACTTCCAATTTGCCTTGATTCATGGACCTAACATTCCAGGTTCCTATGCAATATTGCTCTTTACATCATTGGACTTTACTTCCATCACCAATCACATCCACAACTGGTTGTTGTTTTTGCTTTGGCTCCATCTCTTCATTCTTTCTGGAGTTATTTCTCCACTGTTCTCCAGTAGTATATTGGGCACATACTGACCTGGGGAGTTCACCTTTCAGTGTCCTAACTTTTTGCCTTTTCATACTGTTCATGGGGTTCTCCAGGCAAGAATACTGAAGTGGTTTGCCATTCCTTTCTCCAGTGGACCACATTTTGTCAGAATGCTCCACCATGACCCATCTGTCTTGGGTGGCCCTACACAGCATGGCTTATAGTTTCATTGAGTGAGACAAGGCTGTGGTCCATGTGAAGAGTTTGATTAGTTTTCTGTGACTGTGGTTTTCATTCTGTCTGTCCTCTGATGGAGAAAGATAAGAGGCTTATGGAAGCTTCCTGATTGGAGAGACTGACTGAGGGTAAAACTGGGTCTTGTTCTGATGAGCGGGGCTATGTTCCCTCCCTGTTGTTCGAACTGAGGCCAAACTATGATGGAGGTAATGAAGATAATGGCAAGCTCCTTCAAAAGGTCCCATGCACACACTGCTGCACACAGTGCCCCCAACCCTGCAGCAGGCCACCGCCGACCCATGATGGATCATGGATCATCGTGGACCATTGTGGATGATCATCGTGGATGATTGTTGGATCATCAATAAAGCAAGAGAGTTCCAGAAAAACATCTACTTCTGCTTTATTGACTACGCCAAAGCCTTTGACTATGTGGATCACAACAAACTGTGGAAAATTCTTAAAGAGATGAGAATACCAGACCACCTGACCTGCCTCCTGAGAAATCTGTATGCAGGTCAAGAAGCAACAGGTAGAACTGGACATGGAACAACAGACTGGTTCCAGGTCAGGAAAGGAGTACATCAAGGCTCTATATTGTCACCCTGCTTATTTAACTTCTATACAGAATTCATCATGCGAAATGCTAGGCTGGATGAAACACAAGCTGGAATCAAGATTGCCGGGAGAAATATCAATAACCTCAGATACGCAGATGACACTACCCTTATGGCAGAAAGTGAAGAAGAACTAAAAAGCCTCTTGATGAGAGTGAAAGAGGAGAGTGAAAAGGTTGGCTTAAAGCTCAACATTCAGAAAACTAAGATCATGGCATCTGGTCCCATCACTTCATGGCAAATAGATGGGGAAACAGTGGAAACAGTGGCTGACTTTATTTTTCTGGGCTCCAAAATCACTGCAGATGCTGACTACAGCCATGAAATTAAAAAATGCTTACTCCTTGGAAGAAAAGCTATGACCAACCTAGATGGCATATTAAAAAGCAGAGACATTACTTTGCCAACAAAGGTCCGTCTAGTCAAAGCTATGGTTTTTCCAGTAGTCATGTATGGATGTGAGAGTTGGACTATACAGAAAGCTGAGTGCCGAAGAACTGATGCTTTTGAACTGTGGTATTGAAGAAGACTCTTTTTTTTTTTTTTTTTGGAGAAGACTCTTGAGAGTCCCTTGGACTGCAAGGAGATCCAATAAGTCAATCCTAAAGGAAATGAGTCCTGAATATTCATTAGAAGAACTGATGCTGAAGCTGAAACTCCAATACTTTGGCCACCTGATGCAAAGAACTGACTCATTTGAAAAGACCCTGTTGCTGGGAGAGATTGAAGGCGGGAGGAGAAGGGGATGACAGAGAATGAGATGGGTAGATGGTATCACCGATTCAATAGACGTGTTTGAGTAAGCTCCAGGAGTTGGGGATGGACAGGGAAACCTGGCGTGCTGTAGTCCATGGGGTCGCAAAGAGTCAACGTGACTGAGGGCTGAACTGAGCAGTCGTGGTAAAGCGCATCCTCCCTTGTGTGTGTGCTGTGCTCAGTCGTGTCTGACTCTTTGTGACCCCATGGACTGTACCCCACCAGGCTCCTCTGTCCATGGAATTCGCCAGGCCAGAATACTGGAGTGAGTAGCTTTTCCTTTCTGCAGGGGATCTTCCCGACCCAAGGATCGAACCCAGGTCTCCCACATTGCAGGAAGATTCTTTACCAGCTGAGCCACAAGGGAAGCCCAAGAATACTGGAGTGGGCAGCCTATCCCTTCTCCAGGGGATCTTCCAGACCCAGGAATCAAACCGGGGTCTCCTGCATTACAGGCGGATTCTTTACCAACTGAGCTCTGAGGGAAGCCCGGCCAATTCTCCTACTCTGTAAATTTCATCATTTCCAGGAGCCTTCATTTCCTGCTTGATAAATTGGGCATATTTATACTTTTGTCACAGGAATCTTGGATTATGCATTTAAGCCCTTCAGCACAGGGGCTTCCCTGGTGGCCCTGCTTCCCCTTCAGGGGCACAGGTTAGATCCCTGGTCGGGAAACTAGAGATCCTGAATACCAGCCTGACTCTGCCAGAAACAAAAGTTAAGCCCTTACCATAGGACCTGGTGTATAATAAACACCTCATAAATACCTGTCACCTTTATTACTACCAGTACAAGCCGTTTCTTGGAAATCACACTTTTATCCTTAGCGGAACCTCGGGTATAATTAAAAGGTCAGATTACAGCAGGAAGTGGGTAGAATTACATCAGCTTAGTGAAGTGACACTGTTGCCTAATGCTAAGAACCTCTGGTTGGCTGTTACATGTGCCTTCAGTAAGTAAAAATAAGGAGAATTATTACTTAACGAATATATTTGGGCAGAGAAAAGCACTGCAAACAAGAAGTCTTAGAGGTGTAGAGAAAGACAGAAAAGGATTCTCTAATAATTAAAAGTCACGAGGCTCTGTTGGTCTGTTAATGATACACTGATCAGCCCTTTCCAGTTGGAAGGTCTCCTTTTATTAAAAAAACAAAAGTAGCACGTGGGCATTGCCACTGGACAGGTTTTACCCATTAACCAACATTCCAGTGGATACAGACCGTGATGTCTAGGGTGTAGACATTATGAGCAGAGGCAGTTAGCATACAGACTTGAAATGGAAAGAGCCCTTGGAAGGGATCAAGTGCAGGTGAAGGTGATGGTGACCTCACCCCCACTTTACAAATAAAGAAATGGAAGCCTGGAGCATGGGAGAAACGTGCTCTTGGTGGCAAAGCCGTCTGAGGTGGAGTTTCACACTGAGACCAGCCGCTGTCCATCCAGCATCCTTTCTGACAGACCAGGATCCTCGTCATGAAGGGACGTCTCTCCAGGGGGCGAGCTACAGCCGCCCAGGGAGTTCTTTCCCACCTCCATGAGCCATCTCTCTTTCTCCCTCACCACGCTGCAGCTAACGGAAATGTCTTCCCTATGTGTGATGGAGCAAAAAGAAAAATTGGAGAACAAGCGAGCCATGCAAGGGTTTCCTGGTTTTTCCTTGGGGTGCCCCTTATCTGGAGATTCTGATTCAGTGGGTCAGAGCTGGGATCTGAGAATCCAGAATACTAGTATACCAGGTGAATCAAGGAAGTTTGGACAACACAGGGCTAACCCAGGCCCACAGGGATGTTAACCATTTTCTGCCCTGGAGTGGGCGGTGGGGTCAAGAGGTCACCAGGAAGGTCCACTTGCAGTTAATGAGAGTTGACCTGTATCCTGTGCAAATTCCTTCTAGCTCCTGTCTCCTAACAAAACCCTCATCCCTGGGCACACAATGGCAGCTCAAAAATGTTGCTGCCTGACCTACTTTGGGGAGATGATCTGAGCAAAAGACTCCCTGTCTAGCCTGGGTGACATGAACATCTCTCTGGCTTTGTGCTTAGACTGAAGAACCTGGAGCTGGCTGCTGTGGGCGGATCAGACGTCCATGTGAAGATGCTGGCGGCCCCTATCAATCCATCTGACATAAATATGATCCAAGGTAACCTTGGTTTCTGTGGCTTATGTTAATTGGCTTTTTTGCTTAGCCGCCACCTCGTTTTCGTTCCTCCGCAGGTGTGGGTGTGAAATTCTTGTGATTAGCGGCAGCTGTTCTCCAGATGAGGCTGTCTGCACACGGTGTGAGCCCCCTCTGGCCTCCCCCCTGCAATGTGAGGCTTTTCAAGAGTTAGGAAATTGCGGTGGGGGAGCAAACCAACCATTGTGAAGTGCCGGCAGTATGCTGGGCTCAATCCCTACTCTATCTAATCTCATAATAACCCTTGAAAGCGAGGAGTATATCCCCTTTTACAGATGAAGAAGCTCAGGCTCAGAGAGGTTGGTCAGTCACAGCTGGTCAGATCGGGCTGAGGTCCGTCTGACTCCAACCCACCCAAGCTTCATGGATGACCCTCTGTGCTCTTCTCCCTTAGGAAACTACGGCCTCCTTCCCCAGCTGCCTGCTGTTGGAGGGAACGAAGGTGTTGGGCAGGTCATAGCCGTGGGCAGCAGTGTGACCGGGGTGAAGCCAGGAGACTGGGTGATCCCAGCGAATCCTGGCTTGGGTGAGTTTCTCCAGGTGTCTCCAGCACGTGTTGTTTCAGATCCCGTTTCACTGACATGGTACACATTTCCTCCTCGCCTCAGTGTAAGAATGCAGCACAGGATTTACTCCTAAGTCCATACACCCACCCCCAAGGGGGATGGAAGCTGGGCCAGGAGAGCAGCATCTCTGTTCCTTGCGCTCAGGAGACAGGGCATCGGCTCTCAGCACTGTGCACCCGTGTTGACTGGAGCTCTTACATCCCTCGGGAATGTAGGGTGCAACAGGGACTCAAAGAAGACAGCCCCTGCCCTCCGGGAGGTTCACATCTTAACTGACGAAATCTCCAAATCAACAACCTCCACAAAGGGAGTGCTGCGGGTTCGCGGCAAGCAGAGGGCACCTCTGGCAACTGTGTGTGTGAGAAAGACAGTCTCGAGGGCTTCAGGAGGAGGCTTCATTGGCAGGGACCTCTGATGGATGAATTTTGGTAGGTGGAGATGAGCCCTACATGGTGGCATGTGGAGAACACAATGGAGCAAAGACATAAAGGTGACTCTTGGAAATGGAGGAAAACTCGGTGTAGCCTCCGCAGAGGGTGTGCACGTGGGAGGGGACTGCAGAAGAAAGTGAGGGGGGTGCACTCACTGTCAGGGAGCGGGCGGGGCCGCCCGGGAAGGCCCTGCTGAGATACAGGGTGAGGAGCCTTTGTTTGTTTGTTTTCCTTTATTTTTATTAGTTGGAGGCTAATTACTTTACAACATTGTAGTGGTTTTTGCCATACATTGACATGAATCAGCCATGGATTTACATGTGTTCCCCATCCCAATCCCCCCTCCTGCTTCCCTCCCCACCCCATCCCTCTGGGTCTTCCCAGAGCACCAACCCTGAGCATTTGTCTCATGCATCCAACCTGGGCTGGCGATCTATTTCACACTTGATAATATACATGTTTCAATGCTGTTCTCTCAGATCATCCCACCCTCGCCTTCTCCCACAGAGTCCAAAAGTCTGTTCTATGCATCTGTGTCTCTTTTTCTGTCTTGCATATAGGGTTATCATTACCATCTTTCTAAATTCCATATATATATGTGTTAGTATACTATATTGGTCTTTATCTTTCTGGCTTACTTCACTCTTGTATAATGGGCTCCAGTTTCATCCATCTCATTAGAACTGATTCAATGTATTCTTTTTAATGGCTGAGTAATATTCTATTGTGTATATGTACCATAGCTTTCTTACCCATTCGTCTGCTGGTGGGCATCTAAGTTGCTTCCATGTCCTGGCTATTATAAACAGTGCTGCGATGAACATTGGGGTGCACATGTCTCTTTCAGTTCTGGTTTCCTCGGTGTGTATGCCCAGGAGTGGGATTGCTGGGTCATGTGGCAGTTCTATTTCCAGTTTTTTAAGGAATCTCCACACTGTTTTCCATAGTGGCTGTACTAATTTGCATTCCCACCAACAGTGTAAGAGGGTTCCCTTTTCTCCACACCCTCTCCAGCATTTATTGCTTGTAGACTTTTGGATAGCAGCCATTCTGACTGGCGTGTAATGGTACCTCATTGAGGTTTTGATTTGCTTTTCTCTGATAATGAGTGATGTTGAGCATCTTTTCATGTGTTTGTTAGCCATCTGTATGTCTTCTTTGGAGGAATGTCTGTTTAGATCTTTGGCCCATTTTTTGATTGGGTCATTTATTTTTCTGGAATTGAGCCACAGGAGTTGCTTGTATATTTTTGAGATTAATCCTTTGTCTGTTGCTTCATTTGGTATTATTTTCTCCCATTCTGAAGGCTGTCTTTTCACCTTGCTTATAGTTTACTTTGTTGTGCAAAAGCTTTTAAGTTTAATTAGGTCCCATTTGTTTATTTTTGCTTTTATTTCCAATATTCTGGGAGGTGGGTCATAGAGGATCTTGCTGTGATTTATGTCGGAGAGTGTTTTGCCTATGTTCTCCTCTAGGAGTTTTATAGTTTCTGGTCTTACGTTTAGATCTTTAATCCATTTTGAGTTTATTTTTGTGTATGGTGTTAGAAAGGAGTCTTTGGTGAGATGTGCTTTTTAGCACTTGATGGGTTTTGAGGCACAAACATCACACAGATGGATCCTGGCAGCAGCCCTGAGAGGGAAGCAGGGCTGATGTTCACCCCATTGGACAGATGAGGAACTGAAGCCTAAGAAGAAGCCCTCGTCCAAACTCAAACAGCAGACTGCAAAGAGAGCCCCCTAGACTCTGGTCGCCTCTGTTTTTTCTGCTTCAACCTGAGGACTCTTGAGGTTATAACTTGCAAAGAGTCAACTCAAGCTTGCTTTGCCAGAAAAGCAGTTAATTGATTTGTGGAACAGGGAGGTACAAGAGATGGAAAGCTTCAGGCACAGCTGGATCTAGAAACCCCAAGTCTGTGAGAGCTCTTTCTTGTTCTCATTAGCCCTCCAATGGGATCCGTCCCCACAGTGATATAGAAATAGCAACAAATATTGACCACTCCTTTTGTACCACGCACTGTTATAAGCACTTTACCTATATTTATTCATATGCCCAGAGCGTGAGGTAGATATTGTTATTATTCCCATTTTGCAGGTGGGATAACAGTAAACGTAAAGGATTAAGCAACTAGCCCAAGGTCACCCAGCCATTAGTTGGTGGAGCTAAGATTCAGACCCACTCTGATACATACCTTTAATGGACAGTCACTGGCAGCCTGAGAGCATCACCCTGAGAGCAAACAGAATAGCGTGTCCCCCACAATGTGTCCAGTACGACCGCATCCATCCCCAGAAGGGCTCTGACCAGCCCCGCCCGGGTCTTTGCCCATCCAGGAACCTATCACCAGGGGGTGGGGCTTGGGCCGCTCCCAGTTGCCCTGGCTGAGTCTCTTGCCAACATCTGTGGTGTAGAGAGTGGGGCCTTGTAGTTGTCAATCCCAGAGGTTAGGAGGGAACAGTTCTAGAACAAAAATGTACCAGGCAGGAAAAAAAAAATAGTACCAGGAGTCTACAAAGCTCTTTCCTTCTCTGAGATCAGGGATGATTCCAAGAATGGCCCCACCCTCTCCTATACCCCGCCTTCCCCCCCCCACCATCCCCCCTGCAGTGAAAGAGCATGGCCAGGTAAGCAGGTTGAGAGCCGCCAGGATTCACCGGCTATGATTGGTGCTTCGGGCCACCCACCCCCCACCCCAGGCAGAGTGAAGGGCCCCCAGCGTGGGTCAAACACAGTCTCTGCCCTCCACGTGCCCTTGGCTGGGGGTTGGAAGATGGCACTTAGCACAGTGCAGTGTAATGAGTGCTGTCATCCCAGGATGAACACAAAGGCAAGAGCTCCCTGTCTTGGGGAGCGTCAGGAAAGGCTTCCCAGAGAAGTGAGGCTTGAACTGGGTCTGGAACAGGGGTCCCCAACCCCACCCCACCCCCCGGGGCCATGGTCCCGGTCCCAGTCTGAGGCTGTTAGGAACCAGGCTGCACAACAGGAGCTTCATCTGCCACTTTCCCACCACTCGTATTACCACCTGATCCTCCACACACACACACACCCCCCCCCCCCCCACTGCTGCAAAAAAGTTACCTCCCACAAAACCAGCCTCTCGGGCAAAAAGGCAGCGGAAACACAGCCAGGGGCAGAGGTGTGGCGATGGGAGAAGGCACAGCGCCGGCAGCACTGCAACCAACTCTGCGGCTGGGTCACGGCGGGGTGCAGAGAAGCAAGCGGAGGCTGGACACGTCAATGGGGCCCTGGTCACAGAGAGCTCACACCCACAGTCGCTGTGTGGAGGTGGGGGGCACTGATGAAGGGTGAAGGCGAGGAACGATTTGATCAGACGTGTACCTTACAGAGAACGCTCTGAAAGGGCAGAAGGTGCGGGGTTGGGGGGGGTGCAGGAAGCCAGTGAGGAGGTGGCTGAGCGATCCAAGCTTCAGATGATAAGGGTCCGGACAGGCAGTGCTGTGGGATTGGAGAGACAGGTGAACAGAGAAGCCGGCGTGAGAGGGCTTGGTGATTAGACGGGAGAGAAGAAAGGACGCGGACCAGGAGTGTGTGGGTAATTGCACGTGTGTGGTGGTGGCATAACCAGAACTGGGATTTCTCCCCCAGAAACAAGGTGATTCTTCTAAACCAGGTGCCAGTCGGAGAGGATGAGGGTTTTATCATTGTCAAGACGATAATTAACCCGGTTTATTCAGTAAACATGTTGTGAGCATCCGTAGCGTGTGGGGCTGTAGCATGCAGCAGTGAACAGACACAGTCTTTCTTCTAGAAAAGACTGCCGTTGAGTACAGTGGCCATCATTAAACAGAGAAGTCCTCAGCTGGCCAGATCTTGGTCATTTCTCATGCTCTGAGCTGCTCAGCTGTTGCTGTGCCTGTAGTCAGCCTTTTCTCCAGACCCAGGGGAGGCAGGGCCAGAGAATGTCCAAACTGACTTGCCCGTTGGAAACACTCAGACCTGAGGCACCTCGGGGCCTAGCAAGCACTGGCCTGGGGGTCAGATGCAGGCTCTCCTTCCTCACCAACACTACCACCCCCCCCCCAAGACCTTGTTTAAATCACAATGACCTTGAGCCTCAGTTTCCCCATCTCTATAATGGAGCTAATTATCGTTGCCCTGTCAGTCTCAACTGAGGGAATACATACAATGACCTTTGCAAACACTAAATTTCCATATGCATTAGATGGGAGGTTGGCAAACATTTTTCTTAAAGGGCCAATGAGTATATATTTTAGACTTGGCAGCCCATTCCACTTCTGCTCAACTCTGCCATTGTAAATAGCCATAAACAATACATTAAAAAGTGGGCTGTGTTCCAATGAAACTTTATTTACAAAAACAGGCGGCGAGCCAGGTTTGGCCCATGATCCATAGTTTAGTGACCCCTGCATTAGAAGACAGAGACACTTAAGGCTTGGGTGCGCATGAGTGGGGACTGGGAGCCTTCAGAACTCAGGCTTGGGAAATTCCGGTCAGAAACGGAGACCATGGGGGGCTCCACCCCTGCTGTGTGCCGGGCGCAGTGATGGTCTGTGCAGCCTTCGCACTGACGGGAGTGCTGCCCTCCGCACTTCATAGATCAGGAGAACTGCAGCTCAGAGAGGGTGACGTGACCATTCAGAGTCACACAACTAGCGAGCCGCAGAGCTGGGGTTTTTCAGCAGCTCTCTTCAACTCGGAAGCCTGAGGGTTTCTACTTTCCCCTGAAAGCCCTGGAGGCTGACGTGGAAGCTGCCCCCATCCCACCCCGGTTCTCTTAAGAAGAGGATTAGCGACTGCCAAGCCCCAGAAATCCATGTCAAGGGCTAGATTTCCATTGTCCTGCCATTAAGAGGAATTAGAAAACACCTTTGATTTCATGCACAGAAAGCCATTCACTAAGCATTTGGCACAGAGTAGAGAACAGTAAATGTTGACTAAGATGAAGGGGGTGATGATTATAAAGATGACGCTGAAAATCTGAAAACTAGGCTGCCCAAAGCCCAGAGAAAGACAAGATAGCTTCTGGACTTCAAAGCACCCCTTCAGTTTTTCAGTCTCTTATTTTCTCAGCCAGCAGTCTTCTCTGGGATTGACACAGCCTTTAGTAAAGAGTGTTCCTGCCTCCTGGCCCCAGTTCCAGACCCCTAAAGCCCACCTTGTTTCTCCCCTCTTGCAGTACACCCAACAGCCTACCCCCTGCTCCCCACCCTGGACCACAGTAGATCCAGGGCAGTGGGTCATGAGCACACAGTCAAGAACCGTGGAAGAATAGGCTGAGGACCCCTGAGACAGCACGCTAACAAGGCTCCAAGTCGTTACCCTAAGGTGACTCAGCAAGTCCTCCGCAAGCCAGGGCTTGAATCTGCGTATGTCTGACTCTGGTTTTTGTGGGTCCCTGCATGCAGGGGTGAGGACCTGTCACCCTTCACCCAATGCTCCTCACATCCTGTTGATTCTATCTTCAAAACATAACTCAGATCCATCTACTTTACTTCGTCCCTGCTACCAAAGTCTAGGCAACCAGCACCTCACTTCTGGGCCCCTCCAGTAGCCCCCTGATTAGCCTTCCTATTTCTACTCCGCCCTGTCCCCGTATCTTTTCCACATAGCAGCAGAGTGATTTTTTTTTTTTCAATTGAAGTATAGTTGATTTGGGGCTTCCCAAGTATCTCAGTGATAAAAAAATCTACCTGCCAATGCGGGAGATGCAGGAGACCCAGTTTCAATCCCTGGGTCGGGAAGATCCCCTGGAGGAGGAATGGCAACCCACTCCAGTATTCTTGCCTGGAGAATTCCATGGACAGAGGAGGCTGGTGGGCTGCAGTCCATGGGGTGGCAAAGAGTCGGACACGACTAAGTACACGACACACACTTGTGCCAATCTCTGCTCTGCAGCAGAGGGACTCGGTTATACATATGTAGACATTCTTTTTCTATATTCTTTTCCACTATGTCTTATCATAGGATGTTAATGTAGTTCCCTGTCCTATACAGTAGGACCTTGTTTGTCCATTTGAAACATAATAGTTGGCATCTACCAACCCAAGACTCCCAATCCATCCCGCTCTTTCACCACCTTGCCCTTAGCAATGGCAGATCTGTTCTCTGTGAGTCTCTTTCTGTTTTGTAGATAGGTTCATTGGTGCCATATTTTAGATTCCACGTATACGTGATGTCCTGTGGTATTTGTCTTTCTCTGTATGACGTATACTTCACTTATTAAAATAATCTAAAGTTGCATCAACATTGCTGCAGATGGCATTATTTCATTCTTTTTTATGGCTGAGTAGTATTCCATTGTATCTGTCTACCACGTCGTCTTTATCCATTCATCTGTTGATGGACATTTAGGTCGTTTCCTGTCTTGGCTGTTGTAAGCAGTGCTACTGGAAACTTAGGAGTGATATTATCTTTTTGAATTATAGTTTTGTCTGAGTATATTTCCAGGAGTAGGATTGATGGATCATGTGGCAACTCTATTTTTAGTTTTCTGAGGAACCTCCATGCTGTTCTCCATAGTGGCTGTACCAGCTTACTTTCCCACCAGCAGTGTAGGAGTGTTCCTTTTTCTCCTCATGCTCTCTGGTGTTTATTTGTCAACTTTAATGATGGCCATTCTGACCACCAGTGTGAGGTGGTACCTTATGGTAGTTTTGATTTGCGTGTCTCTACTAACTAGTGATGTCAAACCTCTTTTCACGTGCCTACTGGCCACCGATACATCTGCAGCAACAAAGTGATCTTAAAGCGTAAATCCAATCACCTCAGACTTACTTTTAAAATTAGAAGCTTCGTCCACTAAAACGAAATCCATTCTTCATGCCATGACCCAGAGTACAACACGTCACATAGAGTAAGGTTAAGTATTGTTCTGTGAAACTTTGGCTTCTGTTAGGGGTGTGTGTGTGTGTACATGGACTGTGTTAGAGTGTAACACATGGTTATTGTGGGTCAGGATCTTGAAAGGGGTACTTCCCTGGTAGCTCAGATGGTAAAGCATCTGCCTGCAAAGCAGGAGACCTGGGTTCAATCCCTGAGCCAGGAAGATCCCCTAGAGAAGGAAATGGCAACCCACTCCAGTACCCTTGCCTGGAAAATTCCATGGATGGAGGAGGTTGGTAGGCCACAGTCCATGGGATCGCAGAGTCGGACACGACTGAGCAACTTCACTGCCAGTGCCACATCGGCCACATCTCCAGCCACTCTTCCCACCACGGTCTCCCCTCCAGTGTGTATTTGTCCTGTTCCACTCCTATCTCTGTCCCGCCTCAAGAGTCTGCGCTTCTTACTCCACGGGAATGTTTGTAGACTGAGTGGCTGCATCTCTGGCCTTCACCTCTCAGCCTGCCCCCTCCTCAGAGAAGCTGTCCCCCACTCCTCCTGTCTGAAGTCGTTTTCTCCCCCCGTTTCTCTCTCCCTGTATAACTTACAGTGCTCATACTCACTCATTTGTGTCTCTCCTGTTCTGCTCCACTTGAGCAAGCACCCCATGAACACCAGGAGCGCGTCGTCGTTCAAGGGCCTGGCTCACAGCTGGTATAGGATGAGTATCTAACCAGGGAGCCAGGTGACTCTGGGCAGGTCACAGCCTCGGTTCCTGCCCTCTTGAGTGAGGCATTTTATCATTCTTTTGTTTGGAACTGGAATGTGGGTCGGGGGTTCAGTTCAGTTCAGTCACTCAGTCGTGTCCAACTCTTTGCGATCCCATGGACTGCAGCACACCAGGCCTCCCTGTCCATCCCCAACTCCTGAAGTTTACTCAAAGTCATGTCCACTGAGTCGGTGATGCCATCCAACCGTCTCATCCTCTGTCATCCCCTTCTCCTCCTGCCTTCAATCTTTCCCAGCATCAGGGTCTTTTCCAGTGAGTCAGTTCTTCGCATCAGGAGCCCAAAGTATTGGAATTTCAGCTTCAGCATCAGTCCTTCCAATGAATATTCAGGACTGATTTCCTTTAGGATGGACTGGTTGGATCTCCTTGCAGTCCAAGGGACTCTCAAGAGTCTTCTCCAACACCACAGCTCAAAAGCATCAATTCTTCTGTGCTCAGCTTTCTGTATAGTCCAACTCTCACATTCATACATGAGTACTGGAAAAACCATAGTTTTGGCTAGATGGACCTTTGTTGGCAAAGTAATGTCTCTGCTTTTTAATACACTGTCTAGGTTGGTCATAACTTTTCTTCCAAGGAGGAAGCGTCTTTTAATTTCATGGCTGCAGTCACCATCTGCAGTGATTTTGGAGCCCAAAAAGATAGCGTCTGTCACTGTTTCCACTGTTTCCCCATCTATTTGCCATGAAGTGATGGAACCAGATGCCATGATCTTACCTTTCTGAATGTTGAGTTTTAAGGTTGGGGTTTAAGGAGCCTTTTTTCCCCAGTTTATAGGATTGTTTCATTTCCCGTATATCACGTAATCTGTGCAGCATCTCTTGGGGAGACCACTCAAAGCTCTTCTTGCTGGTGTCATCTGCATATTAGAGTAACCTGAACTCAGTCACTGTGCTCAGACTAGCAGACCAGCAAAGCCAAGGCCCACGCCTAGGCCTTCAACTTCGACCTGCATGCTTTTTTCCATAATACCATCCCACGTCACCCTGCCTTAGGTGAGAATGAGACCCGAGCGGGAACCTGGGGCTTTTTTCGACTTCTCCTGCCCTGATAATGATGTGGCTCTCCCACCCCTGGAGTCCAGTAGTTTGAGATCCTCCACCTCCCGCTGTGTGACACCAGCTCAGTCTCCTGGTCACTCATGTGGGGGTAACAGTCTCCCTCACGTAATTATCACCAGGGCTCAAAGACATTCAGAAAGACCTCAGGTTTTCTTTTTTTTTTCCTCCAAGCATCCCTGAAGCCCACCGTCCTTGGCGCCTGTCCACTGAGGAGGGGGAGCTGGGATTGGGCGTGGGGGGTCCTTCCTTACTCCCCTGCCTCCCCCCAGGAACCTGGCGGACCGAGGCTGTGTTCGGCGAGGAAGAGCTCATCACAGTCCCAAGTGACATCCCTCTTCAGAGCGCCGCCACCCTGGGCGTCAACCCCTGCACGGCCTACCGGATGCTGATGGACTTTGAGCGGCTGCGGCCAGGTAGGCGCCGCGGTGGGCCAGCAGGCCGGGCTCTCCCGACTGGGGTGTGACCCACGTCCTGACCCCCGAGGCCTGGGAGCTTACGGGCGAGGGTCCGTGAGGAAGACGGCCCCGACCTGGGCGAGTGTGTCTTTTGTTGCTCGAGGTGGAAAGATGTCAGCTTGGGGCCTGGAAAACAGGCAGAAACCCCACGGAGGAACACACCCTGGAAAACCGCTGAGGGCTCACATTCCCTCGAGCTCGGGGTGGAATTCTGTCACTCAGCAAAAATCGTGCGGCGCTGTGCTGAGCGCTGGGACTGCAGAGCTTGGACAGGACAGTCACAGCCCTGTGTTTTCAGTAAAATGCTGAGCTCAGCGTCAGGCTCACCACTCAGCGCGGCCGGAGCCCTTTCCAGGCCACATACGTGCCCTCCCGTGCATCGCCTGTCAAACGCACCGGGCCGTCAGAGCGGCGAGCTGAGGGCCCCCGTCGGCCTCACCGACTGGCAGCTGACCTCTCGGATCAGCAGACCCTTCATCCGTGAAACAGGGAGGCAAGGTCCCGAGCGCTCACGGAGACGTGCCGAGCAGCCCTCAGCCCAGGGCCAGGCCTACAGCGCACTACAGGGGCGTCCCTGGTAACCATCTTCCCTCTTGATAAAGGAGGAGCCTGAGGTCCAGAGAGGCAAATTAGTCACCTGAGATCACTCAGCAAGGAATGACAAAGCCGGGCGCTCTATTCAGGGCTTCCCTGAAAGTAGAGCCTAAGACGAGGACTGAGGGCAGGCAGTTCCCTGGGGAGGTGACCCCAAGAAGCAAGAGTGAGGGACTGGGGCAGGCGAGGGGCAGGAAGGGGGAGAAGTCGGTGAAGGCTGGTTCCCGCCGTGGGCATCCAGGGCCCAGTCCTGCTGGGGAGCCTCCAGAGGCCCTCACAGAAGCCTCCTCAGAATTAACCTCCGAGACAAGGAGGCTGGGCCAGTTACCCACCACCTCCCATCCACCGTGGTTGCAGGGTTACCCTGCACACCACACACATCCGGGAGCCGGCTGGGCCCTAGAGATCTCCCAGCCCATCTCTGTCACGCTGACAAGGCGACTGAAGTGAGAGATGCGGGAGGGTGGTCGGCTTGGGTGGCGGCTGAAAGCCAGTCCCAGCTTCCTGCACAGACAGATGCGGGTCCCCCAGCTGTGGCCGAGCAGCCCTGGGTCTCACTAGCAGAAAAAGCCAGCAGGTGTGATCTGGGACCTCCCCTTGGATCCCGCTGCAGCAGAGGCTGTGGTCGCCTGCGTGCCCTCCCCCAAGGCCCCTTCTGATTAGGACTGTAGCTGTAGTGGTCTGATCAGGCCATTCTGACACCACCCACCTCAAGTGCCCACGCCACGTCTCCACTTTCCCACCCCCGGGGCTGGTGTGAAACACATGATCTTGACCCATGGTAACAAGTAACACTGTACACTATCCTCCGGCACATAGACATATATGAGTATACATGTAATGGAAACCAGAGTTTCATGGAACAGTACTTACCCTCACCATGTGTGATACACTCCACTAATCTTTATTCTATTTTCCTCAAGTTTAACCATGAAGAAAAAAAAAGTTCAGAACCCACTAGGTTGGTTTCATTACCCCCTGGATGGGTGACAATCTATAGGCTGACCCTAGCTAAGAATGATGAGCCTTCTTCTTCTAGAAAGTCCTCTGTCTCTTGCATGAGGTCCCTACTGCCTCTCTAAACCTAGCTAGCATCTCAGGGGACTGGAGCCCCTTCCCAGACATGATGGCCCTGGACTCTAATGAAGAACACCCAATGGGTGCTCCTGGGACTCCTCTTTTTATGGGGAAGAAACTGAGGTTCAAAGAGGTCAGGGCTCGCCCCACCCCATTCAGTTCCAGTTCCAGTCGGTAGAGAAGCTGGGACTCAGACCCTGGCATGTCTCATTCCAGAGCCCATGCTTTCCCAGCACAACCCACACCTCCCCACTCAGCTCAAGTGCAAAGTTAGGCCTGGATTTTGATCACAGACCCTGATTCAGGAGCTGCCAGTGTCTCCATTTCAAGGCAATAGCGCATCTTCCCTCAAGAAGCCACAGGCTATTGATAGAAAGGGACTGAGCTACAAGCTGTAAGTCGAGGCTGACCATGAGTCTTAACAGAGTTGGCCTCAGGGTGCTGTGGGAGGGCACAGGAGAAGAATCTAGAAAGGTTTCACATAGGAAGCCACACTGGAGCTATGCTTCTAAGGATGTATAGGCTTTCAAAACGAAGGGAGAGAGGAGACATTACAAACCAAGGAAAGAACCTAAGCAGAGACTTGACCCAAGAGCTGGGAGGATGATGAAGGATGCAAAATCATTGACACAGCAGGGGCTAAGTTCACATCCAGCGTGAACTCTGAGTTGCCGAATCCTGGCAGGCATCATGGGTGCTGTAGAGGCTTGGGGCGCACTAGGAGAAGAGACCACTCTCCCTGGACGGAGATGGCTCAGCAGCCAGGTCCTGGGTCCCTTCAGAGTCTGAGGACTCCACCTCTGACCCTCTAATAGGATCTTGGGCTGAAAGCCTTTGACCTGTTACAGATCTCGACTTGAGTCTCTTCCCGGGTCCACAGGGGATTCCGTCATCCAGAATGCATCCAACAGTGGAGTGGGGCAAGCGGTCATCCAGATCGCGGCCGCCCTGGGCCTGAGGACCATCAACGTGCTCCGGGACAGGTGCGTGGGAAGGCCTGACCCAAGCCCACCGCTTGGGCCTTTCCAGCCTGACACCCGCAGGTGCCCGAGTGTCCACCAGGTGGCGCCCTTGCATAAGCAGCCCTCCTTTCCTGCAGCTGCTGCTAGCCAAGGGCTGAGTCAGCCTCCCGCCCTGAAGTCCAGTGGTCTGGGGCTATAGGATGGTTTAGTCACTAAGTCGTGTCCGACTCTGCGACCCCATGGACTGTAGCCCGCCAGGCTCCTCTGCCCATGAGATTCTCCAGGCGAGAATACTGGAATGGGTTGCCATTTCCTTCTCCAGGGGATTTTCCCAACCCAGAAATCGAACCCGGGTCTCCTGCATCGCAGGCAGATTCTTTCCCAGCTGAGCTATAAGGGAAGCCCCGGGGCTATAGGATGAGTGACTGAAATGTAAAGGGAGGGCAGGAAGGAGGCAGAGAAGGCCCTCACTCCCAACCTGAGTTCTTAAGATGCTTGACTTCTGATAAGCCCATGTTTTCAAAACCATAGTTCACACTTGGGAATGTTTTAAGCTGTATTTCTTTCTGTGAACTGACTAACCCAAGGCCCCTGTTTCCCTTGCATTTGTGTGATGCCTTGAAGTGCACTAAATACAGATGTAAAGGAGACAGGACAGGTTTGTCATCAGAGAAAGGAAGCCACTTGCTCAGGAAGACACAGCAAATCAACAACAAACTTAAGCTTCCCGACTCTTTCTCCATCGTATCATCCAGCCTCCTTAAGCCTCACTGTCCACATACGTGGCTGGCTCCATCAGGCAAGTCCAGCCTCATTAGGAGAACTGATACTTGCTCCAGTTCCCCATCCCCTCAGTTGTGCTAACAAGAATTGCTCTGTTTGCTTTGGTAAAGAGGCACAGAGCCACTCGTGGGCCAGGGTATGTTTGCACAACACTCTGAAGAGCCTCTTGAAAAGACAGGGGGAAAGGAAGCGGAGTTTGTCGTTTCAGTAGAAGAAATCAGGAAGTGAACCAACTCCTCCCCGGGCCAGATGGTTTCTAGCGTCCTTGGAGCCAGTAGGAGCGGCAGAAACCACCCAGCGCACTCTCACACCAGTGAGAAAACTGAGGCTAGCAGATGCTGGAGTGTGCTGAGCCCAGCACACAGGGTGTGGGTGGCCGGGCCCAGCTTCCCACAAAGAGAAACTGGGGTTCTCACACCTGTGGCAGAGGGGTCCTGGGAGCCTCTGGTGGAGAGAGTGGGCAGATGTGACGAGCCTGGATTGTGTTTGGTTTCCAGACCTGACCTCCAGAAGCTGACCGACAGACTGAAGAATCTGGGGGCTGACCACGTGGTCACAGAAGAGGAGCTAAGAAAGCATGAGATGAAAAGCTTCTTTAAGGTACCGGTGAATAGGGACCAGGCCCATCTCGCTGAAGAAAGGCAGTCACCTGAGTTCAGAAGGCTGGGCACGGGCCCACTGTTCGTCTCCAAACTCCCCCCTCCATCTCCTCGTGGCTGGGTAAAGCCCCTTCCCTCAGCCAGGGGACAGCACGCAGTAAGTGCCCAGGGGCTGGGAGGGGGCAGCGCAGACAGGCTTGTTGTTGTGAAGGTTTCTGACGGGCTCCGTCAGCCCACACAGCCGACGTGAATCTCAGAGCTGGGAGAGAGGCTGTGGCAGAGGAGGGAAGAGAAAGGAAAGAAGTCACATTTATGAGGCGCCTGCCTTACGTTTTTTTCACCTGAAAATTCCCACAAAAGCTCTACAAAGTAGGTGCCGTCTGTTTTATAGATGAGAAAATGAAGACTCGGAAAAGACAAAGGACTTTACCAAGACCACACGGTCAGACATAGTGAGGAGTTTACCAAGACCACAGTCAGAGGTGGTGGGGGTCGGGGCTGGCCTCAGCCTCTCTAGACTCAAAAGCCCCTCAACCCGTCCAGCACACCTCCCAGTGATCAAACCACATCCCAGCCTCTTGTCACTGACCCCTGCCGGGGCCGGACGCACACTCACCTGAGAACATTTCTGAAGTAGTAGGTCAGCACGTCTGATATAAACCAACCTGTAAGTGCCGAGGAGAGGGGGAAATGAAGTCTGTCAGGACACAGCACAGATGCCCTCTGTCTGTTCTCTCCCAGAGGTGAGTTTTGAACAGAATCCTCCCATAGTCCATGCAGTCGCAAAGAGTCTGACACGACTGAGCGACTCAGCAACAACACTGCTGATCCTTGGGCTTCCCAGGTGGTGCTAGTGGTAAAGAACCAGCCTGCCAAGGCAGGAGACGTAAGCGACGTGGGTTCGATCCCTGGAGGAGGGCATGGCAACCCACTCCAGTTTTCTTGCCTGGGGAATCCCGTGGACAGAGGAGCCTGCAAAGAGGTGACTGAGTATGCCTAAAACAGGTCACAGGATTAAGCTGGCAAAGAAAAGGCCCTCCCCAGACTGCATTTGAAGGCCTGATGGTCCTACTTTTTCACTCCCTTGGGCCCTTGGGCCAGGGAAGTGCAGTTTGCAGCAAGCTTACACACACACTCTCTCTCTCTCTCTCCACCCCCACAGAGGGGTAGCTCGCTCACCACAGATTCTCTGGTTTCCCAGGACGTGCCCCAGCCGCGGCTTGCTCTCAACTGTGTGGGCGGGAAGAGCGCCACGGAGCTGCTACGGCATTTGGCGTAAGTCCCTGGCCCCTTGGCCCCAGCGCGCTGGCGCCCTCCCGGGCTGTAGCCAGGAGCACCACCGAGTGACCAAGTGCCAGTGGCCAGTGCAAGCCAAGGCCAGGTCAGCACACCCCTGGGCAGGAAGATGGGACCCTTGTCCCATCCTAGTTATCTGGACCCGCCCCTTCAGCCTTCTTTACAGATGGCCCAGAGACCCGTCTGGCTTTGTCTTCCCGGGGACCCCAGTAGTAACTGCCCGGCCCTCTGTGAAAGGGGAGCAGTTAAGGATTCATAACCTAGGGGCATCTGAAAAAGTCCTCGCGTATTAGCTTTTAAAAATAGATTCTAATTTTAAAAGTAACATCATGCTATTACAAAACATCTTGGAAGTATGTAAAAGCACAAAGGAAAAATTTGTGCTTTTACATAAAAACTGACCTACCGTCCCGCCACAGAGGAGGATAAGTACTATTGACAGTGTACGTCCTTTCATCCTTTTTTCCTTTCGTACAAACTTCTGGAATGGAAGGGCACCTTAAGGGACACCTCCGAACTAGAGCACCAATGTTTGTTAACTCCTGTTTGCTAGCACTCACTTTAGCCAGTGGTACCGAGATGGCTGAGCCACTGAGGGAACCCTCTAGAATGTACAGGTGATGGGAAGATGGGTCTTGAGATCAGAGAGCTGTGGTAACAACCACAGAGCACGTACCACGCACCAGACTGTGCAGAGTGTGTGATGTACCCCTCCCACAACTACCTGAGCACGGGGTACCGCTCCCATCCCCATCCAGACAAGGCCCGGGGAGGGTAGTCAGCTTGCCCGTGTTGCTGTGAGCCCGAGCACAGCCCTTCAGCATGGCTCCGGGAAGCCTCTGAGGCCAGCCACCATCCCTGCGTGGCCCGTCGTAGGACAGAGTCTTGTTCAGTGATCACAGTGTAGACTTTGGAGTCAGAAAGGCTGCTGCTCACTAGCTGGGGATCTATGTGATCTGGGCAATACATGAGAAATGATCCGGGCCTCAGCCTCTTCATCAGTCAAATGGGGGGATATAAACCTTTTCTACTTCAGAAGATGAGTCTGAGGGGCTCTGAGACCTGCACAGAGCGCTGTACAAATGAGAGGTGGGTCCCTGCTTTCTCGGCTGTGAAAGAGGCATCATCAGAGTCCTCCCTTGGGGTCACCGTGAGGACTCATTGGCCAGCACATGTGAAATGCTCAGAGCTGTGCCTGGCACATAGTAAACACCCAGTAAACAGTAGCCATTCTGAATTTAAAAAAAAAAAACAACAAACAACAAATATATTTTGTACTGGGCTTTGCTGATTAACAAACAATGTTGTGATAGTTTCAGGTAAAAAGTGGAATCAGCCATACATGCATGCATGTACATGTATCCATTCTCCCTGGAACTCCCGTCCCACCCAAGTTGTAAGCGGCAGCCACTCTGATTAAATCAAGTGTAGTGCTGGCCCACAGAGGGAGGGCTCACCCCGCTCCCTGCCACAGGAGCCACTTTCCAGAGTCGGGTGGCAGATGAAGGAACCAAAGACCAAACTGGCCCCCAGCCTCAGGGACAGAGAGTTCCCTGCCCCTCTCAGCAGCTTCTGCCCTTCTGGAGTTCGCCGAGCCTCCCTTGTGTTGGCCCAGAGTGAACCTCGGCTCATCCTGCATCAACAAACTCCTGCAAGAGCTGGGGGAGCAGGGAGGGGCACACAGGTTAAGTCGGGCACATGAAGACTTAGCTTAAGACTTGGCTTAACGTGTTTAAAATGACACAAGCCCCTCTCTCCTGTTTGACCACTGGGGGTGTCAGACAGCAGGTCCTGACACTCACCATCGTTCTCTGCACCGTCCACACCACCCCTTAGCTGCTGAGCTGCTTCCATCTCACTGGTCCTTTGAATGAGTGTGCCCAGAGGGAGAGGCAGCGTGGCCCACTGCCCAGGGTCACCCAGGCGCCGTGGCGCAGAGCCCGGCTGGACTCGGGTCGTGAGCTTTGCTTAGCAGGGCACTCTTCCCTGCAGCTCTTCCTCAAAGCCTGGGTGCAGCTTAGGTCCCCACCTGGTTAGACATCCAGGTCATCTGCAGAGGGTGTCTGCTTGCTTCTTTGTTTTCTATTGTTTTTAATATAGATCCTTGCCCCTGATTTACTGGGTCTGGAGCAGGCATGGGAATCTGTTTGTTTTTTTTTAACCCTTCCCAGGGATTCTGGGGGCTTCCCAGGTGGCACTAGTGGTAAAGAACCCGCCCGCCAATGCAGGAGACACCAGAGAAGGGAGTTCGATCCCTAGGTCAGGAAAATAGAGATGGCAACCCACTCCAGTATTCTTGCCTGGAAAATCCCAGGGACAGAGGAGCCCGGTGGGCTATATAGTCTATAGGGTTGCAAAGAGTCAGACACGACTGAGCACGCACGCACGCGGGGATTCTGAGAACAAGGCTTAGGAACCAGGGTTGGGATAGATGATGTTGTAGCCCTATCTCCACCTGTGACCACTCTGTTCTCTCTGGACTCCCCAGGCCTGGAGGAACCATGGTGACCTATGGGGGAATGGCCAAGCAGCCTGTCATCGCCTCTGTGGTAAGCTGGGGTCTGAACCCCACAGTCGTCTAGACTCAGGCAGTACCCCGCCCCTGGGGAGTCTGTCCCTTAAGCCTGAAGTTCTTCCCCTCAGCACCTTAGTGTATGTCCTTCCTATTTCCACAGAGCCAGCTTATTTTTAAGGATCTCAAACTTCGGGGCTTTTGGTTATCCCAGTGGAAGAAGGACCACAGTCCAGGTGAGTGGATGATAGCCCTGTTATCAAGGGTCACACGAGAGGGCAGTGCCTACTCAGAAGTGACCGGCTGCTCTGAGCCCGGGAGAGGTGATCAGATCCACCCCCCCCCCACCAACCCCAAAACAGGATAAAGGATAACAGCCTCTAGAAACAGCTACAGTCAGCAAATAGTTTTAGGCTAAAGTGGGCTTGTCCGCGAGGGGACCACACTGAACAGGACAGCTCCTGCCACCCTCCCAAGGAGCTGACAGTAGGGGAGACTGCCATGGATGACACCCCAGTAAAGAGAACAAACTCTGGAACCAGCCTGCCTGGGCTCACATCCTGCTCCCACCATTACTACCTATAGGTTCTGCCAAGCCCAACTATGGGACATCGGGCAAGGTACTTAGCCTCTGCCTTGGTTTCAGTGTCATAATTGTTGGGACTCCCCTGGCGGTCCAGTGGCGAAGACGCCTCTGCAGGGGGTTGTTGTTCAGTCGCCATGTCATGTCAAACTCTTTGCGACCCCATGGACTGCAGCACACCAGGCTTCCCTGTCCCTCGCCACCTCCCGGAGTTTGCCCAAGTTCATGTCCATTGAATTGGTGGTGCCATCCAACCATCTCATCCTCTGCCGCCCACTTCTCTTGTCCTCCGTCTTTCCCAGGTGTTTTCCAGTGAGTCGGCTCTTCCCAGCAGGTAGCTGAAGTATTGGAGCTTCAGCTTCAGCATCAGTCCTTCCAATGAATATTCAGGGTTGATTTCCTTTAGGATTGACTGGTTTGATCTCCTTGCGGTCCAAGGGACTCTCAAGAGTCTTCTCCAGCACGGGGGTTCAACCTCTGGTTGGAAAACTAAGATCCCACATGGCCTCAAGGCTCAGTCAAAAAAAAATTTTTTTAATAGTCGTAATTGTTAAAACTATTGTTAGCAATGTTTGACAGGCAGAAACTGAGGTTTAGAGTGGCTAAGTCGCTTGCTTCAAGTCACCCCCACCTAAAGAGTGTGCAGCCAGGACGTGAACGGCAGTCGCTCTGACTCTAGACCCGGAGCCAGACACGCTCTCCTTCCTCTCCTGGAGGACGGGTCCCCCAGAGTGTGGCCACCATCGCTCCCAGGCTGAGCCTGAGGAATGACATGGCATTCCCCCAGTGAAGGAGAGGGGAGCGGTCCTGTGAACGGGGTGTTTCAAGCAGAGAAAACAGCATGTGCAAAAGGCCATCGGAGAGGGTGGGAAGCTGGACAGCTCGGTTGTGACCGGATTAAGGAAGGCCTTATAATCCTCTTTAAGGAGTTCAGACTCTATCTTAAAGGGAAATGGGAAGCATGGAAGTGTTTCAAGCAGGAGATACAGTTCAGTTTGAATACTGAACGAACTATGAAAAAGCGCTTCTCAGCCAAGGCCTTCACTTCTCATTTTCCTTTGCCATCCTGGGTCCCTAAATGAGAGGCAGGCCCCTGGAAGGGACCCTGGTGGCCTCAACAGGAGAGGTTCTGAGGGAGTCTTGGGCTCTCAGGGAAGGCTCTCTGCCCCCAGCAGAGCTCATCTGTCGGTGCCAGACACCGCCCACCCCCTCTTCCTCCTCTGGCTTCCTGCCCTCGCACCATTCGGGACTCCCAGCTACACGCAGTCAGATTCTGTGGGTCTGAGCCTCACAGCGACCACTGCACTGGCCTGTCAGCTCCCGGGGCTGCTGCCCGCACCCTGTTCCCACCCTGGCTCTCACTGTCCTGAACACGGGTGGGAACCAGGCCACGGGAGAGTCCTCCCTGGAGCCCAGCTCCAGCTCCTGGCAGCAGGCAAGCCCATGGGTCACCTCCCCACACCCTCCAACCTCCCACAGACCAGTTCAAGGAGCTGATCCTCACGCTCTGCGATCTCATCCGCCGAGGCCAACTCGCAGCCCCCGCCTGCTCCGAGGTCCCACTGCAGGACTACCCGTGTGCCCTAGAAGCGTCCACGCAGCCCTTCACGTCTTCAAAGCAGATTCTCACCATGTGATGTGACAACCCCAGAGGCAAGCGGGAGGGGAGATGGAGCAGCAGGACTGGTTCGGGCCCTCCCCCCACCCCCCAGTGGGGCCTCCACCGTCCACAGGCTGCACCTCTCCTCACTGTCCCTTCTGACCCAGAGAATTGGGGGGCCAGCCTCAGGGTATTGAATAAAGTCTGAACTTCCTAGGAGGAAAAAAAAACAAAACAAAAACCAGCAGAGGTCCTCCCTGGAGAAGGACCATCCCCCTGCACTCGCCATCTCCCAGCACGAAGAAGCCGCCCTCTGCCTGTGCCCCAGCAGCATGTCCCACCTGAAAGCTACGCCTGGGCAGGACAGGCAGAGCACAAGAACCAGCCAGACAGATCTCTGCCCTCCAGCCATGCCAGCCCAGAGGAGAACCTTCTAAAAAGGAAGGTTTGATTCGTTCTCCAGTGGCCTGCGGCTCTGTCTGGGGCAGGGGGGAAGGATCAGCTCCAAGGAGGAGTGAGTGCCAGGCTGAGAAACCAAGGAAATGGGGTCTCTCGGCGGCTGGACCATGCCCGGGGCACTTCCATTCTAGCTAGGGAGATAGACACGTCAGTGGCTACACCTGAGGTCATTTTACCCCCAAGGGACACTGGATTGTCATAACTGAAGGGCTGCTGCTCGAGTCTTGTGAGTAGAGGCCGGCAATGCCGGCATCCTACAGGGCACAGCACCCCAAGTGTCCACAGTGCCGCCGTGGAGAAGCCCCGCTTCTCCCCACAGGTCCCACAGTGTTGGGCACAGTGATGCACGCGCTAAGGAAGACCCGTGTGAGGTGCTGTGAGCACCTAACCAAGGTCCTGTCCTAGGCCTTCCTCGGGGGGAAGCTTGAAAGCGGGCCCTGAGCAAGGCATTGCTTTATTCAGACAGCGAAGAGCTTGACGCTACATGACTTGGGTGTTTCACTTCATGATCCACTCACCCAAGGCAAAGCACTAGAGGCTTGAGGGTGTCTCCATCACCCGGCCCTCTATTTCTGAGCTCTAGAGCCTCACTGGGGAGGACTTGCTGAGAGCCCAGCGCGTGCCTGAGGCCAGGGCTGCCTATGAGTGGCGTGGGACTTGCCCGCAGGTAGCTTTATCTGCTCACGAGGCCACTTTACGGAGGTGTTCAGAGGGCCATGGGGACACAGCAGCTCTGCTTGAGGGTTTAAGGAAGCCCCCCGCCCAGAGGAAGTATGGTCAGAGCCAGTCTCGAGGCCCAGCAGGAGGAGGTGTCCCAAGCAAAGCCAGCAGCACACATGAGAGTCTGGAGGCCCAGGAGAGCCTGCCCATCACAGAACTACCAACAGGTGAGTATAGCTGCCACATGGTGTAGGGGCGTCGGAAGACTGAGTTGGGAGCCTGCCTTCACAGCAGGAAGGCTCAGGACTTGCCCTCGGGACATGGGGAGGTGCTGGAGGGGTTAAAGCAGTGGAATGATGGGGAAAACTGCGTCTGAAAGCTATGGGATACTCCGGTTTAGTTACACACCAGCACATACGTGGGCCCCGGCGTCATCCTCCTGTCTTTGGGAGCATCTTCTGTGTCCTCTGGAGAAAAGGACTCGGCTTCAGCCTGGGACTGCGAAAGGTCTGCAGGTGCCCTCTGGGTAAGATTTGCCACCTTGTACAGCGGGGCTCAGAATCAGCCCCAATTCACCCAAATCTCTCCTGTTTTCTGTCCTTGAGGTTTGTGGGATAGATGATTTGTGCAGCTGGTCAATGTGGGCAAGTGCAGAAAGTCTGCAAGGGAGGGGGAGGCCACCCAAAGCTACGGGAGTGAAGGTTAGGATGAGGTTGGTCAGGGGGACTCCACAAGCTTGGGCTTAGGGGCTCTGATGAGCCTGCAGCCATGGAAAAGGATCTGGCCCCTAGTAGAGACTCAGAGGGGGCAGACAGGAGGGAGGAAGGTTCATAACACCACAGCACAGAGACCTCATGGGTGGGAGGAGGGTGTGCAGAGTCCCCTGAGAGTAGCACCTCTGGGGGTCTGGAGATGATTTGGGGGGGGTGGAGGAGCTACACCATGTGGCATGTGGGATCTTAGTTCCCCAACCAGGGATCGAACCCATACTCCTTGCATTGGGAACATGGAGTCTTAACCACTGGACTACTAGGGAAGTCCCTGGAGCTGACAGTTGCCCTGGATTTAAAAGATGATATTTTCTCAGGCAGGGAAGCGAGACAAGCATTACAGACCAAGGGACAGGTTTAAGTTAAGGCAGAACATTTATGTCAAAATCTACTCTTTTTCCCCAAATACCATTCTACTTCTAAGAATTAAGGCTGATGACTTTTAGGTGGGGACATCTGAGGCTGGAATAAACACTTTCCCCACCTCCCTAGCAGCTGACAAGATCTGGCCCGTGTGATGCACGCAGAGGTGGGAGGTGTCTGTTTCTTAGGAACCTCTTTAAAATAAAGCTGGAATCCATCCTGTACCTTTTTCTTCCCCTTCCACCTTCCCCCTCACCAGGAAACGAACATGGAATTTGCATAGCCATCTTTGACCATGTTGAGAAGGGAACAGCAACAAAATCAAAGGAGCCTGGGTCCCTGAGACCCAGAAACCTTGACTGCCCACCTCAGGACTTGAGAAATAAGCTTCTGTGCTATTTAAGCCCCTAGTGTTTGGGCTTTCTCTGAACCTACTCCTAACTGATACATATTGTCTGGTTTAATTTATATTGAAATCATGTCAGACCATCTGAAGCTGAAAATTTCACAAAGTCACAACCTGAATAGTGGCAGTTTGTGATTACTAGCTAAGGAATTCAAACTTTACCCTGTGGGCAGTAGGGAACAAAAGATTTCTGAGCCAGATGATCAGAACTGTGCTTTAGAAAAATCCCTCTGGCAGCAAGTTGGGGGACAGTTTAGAGGCACTAAAGAAAGATAATCAGAAGCTACCAGATAAGGAAAGTCTCCCTAAATTCTGAAGACCAATATAGGGATTACCAGCATTTAATGAGGCCAGCAGAGGAAAGGAGCCTAAGACAAAACAGTGTCAGGAGAGAATCTTACTTAAAATGGATCATCTCTTACTTAACAAGTACAGGGGGGAAAAAATCCAGTACAGTATATTGTTTTTAATTTTCAAGGCATGTGGAGTTGGGACAGCTCTTCTAGCCCACCAAGTAAACAATATCCTTTTTAAATGACGGAAGGAGGACACTTTGGCTCCAGGAGACTAAAGGATGACAAACAGGCATGACCTAAACCAAAGGCTGGGCGCTCCTGAAGCCCTGAAGCTTCATGCCTGGCTCTCCCTGTTCCCTTCCAGTAGCACCTGCCCTGCAGCTGCCTACATCCACGGCCTTAATATTGATGACTATCTGGTGTGTTGGGACACCAATTAACCCTGCTGTCCTCAGGGAAAGACTGAGGCCCAGAAGGAAAAGTTTCTCGCGTTAACCTGTGGGCGTTAGGCATCTCAGTCCTGGTGCCTTGCGGCTCTCACGCTCAGCCCCATGGTCACTGGCAGGTTCCATGCCCTGGGCGGGATGCTGGACCCCGCCAGGACAGCTGGAGGAAATGGTGGGAGGAGAGAGGCTCAGTCCTGGCACAGCACCTGCCTGCAGGTGAAGGCAGGAAGATCCTGGGAAACAGGTGAGCTGACACTATCTGACGGGGAAGAAAGCTCGCCCTGTGTCCCTCACACTGCAGCGTTCAGACATTTCCACATGCACTGTCATTTGATTTTTATAGCTTCCCTGTACCATTGAGGTTTTACTATGACCACTTTTCCAGAAGGGAAAGATACAGAGAGAGAGAGGAGGGGAGCTGCTCAAGGCCACACATCACGAAGCAAGCTGGCACCACAAGCCAGGCCCCCTGGCCCTATCTGGTCACTGGGCCAGTCAACTCCAGTTCCTTTGGCCCCACAGTTGGCCCTGAGTTCCCTCTTTTCTCAGGACTCCTTGGTTTTGTTCAGTGATAAATGACATGTCACCCAGTTTCCCTGAGTCTACGTCTCATGGAGAAGCATGGGAAAAAGGAGAATCAGGAGGCTATTGAAGCAGTCCAGTTGAGAATTCATTCACTTATTCATTCAGTAAATAGTTTGAACACCTGTTATGTGAAAGGCACTGTCGAAGGTGCTAGGGATACAGCAGGAGACAAAAAATCCTGGCCCCTGATACCAGAGAGCTTACATTCTGGTGGAAGAGAAAGACAGTGAACATGTGAGTAAGTGAGGTAATTACGGAGCACGACAAGCGCTGTGAGAGAAAAAAATACAGTGGTTTCATAGTGGCAGGGATGGGGCGGGGGTGCGGGAGGTACTGAGAGAAGGTGGGCAAGGAACATGTGAGCCCTGAATAAGTCAGCCAAATTTTCAGGCTGGGGGAGCAGCATGTTTAAAGCCCAGTGTCAGAACAATATGACGAGGCCTGAACTGACTTAGTAAGTGAGAGTGGAGAGGAGTGGATTCCTGAATATTTACAAGGAAGAAACAACCAGATAGAGTGAATGGGGTGTCCGAAGGTTGAACTTTGGCACCTTGCTGGAAGGAGGTGCCCAAGTTAGGGAGCCCTTAAGAGAGTGAGGGTTTTAGCGACAGGCCTTTAGCCTCTAGGGGGCGCTCTTCCCATCTGTACAATAGCTTGAGCAGATGATACAACCACCAAGGTTAGCACTTCAGAATACTATGATCCTCACACTTTCCTAAATATCAAATGGATCAAGATTACAACATAAAAATCAGTTCTAAAAGTAATATAGAATAGGGACCTCCTTAGGGGTCCAATAGTTAAAGACTCCAGGCTTCCAATGCAGGGGGCAAGGTTGCTGGATCCCTGGTCAGGGAACTAAGATCAAAAAATGCCCTGTGGCGTGGCGGGTGGGGGGGGGGGGGGGTGGTTAAAGAAGAAACCATGGTAAGTATTTTTTTATTTAATTTTTTTAAGCTCAGAGTGAGAAAGGCCTTTCAAACTACAACACAATCCAGAATCAAAGTAAAATAAAGGATGGGTAAATTCGATCCCATAAACATCTGGTGTTTTTGCATGGCAAAAAAGCACTCTAGGCAAAGTCAAAAGCCAACAAACCGAGGAAAAATATTTGCAGCTCATTTGACAAAGAGCTAGTGAGCTATAAACCTGTAAGAAAAATGGGCAAAAATATAAGCAGACACAGACACAGCAGAAAGAGAAAATGTATCTCTTAAATATATGAGGCTCACCACACTCAACATAACTGCAAATTAAACTATCCTGAGATACCATTTCTCAGCTAACAGACTGACAAAGATCATAAAGTTTGATAACGTGTTGATGAGGAAACGCAGAAAGCTCCTTTTGTACTCTAATGGAATGATTTTCAAATTATCAGTCTATTAAAGTGCAGAACTGTATGTATAGTACACCACCATTTACTTTGTATGTGTAAAATAGCTCTGAGGATATTTACAAACGGATTGCATTGCCTCTAGGCCACCAGAGGTCAGAACTGGTTAAGGGTTTTCACTCTATACCATTTGAACCAGTTAATGAATTATCCGTTCAACATATAATTTTTAAAGTAAATAAAAATAGTAAAGAAACAAAACTTCTTTGTGGTTCTAGGTAAATTGGATTAGTGAAAAGGGACCCAATATTTATCGAGCTTCTACCCCGTTCCAGATACTGTTCTAAGCTCTCTCACATAAACTTTTCGTTACCCTGTTAGTCCACTGAGATGGGATAAATTATTCTAATTTTACAAGTTAGAAAATAGATTAAGTTGGTCCAGTAATGTAGCCAATGTCACACCTAATCTAGCTCCATAGTTCCAACCTTCTTCACTTACCACGTTGCTTTCATTAAAACAAGTCCTATTTTTAAAATAATACTGCTGTTACTTTATTGGGCACTTATGATGTGCTGAGATGCCCTATCCTTCTCAGAACAACTCCGGAGGGTTGCAGTTACTATCCCCTTTAGAAAACAAACGGGGCTCAACGAGGAGGCGCGTAATGAGCCCATGGTCACAGATATTTAGATGATTAGAAGCCAGGTTTAATTCCAAATCTCCTGCTCGAAAAGTCGAAGCCGCTCCCGGTGCAAAGGACAAAAGCAGAAATGCTGGCAGGACTGTGGAGGGAGGCATGGACGCTTCCGGGGGAAGTGGCGAAGCCAGCGGGCTACGCTGCGCGCCAAGCTCGCGAGAGAACTGAGGAGTGACGGCCCACGCACCCGCCCGCACCGCCTGTCGATCACCTGGCCCCGCCCCGCGCCGGCGCGCCCCCGGGCAGGCCCCGCCCCCGTCCCTGGCCGGGCGGGAAGCGAACGCGCTCTCCCTCCCGTTACCCTCCGCCTGCGGGGAGGCGGGAGGCGCGTGCTCGCGAGCTACGTGCTCGCGTACGTCACCGGGTTCGGCTACGTCCGTCCCGCCGCTCGCCCGTTGCCGCCGCCGCCGCCGCCGCCGTCGCCGCGCTCTCGCTTCGCCGGCCGCCGCCTAAGGGGGGCTGGGGCCGGGCCAAGTAGCCGCCGCCGTTGCCGGGATGCCACGGGTGTACATCGGCCGCCTGAGCTATCAGGCCCGGGAGCGCGATGTGGAGCGCTTCTTTAAGGGCTATGGGAAGATCCTGGAGGTGGATCTGAAGAACGGGTGAGGAGGACTGAAGAGGGGCCTGCTGTGTGGGGACGGGCCCCCGGCGGTGGCGGGAGGCCGCGGGGACGGGAGAGGGACGCCTGCCCCACTAGGAGCTGCTACCGGCCATCTCCGGCTCCGCCATAGTAGCGGCGCCTCGGGGGCGCGGGTAGGCCCCAGTTCCCACTGCGCCTGCGCGGGTGGGGGTGGCGGAGGGATAATGGGAGCGATGGTGAGCCGCTGAGTGGGACGGGGGGGAAGGAAAACCCGAGTGGGATTGCGCTGCGGGAGGGAGAGCACACAGCTCCAGGGCGGCCTGGGTTTTTCCTTCTCGGGACCTGGTTCGTCTCCAGCAGAGACCGACCTTTCCCGCTCTGAGGGCTGCTGGAAACAGATTTCCTGCTTCCTTTTCACCTCTTCCCCTGTTTACTGGGTCAGATGGTCACAGCGCATCTCTCCCAGGGACTGGAGCTCTGAAGGGACCCCCCCCTCCCCTTCTTTTTTTTTAGACTTGACATGTGCTATTCTTTTTTTGGGCGGGAGACTGGTTTGAATAGTCTAGGGACGGTTTCAAAAGTATCGGCTTGCGGTTCTGAAAGCCTTCACCGTTCCCTCTACAAGGGTAAATTAAAAGTCTTAGCCAGCTATCTTTTAAGACTGCGTACAGTTTCCATGCTGGGGTTTCCGTTCCTCGGCTTGCCAGGAAATTACTCTGAGGTTGTCGAATTTGTTGGAGAATAGTGGCCACCGTGAGTTGTCAACTCGTTGATGTAGACGGAGACCTGCAGTTAGAAAATTGCTGACTTCCTACCCGGCTATGGTCTGTTACTTGTATTCCTGATCTACCCTGGTAGAGCAGGGCCCACAGGAGCGACAAGTTTCAGGGATAACAGATGAGTCAGGACTGGAGAAGATAGTCAACAGGGAAAACTGAGAACCAGGAAATGTTAGGTAGGACTTCAAAGACACGGATATAAAAAAAAGGAGTAGGGGAAATATTTTAGGGTACTAAACCTTGGATGTTAGAAGAACTCTTGGCACCCCACCCCCCCCTTTTTAAGACCTACTTTGCAACAGGTCTGACATGACTAGAGTTTATTCCCCAAAGTAATACTAGCAGCTAACACTTGAGAGGTTTATGAAGTTTTAATTGAATATTGGAGAAAAATCGGAAGCTAGAATGTACTCAAACTGTTGGCTGGGTTTAAAAAGTCATTTCAAATCGATTGTTAGGAAGAATCACCTTCTTATTAAGGGAAATGTCCTCCATCAAGTGTTCATTATGAATGCTGATTTCTTTCAAAGTAGAAGGCTTAGGACATTCTTCATTTTGTCCATTAGAGCTTTCAACTCTTAAATTGGGCAAGGGGTTGTTACTGTGATAAATATGTGTCTGAATGATTAAATTCAAACTCCCAGGTTTCTTCGGAGCCCAACCAAGTTGACAGAATAATTAAATTTTGGGGAAAGCATGGGTTTTGAAAGCAGACGGGCCTGGGTCAAATCCTATCTAAACCACTTACTTTCTATGAGCAAGTTACTTCTCTGATTCTGAGTTTCCTCGGCCACCAGAAAAAGGAAGATTAGAGATAAGAATTGTAAAGCATTTGGCTTGTAGCTGTAAATGGTGTCTGTAATCAAAGGAGTCTGACCATGATCATAAGGAGACAGCTTGTTAAGTGTTTAGTAACATGAAACCATATTTGGTGAGGTCTTTTCTCTAAGGTTACTCAAGTGATAGCAAGAAATGATGTTGATACTCATGGGAAAATAATTAATGGAAACTAATTAATGAAATAAATATGTTGATAACCACCAAGATGGCTGTTGATGTGCTCAATGAAGAGAGGAGGCAGAAAAACAGTTCTACTCTTGAGTAAATTAAGTGCCTACATTTGAATTAAGAAATGCTTGGTCTTTTTAAACTCAAAGTGAAACTCGGAGTGATTTGTTTGAAATAGGCTTTGAAGTATGGATTGACGGGGTCTTGAAGTGAAGTGTCTGGGAATAGTGTATGTCCTAACTGGTGATGGTTAAATGAGGAAGAATTTTGAAATACAGTTAACAGTCTAGCTAGGATGAGTCTCACAAATGATCTAGAAGTTTAACAACATAAATCAGAAACAACTATAAGGTTTTACACTAAACATTCAAAGTCATGTGCTCTGGAGGGAATAATGGAGCAACCTGAGAAATGGTGATATAAGAGGAAGAACTGCTGCTCCTTCCAGGACCATATATACATGGGTCTCTAAGGGGAACTATTCATTTTTGCAGTTGTGCAGCTAAACCATGGTATGCATGAAATCTGGTTGAAAGTCAAAGGAATGAGGAATGGGAAGTCCTTTTAGGGATTTGAAGGCAGGTGTGACAGACACCAAACTGGTGCACCTCCTGGCAGCATTCAGGAATCATTGCAGAAAAAATGAGTTCTGAACAAAGTAGATAGACTATTTCAAACACAGACTGACTGGATTAGATGGCAGTAGTGCAGAGGAGTTTAAAAGGATGGCATAAATTAGCAACATGTGTAAATTTATAGTCCTGAAAACTAGGAAGCATAATAGAGCTCCTTAAGAATCATTTTTAACACATCTGGATTGTGATTATTAGTATCTCTGAAACTGAAAAGCAGAATTTGGATGGTTAGGGCTTTGAAGATTGCTGAAGAGTTGGAAATTTGTAGAAGTGAGATTTATCAGTAGATAAGTTGAGCTAAAGGACTGTGTGTAAAGTTCAGAATTAAATAGGCATAACGCAATGGTAGAAGTAGAAAGGTTGACCAAACAAGGAAACAGATGAACTCTCCAGAGGAGATTAAGTATCCAGGAGAAAATTTTATGGACCCTCTTGGGATCAGGAGAAGGCAGATGTATACTGGAGTGCATTGCCAGCTTTTATTTACCAGGTAACCCTAATCTAGATTGCCTTTGTTTTAGAGAACTCCTGGAAAGATGGTTCAGTTTGGGACCACGAACACGTGCTGTAAATCTCCCACGACCATATAGGCCTCTCCAGATCCCCTCTGGTCTCCTTCATCTGTATGTGCCACACTGACTCCAGCAGGAGCACTGGGGGACCAGGGGTCAAAGAAGCAACAATATTAGCACCTGTTATAGCCTTCCAGCTCTGTGGTAACTTTTGCTGTCTTTGATTATTTGTGGATTCTGTGAACTTTTCTTTTTTGTTAGTCACTTTTTTTTTTCATGTAAAATGTAGATGGTTTTTTAATACAGTATTTTGCCACACAATATTGTAGTCTTGCTCATAGATCTTTCTATTTTAATTGTTCCATATTTTAGTTGGTGACTGAGACAGATCATATTCTAGGATTATTTTATTTGCCTAGCA
Source organism: Odocoileus virginianus (assembly GCF_023699985.2). Taxonomy (NCBI): domain Eukaryota; kingdom Metazoa; phylum Chordata; class Mammalia; order Artiodactyla; family Cervidae; genus Odocoileus; species Odocoileus virginianus. Next base: position 39,586,399 of record NC_069703.1, on the reverse strand, counting down.
GCTGGACATGTAAACCCCCACACCATTGAGGAGTTGGGAGGGTTGATTTTTTTTTAGTTGGTTAAATGTGTGAATTAAAACTCTCCAGGGAAACTTCTCTATAAATTTCAGAACCTGTGTTTCATAATACAGTGAAACTGAACAGCCAGAATTTACAGAGGTGTAATTGGATTTTCATGATATCTTAAGTGTTACCAAGAAGTTTTTTGTTTTCACCCTTTGCTTAAAATTCCTTCAAGTAGAAGATACCTTAGTTAATTTTTTAAATGTATTAAAGCTTTCAGTGAGTTGCATCGTTTTTCTGTTGGTCCCTGAGCACTGTAGGGCATTGTTAGTATCCTGAGATACTGGGATAGAATCTCTGCCAACCCCAGAACCCTCACAGGGATGTTCTCTTTTGACTGAATCCTTGATGAGAGCTTGTTTTTCTTCTTGTTTTTTAAAGAGACAATAAGGAAAATATAATTGCTATTCAGAGTTATTGGTTTCTAGCTAACTGAAATGTTAGTTTATTATTTAAAACCCATTCTTGGGAATTCCCTGGCAGTCCAGTGGTTAGGACTCAGCGCTTTCACTGCTGAGGGCCTGGGTTCAGTCCCTGGTCAGGGAACTAAGATCCTGCAAGCTGTGAGGCATGCCCCACCCCCACCCCCAGGAAAAAAAGCCCATACTTAATTTGTCTGACATTTCAAAATACTGTTTTATCTCTGGTTAAAATTTTTTCATATTGTACAATTTTTAAAATACAGAGGACAAAAAATTAAAAAATGGCACTGCACTTAGACTTTGCCTTTTCTTGCATGCACTTCTTCAGCCTCCTTACCTCCCTTTTTCACAAACTTGGATTCATACTGTTGTGTTCTGTTTTGTAACCTGCTGCTACCTAACAGTCTGATCCTCTTCTTTGTCATTGAGTGATCTCCTGCAACCTTGTTCTTAAGCGGTACATAGTATTCCCACATGTAAACACTGTTTAATATAATGTTCATAAGCAAAACCAAGTTGTACGGCAAGGCGATTGTCTTTGGTCTTCCACTTTTTTGTACATATATAAATATCCTTTATATAAATCTTAGGGCAGATTCCTGAAAATTGACTTTGGACATAGAGTGTATACCACTGTCCCTCAGTGTACTCACAGGATTGGTTCTGGGACCCGCTGCAGATACCCAAGTCTGTGGATGCCTAGGTCCGGTAGTCTGCTCCGCACACCCGCAGTTTCTGGCAGCCACGGATGTGAAGAGCTGCTACAGGCATTTTGAACTTTGGCTGCCTTTTGGTTTCCATATTATTTATTTATATTTTTACTTGCCATATTTAAGAGTTCCTTTTTCTGAACTTACTCTTTACCATAATGTTTTAATATTATGACTTTTTAAATTAGAATATCCAAATATATGTGTTAGGAGGTTATCTTGCAGCCTTTAAGCCTTATCCATTTAGCTTACCAAGCATAACAGATTGAAGAACTTTTAAAGAAAAGTAAGTTTTTGACTGACTAGAAAATAAATACAGGTTCGTTGTAGATAATTTAGACAATACCAAAAGCACAAAGTAGAAGTTATCATTAAGAATCCTTTTAACATAGACAAGGTTTTATGTGCAATTTTATGTCCCTCTTTGTCTGCTTAATTTTTCTCACATATTTTTTTCTGTTACATTAAAGTTTTTCTATAAACATCATTTAGTGGCTACATAAAATCCATTGTATGGCTGAATCATGCTTTACCCAAGCATTCTTCCTAGGTTGTCTCTAAATTCCTGCTGTTGTGTATAACCTTGTGATGGATGTCATGTGCATAAAACTTTGTTTGCATTTTTAATCATTCCTTAGAACAGGTTCTATGAAGTAAAATGCATGTCATGGCAGGAGTGAACACTGAAAGCTCCACATGGGTATAGCCAAATAAGTGTCCAACAAAGCTGCGCCAGTGACACTTGTGCCTGCAGCGCATGAGCTCACCCGTCATGGCAGCTCATCAGCACTGAGCAGTTGTGTTGTTTCAAGTCTTCGTTAGTTTAACAGGTGAAATGGTTTCAGGGGTCTTACCAAGAGCTTTTCTTAAACGAATAAGAAATTACAAATGTGACCAAGTTGTTTTTGTACTGACGTCTTGCTGAAGTCAACATACCTCCAAAAATATATATATTAAGTATGTTGTCTTTTTTTTCCCCTTAGGCCATGGGTACTTTTTAAATTTCTGTCATTTTAAAAAGTCAGTGCCAAGAAATCATACCATGCTGTGATTTGACCGAATGTTACCTACCACCTTAAACTGCCCTGGCTTGAGACTTCCACTCCATGTTCCTGGTTTCCCAGTCAGTTTGTGAAAAGAATAAACATCGTCTATAGTAATCTGTCCAAGTCATCTTAAATCTTTATTCTCACTTTAATAGCTTGCTCCTCCTTTCCTGATTGAGGTATCAAATGAATAAAAGGGCCACATGAAATGTTCTTCCCTTCTTAAAAGGTAGGCACAGGATATAGACTAGATAAAATGTGGTTTGGGTTCCCGGGATTTTTTGATTCTTCCAAGTAGTCTAAACAAGATTGTATTTTGAGTTCCTCAAAAGAAAGATGCTCAAAGCATCTGAGAGAATACTCTTGGGGATAGTATTTATGAATTTGTAAGTTAACACTGAAATTTTAAAATAAACAAGTGTCCCTGGAGAAGGAAATGGCAACCCACTCCAGTATTCCTGCCTGGAGAATCCCATGGACGGAGGAGCCAGGGAGGCTATAGTCCGTGGGGTCGCAAAGAGTCGGACACAACTAGGAGACTAAACCACCACCACCACAGCAAAGAAGAACCAACACAACACTGTAAATCAACTATACTTCAATTAAAAATTAAAATTAAAAAATAAGTGTTATCTCTAGTTTGTACTGATAGGGAAACTGAGGCACAGGAATTGAGAGTGGCTGGTCCAAGGTCACAAAATGAGTTATTGACAACTCTAGAAACTGAAGATCTTCTTTATGCACACACCAGATACAGCATGGGTGGTATAGGTCAAAGCTGCCCTCATGCTGTTTCCTTCCAGATGGTTCAGTCCTGTCCTTTGGGACCTTGCCTCCAGGGGTGAGAAGGTAGTTCAGGTTCCACCTCCAGAAGTCCCTAGTCTCTCTGCACAGGCTTCCATCAGACTGACATGTTACTGCCCAAAGTGAGAGCGGTGCTTTGTTTTGTTTTAATGACATTGGCCCTGGGCAGAGACTGCTCCTGATTCTCCTCAGGCTGCTGTTTGAAGAGCTTAAGGGTGGTGTCAGCTTTGTGATGGCTGAGAACCAGGGTAGGATTTTGTGCAGGTAAAAGGAGTAAACAGTCTCTGTTGTGTTGTCATTGCTAGGGCTGTCTGGTCTTGGAGTATCCTGGAGGTGAGGGGTGGATTGTGCCCTGGATTTGCATGCTTGTGTTTTGAGGAAATGCCCTACATGACTTTTGCTGTATGTTGAGATGAAAGTCTGGAGGTCCTGGAACGGCACCTCTGCATTCCTGAAGAAGCACTCAAGGCCCTCCACCAGGGTCCCCAACCATGTCTTGTGCCTGGATGCCAGAGGCAGGCCTTCATGAACACTGGCCTCCAAGACCTAGAGGTGGGTTGGGAGGGCTGGAGGGAAAGAGGTGAGCAGGAGGCTTGGGCAAGGGGGTCAGGAACCACAGACCAGATAAACTGACTTTGAGAAAAGTTACTTCATGTGGATGAAACGAAGCTGTTGATCCATTAATGTTTAAGGAATGTGAACCATACATTAAAATGTTAAGTGAATTAAATAATTTTCACGGGAAAGGCATCCCTAAGGTAGCATGGGGAATGGCATCTTTAACCCAAAACAAACAGAGACTGTGAGGCGGTTATGAGGGACGTGGAAAGAGCCAAGATGGTCCCGAGAGGCATAACCTCAGAGGCTTTAACATCTGTCACCTGCTTGTAGTGTCGTTTAGAGGTAAGTACAAACTGGTTTTGTTTGTAGCTTCGGTGTGGATCCAGATAGTGTTGTCTGCTGAGTGTACACCTTTGTTTCATTAACTGCAAGTAACAGTGATTCTATCTTCCATTCCAAGAGTTTTCTAAATCGGCAGTATGACTTTTCATCTCTTTGAGTTTTTTTAATTGTTTTTAATTTGTGATTGAGTCTTCATGAACTTCGAGTGTGTCATCAGAGAATAAAGTTAGTCTCTCAGTTGTGTCTGACTGTTTGGACGCCATGAACTATACAGTTCATGAAATTCTCCAGGCTAGAATACTGGAGTGGTAGCCTTTCCCTTTTCCAGGGGATCTTCCCAACCCAGGGATTGAACCCAGGTCTCCCACATTGCAGGTGGATTCTTTACCAGCTGAGCCACAAGGGAGGCCCACGAACACTGGAGTGGGTAGCCTATCCCTTCTCCAGCGGATCTTCCCCACCCAGGAATCGAACTAGCGTCTCCTGCATTACAGGCGGATCTTTACCAACTCAGTCATCAGGGAAGCCCCATCAGAGAATAGTTGACCTCTTCTGAGACTTCTTAATTTCATTTACCCTTAATGTTGATAAGTGTCAGGAAATTGAAATGCATGCAGATGTAATTGTGTTTACCCTCCTTTAAAAAAAGCAGCCCTGTTGACTTTAAAGGTCACAGTGATACATTTCATTATGACAGGGTTTATGGTTGTGATAGATTGATCCACAAACTATTTACAAGTATGTTGCTTTCTAGCGGTAGTCCCATTTTATAGGGTAGGAATATGGTAACTGCATAGTGAAAGTGAATTTTCTTAGTTCATTTTTGAAATAGTTTTGGATAGTTGAAAAAAATAGTAAATAAGCTCATAAACTGGTTGCACAGTAAAACTAGAATTTGGTTACAGATTCCCTTCTTCCTCCTGCTTTCTGAAGGAATTTTGTATTATCACTTAGCTTTTAGAATAATGATTATCTCTCTTCTCTTTTTCTCACTCCAGTATGTGAATATTCTCTCAGAGATGGGCTGGTGTCTTCTTAATGACTTATTATCTTTCTGTATATTCCTTGACTGGTGTTGAAATTTTAATAATTGACATATAGGTTTGGTTCCACTAGTAGCTTAGAGGATGTTCACAACTTATCAGTATAGTACACATCAGATACAGAAATTCCTTGTCATTTAATATTTCTCATAAGATGCTAATATTCATGAGGCATTAGTCTTCCACAACACATTTGATGTGGCTGATTTTCTGTGCTAGAGCTTGTATTTCTCAAGCTTGTTTGCCCTTTGGAGCACTTCTTTCCACTGGCATGGAGACAGGAGAACATGGCAATGGAGTGTTGATTTTAGGTGAGGACCTAGGTCTAAAGAATCCCAGATATTGGGTAGCCTTTATTTAACTGCTTTAAGTCTTCATTTCTTCATCTGTGAGATTATCAGTAAAGCTCAGAGTTGTCAACTTTATTATAGGGAATAATAATATATTATTATTATATGCAAAGGGAAAGAGGTGGGCTAGAATAGTCATGTTAATAGTGGTTTGGAAGAAAAAAAAACTGGTTTGGAGTTAAATTATAGATGCCTTTCATCTGCAAAGTATTTTTCTAGTTGCTGCTATAATCATTGTTTAATTGAAAGTCTGTAAACTTTATCATATTCTTTAATTTCTGGTCTGTTTTTTTCCCACACCATTCATGCTTATATTTTTTGGTCCCAGTCACCATTCCTTACAAAACTAAATGCATCCTTAAGTACATAATACTGTCAATATCCATTCACATTTACCACCTCTAGGCCCAACTTTCCATCATCTCTATGCTGGTCTAATTTTTGCTGAGCCTTAAAACCAAAAACTGATTCCAGGGGTTAATATGGGGCCTCCAGAATGGGGACTGCACAGAATAATCTTATTTTTCCTCTATTCTTCTAGTCTGTTATGTTCTGAACCCACACATGTTTTCGGAAGGACCAGATGGCTGACACTGGCTAATGGGAACCAAAAGAGGAGTGAAAGTAACCTGGTTGTCACATACCCCAAGCTTAGAGGTTCTTCACCTGCCCCATCATCAGTTTCTTTTTTGCTCTGGAGAATTTACCCGACTGTATCCAAAAAAGTGTTAATACAGCCTGGCTTATCTGAGATTAGATTATCAAGCCAAGCAGCACCGTTTGTTGAATTTGAAAGAATTATACTCAGGACTGTGGGAGAGAAGAAACGCCTGCCATTACAAAGGCGTTGTGACCTTGTGGTAGAGCTTGGGTTTGGGAGTCAGATGGACCTGGGTTCTAGTCCAGCTGTGCTGCCTAGGAACTCCTTGACTCTGTACAAATTGCCTAACCTCTCCCAGCCTCATTTTCTGTTTGCAAAATGGGAATAATAGTAGTGCATTCTTCACATATCATATGAAGAATGAGTGAAATATTACAGATGAAGTATTTACTTGTGCCAGGCACTATTTAGATAAACTAGCGTTTGTTAAAGAGCTCATAATCAAATGAGAAGATAAGCACAAAGGAAAAAGAACAAGGCTTGACATTTTTCTACTGTTTCAATTATATTTTAATACTGAAAGAAATAGGTGAGACCTAGTGTATTCTGCCTTGATTAAAACTTAATTCCATTATGTTCTGTTAAATCTGGTGGAAAAGGAAAAAAAAAGAACAAGGCTTGAAAGGTCACCAAAATATTACCATGTAAAACAAAAAATTGAATAGAAGTGCTAATGCAAGTTTCTGGGACTCATGGAAGAGCATTCTCAAGTCTACAGAAGACAGTGGTTCTGATTCATCTTGTGTAATCAAGGCAATCCAGAGTTAGAGAACGGATCAAGAAAAAGCTTTAGGAGTCAGTGTAGACCTCTGAGCAAAAGAATGATACAGCAGCTGGCTTTCCCTGCTACATGTGAACAGACAAGTTGACTAAGTAAAAGTAGCCACATTCTAGAGCGAAGTGAGGTGAGACCTTCCTTGTCTACCAGAGAGGAAGAGCGCGCCCCAGAGCCCCGCAGCGTGAGCGCGCTGTTAGCACGGGCAGTGCCCCGAGCAGGTCACTGGGGGAGCAGTCAGAGGCCATGGTAGGGGCTAGGAGTGAATCTGACAGTCGGGGGACCGAGAAGAGAGGAATCATGAGGTAGGTTTTCTTCTTTGAAGGTGGGGAAAGATCAAGTGCAGACTGAGATGTGGCCAACGTTTGCAGACCAGGAATCCACACTAGCTCTAAGCAGAGAGCTCTTGGTGTGCGGGAACTGCCAGTTTGCCGACGTGAAAAGAGCCCCAGACTGGGTACTGGTGAGCCCTGAAGTCGCACCCCAGCTCTGCCACTCAGAGAGCACGGGTAAGTCATCCACCTTCCACGGGTGGCCGTGATGGCCCTCCCTCCTCGGAGGCTAAAGAGAGGGAGGCCGGAATGCCCAGAGCAGCCTCCTTCCTGTCTCAGGATAGAAAGGATCTCAGGAACCCACTTTGTGTGGTAGCAGCTCCTAGTGGTGGGTTACGTACAACCCCCAGTTACTGGGGTCGTCAAATTGCAACCATAATCCGTGACCCAGGGCAGTGAATGGAACATTGGTCAATTTTACTTTGAGGTCTTGACCACTGCTTCCCTGGAATTTTGCAGACCTTTGGTACTGGGGATAGTAACACAATTGTCACTCACAAGCTTTCTGAGTTGGCCTCACCTGAGCACTAGAGAGTTGGCTGCAGAAGTGCCTTTCTGCAGTTTTCCCAGCACTTTATGTAGAGAGCAAGAATTTCTGTTTTTTACTACAGTCCTGTCAGTGTGCCCCTTTTGCACCTCATACACAGACTGGCTGAAGCACAGGACCAGCACTGAGTGCTTTGAAAGAGCTGTTTTGATTCCTATTCACTGAATGCCGTTTCTTTCAGGGTAGATTTAAGGGCTGTGCCCTTAAAGTACATTGCTTTTGACCCTAGTTTCAGGGTTCAAGCCACCCCATGGGTTAACTTCAACAGATGAAAATTTTTCCTTGGCTACAGCAACATCCCTAATCCTGACCAGCCATGGAGGTTCGGTTCTTGCCAGTGAATGTGGGAATGGCTCACCACATTGGGAAAACAAAACTCACATCCTGCTGATGGTTGGCTGAGGACTGTCATGTCCACATACAAAGAAAAGCATGTGGCACAGTTTTAGGACAAAGGTGAGCAGAGATCCGCCGTGGAAAGGGGCAAATTTTTCTTATAGAGAGAACATCCAAGGCGTGCCCCGTGGTAAGCAGCGCTGGCGGGTGAGGGCAGGCACACGCATGGAGGCTTGCTTTCCCTCGCCCCCTGGCCCCACTCCCCGTCAGTCAGCTGGTGGTGCGCACCCCCTCAGTCACCCCCGTTCAGGGAAGATGTCTGGAAGACAGAGGTGGCCCTAAGCCCTCCCTAGAGGGGTCAGGCAGACTCCCCAGCCTCTTCAGTAGGACGTACACAGTGGTATTGGGGACCACTGGTGTAGGTTATTAGGATCAGGGGATGTGCAGCAATATCCCAACCTTGGGTGGTCATTTTTCTTAGGTGAAAAACTGATTAACTTCAAAAACTGAAGTCTTGGAGTACTTCAGTTTAAAAGCATGTCATTCCAGCTCTAGCATTTCAGAGTTCTGACAGTCTGAGCAATCCATTAGCTGTTGAATGGGGAAGACCCGAGCATTGGCAGTAATGTAAGAATGGACTGAGGTTTAGAACAGCCCACATAACTCAATGAGGCTTTTGTTTGTGGTGTCCTGATTACCTGTTAATATTCAGTAAGAATCATGGTGCCCGCTTTTCTTAGAAAATGACAGGGATTCCTCTTCCTTCATTTTTTGACTGAATTTGTCAGGACTAAACATAATCTAGAGGAAGACAGTTTGGGGAAAGGCAGTTGTAGAGGAACACTGAAGAAAGGAATTTTTCTTTTAATTGGAAAGATTCGCATTTAATAGATAGGCCAGGCTTTCTGTTCTTTTACACAGGCGTAGAGAGAGGGCAGATGTAACATCTGAGAGTCAAGCCAGAGGAGGCATACGGATGGCGTTTTTTTGGTTTGTTTTTATCAGTCCCTGCCTTAGAGGGATTTTATTATTTGTCATGGGTTCATTCTCCCGAATTCCTTCATCTTCATTCTCATACTGGAGTTACTGAAAGATGGTTGTTTTTAATAGAGAAGAGGAAGGATGTCTGCAGCTAGAATTAAGAAATTTATCTGCTAGGTTATGACCATAAGGCTTATATACAGGTCACTTTAGCGGTATGTCTACTTAAGTACATGCATGCCAGCTCATAGTGTGCATGCATGCGTGTGTGTATTTTGTATCCCTCCTTTGGCAAAGAATTCATGAGGAGAGTACTTTAGGGCAGAGGAGATCAGTTTCATGGTTTTTTTGTTGCAAAGCACAAAGGAATTTTAAGATCTATTTAGAAAGATTCTCTGATGTTACCAGGGAGAGCTTTACTTTCTTAAAGGCACAAAAATTTAATTCAGAGACAAACTATTTAAATAAAATCCTGTCCCATCATTAAGCCAGAGGAGGACTAACTTTATCCTACTTTTGATGTTAGGAGAAACCTGAGAGAGACATAGTATAACTCCCTAGGATTCAGAGAAATAAAATGATTTAAATGCGCTTTCAGAATTGGTTTGCAGTGGAACCCAGACTAAAATCCAGGCCAGTTCCTGCTGCTCCAGTCTTAACGGAGTTCTGAGGTCAGGCCACAGTCTGAACATCTGCTCTTGTAATTGTTTAACGCAGTGTGCCTCAGTTTCCTCATCTGTAAAACAGATAATGGCACCTGGTTCTTGGTTACCGTGTTTATTAAGTAAGTAACATTGTTTAGTACAGAAGTTACTTAATAAATATTAAGTACCATTTTATTGTTGCTATCTAATCTTCTGCCTGATTTGGGGAACTCATTCACCACTTACTGAATGAAGTGAGGTCATCCTTTCAGTAAAACGGATCTACACGAACGAACAGTGATGTAGTGGAAGCAACCCCACAACACTGATCTGATCTTTACTTTGCTTACAGAACAGGAATCATACCAGGCATGGTTTATGGTGCAGGAGGATATTTGACTTAGTCTTCCAGGCCCACCCAGCAAGTCAAGTGACAGAGAGGAGTGACAGTCAAGTCCTGATTTAATCCTTGGACTGGACTTCGCATTAAAACGTTACAGATAGATTTTGTGGCTTTTCACAGAGTAGTAGCCAAGATTTTTCTGCGGGATAAGTTATATCTTAATTCAGCTGTTTTAGTAAGTGGCTAAGATATCCCCGAAATGTGGCTACTAAGTAATCTGCTCGTTGGGACTTCTTAAAAGTGTAGTAAATATCAGGGAAGAACTGCAGGGGTCATTTTCTTCTGATGACACAAATGGATCCCTACACCTCAGAAAAAAGTTTTATTGGGAAACTGTGCCTTGCTTCAGCCTCAGCTGCAGAGGAAGATTGATCACTGTGAGCATTATTATTATTATTATCTTTTTTTAGATAATTGTGCCTCCACTTAGCAGATTGTCACCTTCCCTCAGAGGGCAGGATGAGCTCTTAGTGTGCGCAGGGTGATCCTGGAGTCTGGGAGGATGCTCTGCCACAGAGTTCTGACCTGAGCATCACTTGGCAACACACATCTGGCTTTCTGTTTCAGGTTACTTGCAGGGTTTGGGGTTTTGCATTCTCTGACTCCCAAGTGGTTGTAAACCCTAATTGTTTTGAAGAAAACAGGTGTTCTGTGATGTCTTTATATAATCCTCACAAGTCAGCCATTGTCCTTCTGACATCACATCAAACAAGTTTAAGGGCATTGAATGGTGCTGAGCCAGTGTGAACGCTTAGAGGGGAGGGGAGGCCACTTCATGCCCGTGTTGGATGTTTTCTCTCATCCCTCTGTACTTGGCATCTGGGCAAGTTGGCAAAGCAGACCTGTGACCAGTCTTGACAGTTAAGGAATGTACTTCTGGGGGCAAGGAGATGTTTTATTATATATTTAGAAATAAACCAAAGTAGAAAAAAATTTTTTAATTAGCTCTTTAATTTTGTCTCTAAGAGTGATAGTGTAGCTTTCCTGAAGACCCACTCTACTTGGGAAAAGGCAGCTAGCTGCAGTGTATTTTATCTGTTAGAGATTTTTTATGATCATAAAGCACTTTTTAACATAGTAAGTTACTGATTTGGAGAGGTTTTACTTGCTGTATCAACTATGACAGTCATGGTCAAAATCTTTCTTACTAAGCTGCTTGGCAATTCCAGCTTAAGGAAGTGTGAAACCATGTTTTAAAGTCTTCATAATCCGTAAGTTGAGCCAGGTGTTTTCTGAATTCTGTTACTGCAGAACATTTCCCATTAAACACTGGGTGTTTCTGTGTTACTTTTCTTTAATGGAATTGAGCTTCAGTGGCTCTTGAGGTTTGAATGCCACTCACAGACATTTCAGCATAACAAAGTTTTTAGCTGTACATTGTCACCTTGAGAGACTCTTTAGTAGAGGAAGACTTCCTCAGTTTTGGTTCTCTTAACATGTTGCTGAGTACAGCATTACCTGCTAAAGAAAGTGGAATAATTTGGTCAGGCTGGATGAACTTCTGGCAAGTCTTACAACTTGTTTTTAGTTTCAGTAGGTTTAAACCCAGAGGAACGCCAGTCAGTGTCTGTGCACATAGCTCTGTTAAAAGTTTAGAGGTGTTGATTGTAACTTGTATGATTAAGATGGTTTTGGTTTTTCAGTATAGGCAGTTCTTACAAAGCTAGACTTTTCACAGCCACATCAGACCAAACTTAAGTTTATTGATAATGTAGTTTATAGGGCGTTTGTTTGACCTTGCTTCTAAATATCTTACAAATTTTGCATTTTGGTTTTATAAGTATTTCCCTTCAATGGGCATTAATAGGATTGGGATAGGGGGTTGTTTTCTTTTGGATCTATGTTAAACCACCAAACCTGTTTGTTGCTGGGAAATTCCTAGCAGTACTATGTAAAAGAAGTTTGCACAGTTGTATATAGATTTTAGAGAATTTTAGCCTACCTGTAAAGCTCAGAAATGAAATGAATTTGTAATATCATGAAGAAGAGAACAGCTCCAGATTTTTTTCATTGGTAGTATTTAGAATAGTCAATTCACCTGTGACTTGTTTAGGTAGAGAAAAGGGGACTTTAAAAGCTTTTTTCTTTCACTGAGGAGAATTACAGTGCTTTTTTTTTTAACTTGGCTTATTACTACAAACATGATCTAACAGTTAAGACACAGTGCCTGAATGTAGGTCTAACTATTCTCTAAGGTACTACTTTGAGGCTAAAGCTAAAAAGATGAGTTTTTACATGATTTGAAAGAGCAGATATTCAATCTTGTAGGATTACATATTTTAACACCTTATACCAAGCATCCCTGTGGAGGTCTTTGCATTTGCCACCAGCTACTTGGGGAACAGAAGAAATGATCTCTGTATATTAGCCAGCTTCCGACTAGAAATACAGGAGTCAACCTTGAGAAATCTCCCTGCCCTTTTGCAGTGCCCATGGACACAGAACTGAATGGTTTCAGCTAAAGGGAAGAGAAAGCCGAGCCGTAGTCTGCCAGACCTGCCTGACCTTTGCTAAGCATGAGCCTCAGTGCTTTCTCTTTAATGTTAGTGAAGCTGAGTGTCAGAATGGTACCAACCAGGATTTTGTTTGCTCTTTTCTAGATATGGGTTTGTGGAGTTTGATGATCTGCGAGATGCAGATGATGCTGTTTATGAACTGAATGGCAAAGACCTTTGTGGTGAGCGAGTAATTGTTGAGCATGCCCGAGGCCCACGACGAGATGGCAGTTACGGTTCTGGACGCAGTAAGCATTTAAAGGGCATTTGTATCGGTGACATGCCTGTTATTAAATGTTAATTTTTAAATTAATTAATTGATTAATTTGTTACATTGAAATGTATTGATTATTTAAGCCATTTGTTTTATAAATGATGTATCTTTTTAAATGTAAAATTGCAAATAAACATCTTTAATAATGTTTAATTTTAATTAAATTAATGACAAATTTCTTGTTTTAATACTTTATAAATATGTTTAATGATGTGTGTTTGTGTTGTTGTTTTTTTTCTCTGTAATGCAATTGTTTAACATAGATTTAACAAAGACCTCAATGTTTTAATTAAAAGAATCCTTTGAGGCTAAGATGACTGCCTGTCCATTTGCTGACCTTGGGTTACCTTTCCATGTGTGGCTCTTTGAACCATTGTGGCCCTTGGCCGACCAAAAACAGGAAGCCATGTGACGACCGCAACCTTTCCCCATTAGACCTGGGTGGTGAGGATCCCAAGGGTTAGACACAGATGAGATTAAACTGAAATAGGTGCCTGAACACTTTTTTTTTCCATATAAAATATTCACAAAAACTTTAATCACTGTGAGTAACACTAGTAACCGATTTAGTAATTTGGTTACTTATTTCTAAATTGTTAATAGTTTGTAATTTATGCATGTTATTTTTAAATATAAGTATTAATGAGTATATATACTTACAACTTTGTAAATTAAATTCAATTTTCGTGTTAGCTGATTGCTTATTTTAATCTAGATTAGAATTGAGGGTGGGGATAGAGTTAAATATACATACTCTTTGGGGTGGGGGTAGATGGTACATTTAATAAGGGGAATGTGTGCTGTGTTGTCTTTCTTTTTCCTCCACTGAAGTAATCTCGTCTATTTGAACCTTCCAAAGGTGGATATGGTTATAGAAGAAGTGGCCGAGATAAATACGGCCCTCCTACCCGCACAGAATACAGACTTATTGTGGAGAATTTATCAAGTCGGTGCAGCTGGCAAGACCTAAAGGTTTGGGCCCTGTTAATCTTGTGGGATGCAGTTGGGCAGGAGTTGAGGTTGGGAAAGAGGTCATTTTATACAGGCCCAGGCACACCGAGAAAGCTTTCCCAAAGTATCTGAAAATTTTCCGATTACGTTTCCACAGGAACACAGTCAGAATCTCACTATCCTGTATGTTACAAGACCGGCATGCCAGGGACAACCTATATTATATGAAGTTTTCTCTGTGGAGAATGTTACAGGTCGCTTCTCGGCCTTTTGGCTAAGATCAAGTGTAGAGAATGTTACAGAGAGATCACAGTGTAGTTTTGCCCCAATAAAAGAAAAAATTACAACTAACTGTGTTTCCTGCAATATTAGTTGTAATATGCAAGTTTGTGTCAGCTTCCAACATAGAGCCTCACTGGTGAAAATAACTATCTGACCCATGTCCTTTTCTAAGTTTTATTTGTTTTTCATCGAATTTGTTTATTGTTATTATTTTTTTTGGCCACGGGGCTTGTGGGATCTTAATTCCCCTATTCCTGCTGAGGATTGAACCTAGGCCCACAACAGTGAAAGCGCCGAGTCTTAACCACTGGACAGCCAGGGAATTCCCTGTCCCGAAAAAGTTTTAATCTCAAAAGGGAAAAAACCTTATTTAGTAGTGTCTTAATCTGAATGGTTTTAGGAGGGCAAGTGTAAAGGACAATTGGAGTTTCCTATCTCACTTGTTATTAAACAAGTCATCGCTAGCAAAATGAGTGAGTATACTTAGGGTTAGCAAAACAAAGTTAGGAATCCTTCACATTCAAGTAATCTTAACTTATCAAAGTGCTTTCACATCTTTTTTTTCTTTCTTTCTTTCTTTTTTTAATTGCTCTCAACAGCCTTTAGCTAACAAAGATGAGATACAGGAAATGTTAGTTCACAGTTGGTCTTAGCAGAAGAGCTGGGATTAAAACATAGGCTGGTATTTTTTTCTAGCACACTGTTGGTTGTCAGTATTACAGCAGGCCCTTACTGAGTGTCTGCCAGCAAGACTGTGTTCCCCAAAGAAATGACTCCAGTATTCTGAGAATTAAAGATTGAACATTATGAATTAAAACTAGAAAGACTTTCACATTTGGGGTTAAAATGGAGCCTAGCCAACATCTGAAATTGGTATTCTGCTTCCATGTGCTTGGCAATTTAACTCAGGAGAGGAGAGCAGCTGAGCTGATTTCCTAGGAAGTCAAGGGAGCCTTCAGAGCAGGACTCGAGCCCACCTGCCTGGATGGAATCCCAGCTCTGCCACTTGGCGGCTATTTTACTCGAGCAATTTACTTTCCTCTTGTGCTTCACACTCCTGAACTATGAAGTAGGATTAATATTCATGTCTGTTGTGACAAAGAACTAATGCATTTTTATATGAAAAATTGGAATGGTTCCAGGCATAATAAATGCTAGTTATTAACCAAGAAAATGCAAAATAAAATAAGCGAAAGGAATACTGTCACTTTTTAAAATGTGTAAATGCATGCTACCCCGTGGTGGTGGTGAGATGAACATTGGTCGTTTCACCCACAGAGTGGGTGGTACTAAGAATTTACGTTCTGAAGTCTGGCTGTTATGTTCAGATCCCAGCTCCTTCGCTTAATATTAAGACCTTGAACAGTCTGCTTAATATCTCTTGTATTTCATTTTCCTATAAAATAAGAGTAATGATTGTATCTACCTCATGTGACTGTATATAGGACTGCATTAATTAAATCCTGCTTATCGAACAATGAACATTCAATATGTTAGGAGCTGTTATTAACAACTTGGAAGTATGTCAGTATCTCAGCTTGCCCAGGATAGTCCCAGGTGTGGCATAACTTAACATTTTCCTTACTCTTTAAGATGTATCCCAGTTTGGATGATAAATCATTGATTTATGGGCCTTGTGTCTTTTGCCCAGAATCGCCACTCCTACAAATAATTCAGTTGAAGTAAAGAAATTTTTGTATGAAGATGTTCATTGCTAGATTATGAATAGTAGCAAAAGACTACCACTAAAACCTAAAAGTCCCAACAGTTAGGAAGTATTGGACACACTAATTATGAAGAATGTAGCTTATGTTAAGACATGTATATGTTTTATGACACCATGAGCAAAGGAATAGTATCAAACAGCATATATTCAGTGTTGGTAACTTTGTAAAATATGGAGAGGAAAGCAATAACAAAATGAATTGCTATGGGATATTTATGTATTCATTCCACAGATACTTATTTTGGGGTGTATAATATGTATAAACAAACATGGGGAAATTGGCCACAAGACTCTTAAGTTTTAAATTTATCCAGATTTCGTTTTCTTTTTAAACACTAATCACATCTCCTGTGTTCATCTGGCATGTTGGTTGTATTGTCTCAGCCAACCAATTGGATTATATGAAGTCCTCAAAGAGAATGAGCAAAGAGCATTACAGTAGTCATTACATAAGCCAGAGGTGGACAGCACTGTTCTGTTGTCTTTTTGTCTTTACTGATCCATTATGATTCTGCTTACATTTTACCTTAGATATTTATCAACAACTATACATGTCTTCAATAAGAATTTATAATGAAATGTAAAAGACTTGACTTACATGTAGTAACTTGAGTTTCTAAAGCTTCTATAATCAGAGAACCTACCACTAAAAAAATTGGGAAATGATTGTTAACTAAAAAATTTTATATTCAATTTTATATTCAGTAAATTCAAAAATTTATATTCAAACAAAAACAGTTTAAAGAAACAGTTAAATATTTGTTATCTCTACTACCCACCTAATGTCTGATGCTTTAAAGAACCTCAGTAAATAGTTGGTGTGTAGCTGGAAATACTTAAGGTCCACTTCATTCTGAGAAACCTGACATTTCTTCCTAAAGGCAAGGGAAAACTTTGATGGTGATGATTGTGTTAGGTATTTTCATAAAATGTGTCTCAACCTATTCCGGGATTTTATTTTTCTTAGGATTATATGCGTCAGGCAGGAGAAGTGACTTATGCAGATGCCCACAAGGGACGCAAAAATGAAGGGGTGATTGAATTTGTGTCTTACTCTGATATGAAAAGAGCTTTGGAAAAGTTAGATGGAACAGAAGTCAATGGCAGAAAAATCAGATTAGTTGAAGACAAGCCTGGCTCCAGAAGACGCAGGTCCTACTCCAGGAGTCGGAGTCACTCAAGGTACTGTAGATGTCTTCAAGTGTTTCAGCTTGCTGTAAATTCATTAATGAACACGTGTTGTTTAGTTGCTAAGTCGTGTCCCACTCTTTGCTCTTTGTGACCCCATGGACTGTAGCCCACCAGACTCCTCTGTCCATGGGATTTTCTAGGCAAGAATAATGGAGTGGGTTGCCATTTCCTTCTCCAAGGGATCCTCCCAACCTAGGGGTCAAACTTGAATCTCCTGCATTGCAAGTGGATTCTTTAACATTGACCCATCTGGGAAGCCCCAAAGAGCACATAGATAATCCATTTTCATTGTCCTGTGGAAGTCTTCAGTACTGTGGTTCTATTCTGGTTCAGTAACTCAGAACTTTGACCTGAACATTTGTTTGTAAAACTCTTGAACACTTTTGTCATGAGTACAAATAGAAGTAAAGTCCTTTCTCTGAGGCAGGTATCAGTGACCTCCTTTCACATTTATTCTGGGTCCCCTAGATTATACCATTACTGGGGGCAGCATGACCACTGGCCCATTGGTTACTCTCCCAGATACTCCAGCTGCTCAGGAACGGAGGCTGTGTCTTATTCAACAGCTGTTCTGCAGATGGACCAGACAGATACAGTCCATGCTCTTGAAACTCAGTCTAATGGGGTTGACGGTCATTGAGCAAATAATTACCATCGTGCTCAGTATGTTAAAGGAAAAGTATACAGCCCAACTCTGAAGAACTGCCAGAGGCTTCCCTGAGGACATGTCATAGAAACTGAGCCCTAAAGGTTGTGTTGGACATGATGGGCAAAGAGAGGGGATAATGCCTTTTTAGCAGAGAAGATAATTTGTTCTGAAGGCCCTGTTGGGGGAACGGGCAAAGCAGAGGAGAGCAGCTTGCTGTGAGACAGCAAAGAGCCAGTTCCTGCTGAGCCACAGGCCAGGTTGAGGGTTAAGAGCAGTGGGAAGGCATTAATCTAAGCTTTCCAGGTTTTGTTATTTTATTAACTTTTCATTATGGAAAATATTAAATATATAAAGCATTAGAGAAAATATGAACCTCAGCCCCCTTATACTTATTGCCCATCCAGCTTCAGTACTTTTTATTTTGCCAGTCTTGCTTCATCACTCCATCCTGCTGCACTGTTTGAAGGCAAGTCTAGACATCCTGTCATTCTATCTATAAATACTTCAGTGGGTATCTAACCTTTTAAATAAAATCATGAAGCCACATCACTACAACACATCTGTATTCAACTTTCCCCAGTTGCCTCAAATACATGTGTATATTTGTAGTTGGTTCGTATTAGAATCCCAGTAGGTCTACACATGGCAGTCAAATGACACATGTCTCAGTTCTTTAAATCACAACTGTCTCCTCCTTCACCCTCCTTATTCTCCATGCATTTAGTTGTGGAAGAAACAGTGTTCTGTTTTGAAGATTTTCCACAGTTTGAAAGTTTTCAGGTTGTATTTTTCTGGTGGTGGTAGACACATCCCTTTATCTCATCCTGCATGTTTCCCGTAATGCTGTAGTTCGATCCTGAGGTCGCTTAGAGTGAGGCCAGGATTTTAGCAGGTGCTTTGTACTTCCTGTTGCGTCCCTTGTGTGGGGTCTGGATGTGTCACTTTGAATGATGGTAACATTTGTCGGTGTGAGCCGCCCATTATACAGTTCTGCAGCAGTCCACCTCACAGTGTCAATGTCTGCTGATAATCATCGCCGCACACCATTCAGTAGCAGTTGTAGCATGGTGACTTTCTAATTTTCTCATTCTTTGTGCATTTAAAGGCATTATTTCTGTGAGGGATGATTTCCCTTTTGCACTTTTCCTACCACCGTAACAAAAAATTTGTATAAGAAAAGGAAAGTAAAAGTTGATACATTTATTTACCAATTTCCAGAACATTGAATGTGCCCAGCAACACCCAAAAGTGGTGATGAAATTGCTTGTTTAGCATCATTTTGAATAAATTCTTGGATCTTTATATATTTAGTGTTTGATGCATTGCAGTCATTTTTTTATGCTCAAATTATTCTGTCTTTGGTCATCAGGAGCCCTTCAAGTTGGCTTCGGTGCCTTTTTTGGTTTTGTTTGATTTCTGTGTGAATGCGCTTTACTAAATATTTACCCAGATTTTTCATTACAGCATTTTTAAACATTAAATGTTGACAGAATAGTTCATGAGCATCCGTGCCCTCCTTGTAGCTTCAACAGTACTGGAAGTTTGCCTTTCTCTGGTTGTAGACCCACCCCATGCATTTATTTTGCTGTACCATTTAAAGAGAAGTTGTAGAAATTAACACTTCACCCCCAACTACTTAATAATGTGTCTCCAAGAATGAGATTAACCACACTTACATTTTCTAACCTAATGACATTAATGGTGATTCCATAAAGTCATCTAATGTCCAGGCTGTATTCAGATTTCCCCAGTTGTTCATTGATATCCTTAGAGCTCTGTTTTCTCCTGGCCAGGATCCATCCAGTCGTGTGTTGCAAGGAATTGTTGCGTGTCTTCAGTCTGAGGTAGTCTGCCTGTATCAATCCCCTCTTCCACCCCATGACATTTACTTTTTTAGTCTGTTTTTTTTTTGACTACTGCCCCATATTCTGAATTTATGTTTTTCTTTTTATTGTTGAACTTACACTTCATTTCCTGAACTTCCATAAATTGGAAGTTAAGTCTAGAGGGGTGTGATTGAGATACAGATTAAGCATTTTGGGCAGTTCTTTCATAGATCATAGCGTTCAAAAATCTTTGAAAGTCACTTTCTGTCACGGTGATATGTCCCATCTTTGCTTTTCCTGCAAAAGAACTGGTCATTTTCCCCAAGGAACCCTGGTTACTTTTGGTAGGGAACAATAGTCTACAGTCTTGGTACTAAAGGTTTTTTAAACTTGAAGTGTACAGTTGACCCTTGAACAAGTGGGGGTTGGGGCGCCAGCCATTCATATGCAGAGTTCCCACACCCATGGATTCAACCAACCACAGACCATACCTGTATATTATATAGTATTGCAGGCCATACCTGTTGAAGAAAACCCCATATGTAAGCGGACCCATGCAGTTCAAACTCAGGTTCTTCAAGAGTCAGCTGTGTTTTTTTAAAAACAGCTCTCTGGTCTCAGTGAATTGCATGACTAAGTGAAAGGCAGAGAGTATGCAGGAAGGCCAGTTAGGGGGTCTGTGTGGTAGCAGGGAGTGGTGGTGGCTTGGGTAGGGTCTGGGCGGCCGAGGTAGTTAAGTAGAGAAGGTTAAGAGGAGAGGCGTCAGTGCAGAAGAGGAGGAGGGAGGGAGGCAAGTCCGGGATGGCTGTGGCTTCTGGTGCCAGGAGCTGGTGAAGCACAGTGGCCTCTGGTGAGAATAAGGAAGAAACCCAGCAAAACAGCAGGTGTGGGGGAGCCAGGGGTTCGGGATTAGAGGAGTGTTTTTGCAGGTGACTTATCTCTGGGCCCAGATCGTGGGAGAGAGTTCGGTTTCAACTTTGTGTCTGGAAACCGCCAGGGTCATGCGTGTTAAAAAGATGTCTTAATTGACTTTTCACTGAGTGTTTTGTCAGCAAGTATTAAAAATACACATTTGCTCCCCTAGGTCTCGCTCTCGGAGCAGACATTCTCGGAAGAGCAGGAGCCGGAGCGGCAGCAGCAAGAGCAGTCACTCTAAGAGCAGGTCCCGGTCGAGGTGGGTGTTCCTGGGGTCCATGTGGGGCCCACCCGCTTCTCGTCCGCTCTGATGCTGACTGTGTTCCCTGCCTCCCCGCATCCCAGTTTTCTTAGCTCTAGGACTGCAATCATGGGGGTTCGGAAGGCAGTCCTGGGGCAGAGCTCCACGGATAGCTGTAGTCCGTCTCCACTGACGGGGCCTGAGGTTTGAAGTCCCACTCAGCGTCCCTGTCCCCGTGTCTCCCCAGGTCAGGCTCCCGTTCCCGGAGCAAGAGCCGAAGCCGCAGCCAGAGTCGCAGCCGCAGCAAGAAGGAGAAGAGCCGCAGCCCCAGCAAGGATAAGAGCCGCAGCCGCAGCCGCAGCGCCGACAAGCGCCGCAGCAAGAGTAAAGACCCGGCGGAGGAGAAGGTGCAGAACAGTGACCGCGCCGGCAAGTCCAAGAGCCGCAGCCCCAGCCGGCACAAGAGCAAGAGCCGCAGCCGCAGTCAGGAGAGGGGCGCGGAGGAGGCGCGGGGCAGCGCGAGCAGGAGCCGAAGCAAGGAGAAGAGCCTGCGCAAGAGCCGCAGCCGGAGCCAGGGGGGCAGCCGCAGCCGGAGCCGCAGTAAAAGCAAGGACAAGAGGAAGGGGAGGAAGAGGAGCCGGGAGGAGAGCCGCAGCCGCAGCCGGAGCCGCAGCAAGAGCGAGAGGAGCCGGAAACGGAGCGGCAAGCGAGACAGCAAGTCAGGCAGCGGCGGCGGGAGCAGCAGCAGCAAGAAGAAGAAGAAGGAAGACGCTGACCGCTCGCAGTCCAGGTCACGTTCCCGCTCGGGCTCCAAGGAGCGGGAACGCGCCAAGTCCGAGTCTGGCCAGAGGGAAGGCCGAGGGGAGGGCGAGGATGCCGGCGCCAATCAGGAGACCCGGTCCAGGTCGAGGTCCAATTCCAAATCGAAACCAAACCTCCCGTCAGAATCACGCTCCAGATCAAAGTCCGCCTCAAAAACCCGGTCTCGGTCCAAGTCTCGGTCCAGGTCTGGATCCAGATCGCCCTCCCGGTCTAGATCCAGGTCTCACTCGAGGTCCTAACTGGCCGCGGCCACAGCTGGAACTCCCCGAGACGTCTTTTTGTACATGTTTGGTAGCCGTAGCACAAGTGGTTGGAGTAGAACATACATCACTACTGTACATTTTTAACTCCCCTAATGGTGTGTCTACAATTGTTAAATCTAAGTGCTTCCTCTCCATAAAGCCTCCTGGGGCCAGTCCTTCCTGCTCGACTGAAAACAATCTTCTCTTTGAAAACCCCTTTTACTCATGGCCCACGGTAGAATATCCAAAATGCCTTGGCTTTCAGGCCTGGCCTTTCCTACAGGGAGCTCAGAACCTGGCTGGCTTTAAGGCTGGAATGAGGTCATAGGTAGGTATGGTGAGTTCAGCCATTTTGCCCTTGAATTGATGCCCTTTGATGTACGCCATTTAGTGAAAGTGCTAAGTCTTAAGTTTCCTACCACTTTGGTTTCATATTTTTGGACTTAACAAAGTTGTGAATAGCAAGCACAGTCAAGGAAAATTGATACCTGCAGTAACCCATAGGAAATAAACTGTAGAGTTCCATATTCTGGTATTGTGATTATATTGTTTTATATTAAAAAAAGAAAAGAAAAGAATTTTTTTTAATTTTATTTTTCCCCGTCTTGCAAAGTATAGTGACCCCTGTTTCCATTAAATTTGAATAAAGACTATTTTTGCTTGACAAAATTTCATGGTGCTTGAATTGAAGTTGCATTTCCTGATCTATCTTGTTATCTTTCTTTCTTAGCATAAAAAGTTCATGGTATAATTGCTGTTTTGTTTCTTGAGATCACCCATGGGTAGGAAGCCAACACTTTGCCTGAAGGATTTTTCTCACCCAACAGAATATGGTCGTTTCCTGGAAATTTATAATTCCTTCCTCTCAAAACACTTAGAGCCAAGCTGATGAGAAGTGAATCAGTTTGGCAACTCGGCATCCCCGGGTGAGCTCTTGAACAAAGTTGTCTCTTCTGTGCTGTTTGTTGAGGGTCTTGCATGATCCATTTGAAGCGTGTGGTACCTCCTTGTCTTAGAAATGGGATTAATCAAAACCAGAAGAAAAACCTTATTCAGGAGCCGTGTCCCGCTTGTCCTCTGCATCGCTTGTCTGACCCACCTCTAGAGGAGGTTCCAGAGATAACAGTGGTTCTGGTCTGGCCTCCACCCTTGAGGGGCTGTAGAAAGGCATCAGTCCAAGCCGGAGGGAAACCAGAGGGCCTGTGTGACTCTGCAGCGAGCTTGGGAGGAGAGAGCGCCACTTTGCAGACTGCTGCCTGGGCAGGTACTGGGGGCTGTTCCTAGACCTAAAATACTGTCCTGGGCCT
Organism: Odocoileus virginianus; assembly: GCF_023699985.2. NCBI lineage: Eukaryota > Metazoa > Chordata > Mammalia > Artiodactyla > Cervidae > Odocoileus > Odocoileus virginianus. The sequence goes on along the minus strand of NC_069703.1, from coordinate 39,563,457 downwards.
TGTATAGCCCATGCCCTGTACAACTCCCAGGGAATACCCAAGCAGTGTTTCTTGCCCGCCTGGAGTTTGGTTGCAAATGGTGAATACCATTAGGATTAAAGCGGGCACTAGGAGAAGGGAATTGGAACTTCGCCTAGGTTCAGAGACAGCACTTAGGCTGAACCTTTGGAGACAGCAGGTGGCCTTATTGAAGGAAATGGCTGTGAACAAAGCCATGGAGCTGGGAAAGCATTGGGTGGGGCACTCAAGAGTGTGGACTTCTATCATGGGAAATAAGAAGGAGGTTTGTCAAAGTGGATCAGGTCAGAGGACTTTTAAATTTCTGGAGGAGGAATTCAGCTTTTGGGGAACATAGAAGATACTTCAATAGAGAAGGCAGGTTGCAGAGCTGTGCTGCTGGAAGGTGGACCTGAGAGCTTTCCCTGCAATCCTGTCATCCTGACAACATGACAACTCCCGCCAGTAGACATCCCAGTGCCTCAGATCTCAGGTTGGTCTCCAGTTGTTAAGTCGCTAAGTCATGTCCAACTCCGTCTCCAGTAGATGACAAGGATTCAACATTCCTTAATTTTATCCCTGTAAAGTTGTGACTCATTGAAAAAGACCCTGATGCTGGGAAAGATTGGGGGCAGGAGGAGAAGGGGATGACAGAGGATGAGATGGCTGGATGGCATCATCGACTTGATGGACATGGGTTTGGGTGGACTCCGGGAGTTGGTGATGGACAGGGAGGCCTGGTGTGCTGTGATCCATGGAGTCGCAAAGAGTCGGACACAACTGAGCAACTGAATTGAACTGAACTGAACTGAAGGTTGTGAACATCTGAGGGGTTTTTTCCTCCAAGTTTAAAATTTTTTAAGCCTAATTTTTTAAAATTTACTCTTAATTTTACAATCTCTAACAACTTTCTTCCCAAATTATCATTGTTCATTTTTAAACATTTATGTTGTGTTCATGTAATTTAATGAACTTTGTCATGATATCCACCCACCTCAACAACTGCTAGGTTAACAATGGTAGCGTCTGTGGACCAAGCTCTGTTTTAAAGCACTGAGAATAGAATGTGAACAAGACAAGGAGGGCCTCCCTTCTCGCAGAACATACACACTGCTTGAGACTGGGATCATAAGGCTTGGCCTGTGATGGGATTGGTACTGAGTCTTCTGTGGGCTAATCAGTGTTCACTGACTCTTTAGTAAATCACTGCAAACTGACTCTCCTGCTGCCCCTTAGAAAACATTTTCTAGGGAATTCCGTGGCGATCCAGTGGTTAGGACTCTGCTTTCACCACCAGGAACGTGAGTTCAATCCCTGGTCAGGAAACTAGGATTCCACAAACCTCTTAGTGCAGTCAATAAAAGTCATCTAAATACAACTCTACACCGTATTGTTTCCCCTAGACAGCAAACTGAGCCAGAGGGTAGCAATAACATTCAAGACTGAAGTTGGGTAATGCTGACCCTCCCCTCCCACTGAAACCCATCCCTCCAGTGGAAGAAAGACCTTGGGAAGCTAAAAAAGGAAGACCCTAAGTTTGATTAAATTCACCTACCAGCATCTATGAGCTAGGTACTTTTAAAGTGGGACTGTGTAGTAATGTACATAAAAGATGAAGACAACAGAGAGAGGAAGGGACTTGCCCAAGGTAGCAAGTTAGTGCTAGGATTCATCTCTAAATTTCTCTTTTTGTAAATTTTTATCATCTTTGATACAGTTTTTAGAAGACATTTAGTTGAAGTCACAATACCAAAGATTTGAGCTCAGGTTCAAGTCAAGCAAGAGTTTCTACAAGACTCTGCTTTCCCTTAAACATTTTTAAGTTGCTGCAGATCAATGCCACTAGCACACTGCTGTGGTTAAATTTGAATTGCTTTGTCACTTCATCAAGACTCACAGGCATGCCTAGGAGTGCCCATTTGGCCAAGCCGAGGTCATCATCCCAGATCCTAGATGCAAAAGAATGGTAAAGAGGATGGCTCGTTTTAGCATCTACAAAGGAAAATAGTACATTCATGCCCACAAAAATGCATTCAATAGGGAATTTCCCCAAAATTGGAAGCAGCCAAAGAAATACAAATGCCCACTATAAGTCAACTCAGGATGCTCAAAATCCTGAAGTACCCTTCTTTCCATAGTTAATCTCCCTCTGCCCCTCCTCCTAAGAAGAGTAAAAGACAAAAATAGGAACAGAGAACCAAGGTAATGGTTAGAAAACTAGCAAATGTGGTAGAAAACTATGTCAGTAATCACTTCAGATAATATTCTAAGTAACGGTTAAAAAACAAGACCCAACAATAGGTTGTCTTTATTATTTAAAATGAGTTTCCTGCAGATAGAGGTAAGGTGTACGCCTTGTGTACAGGAAGATACCATCGTAACACTAATCGAAGGATAGCTCTTTCAAACACAGCAGACAAGAGCAAGGAAAATTACCAAGGACAAAGGCACTACATAATGATAAAGAGGTCAGTTCTGCAAGAAGATAGGACTAATGTGTACGCACCTAACCACAAAGCATCAAATATATGAGGCAAAAACAACCATAAGGAGAAAGACACAAATTCCCTATTGAGTACACAGGCATAGTTGAACAGTGCCATCAGTGACAGGATCTCACTGACAGTTATGCTTCCACCTAATAACAGCAGAATACACACATTCTTCAGGCTTACATGGAACATTCACCAAGACAGACTACATTCTGGGCCATGAAACATACCTTAAATTTAAAAGAATAGAAATCATTCTAAGGATGTTCTCAGACTATGGTAGAATCAATCTAGAAAAATCAACCGGAAGATAGCTGGAAAGTCCCAAATTATTGGAGATTAAACAACAGACTGGTATTTGTTTTTGGCCGTGCCGTGTGCCATGCAGGATCTTAGTTCCCCAACCAAGGATCAAACCCATGCCCTCTGAACTGGGAGCACAGAGTCTTAACCACTAGACCAAAAGGGAAGTTCCAAGCAATACACTTCTAAATGACACATAGAACAAAGTCTCAAGAAAAATATTTTTGAGCTGAAGGAAAATATTACATCACAATGTGTGGGAGGCAGCAAAAGCAGTCCTTAGAGGGACATTTATAGCATTAAATGCATCTATTTAGGACTTCCCTGGTGGCTCCGAGGGTAAAGCGTCTGCCTACAATGTGGGAGACCGGGGTTTGATCCCTGGGTCGGGAAGATCCTCTGGAGAAGGAAATGGCAACCCACTCCAGTACTCTTGCCTGGAAAATCCCATGGATGGAGGAGCCCGGTAAGCTACAGTCCATGGGGTCGCAAAGAGTCGGACACAACTGAGCGACTTCACTCATGCATCTATTTAAAAAGAACTGATATCAATAAGCTTCTACTTCAGGGAACTAGAAAAAGCAAATTAGGTCTAAAGGAAGCTGAAAGAAATACTAGAGCAGAAATTATTGAAATTAAAAGCAAGAAATCAACAGAAAACAAAAGCTGAGTCCTTGAGAAAATTGATAAAACTTCTACACTAACCCATAAAAAAAAAAAAAGACATGATTACTAATATCAGAAACAAGGATTTAGATCAAGATGGTAGAATAGGAGGACACCTAGGAGTTCACCTCCCCGCCATGAACACATCAAAAATACATCTACATGTGGAACAGCACTCACAGAACCACTCACTAAAAACTAACTGAAGAACTATACAACCAAAGTTGCAAGAAAGATTTCCACGTAACTAGGTAGGACAGACAAAAGGCAAAGGGTCGGGACCTCCAGCCTTGGGAAGGGTCTGAAAGGAAGAGAAGGTCTGCATGGGTAGACCCTCATCCTGGGGAAAGGGCGGGTCAAGTCACAGACTGGGTAGCCCGTCTGGGGTCCTACACAGAGGAGACAAGCGCCTTTGGCTGCTGGGAGAACGCAGGGACGGAGGGCTGGAGAAGCTAGACTACTCGTGAAGGGTGCGTGGGTGCTGGGTTGCCAACAATCAGAGCAGAGAGAGCCAACACCGCCGCCCCACCCACCCACTCCATGCCACAGCTTGGTGTGGGCCCCGGGCCAGACAGGTCCTGGGAAAGACACAGAGGCGGCTTGGGGTCTGGGGTGTGGCCCGAGTGGGGTGGCAGAGGCCACAGTCATCACTGCAGCACCACAGGAGACAGCATGATACGTCCGGCCTCCCAGCCTAGAGGACACTCCAGCCCCATCCACCCCACACCACAGCCTGGTGCTGGATCTGGGGCAGACAGCTCCTGGGAGAGGACAACCACAGAGGCACCCCAGGTCTCGGCAACAGCACAGCCACCTTGATTCCTGCAGCCACAATGCCCTGACTGCCAGCCTCACGAACACCCCAGCTGCTGCCTCCCCATGCCACAGGCTTGCACTAAATCACGTACAACCACAACGGAGAAGTGACTTTGGGCTACATCTGAGCTGAGCATGCTAAGTCGCTTCAGTCGTGTCCGACTCTTTGAGACCCCATGACTGTAGCCTGCCATCCTCCTCTGTCCACGGGATTCTCCAGGCAAGGATACGGAGTGGGTTGCCATGCCCTCCTCCCAGGGATCTTCCCAACCCAGCGATCAAACCTGTGTCTCTCAGGTCTCCTGCAATGGCAGGCAGGTTCTTTAAGACCAGCGCCAGCTGGGAGCTGAGCCAGACACCTACAGAGGCAATGCATTTGACCTCTGAGGGCAGGGGCCTCACGTGCTTCAGCTCTCCCATCCTTTGGGGCAGGGCCGGCACTCAATGAGAATGACCCTTAAGTCATTCTGACCTTAAGGCTTCTTCTCCAACAGCGATGGAGCAGACCGCAGCCCTGACCGAGCAGCAACTGCCAAGGGAGCCGAGAGGAAGTCCCGCCTCGCAGCCTCTGCACAGGCTTTAGATTCTCCAACACCAACCACCTCCCCTATCAAAGTGATAGTGGCCGCACACCCGGAGGAAAGGCATGGCTGGCCTCCTTACCAAAACCAGCTCTTGTGGACCAGGCACTGGACACGCACGGTCCACACAGGGACGTCCCCACATAACACCCGTCCAAGACCACAACAGGCAACTATTTCTCCTAAATTCATAGAGACAGAGAAAGTCAGGAAAAGAAAAGAAAGGAGAACTAGACTCAATTTAAAGAGCAAAAGAAGTCCCCTGAAAGAACAAATAATGAAATAGAGCTCACCAATCTACTAGGTCCAGAGTTCAAAAGGGTGGTAATAAAAGTGCTAACTGAATTAAGAAAGAATACCAATATAAATGCAGAGCACTGTATCAGGGAACTAACTAGAAACTGTAAGATGAACCAATCAGAGTAAATAATTCAATTTCCAAGATTAAAAAGCAACCTAGAAGCAATGAATAGCGAACTAAATAACAAGGATAAATAAGTGAACTGGAAGATAAAATAGAAATTGCCCAATCAGTACAGCAGACAGAAAGACAAATGGGAAAGAAAAAACAACATACAAGACATATAGGATAATATAAAACATGTCAACCTATGCATAATAGGGGCTCTAGAAGAAGAGAGAAAGAAGGGGATCAAAAACGATATGAAGAAATTAAGGCTGAAAACTCCCCAAACCTAAAGAAGGAAACAACCAGGAAAAGAAACAGAGAGTCCCAGAAAGATGAACCCAAGCAGATCCACACCAAGACACACAATTAAAATGGCAAAAGTTAAGAGAGAATTCTAAAGGCAACAGGAGAAAAGGAGCCATTTACAAGGGAGCCCTATAAGGCTATCATCTGATTTCTCTGCAGAAATTTTAAAGGCAAGAAGGGAGCGACATGATGTATTCAAAGTCCTAAAAGGGAAAAACCTGCAATCTGAGATACCCAGCGAGATTATCATTTACAAGAGAAGGAGAGAAAGAATTTCTTAGACAAGCAAAAGCAAAATAACTTAACAGCACTAAACCTATCTGAAAAGAAATATTGAAGGTTCTTTTCTAAATGAAAAAGAAGCAAGAATCTGTAGGAAAGAAAAAAATCCCAATAGGAAAGGCAAATATATAGTAAAGGCTGATGATCACTTAATAAGACAGTATGTAGATTAAAAAACAAAAAAAATATATAAAATTGAATATAGCTTCAATAAAGACTGAGAAGATCAGTAAATGAGTAAATAAAGAGTAAAATGAAGATGTAAAAACGAGACATCAAAAATCACAGAATGTGGGATCTACATCTAAAAATGTAAATCTTGTAGAATACGTTTGAACTGGAATGATTAATAGTTGAAAGCAAGCAGACATAATTATGGCTTGACATACATGAACCCCGTAATCACAAATCAGAAACAAATAACAGATTCACAAAAACCAAAAAGAAAGGAACTCAAGCGACTACAAAACAGGATCACCAATTCACAAAAGGAAAAACAAAAAGAAGGGATGAACAAAGAACTACAAAAATAACTGAAAAACAAGAAATAAAATGGCAGTAAGTATATACCTATAAAAATTACTGTAAAGGCCAATGGACTGGGAATTACAGGATTAACAGATACAAACTACACCAACACTACATAAAGTAGATAAACCACAAAGTTATTATATAGCACAGGGAATTAAATCCAATACCTTAAAATAACTTATAATGCAATATAATTTTTTTAAATGAATCCCTATGCTGTACACCTGAAACTAACACAATATTGTAAGTCAACTATACTTCAATTTAAAAAAAGAAAGAAATGAAAGGTGTCATTACTGCTGATCCCATGGGCATTAAAAAAGAGAAAGAAATGAAAGGTGCCATTACTGCTGATCCCATGGGCATTAAAAGGAGAATAAAGGAATATTATAAATAACTCCATCTCCATAAATTTGATAATATACATGAAACGGAATAATTTCTTGACAAACACAATATACCAAAACTAACAGAAATAATCAAACATGTCTGTATCTATTAAAGAAATTGAAGCTTGGAATTTCCTGGCAGTACAGTGGTTAGGACTTAGCATTTTCACTGCCAGAGCCCAGGTCTCATCCCTGGTCACGAGGCTAAGATCCCACAAGTTGCTCAGTGCAGTCAAAAAAATTAAAACACTTGCTTTAAAAAAAAATGCAGTGATAGGAAAAAAAAATAAGGAAATTGAGTCAATAATAACTTTTCAAAACAGAAAGTTCCAGGCCCAAATGGTTTACTAGTGAATTCTGCTAAACATTTAAGGAGAAATTATACCGATCCTCAAAAATAGAAGCACAAGAAATACTTTCTAACTCAAGACCAGCATTACCCCAAAACCAAAATCAGACACATTATAAGAAAGGAAAACTACAGACCAATATTCATGAACACAGATACTAACATCCTCAACAAACTATTAGCAAATAGAATCCAATGATATAAGAAAAAATTATACACCATTATCAGGTGAAATTTATTCCAGGTTATGTAAGACTATTTCAACATTCAAAAATCAGTTAATAGAATTCATCACATGAGCCAAAAAAGCGACATGGGCATATTTGCGTGGACATAGTTGCAGAAAAAGCATTTAACAAAATCCAACACTTGATAAAAAAAACTCTCAGCAAACTAGATATAGAAAGGAGGAACTTCTCAACTTGATGATGAAAGCTACAAAAGGCCTACAGCTAACATCATACTTAATGGTGAGAAACTAAATGCTTTCCCCTAAAATCAGCAATAAGACAAGGACTCCGATTTGACATCACTCTGAAGTCCCAGCGAATTCACTAAGACAAAGGGAATAGAAGGTACACAGGAAGGAGAGGAAAAAATTTAAATGGTCTCCGTTTGGAAATAGCATGATTTATAGAAAATCTCAAAAATGACATCAAAACTCCTGAAACTAATAAGCAATTATAGCAAGTTTCCAGGATACAAAATTCACACACAAACATCAATTGCTTTCCTATGCACATCAATAAAAGTTAGAATTTGAAATGAAAAACAATGCCATTTACATTAACACCCCCCAAAATTAAGTACTTAGATATATATCTAACGAAATTTGTACAAAGATCTCTGGTGAAAGAAATCAGAGAACAAAAATCAATGGAGAGATGTTCCGTGTTCACAGGTGGGAAGACTCACTATTGTTAAAAAAAAAAAAAAAAGGTCTGCTTTCCAATTTGAGCCAGAGATTCAGCACAATCCCAGCAAGTTATTCTGGGGCAATTGTTACCAAACCAGGTTCCCTTTGCTGGTCACGCAGCAAACCAAAACAAGGTTTGCAGCAAAGGGAGGCTTTACCTACAGGCAGCCAAGCAAGAGGATGGGAGGACAAATCTCATGTCCACCTCCCCAAAAGGCTTAGGGTGTTTATGGGATTAAGAAAAAAGAGGCAGGGTGGCCTGAGGCACCGGGGGCATGGGGCAAGGTGATTGGGAAAGTTTGCAGTAACTACCATTCTGCACAGGTGTAACTAGGTTACAGGCCTCAGTGAGTTCAGAGGGTGGAGTTTCTGGCCCTCTGACGGCAAAAAGGAGACACTCACACATGCCTGGTTGGAGGGTCAGGGGTCCTAGCCAGTCTTAACTACCTAGAAGAGGCTGACTCCAAGTTCATAGACAATAACTCAGGCAAATGTGTGATCATGTGGGCTGGTGCTACTTGGAGGTCATGCCAGTTTTAACCTTGATTAGCGAAGGCAGGTGAAATACATTTAACCCACGGCTTCACTATCAACAAACTGATTTTCAAGTTTACACAGGCAACCAGAAAACCCAGAGTAACCAGCACCAAACTGAAGTTAAACAAAGTCAGGGGACGTATACTACCCACCTTCAGGACTTACCCTAAGCTTCAGTCATCAAGAAAGATTTGTACTGGCTAAAGACTAGACAAAATAGATCAATGGGACAGAATGAAGAGCCCAGAAATAGACCCACTGGTCTTTGGCAAAGGAGCAAAGGTGATGGTTTAACCAGAAAGGAGTCTGTTCAAAAATAGGTGCTAGAAGAGACTTACCAGGTGGTTCAGTGGTTAAGAATCCCCCTTGCCAACGCAGGGGACACGGGTTCCATCCCTGGTCCAGGAAGATTCCCCATGCCCCAAGGCAACTAGGCCTGTGCCCCCCAAATACTGAGCCCAAGCTCTAGAGCCAGGCTGCACAACAAGAGGAGCCCCCACAAAGAGAAGCCCCCTTACCACAACGAAGAGCAGCCCCCGCTCACAGCAACCAGAGAAAGCCCGCACGCAGCAGTGAGGACCCAGCACGGCCAGAAGCAAATAAAGGTTAAAAACAGGCGCTGGAACAACGGGACATCTACAGGGAGAAAAACGAACCTAGATACAGCCCTCACAGTTCTCACAAAAATATTAATTCAAAATGGATGGTAGAACAAAATCTAAAACACAGAACTGCTACAAGATAAGAGGGGAGAAAATCTAGATGACTTTGGGGTTGGTATTGACTTTCCAGTGTAAGATGCTGATAGAACAATCCATGAAAGACAGATTGATCAGCTGGACGGATCATTAAAAATTTCTCTGTGAAGGGCACTTGTAAGGGAGTGAAAAGACAAGTGGCAGACTGAGAGAAAATATTTGCAAAACACATAACCAATACAGGACTTGAATCCAAAATATATAAGGAATATTTTTTAAATTGAAGTATACTTGATTTATGATGTGCCAATCTCTGTCAGTGTCGGCAAAGTGACTCAGTTATACATATATATTTTTTATTTTATATTCTTTCCCATTATGATTTATCACAAGATATTGAATGTAGTTTCCTGTGCTGTATAGTAGGACCTTGTTGTTTATCCGCTACATACATAATAGTTTGCAACTACCAACCCCAAACTCCCGGTCCATTCCTCTCCCTTTCCCCTCCCCCTTGTCAAGCACAAATCTCTTCTCAATGTCTATTAGTCAGTTTCTATTTTGTAGATAAGTTCCTTTGTGCCGTGTTTTAGATTCCACATACATGTGATATCATATGGCATTTGTCTTTCTCTGACTGACTTACCTCACTTAGTGTGATAATCTCTGGTTGCATCCGTGTTGCTGCAAAGGGCATTATTTTGCTCTTTGGGGGGGGCTTTCCTGGCGGCTCAGATGGTAAAGAATCAGCTTGCAATGCGGGAGACCCAGGTTCAATGCCTGGGTTGGGAAGATCCCCTGGAGAAGGGAATGGCAACCCACTCCAGTGTTCTTGCCTGGAGAATTCTATGGACAGAAGAGCCTGGCAAACTGCATGCCGTCCATTGGGTCACAAAGAGTCAGACACGCCTGAGTCACTAACACACACAAGGCTAAGTAGTATTCCATCGTACGTATGGACCACATCTTTATCCATTCATCTGTCAATGGACATTCAGGTTTCCATGTTTGGCTATTGTGAACAGCACTGCCATGAGCATAGGGGTACATGCATCTTTTTGAATTATAGTTTTGTATAGGTATACTCCCAGAAGTGGGATTGCTGGGTTATAGGCTTAAAACTCAACATTCAAAAAAACTAAGATCATGGCATCTGGTCCCATCACTTCATGGCAAATAGATGGGGAAGAAAAGGAAACAGTGACAGACTTTATTTCCTTGGACTCCAAAATCACTGTGGACAGTGACTGCAGCCATGAAATTAAAAGATGTTTGCTCCTTGGAAGAAAAGCTATGACAAACTTAGACAGCATATTAAAAAGCAGAGACATTACTTTGCCAGCAAAGGTCCATCTAGTCAAACCTATGGTTTTTCCACTAATCATGTAGGAATGTGATAGTTGCACCATGAAGAAAGCTGAGGGCCAAAGAATTGACGCCTTCGCACTGTGGTGTTGGAGAAGACTCTTGAGAGACCCTTAGACTGTAAGGAGATCAAACCAATCAATTCAAAAGGAAACCAACCCTGAACATTCATTGGAAGGACTGATGCTGAAGCTGAAGCTCTAATTCTTTGGCTACATGATGCGAAGAGTCAACTTATGGAAAAGACCCTGATGCTGGGAAAGATGGAGGGCAGGAGGAGAAGGGGGTGACAGAAGATGAGTTGGTTGGATGGCATCACCGACTCAATGGATAGGAGTTTGAGCAAGCTCCGGGAGATGGTGATGGACAGGGAGGCCTGGCATGCTGCGGTCCACAGGGTCGCAGAGTCATACATGACTGAGCCGCTGAACAACAAGTGGTGATTCTACTTTGAGTTTTCTGAGCAACTTCCCTGTTGTTTTCCACAGTGGCTGTACCAACTTACACTCCCACCAACAGGGTGGAAGGGTTCCCTTTTCTCCACACCCTCTCCAGCCCTTATTATTTGTAGACTTTTTAATGATAGCCATTCTGACCAGTGTGAAGTGATACCTCATTGAAGTTTCGATCCACATTTCTTTAATAACTAGTGATGTTGAGCATCTTTTCATGTGCCTACTGGCACTCTAATGTCTTTTTTGGAGAAAAATCTATTAAGGTCTTCTGCCATTTTTCAATTGGGTTATTTGTTTTTTTTGTTGTTGAGTTGTAAAAGTTGTTTGTATACAAAATATACAAGGAAATTTTCAACCTCAACAATAAAAACATAGGCCACTGTATTTATATACTCCTTGGCCACACTGCAGCATTTAGGATCTTAATTTCCAAACCAAGGATAGAACCGTCACCCCTGTATAGAACGTCCCCCAGACTACCGGGGAAATCCCCAGTGAAGCTGATTTTTTAAAGGAAGATCCTGCAGGACACCTGTAATGAAACTACAGAACAATCCTAATGTTCTTAGTTCATGGGGGCTCCAGCAGAAACTGGGGGACCTGCTGGATGATGGGTGAGCATCCAGACTATTCAGGACGTCCAGCAGCAAGTTCTAACTGGCTGGTAGAGGGGGATCTAGTCCCCTCAGATTTGGTGAAAGAGGCATGGCACTGCCTCCCCAAGATGCTCTATGATGGGGACGGCTCCCCCAAAGTAGAAGTAGGAGGCTGGGAGGAGGGCAGTCAAACATCCACAAAGTTCTGCTACTTATTCTCAAAAGCTGGTGTCATGTCCTGAGGAGGATTCAAAATGAAGCCGAGATGAACCAAGCATGGGACTCTTCTTCAAGAAGCTTCACAACCTAAGTGTCCATCAGTAGATGAGTGGGTGAAGGAGAGGAGGTGTGTGTACACACACACAATGGAATACTACTCAGCCATAAAAAAGAACGAATTTTTGCCATTTGCAGCAACATGAACGGACTTGGAGAGGGTTATGCTAAGTGAAATAAATCAGACAAAGACAAATACTGTAAGATATCACTTATATCAAATACTGTAGGATTCCACTTTTATGTGGAATCTAAAAAACACAAAAAACTAGTGAAGACAACAAAAAAGAAGTAGATTCACAGATATAGAGAATAAACTAGTGTTTACCAGTGGGGTCGGGGAAGGGGGAGGGGCAAAACAAGGTAGAAAATTTAGAGGTACAAACTATTATGTATAAAGTGAGCTACAAGGATGTATTCTACAGCACAGGGAATACAGTCAATATTTAATAATAATCATAAATGAAGTATAACCTTTAAAAATTGTGAACCAAGCATTCCCTGGTGGTCCAGTGGTTAGGACTCCACCGTTTCCCTGTCAAGGGTGCAGGTTCAAGCCCTCACCAGGGAGCTAAGATCCCACAAACTATGGCAGCGAGGCCAATAGTATAAATAAATAATTTTTTAAAATTAAATAAAATTGTGAATCGCTATATTGTATACCTGTAACTTATATAATGTTATACATCAACTCTAGTTCAGGACTTCCCAGGAGGTAAAGTGCTTAAGAGTCTGCTTGCTAATGCAAGGGACACAGATGTGATCCCTGGTCCTGGAAGATTCCACATGCCTTGGAGCAACTAAGCCCGTGCGCCAAACTACTGAGCCCGTGAGCTCTAGAGCCTGTGAGCTGCAACAAATGTGCCCACTCACCACAACTACTGAAGTCCATGTGCTTTAGAGCCCAGCACAGCCAAAACCACATACACAAATAATTTAAAATATTTTTCAATAAAAATTTCTTAAAAGAGACTCAAGAGTTTCAGAAAGCCTCATTTTTAATGCTAAAATTCAAATTTAAATTAATCCATGCTTGGTACAGGAGTGGTAGCTGGATGAGGCAAAAATGCCAGGACTTGAAATGTGGGACTTTTCATTTCACCCAACAAGCCAGATAAATCAAAGGAAAGTAAAGTCACACAAGAAAAACAAGAGAAGACAAAATAAATGCAAAGCCAAGCCAGCGCCTGCCCCCTTGGCGTGGACCTGCCAGTAGCAGGCAGGTACAGGATGTCCTTTAATTGTAAGGACCGAGAACTAGAAACAGCCCCGAAGTCTTTCCAACAGGAAAGTGGACAAGCCATGGCGTGTTTCTGTAACAGAGGACCTCGTGAATGAATATGAACAAACTACAAACGCGGAGGAATTTTACAAACTAGAAAAGCCAGACACACAGGTGAATACGACCTTAACCCCACGTTCTCTTGCCTGGAGAACCCCATGGACAGAGGAGCCTGGCGAGCTATATAGTCCATGGGGTCGCAAAGAGTCGGACGTGACTGAAGCAACTTAGAAGGCACATACAAACTTCTACTACACTGTAGGGGTTTAAAACAAGAAAAGAAAACTACACTGTAGTATTAGAAGTCAGAACAGTGAGTATTTTAGGGCGGAGGGAAGAGGAGGTAGTTGGAAATGGCCTCCTGGAGTATGCCTGGTGGGGGTCAGGGGGGGAGTTTGCTTCAGGAAAGTTTATGGACCCTCAGGTTTTATGTGCATTCCTGGACGTGTGTTATATTCACAATGAAAGAGTTTTACCAAAGGGCAAGAGGAGATTGAATCAGGTCCATGGAATTCGAAATTCCTTTTTTCCTAGATTAGGATCCTTATCCTTATTTCACACTTTGCAGGAGACCCTGGCGTTTCTCAGAGAGTCTATTAAGAACCTGAGGATAGTCCTAAGAAATGCAAATTAGAACAACCTTTGCAGTGTGTTTGCCCGGTGTCCATTATGAACCCCGGCTGTGATTCCAAGTGGGCAGTGGGAAGGAAGCAGGAGGGGGCAGCGCTGGGACCCCCGATCCCAGGCTTTCATCCTCAGGCGACAACTCAAAGAAAAGAGCTCCAAGAATTATACAAAGGGGTTTATACTGGCATCATTTATAACAAGAAGATGCGTGGCGTGGGAACCATCCAAGTGGGACCACAAGGGACTCACCACAACCTGTGTCCTAAGGCCCCTCCCAGGCCGTTTCATAGCCCCCTCAACCCCAAATCAATGTGCAATTCTCTCCCTCAGCCCTGAGTTTATGTCTGTGAAAAATCTTACAAAGGCTTAAGAATCAAACATCACTGAGTGAATCACCTTTATTGGGAAGGCTTGAATTACTTGAAATGGACAATTCATGACCACACACATCGCTGGCTCTGATATATGCTATCTTTGTCATTTAGCCACCATTCATGTTGACCGTGGGGTCTCTCAATGACTTTTTAGCCATTTTAAGGTTTTCCCTCAAGCACCTCTTGGCAAGAAATCTGAGCAGTCTCTCGGAGCATCAGCAGTGGTTCTTCCAAACAAGAAACTTGTGCCGGAGCCAACAATGTCACAGACGAACGGCGAGTGCTCCAGACGGGGCGTCTTAGCTTGATGGCCGGAGGCACCAGGGTGCCAGTGAAGAAACTCTGCCGGGACTTGCAACTATCTGAGGACATCGTCTCCTCCTCCTCTTGGCTATCCCTTCTTACTGGAATACGATCTGGGACATAAGGCTCCCAGGAAACATCAGTAGGGGACCAAGTGAATGATCTAATGCCACCTGTGTGCCAGGCGCAGTGGAAGGTGGGGGAGGTTGGTTACCCATCAAGTCCCCAGCTCTGTGAGGTCCGTGTGCTGTCCAAATTCTACAAATGAGGACACGAGAGATGCTAGGAAAGCTGGGACTCTCGTTACTTTCTTGCTCTGTGACCTTGGACAAGTCACTTAAACTCTCTGGGGCACAGTGTCCTCCTCTGGAAAACAGGAATAATAATTCATATCCCCTATCTCCCAGCTCAGTGTGGAAAAGACTCTGAAGTCAGACAGACTTGGCTCAGAGCTCTGATCCTGCTCCATACACTGTGTGACTTGGAGGGCCGGAGGTCACTTCGCCACAGAACCTGGAAACCGGAAATAACCCAGTCCCAGCTACACCTGCAGGGAATGAGGTCAGCGGCCTCCTGCAGGCCGGGGTAGAGCGCTCAGTGAGTGAGGGTCTCCTCCAGCCCCAGGTGCCTTCCCTGCACCTTAAGAGCTCGCCCCGCATCAGCTCCTCCGTGGGGGCTGCCTCCCCCGGCCCCCACCTCCCGGCCTGGAGCTTCCAGGTTGGGGGCGGGGAGGTGCGGGCATGGGGAGGGCACTGCAGCCCGCCACGTCCGTCTTCTTCGTGTCATCTGTACAGTGGGCGGCAAAACTACACGGATGCGGTGCCCCCGGGCGAGCTGCTTTCCCACCTCCCGCATCGGGAGTGAAGGCTGGCGGGGCAGGGGGTCTCGGATGTCCCCTCCGCGATGGGAAAACAGTCACCATAAATGTCAAAGGACGTGCGGCCTGTCTGATTAAAAAAAAAAAAAAAAAAAGCCAGGGTCTGCAGGCCGGAGACCCGGCCAGGGACGAGCGTGGAGGTGGGCGGGGGGCGCCGGCGAGCCTGGGGCAAGTAACCCAGGGCCGCAGTCTGGGCTGAGAGCAGACAGTCCTGGGGGCCCGCCCAGCCCTGTCGGTACCATTTCGTGTCTCCTAGCTGATCTCAGGGCTGGGCTGGGCCAGTGCTGCCCTCCCTGGGCCGTTAGGACATCGCAGGGGCTCCCACGCCGGGCGAGTCTGACCCCAGCCTCCATCCACCCCATGGCCACCCCTGGCTTTGTCCCCAGCGGCCCTGCTCCGTCTCCCCCGACGTCCCCGGGGGGCAATCCTTTTTGTCACCGGCAACCTGCGGTTTGCAGCGAATTCATCCGTGAGAGCCCTAGGCCGGCGACCCCGGGTTCGCAATGTCCGCCAAAGACCGACACCCGCGCGCCCAGGATCACAGCGTGGGGAGTCGGCGGAGGGACGGCATTGGGCCGCCGCTTTTCTGCTCCGAGTGCGGTGGCGCGACGACCCCAGGCGGGCGACGGCGGGTTAGGTGCAGTGCCAGGGACTCTCCGCCAGGCGGCGCCCGCACGGCCCGCCGGGTTCAGGCTTCAGGGGCAGCCCGTCCACCGGCTCCCTGGCTCCACCGCTGTGTCTGACGCGTTTCTCGCCCCTCGCCCCTGCCTCCGGCCTGGGTACCAAGGCTTCTGCATGGCCTGGAGGCAGGGGACGGCCGCCTAGAACTGTAGTCCTGCCTCACTGTGATGGGAGAGGGTGAACTGGGATGATTTGACTCTTCATCTTTCAATGTCCTATCTTTTTGCCTTTTCATATTGTTCATGGGGCTCTCAAGGCAAGAATACTGAAGTGGTTTGCCATTCCCTTCTCCAGTGGACCACGTTTTGTCAGAATTCTCCACCATGACCCGTCCGTCTTGGGTGGCCCTACACAGCATGGCTCATCGTTTCATTGAGATAGACAAGGCTGTAGCCCATGTGATCAGATTGGTTAGTTTTCTGTGATGGTGGTTTTCATTCTGTCTGCCCTCTGATGGAGAAGGATAAGAGGCTTATGGAAGCTTCCTGATGGGAGACTGACTGAGGGGGAAACTGGGTCTTGTTCTGATGGGTGAGGCCATGCTCAGTAAATCTTTAATCCAATTTTCTGTTGATGAGTGGGACTGTGTTCCCTCCCTAGAAAACTAAGATCATGGCATCTGGTCCCATCATTTCATGGCAAATAGATGGGGAAACAGTGGCTGATTTTATTTTGGGGGGCTCCAAAATCACTGCAGATAGTGACAGCAGCCATGAGATTAAAAGATGCTTGCTCCTTGGAAGAAAAGTTACGACCAACCTAGGTAGCATATTAAAAAACAGAGATATTACTTTGCCAGCAAAGGTCCATCTAGTCAAGGCTATGGTTTTTCCAGTAGTCATGTATGGATGTGAGAGTTGGACTATAAAGAAAGTTGAGCACCAAAGAGTTGATGCTTTTGAAGTGGGGTGTTGGAAAAAACTCTTGAGAGTCCCTTGGACAGCAAGGAGATTCAACCAGTCCATCCTAAAGGAAATCAGTCCTGAATATTCATTGGAAGGACTGATGTTGAAGCTGAAACCTCCAATACTTTGGCCACCTGATGCGAAGAACTGACTCATTTTTGAAAAGACTCTGATGCTGGGAAAGATTGAGGGCAGGAGGAGTAGGGGACGACAGAGGATGAGATGGTTGGATGACATCACTGACTCAACAGACATGAGTTTGAGTAAACTCCGGGAGTTGGTGATGGACCGGGAAGCCTGACATGCTGCAGTCCGTGGGGTCACAAAAAGTTGGACATGACTGAGAGACTGAACTGAACTGACTCTTCATCGGGCTGTGTGACCTTGGACATGTCACTCACCCTCTCTGGGCCTGTTACTTTATCTTTACAGTACACAAAGCAGTTCATTCAAGATCTCTGGATTCTGTCACTTGACCCCAGGTTGTAGACAGAACTGGCATCAGTTCAGGGCTGCAGTGTGGGGGTCTCAGAAACTGGACCGTATGGCCTGAGAGCTGCTCTCTGCAGGACTGGGGTGACTGATAGGTAGATGGCCAGATAGAGAGTGCCCACTGGGCCCTGGCTTTTTTGGCACAAAGGATGGGAGGTTGTCTGACTGGGCATGCTGCCAATGCCAGGGCTCCCCTGACCAACGGGCCTTGCCCATAGGACTCTCACCTGGAGAATCTCAGACTGCGGAGGGCCAGCCTCTGGTCCCTGCCCCCATCACCAGTGCTGGGGAGCTCCCTGGCTCATCCACAGTGTGATGTGTCACCAAATGGAGGAGCCACCCCCCTGCTGTTTCCGTGGCAAGGACTCCTAGCTGTCTCCCAGCATCCATTTCCCAGCCCCCCTTGCAGCTGAGTGTGGCCACAGGCCCCAGTTCCGACCAATGGGAAAGAAGCATTCCATTCTCCCTGGTTGGTCTGCAGACTCGGACGGGGAATAGTGAGCATCTTCAACGATGAAGATAGGGAGGGTGCTGCACCCTAAAGATGACAGAGCAGAAAGATGGAAGGAGCCTGGGTCTCTAACTCTGGTGGGGGGGGGGGGTCTCTTTATTGACACTGCACGGCCAGTGCTCCAGCTATAAAGAGAAATACATGTTTAACTTGCTCAATATCATTGTTCTTAACTTCTGAGCTGGCAACATCAGCAGTTTCCTTGTTCGGTCATTGAAATAAGACAATCACACGACTAGCTACTATTTAACAGGTGCTTACTGCACCAGGTGTATTAGTCAGCTTTCACTAGGTTATGCCGTAGTAACAAATCACTCCAATCTCAGTGGTGTACAACAAACACAGGCTTCCTGACGGTGTTACATGTTGGCGGTGTGAGTTGTCTGCAACCCTGCTCCACTCGAAGACACGCCTCCCTGAACAGTGCTGCTATTCCTAGCTTACAAGGGAGGAGGGGAAACACGTAGGTGTCATTTTCTTGGGTGAGGTTTCTTGCTCTGAGGTTCCTACCGTGACCTGTCTGCTGTGAGCCCTCCAGAGGGAATGAAGGGGAAAAAGATCTTCGCTGGGAACCTCCAGCTTCTGTCCTTTGCTGGGCACACATCATGGCTGAAGCCATGGGTGGCAGATAGGTGCCCAAGGTCACATTTCTGGCCAGCAGGAAATCCTGCTAGGAGATCACTCAACTCCCAAGGTCCCAGCTCTTTCCCCTAGCCTGGCAGTCACCGTCAGGACCTAGCACCCTCCCCCAGGCTTCAGAGAGAATCTACATTTCTAGCCCCTAGTCATTCGGACCTTGGACCAGGGAGAGACACCTGATCCAAGCTGAGCCAATCTGAATATTCAAAAAATTGAAAAAGGACACAGAAGATGAGATAGAATATTAGAACTAAGTTAATAGCAGTAGAAATAGTAACAGTGAAAATAACGGCAGCTAAGGTGTATCAGGCACTTCTGGGTAGGATCTGTGAGCGCTTGACAAGTATGAAATCCTGCTAACTGGCACGTAGTCAGATGAGGTGATCTGAGTCTCAGAGAGAGGAAAGGACTGCTCTGAGGTTATCTGGGCACGCATACCTCTGTCTCCCCTGGGATTAACTTCTTGAACATTCCAGGATCTTCAAGACCTGGTACCAGATCCCCTCCTACTGCATCCCCCGCCCTCCCCCAGCCTTCTCCCAATGACTCACAATTCCTTTCCTTCCCGCCTCCACGCCCCTGCCCTTGCAGCGACTTCTGCCTGATCTTCTCCAAGTCCCTGCTCAAATACCTCCTCTTCCAGAAAGCCTTCATCATCCCTCTCCTCCACTGCAGATGCCCCGGGCCCCCAGTGCTGGACAAAACCCAGAGACCACGAGCGGGGCTCCCTTCATGTGTCCACCTTCCCTGCAGATCGGCCTCCTTAAAGGCAGGGCCCGCTTCCGGTGGGAACCGGGTGCTGAGCCCTCTTGTGCCCGTCCCACTTCATCCTCTTGGAGCGGGGGATTATGTTTATATCACAACACCGTTTTACAGAGAATGGAAAGGCAGGCTCAGGAACACAGAGTGGTCTCCCCTGGGTCACACAGCCTGGTAAGCGGCTGAGCCACAGTTCCAGCCTCAGTCTCAAATGCCTAGGTCTGGGCCCTGATTTAAATCACTTCTTTCTCTACCTTCCTTCACTCCTGTCTCTGAAAAAGGAGGCGAGGAGGGTCCCAGAGTGGGAGTGAAGCAAGGGAACTGGGAGGGGTCTGGGTGGGTAGAGGCCAAAGCAGCTGGCTTCAAAGACAGAAGCACAGGGCCTGGGAAGTGGGGGCTGCTGCTTCCAGACACTTCCCCATGGCTTCCTGGGGCCTCACCTCCCTCTGCAGGTGCTAAGTTTCCCCACTGCTCCTGGGTCAGCCCCAGCTCCGTATCATGCCACTGCTCTCACGTGCTCTTGTAGAAACAATTCAGGTTTCACGCCGACAATCTGTCAAGCCCTTCCCCAGGTACACAGGGATCCAGCCTGTCCTGTTTTCAAACCTCCAAGGGCTCGAAGTGCCGGGGGTGAGCCCCAGATTCGGAGTCTCCTGCTTTGAGGTGCTCTGTAAGCTGGCCCTGACCCCCTTTCATGCCATCCTCTGCTCCCCTCTAGCGTGTGACCCCCACCCATGCCTCCAGGTGCCTGCCTGCTCGCCAGGAATGTCTCCCCACTCTGCAGCCGGAAAACTACTCTGACCCTGAGATCCAGCAGGGGGACTCCTCCTCCATGAAGCCCTCCCTGCTGCCTGCCCCCGATATGGGGTCAGCTGCTGCTTCCTCAACTTTTGGTGGCTGGTCTTTTTACCACTCCCACCAGAAGCATCTGGATGGGGGCCCAGGGCTGATGCCTCTCTGGTCCCCAACAGCCAGCCCAGAGGAGGTGGCTAAGGAGACACAATCGCTAGCCTCAGCTTCACATTTTATTGGTGTAAGAACCAGCTAAAGGCCAGAAAAACTCTAACGTGGGCCTCCATCCTCATCATAGCCCTTTGGGGTCGTTCCAACCATTGTCCCCACTTTGCAGAGCAGGGAACAGAGGCAGAAAGCAGGGAGCTGATTGGGCCACAGCCACAGGACTAGTGGGAGGTTGTGTAACATCGTAGTTAAATCCAGTCGCCAGCTGTGCCACCAACCGGCTGTGTGACCACAGGCAAGCCTGGAGCTCACTGTCCCTGTCTCTGTACGTGTGACAAGGGGTGACGGCGGCACCTCACTCTCACAGCCGCCTGGCACACTTAGGGAGGTAATGGGTACGAAGGGCCCGGCATCAGGGGAGCTCGGCGCGATGGTGGTGTTCTTGCTGTTGTCTCTCTGTCTAGGGGCTCAGGTAGGAGGCTGGCTTCATCCTGCTCCCCCGGCGGGGCGGGTCTCAGCTCCCTGCTCTTCCAGTGTCACTCCGGCTTTTCTCTGGACTGCGGAGGGCAGTGGAGATGGGGAGCTGGTTCTGCCGGTGGCCCCGAGACACCTGGTGAGAAGCCCAGCTTGCCCAGCTCAGAGCTTCCCTGGGTGGGAGGAGACAGCTTTGGGGTCCATATCCTAGAGCCCTGTAAGGCCTTGAGCCCCAGTGGGACCTGTGACTCTTGAAGCCCAGCTCGATATTTACCAGCCAGGTCATCCTGGTCAGCTGTTTGTCTCCAGGGGGCCTCGGGACTGGGCTTCTGGACTCTACTTACCCATCAGTTCTCACTGAATGGGCACACCAGCCCTTTCCTCCCTGGGAAGGTCACGTTACACACACAGGGGCTGTGGCCTGGCTGAGGGCACCCAGCAAATGACTGAGCAGCATGATCAAACCTGGGGCTCAGAGCCAGGCTTCCACTCTGAACTAGGGTTCTGAATTCTTAGCTGAGGCTGTGGTTTCATTGCGGGGGTGGGGGAGGCAGCCCACTGGCACAGGGCTATGAAGGTTTTAGAAACTTCTGGGGCTCAGGCAAGAAATCCAGGGCAAACTAGCGCCGGGCAGATGCACTGTTCCTAAAAATGAAGATGAGAGAAGATGGATTCCCAGGTCCTGCAGATGTGTTCCCCCAGGGTGGGGCTGGGACATGCAGGCGTCAATAGTCGCTTCCTCCCCACGGGTGGCTTCTGGAAAGTACCCGGAGCCTCAGTTAGGCAGGGACCTCAGGGTCACCGTGTCTTTCTCTGCCTTCACAGAGAAGGCTCAGGGTAGCATGCTGACCACTGTGGTCCCTAGGGGACAGCTCACCCAGGCCCCTCCTGGTTCAGAAGTAGAGGGGTCCAGGTCACACAAGGCCAGGGCACAATTCGAGATCAGTGTCCCAGTATTGAGACACTGGCTGTCTACACAGCTGCACAGCCACCAGGCTAAACCATCAACATCCCTCTGTGGAGGGTCGGAGGGCACCAGGCAGTCTGACTGTGTGTCTGTGGGCAGGTCTCTTTGCCTCTCGGAGCCTCATCTGTAAAGTGGGCATAATATTGACCTCCCCGAGCCCTCAAGAGAATTGAAAGGGGTTGTGTCCAGGAAGAGGGGCCCTTTTCTCCCCAGCCACCCCAAATGACCAGAGAAAGTTTCTCCGACCACAAACACGGTCTTCGGGGCCTGACGCCCACGGGCAGAGGGGGCGCGGCTGTTCAGTGGATGGCCGCTTGTGCCAGGTGCTGAGCACGTGGGCTCTAATCTTCAAAACAACACCACGAGTATCACCCCCTGCTTTTTTACAGATGGGGGCACAGAGAAGTTTTTTTTTTTTTTTTACTTCCTGTTGCCTGAAATGGGCCCCAGGGGTAGAAATTAGGAGGGTGCCCAGGGGTGGGGGAGACAGGCCAGTTGAAGGCCAGCGGTGGGCAAGACAGGCCGAGCCCTGCCCCTCAGAGCTCATGGCCACAGGGCACACAGGCAGGAATTAGACTCAGTTCCCAAACGCTGATTTCAATTCATCTGTGCACAGTGCTGCTGCAGGGAGTCATGTGTGTGTGTGTGTGTATGTGTGTGTGTGTGTGTGTGTGTGTGTGTTTAGGTGGTGGGGGCGGGCGGAGGGTAACAGAAGGGTAGAGGACGGGCTGGGCTGGGGGCTCAGGGGGAGCCCAGCAAAGGTCTGAGGGATGAGTAGGAGGCAAAAGGACCACCAGGGGCATAGGAGTTTCCAACAGGGGGCAAGGCAAGTGCCAAGCTCAGGGAGGCCAGAACACAGAGGATTTGGGGATAGAAGCAAGCTCAGCTACCCAGGAGGCAGGAGTGAGAGGGGCAGGGCTGGATTGTGGAAGGAAGAGGGATCTAAACTCGACTCCAATTATTCTTGCCTGGAAAATCCCATGGACGAGAAGCCTGGCGGTCTACAGTCCACAGGCTTGCAACGAGTCGGGCACTACTGAAGCGACAGAGCACACAGCACACAAACTACACTTGGAAAAAAACTGGGGAGCCCCTGAGGGCTTGAAGCAGGGAATGAGTGAGCTCAGATTCACCCAGCCCTGAGACCTAGGTTCATCTGATCCTTAGTAGAAAGATGCTCCGTGCCCACCTGTGGAAGACGGGGGCCTGGCCTGCAGCAGGACAAGGGCGCTGGGGCGCTAATTCAAGACCCCTGGACCAGGGTCCACAGGGGCTTGATGAATTAGACAGAAGGGTTAAAGGAAGGGGCCCCAGGTGATCACTTAAGTATCTGGCCTTAGGGTGGGTGATGGGGCCATTCACAAAGCGAGGAGAAGGAAAGAGCGGGAACCGACTGCTCTCCGCGGCCCAGGCAGATGGTTGGCTGCTGGAAGCGGGGCTCCTCCTGGGGCCCAGAATGGAAGCAGCCCCAAGACTGGGGAGGGCAGAGTGCTGAGGAGGGCAGAAGGCGGGAGGAACAGGTGGTAAACGGCAGGGCAGGCGGGGCGGCGGGACGAGGCCCGGGAGACCCCGGGTTAGCCCCTGGAGTTGGTAACCCAGTGAGCCGGGAGGGGCAGCGGGGTCGGGTGGGGCTTGGGGAAACGCTGAGAGGGCCGAGGTGGGGTCCGTGTGTGAGGAGCGGACCGCGGGCGAGACGAAAGGTCCTCCAGCGGAGCAAGAAGCGGGAGGAGGCAGGAAGGAGGCTGCGGCCACGGTGGACTGCCGGCCACAGCTCAGACGCGAGCCTCGCGGCCCACGCGGGCGGCAGGAAGGCGGTCTCGGACCCGCAGGGATGCGGCTCCTGTGGCCGAGGCTCAGCCTCGCCCACTTGCGGCCTCCTCGGGGACCCGGGCCTCCGCGCGGTCGGCCCACCGGGGGAGGCCCCGCCCCCAGCAGTGGCCTCGGTCTCTCCCGAGGATGCTCGGTCGCCGGTGGCGGGGCGAGGCGGCTTCCGGGGCGCCTACGCCACCCCTGGTCTCCTCTGCCGAGCCAGAGGACCGGAGCGTGGGTTCGAGGCCCAGTTGTGCCGTGTGGCTCCGGGACCCGGCAGCGGGCTTGGGGCGGGTGGGAGGGGGGGCCAGAGTTCCCCCTCCTGGCCCCCCGGCGCACAGCCGGGTCTCATTACCGCCCATCCCCCTTCACTAGCGCCCCGCGGGCCGGGGGGTCTCGGCGACCGGGGGAGGGGCGGGTTATAATCAATCCCAGGCCGGAAATTCCTCCCGAGGGGCCCTAGCTGGGCTGCGGGAGTGGGGTAGGGGGGTGGACCGGGCGGCCGGCTCGGAGGCTGGCAATCTGCCCGCACCTCCCCGCCCCCTCCTCCTCCGAGTCCGCCCCCCGGCATCATGGAAACTGGGCCGCCGGCCGACCCCCTGGCTCCGCGCCACATTCTTGCCTCTGGGGGCGGGCGGGACATGAAGGCCGGGCAGCCCCCTTTGGGCCGGTCCGCGGGGGGCGCAGCGGATTTCCGAACCCGCCTCTTGATTTGAGACGAGCACCGCCTCCCCACTCCCGCTGGGCAGCATCTTCTTCGGGGAGGCTAGGGCGGCCGGCGTCGCTCCATCCGATTCCCTCGGCTCTGAGAATCCGGTTCTTCTCTATTTACCCTCCCCGCCAACGTGATTGGAGCAGGGCATGGCCACCCACTCCAGTATCCCTGCCTGGAGAATCCCATGGACAGAGGAGCCTGGCGGGCTACAGCCCATGGGGGTCCCAAAGAGTCGGACACGACTTAGCAACTAGACAACAACAAAGTGATTTCTCTCCGGAGCGCTCGGGGGCGTACCCCGGACTATGCCCCTCTAGTGTGCCCCGCCCTTAACGCCGGATTTTCACCCCTCGGCATCTTGCGAAGCAGAGACCATCACGCCCATCTTACAGGTGAAGACTGTGAGGTTCAGATGCAGGAAGGTTCAGATAGTAGGGTTGGGCGGAGCGGGAACTCTGGCCGCCTCCTCGGGAAGCTCCCCGCACGGCGCTTGGAACCTGTGGGCTCTCAGTTGCCCGAAGGTCCTCTCCGGGGCGCCTGGAAGGGACGGACTGTGCGAGGCGGGGGAGGGCGTGCGGCTTCAATCCTGGTTCTGCTCGCTCCGGCTGCGGGGCGAGGCAGGGGTCTCAGTCTTCCCACGTGGGGAGGACACCCTCCCAGGCCTCCTGAAAGCCGTCAGCCGGGGACTTGGGGCCCTCGGATCCTCCGAGTCACCGGGCGCGCACACAGCGCTTACCTTCGAGCCTCGGCCTTGAGACTCGCTGCCTCCTTTCAGCCGTGGGGCCGGGCCAGACACTGGCTGGACACTGGCCTGACACTGGCCGAACTGGCGCGGGGGCTCCCGGTGGGCGGGGCGGGGCGGGACCGGACCGGGGGCGGGGCCGGGCCAGGGGGCGGGGTCGGGCGCCAAACGTCCACGGAGACCGCTGCAGGGCTGGAGCCCAGGCGTGCGGACTCGGACCCGGACCAACTCCGGCGCTGAGCGCCAGGTGAGCGAAACTAGGGGCCTGGGGGGTTCGCCCCTCCACTTTCCCCAACTTTTTGTTCGGTCGCTCCCTCCAGAAAGGCCCTGAGGGTGGGGGTGGGGGTGGGGGCGGGAGCGGGGTTCTCCTTTTTTCCCGCGGCAGGAGTGTGGACGCGCGCGGAGGCGGGACCCCGGAGTGTTAGGAATCCGGCCCCCGGCAACTTCCTGCGACCAGGGATCTCCGGACTGTCTCCAAGTTGCTGCCTCTCCCGGGGTCCCCAACGGCGACTCACGCCCTCCAGAATCTCAGCTTGTCCCCATCCTCTCTCGGCAGGCCTCCGTTTCCTTCCCTCCCCGCCGGGACCCGCGGCGGGGCTAGGGAGTTGGGACCGGGGCGCCAGCTCTGGGCTGGGGCGGGGGTGGTCATTTCTCCAGTTTGGGGCTGGGGAAAGGGCTCCATACTCAGAGAGCAGGCAGGGAACGGGCCTCGCCTCCTCCTAGGACGCTCTCAGGGCTGTGCCAAGAAGTGCCCGCGGTTGGGTCCTGTGTGGACCCCCCGGTCCTGCGTGGCGTGCGCTGCGTGACCCCAGCAGACCCGTCCGCCTCTCCGGGCCGCAGTTTCCCTCTGTGAACCCCAGGCCTTGGACGCGGAAGACGCCGGGCTCCATGGTAGGGCCTGGGCCTTCAGCGCTCCTGTCGGAGGCAGGGATGGGATGTCCTGTTTTGAGCTTTGGGGTACGGATGGGGAGAGAGAAGGGTAACAAGGTCTCCTTCCTGGGGCCTCGGCTACGGGTTCCAGCGATGCAGCTGTTGGGAAACCAGACTGGGGCAGTCAGGACTCACCACTGGAGAGCGAGGTCCTAACCCTCCTCTCCTGCGGGGCCCCGAGCGCCTGGTCCGGGGCACCGCTTCCTCCCACACCCTGTCTTTCGTGGGGGTCACATCACACGTTTCCCGGCTACTCCCGCCCGGCCCGGGTTCAGTCCCTCAAGCCGCAGGCCGGGCCGCACCAGCAGCTGGGAAGGGCTTACGCCGGGCGGCCCAGACCCTGGGGTGCAAGGGCGGTGTTGCTCTGGCCGGGACGCGGGCCACTAAGGCCTCGGGCGGAGGAGGCCGGAAAGGAGGCCAGGCGGCGGGAAAGGGGGATGATTCATCCGGAGGAGCCCGAATTGGAAACGCTGCAACCTAGGGGAACAGTGTTGCCTGGGCCGACGGGAGAGCCAGGAGAGGAAGGAGCTCACCGGCAAGGCCCGGAGCCTGGCACCCGCGGCCCCCCGCCCCCTGCCCCCTGCCCGGGCCGTAGACGGCGGCTGGAGGAGGAGAAGGGGGCTCTTCGCGGAGTTTCAAGAAATCCTGCGCGAAGTCTGCCGCTGGTTTTGGTCTGAGCGGTCTTCTCAGAGTCTAGCTCAAGTCTGCCTTGCTGCAGCTTCAGTGCTGACTGAGGAGGTCTGGAAGGAGGGGGCGGGCAGGAAGAGGCTGGAGTCCGTGACACCTCCCCCCCCCCCTTTCTCCGCTGCGGTACGTGAAGCGCAGTAGGGGGAAGGGGGGCCCGCGAGCGACCCCAGCGGACCCGGGCGGCCAAGTGCCCCCTCCCTCCTTTACTAAGGTGCAGCCACGTGCGGGGGTGAGCTCGATCGCGGGCGGGACTTACCCTACAGGCGCCGCTGCCGGGGGCCTCACGCCTCCCAGGGCCCGGGACCCGCAAGCTGGCCAAGAGGGCGCCGGCGGCCGGAGCCCCGCAGCCGAGGATGCGCCAGGGAGCAGCCCGCGCCCCCCTCCCTCGTCTCCGCCCGCGGGCCCGGCCAACTCCGGCTTCTGCCGCGCGTCCCTGGCTCGGAGCTCCGCTGCGGAAAACCCGAGCGGGGGCGGCTCTCCGCCTCGCAGCCCGGGAAAATCCGGGGGTGGCCGCCAGGGATCTCCAAGCGTCCTGGGTGAGGAGGTCCCATCTTCCCTCCTGGATTGGGGCCCCCAACCTGGCGCTCCGACCGTAGGCCCGTCGGTTCAGTCCCTGCCTCCCCACTTCTCTCCGCAGAGCGCCCAGACGGCGACGAGATGACGGCCGGGAGCCCCGGAGACTGCGGGGAGGTGCGGAGGAGCCCCGAGGGCCGCGTCTCGCGCCTGGGCCGCCGCCTGGGCCGCCGCCGGCGCGCGCGCTCCCCTCCTGAGCCCCTGCGGGTGCGGGCGCGGCTGCGACTGCGCTCGCCGTCGGGGGCGTTCGCGGCTCTGGGGGCGCTCGTGGTCCTGGTGGGCATGGGCATCGCCGTGGCCGGCTACTGGCCGCACCGCGCCGGAGTCCCGGGACCCCGGGCTGCGAACGCCAGCGCGCCTCCTCTGAGCGAGCTGCGGCGCGAGGGTCGCGGCGCCGGCCGAGCTCACGGCCCGCACGAGCGGCTGAGACTCCTTGGGCCGGTGGTCATGGGCGTTGGCCTGTTCGTGTTCATCTGCGCCAACACGCTGCTCTACGAGAACCGCGACCTGGAGACGCGACGGCTTCGCCAGGGGGTGCTGCGGGCTCAGGCACTGCGGCCCCCGGACGGCCCGGGGTGGGACTGCGCGCTTCTCCCCAGCCCCGGACCCAGGACTCCCCGAGCCGTAGGCTGCGTGGAACCAGAAAGCTGGGACCTGTCCCCGCGTCGGGGTACCTCACCCGTCCCGTCAGTGCGGAGTCTGCGTTCAGAGCCAGCTAATCCTCGCTTGGGGTTACCTGCCCTGCTTAACAGTTACCCGCTGAAGGGCTCAGGGCTGCACCCACCCTGGGGTCCGCGGCCCCAGGCCGGCCATGTGATCATCACCGTGCAGCCCTCTGGCTCCTGCATCGAACATTCCAAGTCTTTGGATCTGGGCCTCGGAGAGCTCCTGCTGGGGGCCCCAGGGGCTCGGGACTGTGCTCACCGAAGTTGGCCACGGCTGGACCGCCTCAGTTTGGGGGGTTATGCCAAGTTGGGAGCAGGAGGGGACTTGGGGGCCCGGGTCTGAGGAGCAGGGGGACAGCCTGCTGTGAGGCTGCAGCGTGGACTGTGGTACAGCCCTAGGAGTCCCGATGTCTAGTAGAGGTTTCAGTCACATCCCAGCCAGGGGGGAGATGATGCTCCCGCCCCAACAGCTGCCAAGGCCTCCTGACTTGCATGTCGGCAAAGAAATGCCAACTGCACAAGGGTTCAAAAAGCTAGAGAGGATGTGTTTTAATGTGGACCCTGGAGACCAGCATGACTCAGCCTCAGGAATTCCTTCAGCCTCCAAAAGTGGCCTTAGCCCTGGACAGGTACCTGAGGGGGCTGGAGGTCCAGGGGATGCATCTGGTGGGTGTCTTGGCAAACCCCAAGGATCCTCAGACCTGGAAGGTAGGTCATGACCTGGAAGGTAGGCTGGGGCAGGCTCCCTCCAAGGTGGCACTGGTGCTGGGGTTTGAGCCTCTGGGAAGATGGGCAATGCAGTCGAGTTGAGACCTTCCACTGCCATCTGGGACTGAGCCCTTAACTCCCACCACCTAAACCTCTTTCTCCCTCAGCCATGCTGGGTACATCCCGGTAAGGGTTAGACTACTGCCAATGCCTCTATACTAGGGTCTACCCCTCCCCAAACAGGTCTGAGAAGCCCCCTTCTCTCCTTTGTCATGGCCCATGCCATGAAATCTTCTTCCAGGTGGCAAAAAGCATTAGCCAGTTCTCAGAAATCCTTTTATATATTGAAGCACCATTTTGGTCAGTGTGGCTAGCTTTAGAAAATGGCTTGGATTTGGGTCTCCCTGACCCATGTTTTTCCTAAGTTGCTAGTAGGGGAAGAGAACTTTAAGAGTTGATCAATCTTCACAGAGTCAGTTTTTTTTTTTTTAAGTTTATTGAAAAATGCAACACAAGAAGAAGCAAGACCAAACAGTATCTAAACACTACCACTTCTCTTACTACAAAAGGCCGAGATGGCAGACCTAAATATTGCCTATTTAATCTAAGGTTTTTGTCAATTTGATTCGGCTGCCATAGTTTCCTATTTTGTCGAGAAATGTAAACAACTACTTGATATGATTCATAATTTTTTTTTTTTTAATTTACAAAGCTCCTTCATTTTTGTCACCAAAATAAAACATTTGAGAGAGATTTGTAGAACCAGCCAGCCCGGGGACTGAGATACTGGGCAGGTATTTCCCATGAGCATTCCTTGGTGTTGGTCAGGCTGTAGCTCTGGCTCCATTTCCAAAGGTGGACTGTTGCCTCGCCACCCTTAGCTGCCCCGAAGAACACACGGTGGGGGCTGGGGGCGGGCAAAGATTCCCTGACAGGTCCCTGCAGCCAGGCTCTGTGGGCCCTCAGCTGATAAATTCAGGTCCTGCTTTGTGGGTGGGAGGGTTGACAGAGACCTCACGTGGCTTGGAGGAAATCTTTATTTCTCAAGTGGAATAAAAATCAAATTGCAGCGAGAGTTGTTACTGTGGTGTGTCTGAGTCACTTTAGGAAAATGGCTGCCAAGCTGTTGACCTTGGAAATGAACTCTTCTCCCCTCTTCACCGTTTCCACCTGGACAGTCTGTTTTTCTTCTCACGCATGCATGCACACAATTGCAGGAAGAAAAAAAAATTCAAACAATTGCCAAACCCCAAGTTCGTTAACCAGAGAGGGAGGAAGGTGAAAGAGGCTTGGAAGGACACCCCTTGCGCTGGCTTGTCCATATTGTGGCTTCTCAGTGCCGGCAGGGCTTTGGAGATCTTCTGGTCCAGTTTATAGTCAGGGAAGCAGGGGGAAGTGAAGCCAGCTGGTGACGGACCGAGGGGAAGTTCAGGCCCCCGAGGTGTGGTCCTGGGCTGTGAAAGCAGCCACTTTGAGCGGGTACCATGGGATACAGGGGTGCCGCAGATTCCCGACGCACGTGCCCTGCCCTTGTCCTTTGCCCGTCTCCACTCCACAGCCATCAGCTCTGGGCTCCTGCAGCTCTTCCGAGTGGCAGAGCTGGCCACTGGCAAGCGAGCTCTCCTGGCACACCTGCTTGATGTGAGCTGGATTTCCAACCTCGCCACCGCTCCGGGCCACAAAGCCTTGGCTTGGGCACCGCCTGGAAAGCCCCGCCGCTCCAGACCTACGCTCCCAGGCTGTGAGTCTGTCCCTGAGACAGGGCGCTCTCCTTCCCCCCAGCCAGTCACACATCCTACCTCAGTTCCTCCCCGTCCCTGCCCAGAGAGAGCGCTACCTGTGGGTCAGTAACAGTCTCAAGGAAGGACTCAGAGAAAAACACACACACGTGAGATCAGTTCAAACCAACTGCGTTTGTCGAGACAAAGTTCAGCCAGTGGACTCCAGGCATGTGCTGCTGGGTCCCACTGCGGGGAGCAGAGGCTTGTAGCCGTCTCTGCTCACCGCCCTGGAGCTCCCAGCGACGGCTGCCTGTGACCCACTGTCCACCTCAGGGAGATGAGCTTCTGTCCTAGACTTAGGATTCTAAGACCGTGTAGGGAGATCTGTCTGTGGGAAGCGAGCTGGAAGATTAGAGAAGGCCTACTGAATAAAAATGCACCCCCCCCCAAATCTTTACCAGGAATAGTGGAATTGGGGACATCAGTTCCTCATTTTCAAAAACAAACAAAAAGAAACCCTAAACCCACCACAAAAATCAAGCCACAAAACCGGACAGACCTCAGGTGGCAAGTGGGAATGAGTGGAGCTGGCGTTTGTGCCCCTTTGTCAAGGTGGGTTTTGTGGGGAGGGAGGCCCATGAGAGCCATCCCCCTGCTCCAGAAAGGACAGTCTGCAGGCAGGTGCCAACGGTGAGGAGTAAGGTCAAGGACCACAATCGCCTGCTGGGTTACACTCCCTGTCACTCTAGGATTAGAGAGAGAGGCCCAGGGATGGTCTCCCGGAAATACGTCTGAGCAGATCCGACTGAGGTAAACCCCACCACGCCCCCTGTCAAGCGCACATTCTCAGAACTAGAAAACCTTAAAAAAAAAAAAGGAAAAAAGAAAAATCTCGTCAGCTTGCTTTGTCCACATTGCCGGGAAACATGTGCTATCAGTGCCTCTGGCCCAAAGTGCCTATTTTCCCATGAGTTTTGGTCTCCTGAGATGGGAGGTGGCGGGGGAGCGCTTAGCTGAGCCACTGCTTCTGATGAGGTAAGAGGGGCAGGAGGGCAGGAAGGAACGAAGGCCACGGATACGTTCAAACATTCACAGTATCAGATATGTCTGAAGCAACGTCTTACGTCTTTGATCTAAAGAGGCTCCAAAGAGAAAGAGCGGGGGAGAGGCAGGAAAACTGCACTACCTTCCGAGCAGAGGCGACGGGGCGCACTGGCCTAGGGTCTGCGCCTTAGGGCGGCCGCCCTGCCTGACATTCTCTCAAAGGGACATCACTGGCTCTGAGGAAGCGCTGGCTTGTGAAGTTTCTGCAGAGTATAAACCAGGCGAGGATCGGGGAGGCCCCGCTAAGCTAGCTTTGTCCCCCCAACACGCTGACAGTGTCACTGGAGGATTTCCAGAATGCTATGGACCCTGTCAGTGTAAGTGGGGGAGAGGCTGGTCTGAAGGGGTTCCAAACCACCCCATTTAAAAAAAAAAAGAAAAAGCTCTTTAAAAACAGTCCATAGAGTGAAAAGTTGCACAATTTCTGGTATCACAATATAGAAAAAGGTATTCAAAAGGATCAGTGATGTCTAGAAGACTTTCTTGGTATAAACTCCAAATAGAAAAAGAAATTGATTTTCTGGTGGTTTAGAATCAATCATCTTAAAAGTCTGAAGTCTAACTATTGCTGGTTAGCTTCTTTATCATTCCGCTGGTTTTTCTCTGGGATGGCAGATGGGCAGGGGAGCAGGGGTTAGGGGGAGAGGGTGGGAGAGTTCCTAGAGGAAAGAGAGAAGCAAAGTTTTAAAATCTTGCAAAGGAGACCTCCCCGTCCCCCTGCCAAGTTCTTGAGGCCACGGGTGACAATCAGGGCCTGAGCGGGTTTTACAGAGCCCCATCCTACCTGGTGACTGATGGCTTCTTCAAATTATTTGTAAATGACTTTTAGGCATGGGTTTATCTGGAATCCTGGCTCCCCAAAAGTCAGCTACCCTGCTTCCAACTCTCTAGTCTGGCCCCAGGGCTTCAACCATCTCTCTCCAACCCCCCAAAACGCCTCATTTCCAGACAACTAGTCCTGCTTTTCTTGGTTTTGTTCTCTTCCTCTGACCTCCCAGGTCTAGACCCAGACAGACCTGTGACAGCACAGAACACAGTAGCAGGGAGAAAGGGAGATGGGGAAGCAGGAAGGTGAGGGGAGATTCAAGAGGTGGGTGGGGTTTACATCCACGCGTGGGGAAGCTCCTCCAGCCCATCACTGAGGGCAGGAGGACACCTAGCTGCTTTAGTTGGGCGCCAGAAACTGAGCAACCTCCCACACCCCCCTCCTCAGGCTTCGTCCGCCTTCAGCTGATCAGATGCCAGTGTGGACCCCTCTGGAGGAATAGGTCCGCCGCACAAGAACAGCCCCTACCTGAGCTCACTCCTCAGAGATTTCGGTTTCCTGATGGACGACCACCTTGGTCACTGACATGTCTGGGTGCTGCTCCTTCGCCTCCTTGATGGCCTGTACCAGGACCTGAGGAAGACAGAAATGACACCCATCAGACAGAAAGCAGCCTGGCTAGTGAAGAAGGAACGGGTCATGGGACACTCCGTCTCTGGCAAGTTCAATCTTCCTATCTGCAGAACCAGGGCCGAGTGTAGGCTGAGCCACACTGATGATGGCTGAACCCATCAGTCATCATGCTGCTTAGGGAGGGTGCTGGACTAAATGACAGACACGGGGAAAGCTAAGAGCTGTCTTCAGGAAATCAGGGAGGACTTCAGAGGGGACAGCCTGGGTGGGTCTGGGAGGATTCACTCAAGATAGGGTGTCTAAAGAACAAAGCAAAAAATCTGTGCTCAGCGCAGGGTAACCGGGAAGCTCAGGACAGGAGAGGAAGATAATGAAGCATGATGCAAGGAGGAAGAGATGTCTTTGGCTGAAGTAGAGAAAAGAAAGGAAGGAAGAGTGGGAGGGTGTATGACATGCCATTACTTATTATTTCTTGATCTTCACAACTCAATGAATCAAGTTAGTATCCTTAATTCCATTTTATAGATAAGGAAACCAAGGTTCAATGGTTAAAATGCTTAATGTTTCAGAGCTAGTAAGTAATATAATGGGGATTTTCACTTAAGTCTATCAGACTTTCCCCTTTACCAGACTGTTTTTCAGTTTCAGTGGGAAGTGGAAGGGCATGATGACCCTATTTTAGTATCTGGAGGAGCTTTGATCATTTTAGGAAAGTGAAAAGGAGCAGATGAAAAGTTAAAGAAGAGTAATGATACCACTGGGCTTCCCTGGAGGCTTAGCGGTAAAGAATCCGCCTGCGATGCAGAAGACACAAGAGACCCAGGTTCAATCCCTAAGTCAGGAAGATCCCCTGGAGAAGGGCATGGCAACCCACTCCAGTATTCTTGCCTGGAGAATCCCATGGACAGAGGAGCCTGGGCTACAGTTCATAGGGTCGCAGAGTCGGACATGACAGAAGCGACTGAGCACGCATGCATGCACAATGACACTGCTACTCCCCTTGGGCTGCAAGTCTCAGCCTCAAGCTCAGAGCACCCCAGGGTGGAAAAGCCCAATACAGCCTTTGAGGGATGGTGGCATGGGATTCTCAGAGACAGCCTGCGCCCACACACCCCCACCCCCCCCATCAAAAAGGGCTCTAGCTAGATTTGACCAGCTGATTGTCGACTCTGGCTCTTAAGACTACCTCTAGGAGGGATGCGAAGAAGGGAAATCCCTCTTTTGGTCTCCTGACTCCATGAAAGCCATTGCTGTAACTGCTACCCCTACGGAGCCCTGATCATCCCCCCTCATCCTGTTTGCTCAACCAAGACCCTGCCCAAGCCCTCTCTCTGGTTCTTCTCTCCTACACCTGCTCTCTCTGACAACCTGCATCTTCTTCAAGAGCCCCCTCCCCATCCAGAGCCCACCATGTCTTATTCCTTCCACATGTCCCCATGTCTCAGGGACTGGAGGACAATTGAGTACTGCTCTGGGCTATCAAGGTGTGCATGTCCTTTTGTCACAATAACCTGAAAGAAACCTAGGGTTATTTTTATTTTACAGATGGCAAAACTACAGAAGATAAGTCAAATAACTCGCTCAAAGACACACAACCAGTAAGTTGCAGAGTGAGGATTCAACCCAGGTCTGTCTCATGGCAAAGCTAAAGCTCTTTCCCAGGCCGTCTAGCACAGACTGAGCACGTGGCCGGGGCTCAGATCACATCAGGCTGCGTGGGTGGGTGCAGGCTGGTAATGCAGCGTGATCCCTGAGCTGGGGCACACAGGCTGCCAGGGCTCCCACCTGGGCTTCTGCAGCCTCACTGCTGGGACCCTCAACCCAATGTTCTTAGCTGTGAGTCTCCATCCTGCTACCCAGGGAACGGCCAGCACTGCAGCTCAGTTTTTTTTTTTTTCTACTTTTTTAGGCACTCAGCATATCAGCATAAAGGCCACAGAACTATGGCTCCAGCACTCCTGTCAATGATTCCAGAAGCATTTGCATGCAGTCTCTTCCACCCCCTCTTCTCTGCAGCTTTACAGTTCTAACTTCAGCTGCCAGAGAATTGGGAACATTAATCCTGACCTTATTATTTGCTAATTGCTTCAAGCCCACAATTAGCACCTAATTAACATAAAAGCATAGAATTTTAGCACTCACAAGGGCCCAGAAATGATCTAGATCAACCTACTCTCTTTTAGGAGATGAAACAAACAAACAAAAAAAAATCAGAGGTAAAGTGATTTGCCCAAGGTCACACAGCAAGTTCGCCATAGGTCTGAGAAGAAACAGGTTCCAAGTCTCCTGAGTCCCAGCCTTTCACACCAGTCCCGGCTGGCTGGCTGGCCCCTCCCAGTGCAGAGACCATAGGCTGGTCTGATCGCTTCTACTGCCTCCAGCACAGGTTACACGATACCCCCTGAACAGCAGCAGTTTTCCCATTTGCTTGGAGTCCACCGCATGCCACACGATGTACATCTGTATCTCACTTGATTCTCCCAACATCCTTGAAGGAAGACCTAGCTTATAGATGAGGAAACAGAGGCTGAGGGAGTTAGAGCTAAAATCTGGTAAGAACTAGGATCCAAGCTCAAGTCTTTTTGAGTCTGCAGCCCATGTTTGCTGCTTCCTCAATCTGTGGCGCCCCCCCCCCCCACCCCCCACAGGTCTCGTGATCTGATTCCCTTTATCCTCTTTCTTAATTGAGGGCTGGAGAAGCTTAGGGGGCTCTTTGGAGATAAAGCTGTTGTCTTGTGCAAGCCAACTCTGGTATCCATCAGTCAACCTGCTGGGAAACCTTCCCACATTCAGAATCTCCTTGGCATCCCCACCTGATCGTGGTCAATATCCGCATCTCCTGTGATCACAATTCTCTTTTCAATCCGGGTCTCTGAAATCCCACCTTTTACAGTCTGAAACCAAAGAGAAAAGTTATCATGTAAGAAAGAAAGAAATAAAGGAAGGGAGGAAGGGAGGAAGGAAGGAAGAAGAAAAGAAAAACCCAAACAGCAAAACAAATAACAGCAAGA
The DNA here is from genome assembly GCF_023699985.2 of Odocoileus virginianus. Lineage (NCBI taxonomy): Eukaryota > Metazoa > Chordata > Mammalia > Artiodactyla > Cervidae > Odocoileus > Odocoileus virginianus. The sequence continues at coordinate 39,527,578 of NC_069703.1, read as the reverse complement.
AATCAGTCTGAAAACTATACTCCAAATTTTAATCTGCTGTGGGGTACTGCGTAGAATTGAAAACTATACTCCAAATTTTAATCTGCTGTGGGGTACTGCGCAGAATAGCTTTCTCACACACTTGTTCACAATTTGGACTAGATCTGCTAAAATGAGCACACCTCTGTTCCTCTGTATTGCTAAAAATTTTTAATAAGCTAAATATAATTCTCTGAGTAAACAGAACAGGTGTTTCTTTTTGCTCTTTTCCTGTATATTTTGATTATTTTCAAGAGGAAAAAAAATCAGAAGACTATAAACAAAAATGTCATGCAGCTTGAAACTAAGCTCTTTGTTTTAAAACAGTCTCCTATGACTAATGTCAAAAGATCCTCAAATAATGCTCCCTACTTGACATATGAGGAAACCAAGGTCTAGATACATGAAGTAACTGGCTTCCAGTCATCTGTGTGTTTGGTCAGGAATCTAGATTTCTTATTTATAAGAAAATGCTTTTTCCTCTAGTGCCACTGCAAATATGGATTATCTCTGATTTTCTGGGAGTAGTTCCAATTTTAGATACTTTGTCCCTCTTGCCCCCATAAACAATATTCTAATGATTCCAATATTTCAGCATCTGAACTATTGTTCCCATGGCCTAGATCCTTGACATGACATAAAAATTCTTTGTGAGACCCCAAGTTCTGACTTTTGACTTGGAAAATATGGTTGCTTAATAATCCCAACAAAACTTGCCTTTAAACTGACTTCCCCAGCCAGACAGAGGACCCACTGACCAGGGAGACAGAGGACTGTGTAAAGAGAAAAAGTGACTCCATGAGACCACTAAGGAGGCAGGGATGCTCAGGGTCTCCCTGGGTTTGTTACTGGGGAAAGCAGCAGGGCCTTTCCACCTGAACATGGGGAATAACTTGCCTCAGTAAAGATAAAGCTGAAAATCCTTGTTTATGGACCAGGGTTCTCACAGAGAGGCAGCAGGCCTGGCATGCCACTGCACTCCATAAAGGAATTTCTAGCTGTCTGTTACCTTGGTAATCTGAGTTGTGGTGGTGCTGCTGGTGGTCTCAGATGTGATGGTCTGAGCTGTCAGCAAGACTCCTGGGTCCAAGTCGCCGTTGCTGTCGTCCGTCTGCAGAAGGAGACACAACGCATCAGCATGCCTCTCGGGAAGCCGTGGGGGCAGACGCTGGAGATGCAGCTTTGCTCTGCACATCCTAAAGCAAACCCCCAATTCCCTTCCAGTGATTTCTTATTTAGTAAATAAAAGGAATCCCCTGGGGACAAAGCTCCTAAAAAAGCTGGATGAATCTAGTTTCCTTAGCACTGGGTCAGGGACAGGAGTGGATCAGAGAACGGAGGAGGCTGTGTAACCACAGATTCAAAAACAGTGACAGTAACTATGCACATGTATAGAGCATGTGACAGCTCACAAATGACTTTCAAAACTTCATCTTTTTTTGATGCTTACATGAGTCCTATCAATATGAATAGAAAAGGCAGACACTTACTAGCACTCCCAGGTGAGACGTGTGTGTGTGAGCTTCAGTTGTAGCCGACTCTGCAACCCTATGGACTGTAGCCCGCCAGGCTCCTCTGGCCCTGGGATTCTCTAGGCAAGATTTGGAGTTGGTTGCCATGCCCTCCTCTAGGGGATCTTCCCGACCCAGGGATCTAACCTGCATCTCTTACATCTCCTGCCCTGGCAGGTGGATTTTTTTAGTCACTAGAGGTAAGACTCAGGCTCAGAGAAAGTGAATGGTTTGCCAAAGGACTCAAAACAAATCCTCTCTACAAATCTAGAGCTCTTTACACACCACCCAAGGCAAGAAGGAAAGGTATAAACTCTTGGTTGCTAAAGCAAGGCTAGATTCTGAGTCATATGCCAGAACTTTCCAGAAAGAACAAGGAAAGGTCCCTGCTGGGGTATAAGGAATCTTAGGCTATCTTCTTTGAAGATTAATACGGAAGACTGGAGCACATGAGGTATGTTCTTTCAAGGCTAAGTAGGGGAAATACATAGAATATCTCAATGACAATTATGAGACCAAAAGGACCATTGAAATGGGTCCTCCTCATTACAGGAAGGGTAAAATGCTGGGCTACACAACTAATCTACACAGAGAACATGGGCTGTGGCTACTTCTTATTTCTCTGGAGCTCACTCTACTAGGACCAAGATAAGTATATTATGATCAGGCTGAGAAATGACATTAGCAAAAAAGGAAGAGAAATGTTTGGCAGGAGCCAGACTCGGCCCGATGAACAGTTATCAGCAACCATTTGGGCCATTAGCAGACTCAGAGCTGCTGACAACCCCTGACTAAGATGAAAACAAATGAGGGGAGGAGGATGGAGGCTACCTACAGCTATATGCTTTTCAGACTGGCATGACCTAAACTACCCAACACTGGTATCATACACTGACTCAGAGGGGGATTTAGAGAACTGCAATCGTTTTCATAAAGTATCCTGCAGCAAGCAATGTGTCAGTTACTCTCTCTGCCTCTTTACAGAAGTCATTTATATTATAAGCAGAGGCCTCCAACCCTTTTGAGTAAGGACCACATTTCACTGAGCCAAAAATTTGAGGCATTAGGGGGAGGGCAGGAAGAGGAGAAGAGAATTAGGAGAGAATCCCTGGCTGGGTTCCCTTCCAGGTAGGAATCTGGACAGTACAGAGAGAATTTGATTGTGTCACTTAAGTCTTTCACTCATGCCAGCCACCCTCATACCAGGCATATTACTGACTAGTTCACTAACACTTTCTTTAGCCCAGACCCACCGATCTACCTTAGATTCAGACTCAACTAATATTTATTGCACTCACACTATATGCCAAGCATATAATGCAGCTGTTACCTCAATCACATCTATCAATATCTGAAGTAGGTTCTATTATTACACTATATAGGAAGTTAACTTTCTATAACTTTAGTATATGGAAACTTAAGACAACTGAGGTCCAGAGAAGTTAAATAAACTGTCAAGGTTTCTATGCTGATAAATGTTTGAACTAGGACTGAGGGCAAAGACTTCTTGTCTGAAGATTGGGGTTCAGGTCCCAGCTCAGACAGTGGCTGGCTATGGGATCTTGGCAAGTCATTATGACTTTACTGAGTTTTAGTTTTTCTCACTTTTACAATAGGCAATCCCGTGCCCTGCTTCCACTGTAGCTGTGAAGATCAAAAGAAATTTGAAAAATAAAAGTACATTTTGAGTTGTTAAGAATTTGTGTCCCAATATAAACAGAACGGGAGAAGGCAATGGCACCCCACTCCAGTACTCTTGCCTGGAAAATCCCATGGACGGAGGAGCCTGGTGGGCTGTAGTCCACGGGGTCACAAAGAGTCAGACACGACTGAGCGACTTCACTTTCACACACTGGAGAAGGAAATGGCAACCCACTCCAATGTTCTTGTCTGGAGAATCCCAGGGACGGCAGCGCCTGGTGGGCTGCCGTCTATGGGGTCGCACAGAGTCGGACACGACTGAAGCAACTTAGCATACACAATGGACTATTACTCAACCATAAAAAAGAACGAAATAATTTTGCCATTTGCAGCAGCATGGATGAACCTAGAGATTATCATACTAAGTGAAGTCAGAAAAAGACAAATATCATATAATATTGCTTATATGTGGAATCTAAAAAAATGATACAAATGAACTTATTTACAAAACAAAAAAAAAATAAGACACAGCAAAAGCAAGCTTATGATTACTAAAGAGGAAAAGATGTGTAGCGGGGAGGGATACATTAGGAGTCTGGGATTAAAATACAAACTATTATATATAAAATAGATAACCAACAAGGACTTACTGTTGGTTATCTATAACCAACAGGGAACTATATTCAATATTTTATAATAACCAATAATGGAAAAGAATCTAAAGAATGTATGTGTGTTTATATATATATACACACATATATGTATACACATATACATATACACATACACACATATATGTATACACATATATGTACACATATGTGTATACATATATATGTATAACTGAATCACTTTGCTGTATACGTGAAACACAACACTGTAAATCAACTATATTTCAATACTTTTTCTTTTTTAATTTTAAATTTATTTATTTCTTTCAATTAATTTATTTTTAATTAAAGGCTACTTGCTTTACGGAGTTGTGTTGGTTTCTGCCAAACATCAACATGAATCAGCCATAGGTCAATAATATTTTTAATTAAAAAAAAGAGTTTGTGTGCCAAGAGGGCTAAATCTTCTTAAAGAACTCCTCCTCTACTAAACCTGAGAATCTGTTATCATCTACCTTCACCCACCCCCTTATTCCTCCTTTTCTGTCTTGAGAAGGTAGAAGAGGGAGGAGACACTGTTATGATTTCTGACTTACACTCTTCCCACATGGGGCCTCTTTTCTTACCAGCGCTTCCTAAAAAGGGTACTGTAGCTTTCACAGTTGCTTATAAAGTTAACCATTCCCTTATCCTATGACACAGCAGTTCCACTTAGGTGTTTACCCAAGATAAGTGAAAACATGTGTCCACAGAAAGACTTGCACGTGAATGCTTAAAGCAGCTTTATTTATATTTCCCCCAAACTGGAATCAACTCAACTGTCCATCAAGAAATGAAAGCATAAACATATTGTGGTATATTTGTACAATGGAATACCACTCAACAATACAAAACAGTGGACTATGGATTCATATAACATGGATGACTCTGAAAAACATGTTCAGACAGAAAAGGGTATGACTGTATACTTTCATTTATATGAAATTCAAGAATAGGCAAAGATTGGAGAAGGCTAAGAAGAAATTTTCAGGGGTCATGGAAATGTTCTGTGTCCCCAAAATGTCTTGGTTACACAGATAGACACATTTACCAAAACCAATCAAACCAAACTCATCACCTGTGCATATCACAGGTGATATGTAAATATTACCTCAAGTACACATACATAGATATACATGCAAAAAGGAAAAAACCCTATTCTGGCTCCCCACCTCCTCTCACCGTGTCCCAAAGTGTAGGAATTATGGACCGATTGAAATAAGGTTTCCAGGTCTACTTGTCTGGCAAGATAATAAAAACAGAAGCAGAAATAATTATAGTAAATAAATAGTAACCATAGCAAATAATTATCTGGTGCTTATCATGTGCCAGTCACTTTTTTCTACATATTACTTATACCATACCGCACTGTGCTTTTTCATTTACCAATTTATCCTGTAGACATTCCCATGAGAAGCTTTAAAAAACTAATTGCAAAGAATTACCATAATTGGATGTACTATATATAATTTATTTAACCTGTTTCCTATTGAGGGGCACTTAGGTTATTTCCATGGTAGTGACAACTTAATCTGAAATGAACATTTTATGTACATTAATTTATTCATTCCTTGCAACAACCCTATGAGGTAGAACTATTATTAGCCCCATTTTACAAATGAGGAAACTGAGACACAAAGTGATTTTAGTAACTTGACTGGATACTAGTAAGTGATGGAACAGGTTCAAATCCAGTAAATCTAATTTCAAAGTCAACAATTTTCCCCACCATAGTCCACTGTCTAGTCAATAAGAAGTAAGACAAATCACAGATTTGTCTTAAGCCTGGTTAGAGTGAAATAAAGGTAGATGTATGCAAGTGAAATTCACTCAGTTGTGTCTCACTCTTTGCGACCCTATAGGCTAGAGCCTGCCAGGCAATGAAATTCTCCAGGCAAGAATACTAGATTGGGTAGCCTATCACTCCTCAGGGGATGTTCCCAACCCAGAAATTAAACCAGGGTCTCCTACATTGTAGGCAGATTCTTTACCAGCTGAGCTACTAGGGACACCCCCAGGTAGCTGGTTAAAGTGTCTTAAGCCTGGTTAAAGTGAAATAAAGATAGATGCATAACAATATAATAATAGCTACCATTTTGGAATAGCCACTATGCATCAGGAAAATACTATCTTTATCTCAATAATCTTATAAAGGTATTTCTCAGAAGAGAAAGCTAAGGCTTGGAGGTTAAGTGACTTGCTGAAGGTCACAAAGCTAGCAGGTTTTGGAATTAAGATCCAGGTTTCTTGAGGACTTCCCTGGTGGTCCGGTGGCTAAGACTCTGCACTCTCAACACAGGGAGCCTGGGTTCCATCCCTGGTCAGGGAACTAGATCCCACATGCCACAACTAAGAGTTTGCATGCCACAGCTAAAGATCTCACATGCCAAAATGAAGACCCAGTGCAGCTAAATAAATAAATGACTATTTTTTTCTTTTTTTTAAAAAGAAGATCCAAGTTTCTCTAACTCCAGGGCCCACAGGCTTTATCTTGTACATCATGGGGCCTCTGTATTTCTCTTACATGCTATCATATTTTAAAATGAATTTTTGTATGGGCTACACTCAAACCATACATGGGCTTCTGTGGGCAGAATGGCGCTAACAGTTTTTTAAGTAACTTATTTTGAACCATTAAAATTTTTTTTGATATGCACATTACAAAATTTAAAATATTCAAAATGGAGATGAAATGTCAGTGTCCCTCCCACTCCTGACCACAGACTGAAGTCCCCTCTTTATCCCAGGCCATCCAGTGGTGGGTTTTTGTTTTCTTTGAGCAACCACTCAGAGACAGTATATTCACATATACATATCTGTACATACAACCCCTTTCCCTCATGTAAACAGCATATTATTTATACCATATTGTACTGCATTTTCTTCATTTACCAACTTACCACATAGATTATTCCTATCAGAAGCTTTTTTTAATGGTTGCACATAATTACCTTAATTGGATGTACTATAAATTACAAACCTGCTCTCTATTGACAGACGGGGTGTTTCTATGGTAGTGACAGCTTAAAGAGTTCCCTCCCCGATGCAAGTACTTCTTTTCAAAACACTCCTGGCTTACTGTGTGCACAATCTTAAAGGAACGTCCTCTGCCTTCTCCGCAGTCCCCTCCACTGCCAAGTCCTGGTCGTCCATCTCTGTCTCTCCTGACATAGCTTTCTTCTCGTTTCCTCAGGCTACACTTCAGTTCTTCACAAGCATCCCCCTAAACCTGCCAGAAGCCCTATCCCTGTCTCCAGGCAGCCCCTCCTTTAACAGATTCAGCGCACAGCTCTAGGAACCATCTTCCAAAACCACAGCTTAAATGAGGCTACTTTATCACCACTGCCAGAAAACCTGAAGCAATGGAGCAAGTCATTATTTATCAAACTCAAATTCCACAGTCTAGACCACAAGAGGAAAAGAGGGGGAGCATACAACGTTAACTGAATGTCTATGAACACACCAAGTGCTGTCCAGACATCATTTCACTTCATCCTCCCCCCAAACTTGCGGCGGTAGGTAGTATTATCCCCATTTTACAGGCAGGAAACAGAGGCTTAGAGATTAGTGATTTGTCTAAAGTTATCCAGCTAGTACATGGTTGAGCTAGGATACAAATTCCAGTTGCCTAATTGCAAAGAATGTGTTTTTAATTGGCAAGTGACACCGCTTCCCAGAGGTGGACGTCATCACCCAGTTTATGGTGATGTGAGGATTAACCGAAAGGATTTGTGTGGAATCGGCCAGCCAGAGCTCCACGCGGCTGCCTCCTTCCCATCGTGCAGGGTTCAGCTAAAATGTCACCTTTTCAGGGAGGATTTCCTTGACTATTCTAGGCCCAGAATAGCAACTCTTCATGTTATCGCATATTGTCTGACTCTTGATCCTATTTTAGTTTCTTTAAAGCACTTATCACTGTCTGAAATGTATACATCTCTGTTTTATTGCCTGTCTCTCCAGACTAGAATGTCAGTTCCAGAGAGAAGGGCCTGTGTCCACCCTGTACATTGCTTTGGCCTAATACATAAATGCGGAAACAAATACTTGCTGCAGTAGTGAATAAACAGTTCAGTTTACAGACGGAAAAGTTTTTTGCACTTTTGGCTTCTGTGAATGAAAAAGGAAATGACTCAACCTAAGCAAGACGAGTTCATTCAAATTACTAACAAGGAAGGAGAAATTTTACTAAAAGTAGGAGGTAAATAAAATTTTAAGCACTAAGTTCTTATATGATTTTAAATTTAATTGTAGTAAATTGATTACAATTATTTTAGCTCTTACTTACTTAGACTTCCCTGGTAACTCAGATGGTAAAGCATCTGCCTACAACGCAGGAGACCCAGGTTCAGTCCCTGGGTCGGGAAGATCTCCTGGAGAGGGAAATGGCAACCCACTCCAGTACTCTTGCCTGGAAAACCCCATGGATGGAGGAGCCTGGTAGGCTACAGTCCATGGGGTCACAAAGAGTCGGACACGACTGAGCGACTTCACTTTCTCTCTTTTACTTACACTTTCAGGTGTTGTGTTCAAGTACCACCTTAGGCAAGTTTCACGACAGAATCACAAGGTAGACACTAACACAGTGCAGGTGGCCGTGAGGGGTGGAGCAGGGCATCAGGGCTCCCAGGTGCTCAACCGCCTGTTTAGGTTAATATATGGAGAATCTAGGACCTGAGCTCAGGTTTGTTTGACCCAAAGCCCATGTTCTCAACCATCACACTGGACTGTCTTCCCTAACTGAACTGGGTGGATATAAGCCATCAGATCCAAGATAATTCTGCTTTTAATAAAGTATCTGGGAACATCTTGAGATCAGCGATCTCTTCTGAAAAGGACTGCCCCAGAAAAGCCTAGCATTATTTGCAGCAAGTGATGAGAAACCCTGTGAAGAGAGGTGATTTATCACGTTTACCGGATAGTCTCTGGTTCTGAAACATTGAACCGTGTCCTACCTGGGCAGCCTCGTACGTGATGGTCTTGGTCTCGGTGTGGACGATAGGGACGTCTTTGGTTGGAATTTCACTTTTCACAGCATTGGCAGTGTCTGAGATGGTGACGGTCTGAGTCTTTACCAGGGGAGGCTGTGAGGCAGTAAAGAAACAGAGTTACTGGAGTCCTCTGAAGGCTGTGGCTAGCTAATCTTCTGACATTGATCTGATCAAAGTGATTGCTCTGATCAAGCAAAGGGCTAGCTCAACCTCTGCCCAAGACTTGGACACTATTCCAGTGTAGCCCTGACAAGGTTTCGAATCACCAAGGACATTAAAGAACAGCACTACTGTTCACTTTCACAGGCTTAATGGAAAGCGTTAGTATCAGACAGTTACGACTGGTGATATAAAACACTTCAGACGGACCTTTGGAATTTGAATATAAAACTATTTGCCAAAGAGCAGTCACTTCTGTTTGTCCTTGTGACTGCACCATTAAAATTAAGGAAACCAGCCACATTTCCTCCCCTTAGTACAAATGGTACATGACCTAGCACTGGCATTGGAACACATTACCCTGGAATTCATTAACTTCTTTCAAATCAATGTCAGACATTCACTTTGGAGTCATTGAAAAGAAAACAGTATTGGGAAAGTGGAGAGAAGATAATCAGCTCTACCACCACCTGGTGATTAATCTCGGAATTTCCGAAGAATGAACTTAAGTGAAATATCAAAGGTGTCCTGTCCATCAGCTCACCTTCCCCAAGACTATAAATCACCCTGAAACTACCATATGATTGTGGTAAAGTTAAGTGGCCATCCACCTTAGCATAGGAGATTAGTGCCTATGATCATGGAAGCTCCCATGAGTGGGGTAAGTGGGAGTGGTGGGCTGCACCATGTGGCTGCAATACATAAACCATTATTTGGGGCCTGACTCCTCATTTAAAAAGTCAACTACCCCTTTTAATTAATTAAGAGTATCTGAATTTTTTGAGCAGGGTCTCAGAACACTGAAGGCCCCTCATCACAGAAGTCTCAGAAACTCGCCTCTTTACAAAGCCCGTTCTCGATCAAGGAAACGAGTTTTGGGGGTAGTGTTAATGACTCTGAATACATTTCTTTGTGGTAATCAAGAACTTCAATTTTATTCTGTGATTTTTGAAAAGAGCCAAGAGGCAACTATCCTCACCACTGCCACCACCACCTCCTCCACAGAATAGATTCTGGCCTCTCCCAAAGTGAGTTGTTAGATCTGCATCATTGAATCAGTTACTACCTGGAAACTTCGAATGAGGGTGGGGAATTGGTTACCCACACGAGAGTCAAGAAATGATCCATTTTGCTTTCCAAGTGGCTCTCCTGGTGTAACACGCTGTTCACTACTCTCTGCCTTTTTTTCACCAAGTTGCAGCTGGGAGGAAGCTGGTGATGCTGAGGCCTGTAAGGCACTGGCCTGTTCCTCCACTCCTATGCACTCCCCACCGGGACCTCTCAGCTTTTCCTTAATATCAAGAGAGCCAGCTGCCCCCAGCTCCTTCTCTTCTGTCTCCTTGCTGCTTATGGAGAGGGAGCCAAAGTCAAAGTTTTTTGGAGACTCCGGTGAAGAGGTCATTTGGCTCTTACTAGGAATTACTGAACGCTTGGGGCCCTCCCAGTCAGAGTCAGGGCTGGTAGATGGCCCCGTGGTCACGGCAGCCACCTCCTCGGTGCGAATGCCATTTATGTTCTACAAATGAATGAACACACACAAGAGCAAGAAGATTAGGAGTAGGTGGGGAACACAGCGAACTCTGAGAATCAACAATGATTTCTAAGAGGACTCAAAAATATTAATACTTATATAAACCAGGAATCTTAGCTCCTGAAGATTGTCAAAAGGAAGAATTACTTGCTGTTCACTAAACATGTCAGCAGCTTAAACAATTCCAACCTCATTTTGGTCATAGTTCTACGACATGGTTAATCTGAGAAATGATTTCAATGTGCCTCACAGAGGAACAGTTTGTGTCACTATGGTCTTCTCTGTATAACACACTCTTCATACTCAGAGGGGGCACTATTCCTAAATGCCTAACTCATTACTATGCACAGGACACAGTGCAATTTATGAGTAGATAAAACATAGCTGGATTAGTCTGATCAGATTGAAAAATGTTCCATACATCTCCAAGTCATATGTATCATCATGCTGGCCCATGATGGAGAAGCTGAAATCTAGACTTTGGTTGGCAGGGATATGGAAAGTGAGTATATCCAGCACAGGCAATCCAACCATGGTCAAAGAATTAACTATAATATCAGAAATAGTGAAACAATGCTTTTAAACAGAATAAACATGATTTATTAGCAGTTGAGAAATGTTTCTCCACAGATGAATGACAACGTCTCCAACTCCTGAGAGAAATAAATCCTGGAAACACAGAGTTCCCTCTTGGGCTAAATGCCTCACATTAAAGGATAAACAGATCTAAAATAAGAACTTTCAAGAGAATGTGGAAGAGAAGATAACATCACAGCATGTGGACCCATTCCTAATGTTTAAACAAAAGTGCTGTGGTTGGAAGAAGAGTAGGAATTCACGCTAGTAGTAAAAGAACATGAATCATTTGAGAAATGAACAATCTAACAGAAGCCAAATGTTAGGAAAATTGGCATGTGCTCACCAGAGAGCTATAAATAAGCCACGTAGGCCTGAAATTTTGGTAAAATCAATTTACCATATTACATGCCATATAGGAAATTAACAGAAAAGCACTCTTTTAAAAAGGTGTTCCTGGAATAAATAACTTCTGCTTGGACCAGTCTACACATTTTAGTACTGAAATCACACTATATGTATTATATATTTTTTAAAAAATCATTGCTGCTCCTTAAGTTGTAAACCAGTCTATACTGTGATGAATATAAACCAGCGGTCTAGTAAAAGAAGAAAAGATGCACTGCACCTAAGAACTCCAGGCCAATTTTACTTCTAAGAACAGTCTAACTTAAGATCATCTCAAAGTGGTACAAGTTGAACTCACATTAGGGAGCTCTTTCATTGACTGATCGTGAATTTTACTCAGGACATGAAAAATGGAATTGAAAGATGACAAGAGAAACTGCCTTTGTCTGAAGATGTATCAGAGATATATAAACTATTCGTGCTAAGTGTATATGAATTTCCTCATATTTAAAATGAGAATAATACTTGGTTTGACTCACAGGGTTCTGAAGATAAAATACAATAGTATATGAAAACACTCTGTAAATTCTCAATTACCATGTAGATTCACTGATTTCAATCAACATTATCTGAGCACCAGTAATAGGCTAGGGCCTGGGGGACACCAGAATGAGTTTGTTGTTATGTTACTAACACTCTGTACTACTTTCTAAGGCACTTATCTCACCATTTCTTTTGAGTCAGACATGCTGTTATGGAGCTGCCCAAAATAGACTCGCTGGTAATAAACAGATAGGCTTTCTCAAATTGCTGTATGCTAGCTCTAATGCTGTGAACTGCATATCCAAACCCACTCACATGCAGAGGCTTCTCCAAATAATTTTGTCACAACTGAGAAGGTTGATTAATAACCAGGAAAATGCCTAAGATAATCAAGGAAGAGCCTATTTTATACCAGTCCGACCAAGTGATAAGTAGTGGTCTGTCATCAAGAAGCCATTTGTGAATCAAACATTGCTGAGGCCAGCACCACCTGTCCCAAAGTTGCCTACTGCTGAGTAAAATTAGATAGATCGATCAGTTTTTTCAAAGCAGGAATAGAGGAGACCAAGCGTAAAAGCTGTGGCCACAGTAATATCAATTCAACAAATATTTACTGATCACTGAATACGTATTAGTCATTGGAAATAAAAGGAAAACTGATAACAGTTGGGTTGGATTACCACTTAGAGCACTCTCACATATGGTCGAATCAGCCGCTCCAGTTGGCTCTGCTGTTGAGATATATGGGACAACACAGCCAACTACTTGCTGGACACTCTCCAGGCATATGGGATACAATATGCCCCAAACTAAACTCACCCAGTCCACTTTAGTATGTCCCTTATCTGCTCTTCTCTATTCCCACACTTACTGTCTCCATTCAGGCTCTTATAATGCCTCACGCCGCTTACTACTAATTCCTTAAACAAATTTTCTTTTCCTTCTTCCTTCTTTCTCATCTCAACCCTTTCCTGAACACATCCTTTATTCTGCTGTGAAAGTGTGTATTTCTAAGAATGAAACATTGGAAATTCCATTTTTCAGCTTAAAGTCCTTCAGTGACTCTTCACTGACCGTTCATTAAAGTTCAGGTCCTTTTCTAAGACACGGAAAATACTTTAAAATATGACTGTTATCTCTCTCTCCAGCTTCACTCTGCGATACCTCCACACACACCCTTCTCTCTACTAACTCAGGAAAATTTGCAATTCTTAGAACAGAGCATGCTTTCTTTTGCCTCTGTGCCTTTGTCAATGTTGTATTGTTCCTTCTGCCTGCCTAAAGTATGTTTAGATACCATTACTCTTTCATTCCCATTGCACCCTGTCATTATTGGTTTAGTCATCTGTCTTTTCCATTAGACTGAGCTCCTTGGGGGATAAGGACTTAGCTCTATATCTCTCTTGCACAGTTTTTGGCACATAATAGATGTTCAGTAAAAACTTGTTGAAATTATACTAGATAAACTCAGGAGCCCTGAGAAGTGTTTTGCCTCAAGCTATTAAAAAACTGAAAAGGCTCATTTAGAAAGAACATAAAAAGTGGTCCACTTGAACAGACTAGCATTCAAGTTCTACATCAGTAAAATAAGAGGAAACTAACATTTTTGCATGTTCACCATGTGACAGTTACTCTAACATGTTTTCTCTTTTCATTTTTCGCAACCTCATTACAAGGTAGTCATGATTTCTATTTTATAGATGAAAAAATAGAGAGGGTAAGCAGTTGAGAGCTAGGAACTAATGGAACTAGAGTTTAACCTAACCCTAAGGTCAGTGTCTGATTCTAAAGGCCATTTCTTCCCACGGCAACGGAAAGTTATTTCTAGTAGGCCCAAAGGACACGTCCTATTACGTTCAAAAGAATATACAATAAACCTGACTTTTCAGGTTTATTGCCCAAAGTCCTCTTAGTGGACTCTGATTTTAGTGGCTGACACCATACTTTGAAACATAAGCAGATGGCTGGAAAGCCAGAAGAAGAGATTGGGGCAAAAAAGAAGATATAAAACCCTTATGACATAAGACACCCACAATTTGGCATCTAACATGAGTAAAGAATTTTAACTGACAGTGCTGTGCCTTTGGCTATGACCATCAGCATGGGCCATTGGATTATATAAGATTCTGCTCAGCTCCAAATACCAAACTGGCCTGGAAACTTTAAACAGATCTTCCAAAGGGTATGTCACAAGGTTGTCTAGTTGGTTTCAAGAATATGAGAAGGAAAAATGTTAGACCAGTATTTAAGTGAGCAGGAACATTGTTTGACTGAAAACTTTGTTTTACTTAGAAAGTCAATAGTTCCTGCTAAGTACAATAAACAAGTATTTTCTTTGGGAGAGAAAAATCTCTTGATTTTTTTTGGGGGGGGGGGGGATTTTTTTTTCCCCTAAAGGCTTTCTCTTGAAAATGACTCACTCAAACAGATTATGTCACAGGATCATCAAGCCCTGAGCATGTATGTGTCTTTATGAGTTATAAATAACCTCTCTCTTGACTTAGGGATTACAGATATTATTAAAAGTGGGATACGGGTGTTTTATATATATTTTGCTGTTATTTCATTAAATGCAATCCAGAGTCTTCCTTTCTAGGTTATTTTTGAAGGAAGGGATTTATGTATTTTATTGAAATAAGTACAGTTATGCTGACAAGACTCTCTTATCCTATAAGCATCACAATGAAGATAAATCCTGAAATCTTTCTAAAATTTTGCTGCATAAGCAAGAGCCATATACTTTTTTTTTTCCTGGAGGGTCTATGTAGTAATTCTCTCCATTTTGTCACTCGTTCCTTGCTTAGTAAAGTCCAATTTTACCTTTAGATGGCAATGGGGAAATAGTTTCTTTCTCTGTTAAAAAAAAAAAAAGAACCTGCTACTGTCTCACTTTATCTTCATATATATTAAAATCCTAGGTAGGCAGTTAAGGACCAAATGAAGAACAGCAACTTTTTCACTGTCAACCTTGTCACATGATTCCAGGGATATACTATGATTTCAGGACCATGATTAGATTGTTGGAATGAGGGAAGAAGGCAAAAATGCTAACTTCAAAGACTAAATCTTCCTCTTGATAATATACTATGTTTTACTTCTTATCCATTTAAGAATTATACTTTCTAATGTGTGTAATCATACACATGAAAAAGACCTCAAGGTATACTAAAATATCAATAGATGTAGGACTGCAAGTAATTTAATTTCTTTCTTTGTGTTTTTCTGTATTTCACAACCTTTTAAAAATGAATATGCATTATCTTTATAATAAAAATACTATTAAATTATTTTTCTTATGCAAGCTTTTACACTGGTTTTGCAATGAAATGATCTGTAAAACCTGAAGAGTCTGGTAAACAATCTATGAAGGAAGTGCTAATAAATACTTAATATCCTCCAAGCCATTGAAAACAGTTAAAAATAGACCTTAATGGTTTCCTAAATGAAAAAGTAGTTAATGGAAAGAATAATAAGAAATGTCAGCAACTGGTAACAGTATACAAATTCTTTTATATGGAGAATATAATATAAAACACTAGTAATTTAGTGTTTTGAGTGGGTTTTGAAAGTCAAAGTCAATGGTGATGGACTTAATCTATTTGAGTGGAAAAAATAGCTCAAATTTAAAGTGTAGCTTCATTACATTTTGTTTAATGTTTTCTGATTTAGATATGGCAGTGATATTCTCAGGGATATGAATAAGAATATTGCTGTATCTGTGAGTTGTCACAGATTTTCTGTGAATGTCTTATTAGACATCTGAAGACACATGGAAAATGATCATTCACTTGCCAAAGTCACAAAAGCCACTGGGAATATAAAATATTAAAGTATCCCAAGACCTGATCTGAACATTAACTCTAGATTAGTGATATTGACTATGGATAAACACTACTATACTTCATATCAGAATGCTTTATATTTCTTTTGTGTGTGGGGGGGGGTTTGTTTGTTTTGGCTGAGTGCTCTATACCTCAGGTTGTAATCTTCTCTTACTGAAATTAAGTACAGAACATCAGAATGAACTGACCAAATTCAGTAAATAGCTGTTTAACTGTCACCTCAGAAGAGAATCCTCTTTTAGGTGATTTTGAGATACATAAAAGAAGGAAGTCATCCAATTTCCAGGGTACTTTAGCTGAATGAAGATATTAACAATGATATATACAGACAGCAGTAAAGTATGTCTGCATAATAAACTTGGAGCTATGTGGTGGTTGGGGCAATGATGGAAGCTTGGGGAAAAGGCAAACTTTTATCAGAGCTGGTCAGGAAGCTTAATTACAGTGTTTTGTGTGTGCCTTTTCAGGTATTATAACATGACATCAAGCACTGAAATAAGCCAGTCAGCAATGTTATTGAGTCCACCATTAGCAGAATTAGAGAGCTAACAGAACAATGTTAAAAGAAGGAAGAAAATAGAGTCACATAAGTTACAAAGCTAACTTCTAAAGAGAGCCTTGGACTCAGGTATGCTTAAGTTTTCAGAAAATGCTTCTCCTTCATATTCTACTCAATGTTTTCCAAGACCTATTTTTAGAATACCAATGAAAATTTTATAATCATATATACACATGCATGTGCAAACAGACATTATAGACAAATTAATAAACATTACACTTGCTGAAATTATGCAGGACAAATTTTAAGAGAAGGGCAATTAACAGGATAAGGTGACATTTTATTTTATCAAATTGATTAAGTCTGGCCAGACCAAAATATAAATTCTGTCACTAAATGCATTAATATCCTGTCTTAACCCACTTTACCAGTGCCATCTTAAAGAGTCTCTAACACTCTCTTCCAAATCAACAAGAGTTTGACTTTTACCTAAATATACCTAGAGGCTTAGGCACAAAAAACCAGAAATACTCTTTGATGAAGAACAAATAATTATTACAGTTATAAAATGTCTTTCGGTTTGATGACAACGTGTTTCTAGTTTGTTTGCTTTTGGACCCCAATCTGATTTTCCTCAGAACTGGTACTTGAAGTTTGATTTAATTACTGGGAATTTGAACTATTGATCTATCTGTTAATAAGTATTTCCAATAAATGTGTAAATGAAACAACTATTTTCTTCCAAACAAACTATTTTCTTCTGAATGATTTTAAAACCAAGAACCAGATTACCCCCAAGGCCAAAAAAAGCCCCCAGACTCTCTGTCTCAACAACAGGCAAGGCTTCTTTTCTTTTTTTCTTCTCTATTTTGGCCGCACCATGGCATGCATAATCTTAATTCCCCAACCATGGATCAAACCACGCCCTCTGCAATGGAAGTGCAACATCTTAACTGCTGGACCACCAAGGAAGTCCCAAGGCCTCATTTCTTATGTCCATCTGCTGGTTCCTGCTGACTGCAAGATCCTATTTCAGGTTCTGAGACATTCTGTGAAACAACCTGAGGGATTTAAGGCAAGTTAAGGGCAATCCAGTGTTAATAAATCAACTCATTAGTGGTTGGGGATCTTAAAGCACCATTTTTAATACATAGTTTTATAAGTCACTAGAGTCTCACAAATTCCAGCCTTCTTAATTTACTTTCTGTAGCTTTCATCACATTTTCACCTGGGGACTAAGTGACTTAGGATAGAGCTGTGGCAAAACAGAATACCACTGAACTGAAACATCAAAGCTGCGTTGCAGCTATAGTTCTCTCGCTTAAAAACTGCCTGTTCTTGAACAGTCCTTGAACTGCTCTGAGACTCAATTTTATCATATAAAGCCAGAACACCACTATATATCTGATATGGGTATTGTGAGGGTTAACTGTGTACTGTGTTCAAAATGAAGTGCTAAGCAAATACTCGATATTATTTGTCGCTGTACTGTATTTCTCAAAATACTCCTTTTTGCAAAGAAACACAAACCAGAACTAGTTCCTATATGAGTGTTTCTTAAGTATACAAATTAGCCAACCCTATGGATTTAACTAATCATAAAGGAAAGCAACCCTGAATATTCACTGGAAGGACTGATGCTGAAGCTGAAGCTCCAATACTTTGGCCAGCTGATGCAAAGAGCCGACTCACTGGAAAAGACCCTCATGCTGGGAAAGACTGAGGCAGAAGAGGGTAACAGAAGATGAGGTGGTTAGATAGCATCACTGACTCAACGGACATGAATCTGAGAAAACTCCAGGAGATAGTGAAGGACAGGGAAGCCTGGGGTGCTGCAGTTCATGGGGTCGCAAAGAGTCGGACACTACTTAGTGACTGAACAACAACAGCATGGATTTAACTAAGGCTGGTCTTCCTTGCAGCTTAGCATGTTCTGAATCAGGTTCTCGTTATATTTTAGAGGATATCACAGGTAGAACTTAGAAGAAATTGTGGCAGAAGATAATAACTAAAATTGATACACTCTGAAGATATTTAAGTATTCCTGAGCCAAGATTCTCATGAAGAACACTGGATAGGCAGTTTTTAATAGTTTTGAGAACATTTTTGATCAGTTACAAAATTTACTATTTTAAAGCTTCATAGATTTATTGCTGTTTCTAAGCCTAAAGTATATCTTTTTGTGTTATTACCCACAGATTCTGCTTCCAGAAATTACTAAATTTTCTGTAAAAAGAGGCTCCGAGTCAGCATACTGTCTCTATAATCACTTCACTCAATGGAACCCTAAATCTCCTACATCTATTAAACTACCATGGGTTTTCCCATTCTCTTCCTTCTATTCTGCCATTCAATCAAGTAAACCGAGAGTCAGAACTGACCTTGGAAATCATGCTTAATGATACGATCAGCTCTGTAATGTCACCATCATCTTTGCAATGACTTTGTGGCCTGTTGAAATGTAAATATCTCAGGGAAAGTTAATACATTAAACTTTTATCAGCATTTCTGTATGTCAGAAAAAAGGAGGTTTGGGGATTCGTTAGGCTTACTTATACAATTTTAAAAACAAGTTTTGATAAGGCAAAGGGAATGAGCAGAAGGTAGCAGTGGGATTGAGGGGGAGGGGTGTGCACAGACACACATACACCCACATAGCACATTACCCTTGCTTTGCAAACCCAGTAAGAAATGCTTTGCACTGCAAATGACCACAGAACCAGCAGGAATCGAGGTTATCTTGCTAAAGCACAGAAGGAAGATACCCAGCAGAAGAGTCCAGCTCCTGGTTCTGAACTAAAGTAAACAATAAATATTACAGTCACTTAAATGATCAAAATGTATTTAAATAACACCCCCAAAAGGTCTACAACATGCAAACTAAAAAATGTAGACTCCAATCCTGATAAAATCAGTTAATTGCGAGTGCTTTCTTTCCACATACTTTTCTCTAACAAAATATGGCAAATTTATGTCTCAGCAAATAATGGCTCTAAGTGCCTTGGGAAAAAGCTCTAAAAAACAAAATATATGTCTTTTAAACATTTACTATCTTATTAATATTTATAATCGTATCCCTATTTTGAAAAATTAATAATATCAGTATTTCCCTTGGTTGTATAACAATGCTAACCTGGTGATTTTTGTTTTTTTAATTTGTTAAGTTAAAACAAATGCTTTTAAAGGGGCACTTGCAATAAGAGATAAATCAGAGGTGGTAACGGCTTCTTTTGTAAAAGCCATGTGTAAACAGCACATAAAGATGACAGGTCAAGCAGCAGGAGCCCATTCTTCAGCCAAAAAAGGAAACAAATGAAGAAAGGAGAACAAAAATCACCCAAAAGAAAAACACCCCTTGGCCCCTCCACCCCCAAAAGCTTCATAAATAATAGTTTTGATACACTTTTGGTGGAAAACTCAGACCAACTGGCAGTTTAGAAAAGGATATTAGGACCACAAACACTCAAGGTGGGGATAAACTAACAACAGAGTGACCAAGCAGCTAGCAAAAGATGATTTTAGAATTCTATCTTTCCTCTCTAGTATGTTTTTTTTTTTTTTTGGCCACACCACACAGTGAACAGGGATGGAACCCAGACTCCTGACAGTGAAGTGAGAGTCGTAACCACTGGATTGCCAGGGATTTCCCCTCTAGGGTGTCATTCTTAATCATGCAATATGTTTATCTTCACCCTAAATTTTCTCTCTTGTCTACATCCTCTCCTACTTTTTTTTCTTTTTTTATATAAAGCTGGTGTGCTACTGGTGGTCCTTGGCTAGAAATTCATCCTTGGGGGTGCTTGCTAGCTTCTGTACAAAATTTGAGTCATTTTCATGGTCCAATGCTATTCTCTGGCATATAAAAACTACATCTGGATAAAGGAGCTTATTTAGGAAGACATTGGCCTTTATTAAATTACAGTTGGTAGAACTGCCTATTGCAGGAAAATCACTCTAATGCAGCTCTCATGAATGCCAGCAAATGGAATTTGCCAATGACAATTATCCTTCAAAAATAGTTTTTATCATTTCCTAAATAGTGCTGTTATTAGATTATCCCCAGAATAGGTGAATGCAAAAGCAAATTGCTGTAAAATATCAGTGCCTGATGCAAAATTTTAACTATTACATAATAGAAAATTTTGCTTTAACACTGCACTCACCAGCAAGGACTCCACAGATCAAATGAGGGCTCTCAAACCTGAATAGAGCTATAGAAATCAAAGTGATTGAGCATATATTAAAGGTTATACTAAACACGTCTAGGAGACCAGAAGCCTTTGGTCAGCCAATTTTATTTCATTATACTAAGAAGGGTTGAGTTGAAGAGATGGAGAGCAAGAAGCTATAATCAGCACAGAAACTCTGATCACTTAGTATGGAACACAAACATATTTAGCAGGATTTCTCAGAAGTCCCAATTCCAAAAATGATTAAAGCCATAATAAGCACTTAAGAAAAACATGATACCCCGATCTGATATCTAGAAAATAGCATCTTGGTTCCACAGAACTACATACAACAGAAAACAAGGATCAGATATTAATTAGCTGTGTCTTCTTTTCCTGAAAAATCCTATAATACTGAAAATGGCTTTCCATGTTAACACTTTCAATCAATTCCTAAAAGGAATGTAGAGAAACACTATAAAATTTTCTATTACTCAGACATGGCCACAAGGTACATGCTTTGTGCTAGTAAATAGACCACTTCACAATGTGTAATGTTGGTTTTAAGTAACCACCGGGTAATACAGTAGAACCTGTAGAACGTGAGAGGAAGATAAGAGGTAAGGTTTGCCCATGGTGAAAGAAGGGATGGATTGAGCAGTGAGCCTTCTGTTAACTATAAAAGCAAGCTCTCTGCACACCCACATGTCCATACCTGTCCATCCACTGCAGTAAAAAGAGAGAAAAGGAAAAAAATCTCTTTTTCCTGCAACATATCTTCATTCCTCAATATGATCAGAGCAGTATTAATAACTACTAATTTGTAGAGTGCTTCTTAAAAAAAGACAAATTCAGCATATTAAAAATGCTTTTAACAGATGTGATAATTACATGTGTTGTAGTGACTGATTATGTGGGTTAGAAAAAAGTTATTTTTAAAACTTGGTATAAATAAGTCAAATAGTTCGAAAGCAGATTTAAAACATTAATATTCTCAGAACTGAATGCATGTCAATAAATTATCTCTGTTTTAGGACTGAGTGTAAGACAATTAGCGGGCCACAGAAAAGAGTGAAAATATGGGGAAAACAAGAGAATTGTTCTAGAAAGACTGGCTGACAGTATCTCTTGCTGATCTGCTGAAGCAGAGGTTCCTCCTCACCCCACTTTTGGGTAGTGGGTCTATATATGTGCAGTATCGCTGACTCCTGTTTCTTTAATGATTAGTATCAACCAGAATCAGACTTGCAATAAGATTTATTCATGATAAATTTACATAATAACAGAGCAAATAACGTGAAAAAACATCAAAGAAAATATCCCCAAAGGAGAAGTATATCTTGCTCAACTGCTAATGTATAAACAATTTATTCTACTGAGTATCGTAGCTGAAGGATCCTGGACCAGGGGACTGAAAGGAACAAAGTTTTAGGAATGTATTACAGAGCACCTCTCAAAGCTAGTCACAGATATGAAGAAATCCTTTAGAACACAACCATGTTGACTAGGGCGCAAAGATGCCTCCAAAAGGATATAACTTTATTTTGACTTACTGGTAAATACTGCCCAAGTAGGCCCTGAATTAGGGAATTCCTATCAGAGAAATCTCTTTATTTTGAAAGGGGAACCTTTCAAATCACCCAACCTTAAATTTATACACTTTTGGTGTACTAAAAGTTCAGAGTGAAAATCATGTCATTTTCTTACCATGTTCATTAGATATCTTTAAAACCTGGCTAAAGAGAAGGTGAATTTGGGAACCTTAAAAATCCAACAGAACAGAGGGGTTAACTGAATTTGTCACTGAATATGTTAAGAGCATAGTTAACAGAGAACAGTCTAGAAACTGACAGAGGTGGGGTGCTGCGCTAGTGATGATATTTTAGCTTATAGTTCACGTGTATCCTGGTGGCCAGATAAATAGGAATGAGTGCCTCGTCTTTTGTTTTCCATTTCTAATCATAAACAAGACCAAAAATACTTCAACGCTGAATGAAGATGCTAAGGTAGTGACTACAGCTCTTTGAAACAATACAAAGGCAGAAAGTCTAACTAGTCAGTTTTGTTTCTCTAGACATCAGCAGACTACAGCTTGCAGCCAAAGCCAGCCCCTTCCTTGCTTCTGTACGGCTATGAGCCAAGAATGGTTTTATGTTTTTAAATGGCTAGGAAAAACACAGAAAAAATACTTAGTGACACACACAAGTGATAAGAAATTCATACTTCAGTGTCCACAAATAAAGTCTGATCGGAACACATTCATGTTTCTTGGTTTATTGTTGTCAATGCTGTTTCCACTCTGCGTGGCAATGTTGAGCAGTTTTGACAGCGACGCTACGGCCTGCAAAGCCTAAAATGTTATCTGGTCCTTTACAGAAAAGTCTGTGATCCCCTGGCCTATCTGATACACAACAACACTTGACAGCTCAAGAGTTTGATACATTTGGTGTTTTTATATCATGTAAAACACAAGACAAACGTACCAAACTGCTCTCGTATTTTAGATAAACAAAATGTCAAATAACAGGTACTCTTAACGATATCACACTCCGGGATGAATTTACACACATAAACAAGTACCCTGGTCTCGATAATATTGACAGTCTGTAGTGAAAATAGTTGATTATTACTGTGATAAATGGACAAGAGCTTTTAACTGAATCAAATTATAAGACATTAACAAGAGAGACTGACAACATCATAGAAATATATGTAGATTCTTTGAATAAACCAAGGACTGTACTACAGGATTAACAGGAGGGAGAGAGGCTTCTGGGCTGAATAGGGATTGTCTGGGCTACCTGCGTGTACTGATTGGGCATGTGGGGGTCACTTGGTACAAATTTGTGCCCCTGTACAAGAGATTCTAAGTGAAAAGTTAGACTTTATCCGTTACCGTAGAACTATTCAATTCAATTTGGCAAATATTAATTATTTGTTATGTATCTGAGATACAGAGGTATCTTTGGCAAAGAGATAAAACAAAACGAGGTTTCACACCTCTGAGAACCTCATGGCTTTGAGGAGACAGGCAAAACTAAGAGAGATTAATATTTCAAAATTTTAGTATCACTTTCTCTGGTGGGGCTCTACATCATCATCAGAATGTTACACAAAAAGTAAGTTTCCGTAACTGTATCATATCAAAGTGGAATAAATCAAAGCACATGGGAGTATCAGAGGATGCAAAGGTTAGCCAGGCTGTCAGAGAAGGCAAGCAAACTTAGAATGCACACTCTGGGGATATGCTTCATGAGGGTATACTAATAACAGCAATACAATCTTGTCAACAGGTTCTGGGCTACAAAAAGCTTCCAAAGCTACAAAACTATCCCACCCCAGCCCCAACTCCTTCATCTAAAAAACAAATAAACACCCCCTTGTGTCTTGTGATCTATGGTGAGGTTGAGATTTCCAGGAACTTCACAATGTTCTTTTAGAGAGGCGGAGTCAATGGGTAGGACATAAAACTGAATAAAGGAATTAACCAATGGAGCCAGAAAGAAAAAGAGCTGATAAGACAAGAAAAGCTGGCAGAAAGAAGCAGAAGGATAACATGCTAGGGGGGAAACTGGGACAGACCCGGATATCAGATGGTAAGTTATCTGAGGGCAAGAACTGTGACTAGTTCCAGCAGGACTTATTTTTAACTCTGTGAAGAGCTTATACGTGGGGGATGAAAAATTCTTCAGAATGCCTCCACTTAGGACCCAGACTTTGGAAAGCTACAGGGAAACAGACTGACTGAATACATCAGTGATTAATACCCAAAGATCTGGGATGTCCAAAGACATAATATGTTCTATCCTGGGAGATAATTAATCACAGGCTGGGAGACCCCTTGGTCTCTGAATTTCTACATGATACTGCACAGAAGAATCAAGCCCTGGAAGGGAGAGGAGTTGGACTGGGGACCTGTCCAATCCTAAAATTCTGATAATACTGCCTCTTTGCTTCCCATCCCTGCAATACATTGCCTAGAGGGCAGTGTTTGAAGAATGGATATCAGTAAACAGTGTTTTGCCTTTAATTTTAATCCCCTGTGTTGAGACGGGATTCTGTACATATGGAAACTTCTTTAAAGAGACAGTAGAAGTGAAAATGAGAGATTTAACTGCATCCTTTATTGATTTGGGGGACCTGAAAAGAGAGTTGGGTCTCTATGCCTCTCCACCTCCTTTAATCTTTAAGAGTAAATTTATCCTGTTATTTACCCCAAATGGGATTCTGACTGTGATAAACTGGAGGGCTCCCTTCTAGTATATCAATCACAAAAGATTAGAAAAGCATTCTCAATGCAGATGTTTCCTTGGCAAATTTGTCATCTGTATGTTTGGTTAGACTATTATTAAACTTACTTAGCTTTCAGCCTTTATTTCTGATCTGTGGGAGTAAAACCACTCTACTTTCTCTTCTTTTTCTCTTTCAAGTTCTAGTATGGTAGGAATTTTGTTTACAAAATACTCCATTTGTTTACTCAAATACTCCATGAATTTGTAATTGCTGATCATAGCTACCCCTCTTCCTCTTCCAACCTAACTTTATATGGCTTCCTCACTTTAACAACGTCTTAACCACATCCATTCCTAAGGTCCATACCAACCTGTTTCTTTCTGCATCATGTTCTGATGTAGTAAAAAGAATATCCCTAGGAATGAGGGGTAAAAGCAGTAGAAATGAGCCAGACTTATGGATACTCTTCCCTGCATTGTAGAGGAGGCAGATGGAGTCATCCCACAGATAAAGAGTTGTCTCTGCTTCTATTACCAAAACTACAAACAACAGGGCTCATTTGAGTGCAGTGGGGGAAAAAAAGCAGAATTTCCATATGTAATAGAATCAATATAACAATAGTCTCTCTCAGTTTGACAGAGAATGTTGCAAAAAACTTTGGGATTTTATAATTTCTATGAAGAACAGAAGTGAAGGAAACTTGGTAGAAAAGTTCTATATAGCTTTACTCTGCTCAATGCTCTTGGCAAGAAAAAAGCAACTTCCTAGTATTTCATACTATTTTTGAATTTTCTGTCTTCCTTTTGTAATTACATGGTCACTGGTAAAGTCTAAATATAAATTTTGATTGGTTATGCCTTCAAAAAATTAACCAAACCTCTGATGCAAAAAAAGTCTTATATCCTTTTCTGTAGGAAATATTACAATAGTGACTTAGGAATATAGGAAAAAGTGAATTGTCTTACATCTACAGGAATTTAAGTAATGTTTAATAGGAAGTACAGTAATAATTAATAGGAAGAAATGTACTAGGATCTAAGATGACAACAAAATCTAGTCCACAGATAATCCCTAGTCTCATGTTAGTCAACAGAGTCAGTATCTTCTCCCTTCAAAACATTAGCATAAGAAGATGGCTAAAAGACAGGTTCAAAACATAGATGCTGGATTTATTTTCAAGTAGGGTCCACTCTAAGTAAACCACGGAGGCAAGATGAGTTGCCTAAGAGTAAGAGGAATTCTTAACTTTAGTAGTTTTTAAATGTTTGCTCAACTATCAATAAGGAGTAGATGGAAATAAATACAGCTATCTAATTGCTTACTTTTATTTTTAAAAAAATCCAAGAAGCAAATGTGTCTTTGCTTTTTTTAAAAAAATTTCTTGTCCCCAAAAGATCAAGCATTTCATGCCCACCAGAGCTTCTGGTTCCTGGAACATTCTCAAGAGGTAGGTTTGTCTCTACGTTATTAGGTGGAACTCTGGGCACCAAGGAGTTAAGTCAGCTTCTCAGAGTCACCCTAGGAATAAACTAGTAGCAAAACCAAGGCAAAAACCCAAGACTTTTACTTAGTCCCAATTGTTTTTTACTCATCAACCTGCTGTTAAGAAGGTTGAAGAAAAAAAAAAGAAGATTGAATCAAGCTAAAACCAACACACAGTTATTTGGATCTGTTTCTGGTATTAAGAATGAAATGAGCTGTGAGAGGAAAACCAAGACTATTTACAGCTTTAAGTTATACATATGGACAGCAGTGTAAAATATTTCCCCTAAGATAACTGTGACAGGCATATCTTTGGAGACTGCACTAGCCAGCTTATTAGTCAAAGGACTGGCCCTTCTCTTCTCAACCGTTCTTACTCTATTAACAGAAGAAAGGGCCTCTCCTTTGACTATCTGAGAACTGCTGCACTTCAGAAAACCGAAAAGTATTGCTGGCTTACACTAGAATTGTAATGGACTTGAAATCAACTCCAATACAAAGGGAAACACAACTCAAGGCGATGCTTACAATAATAATGAGTAAAAAGCTATGTACAAAGATGAAAACTGGAAATATAATCTGAAACAGTTATAAAAGTATCAATAAAATCCTAATATTATTTCCTTGTTTCTTGAAAAAAATTTAAAAGAATCTAACCGATAACTATAGTTTTGTTATTTCATAAGGAAAGTTCCCATATGTCTATTTCAGATAAAGGGGAGTATTACTACGATCACTTTCTGTCTTACAGAACAGCTCTGCAATATCTCAAGTTGATTTGAGGTCTCTCCTTCCCTTATTATGAGTATAAATAAATATGCCTAATTACAAAATATTTCTTATAAATAGACATGAAAGATATACACTTATACCAGATTTTAAATTTTAACGTGCTTCTCACTTCTTTCCCATCTTTTTGGAGAGCCTATAATAACCTAGTCACAGTTTTCAGTAAATGCCAGAGTATTATTTCTACACGTCTCCAGAAAAAAATAGAATAACAGTGGTGGGTATTAAAGGACAAGAGTCTTGGCTCTACTGTTCTCTTTTTTTTTTTTTAACTCTAAGAAGCTACCACCTTAAAAAGTCTTGTTTAGAAGTTTCATCAGCTGGAAAGTATTGAGAAGTAAAGTGCAATAATCTCAGTTTGACAACTCTATGAACTCAGATTTCAAAACAAAATATTTGAGACAACATTAACCAAATCATCCACATTGGTACATTCAAGTGCCATAAAAAGCAGGCTACATGCAAGATTTCATTAATACTGAGGGGAGAAAAACAGGTTAGACATCTGAGTTGGGTTGTGAAGAGATAGCACACACATATTTACTTCAGGGAAGCCTTAAAAATCAACATGCAAACAGAAGACACGTACTTGTCACAACAGAGCCTTAGCTCACAAGACCATGGATTAAAGACAATTGATTTCAACACACATGTAAGAATAAACAGGTCTGAAATCTATCAGAAAAATGAAATAGATCAATATATACTTTAACCTTATCATAATGGCTAAATATTGCTTTTAGCAATATAATTACTTAATTCAATAAAGAAGTAACACAGTATTCTAATTCAGAGAAGGGTATGTGTATGTCCAGATCTTCAAGAAATTTGTTATTCCAGGATTTTTGAAGATGGGCAGAGTAGTCTGGAAAATTCAGCCCTGGCTGGAGGTTAAAGGCACCAGCACCGTTTTCCTTACACCATCAACATTACATTTGTGGAAAATGCATTTAACTTTTGCAGACCTCTTCTGTACACTGGGCAGGATAAGAGTTGTTTGTACACCTCAGAAACATACATAAGAAGGCCACGAAGTCAAAAGCCCTTTTTTGAAAAAGGCTTTTGTATGTACTAGCTTGATATCTCAAGAAAAGGAGTGGTTATGGATTCATAGATTAAAATGTAGCATTTTAAGGCTTTGGAAAGGTTAGCAAGTTGAATTTTTTCTTAAACTACAAAGCCCATGCCACACAAGTAACTATCAAGGATTAGGAAGACACTCCATCAAACTTGTCTACAGGATTCCCTGCTTTGTGAGAAGCACTGGAGAGGAGTACAGAGCAATAGTAAACAATAAGAACATGCAGGATAAAAGAGTGAACGCTTCTGGGGAAAGTACCAACCTGCCGCATGCTTAAATCCAATTTGCCTAAACTTGTTAAACTTCGGTGAGGAAAACTGGCTTTGGCAATCCATGGCTGCTCCTTTGTACCCCATGATTTACTGTCTACAAAGAGTAACATTGCATTGACAGAACATGACCACAAGCCACCCCTGGGACAGGAACTATCCAGATCAGAGGGTTACACACAGGAGGTAACACAGTAGAAGCCAGACAAAGCTCAATGGTTTCAGTCTTGACATTTCAGACGAGCCCCCTGCTTTCCGATCACAGAAAGACCAACCACCAGACAGCCAATGCAAGAACCACGAGAAAAGACATCACGAAAGGGATCCGAGGAGAAGAAAAAGTACTAGAGGAGAGGCGGCACTTTTTGAGAAACTTGTGATCCTCGGGGATTGGAATAGAAACCTCGGGAAGAGTTTCTTCGTTTTCTTGCTGGGGCAAGGCTCTTTCAGTGGATCTCTCTTGCCTTTTAATTTTCTCTTCGTCCTGCACTAACAGAGCACGTTCCCGTGTCTGCTTTCACGGTAGAAGATCAAGAAAGACAGAGAAAGATGAACAAAATGACAGATGGAAAATGCTCAAAAATGATACTTGGGGATGTGCAAAGGATTTGGGAAGATCTTTTGGACACTGTATTTTACTTTGCTTTGGCAATTATCCTAGCAAAGTTTCTATAACACAGTAGGTACTCAATAGGTAATTTTCTGAGTGAATGAATGAAGATCAGAAGTCCTCAATGTTCAAGGAATCAATGGACTTCATTAGTTACAGTATTTATTCCTCTTTTAAGGATATTCACACAAATTTTCGGTCATTTTTCATTGCTTTGGTGCTGCCAATTTTTCTTAGATTAATTGGACAAATTAATAATGAAGCATTCTTCTTGCCATCAGAAAAGTTACTTTTATTACAAATAGAATGGCAGAATATAAAATGTTATCCTCATATCTCTTCATATAGGCTTAAAAAAACTGCAATAGTTCATTCACTATGGCAATTAACTTTTGCTCAAGGGAATAAAAATCTTAATCCTATACATTTCAAAGATTGCAAAAGAAAAACAAAAGTATAAAAGTTTATATGAGCCTCCAAGATCTACCAGGAAAAAAATCCTAACCCAAACCCTCACAAATCTCAATAGTTACAAACTCCCTCCCCACCCACTCAGAATCATGATTTAAAATAATAATAAGGACCATCACAAAGGTTTATACATCACATTAAGCAAATGTTTTTGATACTTTTAAGGAAAATTATTTTTTCCCAATTGAGAAATTTTCCTCCCCCAGCAATTCCTGTACTCTGCCATCCAGTCCAGACAGATGTTTTCTATGAAAGGAAAAACTTGGCTCTGAGTTCTCTCAGTTGAGCCAGCCTTCTCTGATCTGTTCGGAAGTTCGACACTGGTTCTTTGCACACCCCTAAGTGATATGTATCAGGGAGAAAGTAGCTGGGGGACTGGTCAGCAAAAAAAGGAAGAAAAGGAAAATAAAGGATGCAAAATTATAATGATTTTTAAAAGAACATAAGAGGGAGAAGAAAGACAACATAAAAAGAATAGGGTACAATTAAATTCGTTTTTCTCTCTGAATACATATTTACATCTTCATGCAGCTTTTCAACCAGCCATGCGCCGAAATAAGCAAATTGAAAGCTGCAAAATGCAGCAGTGAAAATGTTATATGTGTTAGGTCCAAAGGCGGTGGATATGAATCTACTAGTATAGCCAAAAGAAAAAAAAAAAATCATTGAGCAGCTGCTGTCCAGTTTTGGGGGGATTCTCTGCTTAGTGCCATGACAAGAGCAAATTTTGGTTGAGAAGCACAAGTCGTAACAGCAGCTTTACCTCTGGCCCACCAACCTTTCTTTCCGAGGGAAGGACAGAGGTTTTCTTCACCTGGTCACACACAAATTATATAAAATTCAGTTGCCTTGCAATGCAACAACAATGCTGTCAAAGGTGGAAGAGGTATCCCCAAAGAACAGAAATACTGCCCTAATTATCAAAGAAAAAGTAAGATATGCCAGAAAGTGGAATTAACCTATATAAAAGGTTATCACAGTATAGTTCTAATTTATTACATTATTCATTTAGAGGGGTAATACCATAACCCTAGAGCTAAAGGACTCCATATTGATCTAATTTAATTTGCAAAAGTCATTTCTTCAAAATCCACAGAATGAAACAGATATTCCCTAAACCAGCCCTGAGATGGTTTCTGAAGGGTTTCTATTAAGACATAAGATTATTTTCTGGAAACGGAGACTGGTTTGAATTTACCAAACCTCATCCAAGAGGGTACTAAGTTACTTTTTCAAAGTATTTGAGTATCTTTTATTACCTGCAATGAGTCAAAAAGAAAACATATTTAGAAAATATGCAGTTATGGGTTGCAGGGTTAGCCAGGTGAGGCAGCAACAAGTGCTTTCTCATGAGGTCATGGGCTTATAGAAGGTGCTCACTCTCTCATGCCCCAGGGCACGTGCTCCAGATTTGGGATACGGAGCTAAGGACCAGGGAGTGGAGGCTGAGAGGACAGAGAATAGGAAAAACTGCATCCTATCATCCCTGGTAATTTTTTCACTGCCCATCATTCAGGAATTCTCCAGCCTTCTTAGTGAAGTGGGTTCAACTCTATTTGGAGAGCTGTTAGCCAATTTTAATCACATTTTGAAAAATATAAAATGTATCCTTTGTGAACAAACTTTTACTATCTTCTCCAGTTCCAGAAACTAAACAGTAAGTTGGAATAGTTTACCATGAACTCTGAATATAAAAACTAAATTTTGAAAAATTATTAAGATATCACTTTACCTTTCTTAAATAGAACTGCTATTATTTTCAGGGAAAATAAGCATATAATTTTAAAAGCATTACACTGTGACTATAACTATATATATACATACACACACATACATATTTAACCTGTACAGGGTAAAGATTAAGTAAAGGATTTTTGAATATGTGCTCAAAGTAACTCTCAATATGTTCTCATTACACAGATTCATTTATTCAGGTGTAGGATTTCTAAAATAGGGAATGACAACAATAGAAAAAGGACAGCCTCTAAAAGGTATCACCACCTCTAACTGTGACTATCTCAAAAAAAAAATAGTATATTAAATTTGATGTTACTCATAAAATAAATCATCAACAGTTCTTCTAAAACTGAAATACAATCATTAAGACTTGGTATTCTCCATTTTCTGGCTTAGAGGCCGCCTCAGTTTATTATATAATTGTGGTCAACCATTCCAGACATTTCTAAGTTGTGCAATTGTTCAAACAAAGTTTTTAAAAAATGCTTATCCCTTTCCAATTTTGATCTTACTAAATTTAGTAAAGTCTCTGGTCCTTGAAGGCACAGTTTGGACATAAAGTTCTACTGGCTTATGGTCAATTTGTAAACATACACTAGCCAGAAGCATGCAGCTGCAAAGACAGTTCTCAGGGCCGAATCATCGACTGGTCGCTCTAAATGGCTCCCATAACTGGACTGGGTGGTCCATGTGACTTAAAAAGTAAGTGTCTGATTACGAATGCTTTAAAGCTGGAATGAACACATGAGACACCAAAGCTAAATTTCAGCTCTAAACTTTCAGATACAGATTATCAATATACAAAAGCATTTATTTCACTCATTCTCACAATTCATCACACAGACAAAGTACTCACTCCTTCTCCTGTAGGGATTTGCCCATTGATGTTAAGTGTTCGAAAAGGAGAGTGAGTGGATAAGCGTTTATCCCATTCACTAGGCCGGGGTTCTGGTACAGATTCCATGAAGTTCTTTTTCAGCTCACTGATGCTGGCATGATGTTTTTTGATCTCTTCTTGACTTTTGTCTAAATCCTATAGTTGAAAGGACAAAGATGCAAAATAATGAATACCCAGGGAAAAGACCACACCAATGGAAGCCCATAGAATACTATGGGCACAGGTAGAAAATACTCCACATCCAGGATAGATGTTATTAATCCATAAATTGCATTCAAATTGTAAATATACAATACGGTATATTTTCTTGTCTTTTTTTTTTAACATGGTGCTTTTCTTGGAAGCAGTAAAGCATCATTACCCTCTAGCTGTCAGCAGTTATAGAACCCATAAGAGCTCAGTCCTGAATGTTACAACCCTTCTTCCCATCACGTCACAGCTCTGGATCTCCAACTCCTCATTCCAAGCAGGTAATCCTACAGCCCAATCAGCCTCATCTTGATAGGAACTGATTGAGGCTCAGCTCAGGCAGGGTGGAGATAGCAATAGATAAGGAGAAACTGTAACAGGAAGGACATGGTGAAAGATTTGGCTCCCACCACTGGCTGCCTTGCCTTAATGAACTGCAACTGCACAGTATCCCTCTATCTCTACCTGGAGAGAGTTTTGCTTTCTTATTACTGGGTGGCTGTTGTTGGGTTTCGGTAAACAGGAATAACCCCTTCTCGACACAAAAATGTATTATTGAAATTCCTGGCTCGAGCCTCCAGAGCAGATTGTTATTATCTCTGAGTAATTACTCAGGGGTATACAGTATAATGGAATTTTTTTCTTTGTCAATAGTATCCACACACACTAAAACACACTTATGTTTTCTACCTTCTGACAGTTTCACTTCATCCCTTAGTACCATTCAAAATAGGAACTGTCTTCTAGTAACTGTCAATGGATGGGGAGCAATTTAATAAGAACTTGTCAAATACCTTATTATGTCTCACTGACAACTTAAAATAACTATTCAGGCAGATGTGACTACCGGACAAGTAGGGAAAAACTCTCATGGGGGATATTCCAAGGAGAAATGATCAAAACTGGACAAATAAAGCTAGAAATGATAAATAGCATTCAAGTTTATGTAACAGGAGGCAGAAACCAACTTTCAAAAGAGAGACTAGGCCAGAAATAATCTGGAAAATACAATGTGAAGACAAAAACTCAAATGTTCTTTGTCCAACATATTTCTTCAAAAAAACTCAAAAGATCTGTGCTTGAAATCAAAACATGTGGGAGCCTGTCACTTGATGACTGCTAAAAATTCTGTGTTTATTATATATCAAGGCAGTTCTGTATCCAAGAAAAGCATAATACTAAATATATCTCTTAATATGCTCTGTGAATTTTGAGGATTAGTCTTTTTTTTTTTTTTTTTTGGCTCCATGGGAACAGCCTCATTTGGTGGGGGTGGGGTGGGGTGGGGAAGGAACTTGTTTAAACAAAAATTTGCTTAAAAAGTTTCTCATGGGGCAATAGAGGCTTCAATTAAATAAATTTTCTTCAAAAGCAATGTCAAAGAGAATACAGTATAAGAAAAAGAATCAGTGAGGCATATGACACAATTTTGATTCAGGAGATATTCATTCAGAAAATTCATTTAGTAGTCTATTTATTTTTGCAAGACTGAAAGAGGTTTATGTGATCTGAGATCAAAGAGAAAACTAACCCCAAAAGGGCAATCCTGTAGCTTCCCCATTGCCTGCTGGGTGACATGTGAGTATAGCTCATGAAATGGGCGTCACCAAGGGGAAACCACAGTTTGCACTTTTGTTCTAGCTGAAAGCAAGAAAATCATGTTTACTAGCTAAAGAAAAGCAGGAACAAGCTCTGTCAACAACTCCGCAGTTGGCTGAACAACTGAGACCCACCAGACATGTATGGCTCTTGACCTAGCTTCGGACAAAAATCAAATCTGCTCGGGCCAAGAACAACTAAACAGATCTGGGAGGGCTAAGGGTGGGAACGGAGCAAAACAAAAATGATCAAGAGATGCTATGATAAAACCATAACTCTCTGGGTTATTAGCCTCTTACTTATGAGAGACTGGTGATTTGTTACTTGGCCTGCTTAGATTTTGTTTGGCTTGGAATCTGAGAAAATAAATGTTTCAATAAAATCAGTAGCTTCTGAGGGAGCTTTCTTCAACCTTTTTAGCTGGCTCTGTTGGAAACCTGTGGGGGCACAGAGGAAAATTAAGATTTCAAAGGGACCTGTTCCAAATAGAAATTGTCATAGACACTTGCTACAGGTTCTCTTTGGGAGATGGAGGAGGCGGCGGCAGATCTAAAAATGAACTCGACCTTATTTGTGCCAGAACAAAGCATTAGTGGGGGTGGGATAGGAGTAGGGGGAGGAGAGAATACTTGTAAAAATCTGCTAGTATGACAGATAACTTGAGAGAATTTCCTTAAGTGGCTGGGGGGAGTTGCGGGGGACCTTTTACAATATAGAGAATGATGGTTAGCCAAACTATTTGGGCTGTTTTCAGGTGAGACACCTTTTGATGCCTATCATCCTATAACTTTAGCAGCAATCAAACCAAACACGTCATTAAATAGAAAATATTCTGAAAAGCTGGTTAGTAGCTTTAATTTTCAAACACACACTTGTTTAGAAATCCCCTCTCATGGCTGTCAATGAAATGCTGGGAAAAACACATCACACACAGGGACTTTGTGAGTCTCAGAAGCCATAACACACCTCATGGAACAAAGGACAAATATATGATTGGTACTGCAGGTTCCAGTTAGGAGGAATCAAAGACAGGCAAGCCAAGAAACAGGCATGTTTGGAATTGGGAGACGTTACACTGCTTGAGGCTAAGGAGATCAACTGACATCTGTTATTCTTCCTAATCTCAGAAGTGGAACCATTCAGGCCTAGTTTCATTTACGTGCTAAAGCAAAGAGATCTAGATACCAAGTTTAAGATGTCCTAGGGTGCAGCCTAAGAAAATTTCATGTTACATGAGGAAAACGTATATGAAGCACTTGGTATTGTGCCCACCACGCAGTACATGGTTAATGAAAACTGGCCATAGTTTATTTTTATCAAAGTATCTTATACCTATCAGGCACTCAAAATATATGTATTGATAAAGAATAAGATGAGGTTAACTAATTCCTGGAGGCTGAGTTCTATCTAAAAAAATTTCTTCAAACTTCCACTTTAATAATACTTACTGTTACATATGTTCATCTTTCAGGTCTCAGCAAAGCATTACCTCATCAGAGACAACGTCCCTGTCCACCTTATTTGGAGCAGATCCTTTTTATTAGCATACCATACTGTCTATTTCCTTCACAGCTTTTATAATAACTTGTAATCATTTTATCAGTTTACTTATTCACTGTTTCTCCCTTCCACTTGTCCCTACATTGTATGCTTCCTGAAGGCAAGAACCATTTATCATCTTCCCACAGTTTTATTTCCTTTGTACTTGAGTTAAATCCATGATGTCAGAATTTATATTTGTTTCTTTTGGTTTTGTCTTGAGTGGAGTCATAATTAGGTCATCAGAGAAGAGTTTCTGATGTGTAAACATGATCTGTTTTTTCATAGAATCACTCCAATTTCCTTCATTTTTCCTCATAGAATTCCTCTAATCTTCTAGTTAGTTTTATATTTCCTTATCCAGTGTGGAGTCTGAAACTAGATAAAGTATACTAATATAAGCTTGGTGAAAATCTGATCAATATTGAGTATAATGACCTTACAATTCCTATAGCAGATAGTATGTTGCTATTTCTGAATGGGAGAAAAGTGTAGTTTAATAATTAGATGGATCCTAACACAAATCTGAGCTTTACTGATTTATTAGTCTATAACCGCAAAGAAATTACTTAATTTCTCTAAGCTTCAATTTTCTCTTTAAAATAAAAATTCCATACCCATAGACTTGTTTTGGGCTTCCCTTGTGGCTCATCTGGTAAAGAATCCGCCAGCAATGCAGGAGACCTGGGTTTGATCCCTGGGTTGGGAAGATGCCCTGGAGAAGGGAAAGGCTATCCACTCCAGTATTCTGGCCTAGAGAATTCCATGGACTGTACAGTCCATAGGGTCGCAAAGAGTTGGACATGACTGAGCGACTTTCACTTTCAGACTTGTT
This sequence comes from Odocoileus virginianus, assembly GCF_023699985.2. Classification (NCBI taxonomy): domain Eukaryota; kingdom Metazoa; phylum Chordata; class Mammalia; order Artiodactyla; family Cervidae; genus Odocoileus; species Odocoileus virginianus. The sequence goes on along the minus strand of NC_069703.1, from coordinate 39,491,371 downwards.
TTATAATTAAACTATCTTATATCATATGAACTACTCATTAAATGCCAGCCTCCATTCTTTTCTTCCTGTATTTTACTTTTTCCCCCCGACTATTCTTTTGTGATTTTCACAAGTCCATTTTGAATTGTGATCATACTTTTCCACACTCTCTAGGTTCAGAAGATTAAAAAACCATATAAATTTGATGCTTGAGACACATGGGAATTTATACTCTTGGACAATTCAAGAAACTTTTAAACAGTGATACTGTTCTTTCTAAAAGTGGGTAAAACAATGGAACCATGGGATGCAGAGAGGTAGTCCCAATCATATATTTTCGGATAAGTATGAGAAATGGAAACTAAAGATTCAGAAGTAGAGATGGTTGCATATCTTTATGTTTACCAACATGCAAAAGCATCTTAAACCTAAAGTTCTCTCATGCAACAGCATGCAAAACCAAATGCAGCCCAGAAAGAAGAAAGGGGATCAGCGAAGAATGCAGGTTACAGGCAACCAACTGAAATAAGCTTCAAGTTCATACAAACCTCCAACATTAAATTGCTATGTCTGATATAAATGTTTTCACCATCTAGTCTCTCTCTCTTTTTCTGTGAAAATGAAAGAGGGAAAAACAGAAAAGCATAAAAAATTAAAATGTTGTTCTTGCGGGAAAAAACTGCAAATTGGCAAACCAAAAAAATATTTAAAATTAAATGTCCACAGCGAAGCATATGCCAACATGAAATGGTTACAGAACCACAAGGACACACAGAGGACACAATTACCAGCAGAAAATGGATGGCCTTGTTCATGAATGATGGGGAGAATGCGATGATGTTATTTAAACAGACAGTGCTCCTGGCTTCATTGGCTTCTTACATAACAAGCTGTTTTATGCTCCTTTTTGAAGCTAAGCTATTTGAGGGTTATCTTAAAACACATGACTTTAAGAAGTCTTGAATCTCTGTGTTCCATGAAGTAAGAAAATGATTATTTAGCTTTTTGACATTATTTCATATTTAGTAATACTGCAGTACGTACATCTCTAATACCTTCCATAAGAAAGATCTAAGGACATTTTATACAGAGTCAGTCAATATTCTATTCAGTAAAAACACTCATCCCACTCCCTGGCTGAGAAGAGTGAGACACAGAACAGCCAAACCCATAATTATTAGCAACACCAGGAGTTGTTGCTATGATGGTTTCCATAATGTTGTTGTTTAGTTGCTAAGTCATGTCTGACTCTTTATGATCCCATAGACAGAAGCACACAAGGCTTCCCCGTCCTTCACGAACCCCCACAGTTTGCTCAAACTCAAGTCCATTGAGCATAAATACTGAGTGCGTATTGTTGATTCCAAGCATATGGTGCCACTGTGAAATATTTCTATAGTTTAAAGGATAGATTTGGCCTTCACTATTATTTCACTGTGTTTAAGAAGGTGTTTTCACACTGAAAAAGTTTATTTTAATGATTATTTTCAATATATAGTACAGGATTATAATTTCTTTAGTATACATATGTGTATATATATATATATATATATATATATATATACATTTGTGTGTATATGTGTGTGTGTGTGTGTGTGTGTGTACATCTGCTACTTGAAAGTACTCCCAGCTTAAGAGAAATCAATGAAAAGAATGGATCACTGTCTTTTTAATGCAATATGAAAGTCAGCAGGGGTGATGGTAATATGATATTGTGAAAGTGAAAAATGGCTAACCTTCCTCATTCTTATCAGATCTTCAGGTTTTTCTGCAAGCTTCTGTTTTGCCATTATTAGAAAAAAAAAAAAAAGAAAAATGATAAAATATTGACTCACTGAAGTTTGTTTGAACCTTCATTTTATATATATATATATATATATATATATATATATTTTTTTTTTTTAAGGAGCAGGGGAGACGGGAGAAGAAAAAATTAGGGAGGGAGGGAAAAAGGAACAAGTGGTCTGCTGGCACAAACCTGTGTTTGGTCACCATTTGGGGTGGGTATTGTGACCTCGATGTGGGTTTTTTCCACCTACAGTTAAGAAATAAAGTAGTAAAAACATTTCAGGTTAGTAGGTTTCTATGAATGGCATTATTTCCAAAACAGCCACATCTTTAGGTGGTTGTGAAATAAACTGATAAGTAATCATAATGATGCAATCATACATGGGGTGTTACAGGGAAGGACGCTGCTCCCAACAGCAATCTGTCAGTTCACCATCACATTCTCAAGGCTGAGGAGGTAATATGGACAGCCAAAGGATCAAAAAAAAAAAAATTAAGGTAATTATTCTATTGATGAAGAACACATGTTTCTATTTGTTTCTTAAAAAGTACTTACTAAAAATAATAACTTAGGCTTTAAAAAGTCATGTTTTCCTTTTCAAAAAATGTAGAAGTATTTTAAATGACAGTTAAAAACAAACATACAAATGAAGATACCCATGTGTGACATACATGACAGAAACAAAAAGAAATCTTTACACTTAAAGCACACATAAAATAAATCACATATGACACCAAACAGGTAAATACAAAAAGTTCTGTTAGTTGATCAATCTACTTAAGGAAGCAGTTTAACCCTGAGTTTATTAGACAACAACACATCAAAATAAACTCAATGCAAATGTTACTGACGCATGCAGTTACTTCCAAGGCAGGTTTATAAATAAGCACACACAGGGCTCAGCTTCAACATTCAACACACTGTACTCTCCTCTCCAGGGAGCGGGAGCCCATGTGTTCGGTGGATGTGAAAGATTCATCCTTAGTAGTAGGAAGATAGTAACTAATGCCTCCTGCTTAGCTTTGAAATACCTTTAGTAGCGGTCATTTTATATGCCCCAAGTAGAGTAAGCATAAATTTAAAAAACAAGATTGTTAAGAGAAAGCATAATAATAGTAAGCAATGCCTAAAGCACTGGATATATCAAAATGAGAAAAATGTTTTTATTAAGGGTCAAATCAATCACTTTGTATCTTTACATTCTTCACAGAACTTCATTAATTTGTAGTTTTGACATATTCTTTTTTTTTTTGGCTTCCAAGCAGCTTGCTGGATCCTAGTTCCCCAACCAGGGATGGAACCCTGGGCCCTCAGCAGTGAAAGCGCAGAGTCCTAACCGCTGGACGGTCAGGGAATTTCCTTGACATCTTCTTCTTGATCACATTTGGCAGCCTTACCTCAGAATATAATGTCATTGTGCTGTTTTCTCTGGGACAGAATATAAGGAACATAAGACGACACCAAACTTTGTGACACTGTCAAATCATAAGCACATCTGGCTACAGCCCTTTTAACTGCTGGGGTAAGAAACAATTTGGGTTACTTCTGCTCTGAATCCCAGTAGACTTGCTGTGTGGCTGTTCACAAGTCATTTCACCTCTCTGAGTTTCAAGTTTTTTATTGATAGAATGGAGATATCTTCACATAGTTGTGAATGCTTAGCAAATGGAAGTTTTGAATTATTTGGTAAAGCTTAAATTACTTGTTTAAATGAATAATGACTTCTTGCTTTGGGCCCTTAGCAATCCAATAGCAAGAAATTGAGAGCCTCTACTTCAGTTTAAGAATGGAGATCAAGCAACAATAGTTCTGTGTATACTCCTATAGAGAATATTAACTGAGATAAATATGCACAGGAGGAAAGGTCCTGTCTCCACACCTGCAAAATAGGTCTTGTCAAATGACTCAAGATGCCAAAAAGCTCTCTATCTGGCACCAAATTAGTGTTAGGTAATGAGATTTCCACAATTACAGGGCTACTTTATTACTACTGCAGCTTTATATAGTAAATATAGCTTCAGGCAAATGCCATAATTTGTTTCTAACTGCTACAAATAAAATTAACTCAAGTCACTGTTAGCTCTGTCACTATTAGTACAGTAATAGAAGGTTATCAGAAGTGGCTTTCAGTCTGATCTCAATACAAGCGTCTCAAAATGTATTTATATAGAATTAACCAGCAAGAAGGCCCCCTACTGGCACCTAAATGGTGAGCATATAACAGGAAGTGATCTCTCCACTCTGCTGAGGTCCCAAAAGCAAAGGGAACCTATTCATGAAAATACTTGTGTCTGCCAGATAGGTGAAAGAACAAGGAAGTTAGCACAAAGCCGAAGGAATCTTAGCCACCAGAAAGATTCCCTTGCCACTTCCAGTAATTCAACATTTTCAGTTAGCAATATAAATGAAAAGATGGTCAAAGTGCCAGGTGAGCTACCCTAACATTAAAAACTGAAGTAGTCTAGCATCAAAAAGGCACTGCTGATGCAGAACCTTGTGGCCAATGGCAAGCACATCTGGCTAGATAGAAAAATGCAAACACTTAACCATTCATTCAATCTCCCCCTACCTCTGGACTCAAGTTGGTCTCAAAGGACAGTGAGAACTATGTCACACCGAATACTTTTTTAATACAATCAAAACAGAGCCAGATTGGCCACACTTTATAGATAAGCTAGATATTGAACTGGCTCCAAAAGAACAGAATTAATCAATCTATCTGCCAAGGTGAGAGCACTTACTAAGGTCTTACACAGTTTTACATTTCTTAACAGACATATAAAAATGTAGCTTTCCTTATAAAGATCATTTCTATTAATTCTGTAGTCAACAGTGAGACTTGTATTTACTTTAATAAATCTAAACTGACACCACAACTCTATCGCTGCTTAAATGTATTTTTAAAAGCTCATCAACATATAAAAGATGAGTTCAGGTACAGTTACTTCTGGGAAATCTACTAATGAAACTTGTGATTTTTCAACAAAGTTCAGTGACTGTGGTACAATCAACTCAGAACTATAAACAACTCAGTAGCATAACTTTCCTTACATAATGGATCTTCTTTTTATAAAGTTACTTAAGATTTGAACAACCACATATATGTGCTTCATATAATATCTGGATATTCTTTGGGCACGTTACACATATATCCATTTTAGGAAATCAAATTATATTTTAATCATACTAGCTGAGCTTACTCTTAGAAAGGAATGTGGAGATTCCTTCTGGATGAGTAAAAATTATTTTTAAAAGCAGATGATCACAGTGCTGGTGTGTTTTACAGACTCAGTTTCTAAAATTTAAGTTGGGTAAAGCTGTGTGTCACCTGAAAACATCTGGGACAGCTTACAGTCTTCATGACATAATTCTTTGAAAATATTTTACAGGTTTACAGGGAGCTACTTTCTTTCAGAAAGAGTGAGGAAGAAATAACTTTGTTAGGATTTAACAAAAACCAGTGCTTTGAGAACCCTCCTGGTCAAAGAGTCAACACCTCTGAATCAGAAAGTGAGTGAGCTGGACCTCTGAGCTTACGACATACCTTCCATGCTTCTGTGGGCTCTGGCTCAGCATCCTCAGGTGGTGCCTCTTCCTTTTTCACTTCAACCTGCACTGTTTCCTTCTGTGCTTTCTTGACAGGTGCAGCTGGGACACCGCCCTCCGCGGCTTGACTCGGAGCAATGGCTGGTGCAGAGGTGGGCCGAGGACTTCGGTCTGCTGACTCAACGGCTGCTGCTGCGTGAGAAAGACAAAAGTGAAAGAGAAGTGAGGGCGAGAGTCACTGTGCCACCTTCACAGCCACCGTGTGAAATAACTGTGGCTTCAGGACACATGAGTGTTACAGTGTCCAGTGGCTAACATATAGAAGGTTAAAAAATGAATTATCAGTGTTCTGGTAGATGACCAATGGCTATAATGGCCATAAAAAAGTTAGAAGAACCCTGACAGAAAAGCTAAAAACTCCTGATGATGATCATATTCTATAAAGGGTGGGATGGGAGGCAGGACGGGGCGGGGAGTGGGGGATTGAGTGTAGACAACAAAATACAAAAAAAAAAAAAAAAAAAGAAAAGCTCATTTTATTAAAAAGTTGGCAAGATTGTTTAACCTTGTAATCTATTAGCTTTAAGAACTTGCAAGGCAGTCTGTGAAGGAGAAAACAGGTTAATTAAGTCTGATTTCTTCCAGGAAGACTTTTTGAAATAAAGACGCATTTATTTATAGGTGATTTCAGTAACCTAAAAATATATTCTAGAAAAGAGGATTAAGTCTGATTTTTCTGTTAAGCCCCTTTGGAATGATTACAAAATAACTTGGAATGATTACAAAATAACTTGGGATAAAGGAATCTTCTTATAAGACATGTACACTGTTTGATGGTTATTTAAGAGCAAATCTTTGAACCAGACACTTTCCTTTTTAACTTTTTCATTAAAAAGTAAAATTCAATCCACTCAGCTAGTTTATGTCTTTTGGCTGGGGCATTTAATCAATTTGTAGAATACTCTCTGACATAAATTGCAGCAAGATCTTTTTTGATCCACTTCCTAGAGTAATGAAAATAAAAACAAAAATAAACCAATGGAACCTAATTAAACTTAAAGCTTTTGCACAACAAAGAAAACTATGAACAAAACAAAAAGACAATCCACAGGATGGGAGAGAATATTTGCAAACAAAGTGACCAACAAGGGATTAATTTCCAAAATACACAAACAGCTTATGCACCTCAATGTCAAAAAAACAAACAACCCAATCAAAAAATGGGTGGAAGATCTAAATAGGCATTTCTCCAAAGAAGACATACAGATGACCAAGAGGCACATGAAAAGATGCTCAACATCACTAATTATTAGAGAAATGCAAATCAAAACTACAATGAGGTATCACATCAATCAGAATAGCCATCATCAAAGAAGTCTACAAACAATAAATGCTATAGAGAGTGTAGAGAAAGGGAACCCTTCTACACTGCTGGTGGGAATGTAAATTGGTACAGCCGCTATGGAGAACAGTATGCATGTTCTTTAAAACACTAAAGACAGAGTTATCATGTGATCCAGCCATTCCACTCCTGGGCATGTATCCGGAGAAAATCATAATTCAAAAAGTTACATACACCCTAATATTCATTGCAACATTATTTACAACAGGCAGGGCATGGAAGCAACCTAAATGTCCACTGATGGATGAATGAATAAATAAAGAAGATGTGGTAAGTATGTATATACAATGGAATATTACTCAACCATAAAAAAGAACAAGATAATGCCATCTGCAAGGACACAGATGGACCTAGAGATTGTCATACTGCGTGAAGTCAAACACAAAAGACAAATATCATTATGTTACCACTCATATGTGGAATATTAAAAAAAAAAACCAGTGTTACTGGGTTAGCCAAAAAGTTTATTGAGGTTTTTCCATTACATCATATGGAAAAACTAGAATGGACTTTTTGGCCAACCCAATACAAATGAACTTATTTATGAAACAGAAATAGATTGACAGATGTAGAAAACAAATTTATGGTTCCCAAAGGGGAAAGGGGTGGAGAGGAATAAATTGGGAGATTGGGACTGACATATACATATTACTACATAGAAAACAGATAACTAAAGAAGCAACTGTACAGCACAGGGAATTCTACTCAACACACTGTAATGGCCTATTGGGAAAGCAATCTAGGAAGAATGGAGATATATATATATACACATATATATATGTATATATACGTGTGTGTGTATATATATATATATATATATATATACCTGATTCTGTACAGCAGAAACTAACATATTGTAAATCAACTATACTCTAATAAAAATTAATTAAAAAAAAATAAAATAAATTCAAAACTTTGGTCTTTAGTCCTTAAAATAATCAAAACAACACTTTGAGTTCCACCCTACTCTCTTCCAGAGTCTTATCAATCTGCATCATTGCTCCTATTCTCTAATATACTTAGAGCAGCAGTTCTCAACCAGGGGTGATTTTGCCCACCACCCCAAGAACATTTGGCAATATCCGGAACCATTTTTGGTTGTCACAGCTGAGACGTAGGAAGGGTTACTGGCTCTCATCTGTACAGAATAAGCTTGCTAGGTTAATTAACCCTAATTTAGGGCAAAGATTATATACAGACTGTTTTAGAGGGAATTGCTTTAGAACTGTGATGTTGGAGAAGACTCTTGAAAGTCCCTTGGACTGCAAGGAGATCCAACCAGTCCATCCTAAAGGAGATCAGTCCTGGGTGTTCATTGGAAGGACTGATGTTGAAGCTGAAACTCCAGTCCTTTGGCTACCTGATGTGAAGAGCTGACTCACTTGAAAAGACCCTGATGCTGGGAAGGATTGAGCGCAGGAGGAGAAGGGGATGACAGAGGATGAGATGGTTGGATGGCATCATCGACTCAGTGGACATGGGTTTGGGTAGACTCCGGGAGTTCGTGATGGACAGGGAGGCCTGGCGTGCTGCGGTTCATGGGGTCGCAAAGAGTCGGACATGACTGAGCAACTGAACTGATTTAGAGGGAATATACAATACATGCTTATGACAAAAGTTTGATCTTTTCACAGAGTTAAGAGCTGTTTTGGTTTGGATTACTGGGCATCTAAGTTTCACATCACTCACTTAAAAACAATCACTCATGCAATGATGTAAAGTAATTAGCCTCCAACTAATAAAAATAAATGGAAAAAAAAAATCACTCATACTCTTTTTATGCTTTTCATCTTTTAGCAACTAAAAGAGGACATCCATACACTTGGCAGTAAGAGCCCACTGGCAATGTCTAGAAATGCAGTGTGTTTCCATATGATTTAATATTTCTGATCATTAACCTTCATGTGCTGAGACTTTAAAATCTTAATTAAATTACATGGAAATCTGTATAATTTTTATTACACACTTTCCTGCATTCTTAAATTGAGTATACTGAAATTAACTTTTCCTGATAAATTTAGATTCATAAGCAGTAAAAATTAGGTAAAACAAAAGGAATTCCATGAATCAGGACAGATTAAAAAATTGAAATTCACAAGTATTTCATATACACAACACCAAAAAAGAAATGCTTGATGTACTGTAATGAGCTCTAGAGAAAGAAATCACTCCTCAGCAGATACACAGGAAAAAAACAACAGAAACCCAAGGATCTAATTTATCTTTCAGTAGAAACTCTGTAGCCTCTTGCAAGTCCCTGCTCTTCATGGGTGCTCTAAGCCCGTCAATGCAAGAATGGCAGATGGCAGACCAAAGCTAACAACACAGGGGAATGTGACAAAATATTTTGCTCACAGTTGTGTTAAAGTATCATTATACATGTGTATTCACACCTCCTCTCAAAGAATTAATTCAACTCTGTCTGTCATCAGAGAAGCATAGCCCATGCTTTCACCATGTGTTATTTTGCCACTTGCATTTGGTTTTAATCCAACACTAATATTGCAGAGCCAAATGATTTAAGTTTTCAGTATTCCTAGCCCTGGCAATCTGTGCTATATGAGGAAAAGTAGGTATAAGTGTGGTAACTGGCAGTTAGAAACAGAGGCAGAAAGTTGCATCATTTGCAAAATATGGAAGATATTAACTCTATGGGAAGTTCAGCTCAGTTGCTCAGTCTTGTCCAACTCAGGGATCCCATGGACGGCAGCACGCCAGGCTTCCCTGTCCATCACCAACTTCTGGAGCTTGCTCAAACTCATGTCCATTGAGTCAGTGATGCCATCAAACCATCTCGTCCTCTGTCGTCCCCTTCTCCTCCCGCCTTCAATCTTTCCCAGCATCAGGGTCTTTTCAAATGAGTCAGCTCTTCGCATCAGGTGGCCAAAGTATTGGAGCTTCAGTCCTTCCAATGAATATTCAGGACTGATCTCCCTTGGGATGGACTCGCTGGATCTCCTTGCAGTCCAAGAGACTCTCAAGAGTCTTCTCCAACACCACAGTTCAAAAGTATCAATTCTTTAGCGCTCAGCTTTTTATATGGTCTAACTCTCACATACATACAAGACTACTGGAAAAACCATAGCTTTGACTAGACGGACCTTTGTTGGCAAAGTAATGTTTCTGCTTTTTAATATGCTATCTACATAGGTCATAACTTTTCTTCCAAGGAGCAAGCATCTTTTAACTTCATGGCTGCAGTCACCAGCTGTAGTGATTTTGGAGCCCAAGAAAATAAAGCCTCTCACTGTTTGCCATTGTTTCCCCATCTATTTCCCCAACTCTACGGGAAAGTTGGATATAAAAATACTTTACAAATACTAAATATTAATAACTTTAAAGTCATATGTAGATCTTTGTATTTTTTTCTTACAGGTTAATATTATTTCAAGAGTATGCTGAGCAAAAACACACATTGATATGCAATTCAAACATAAAATATCACCTAGGACCTCTGGAGAGAAGCAAATTCCTTTTCTCCATAAAAAGGCTATAAAAAGTGTGGATCACAACAGAGAATCATGGTAGTGACTGTGGTTCTTGTCTTTCTATTTTTTTATTTTTCTTGTATTTTTAAACAACTTGAGATATAAGTCACATACTATAAAATTCACCCATTTAGACCATCTAATTCAATGCTTTTTCATATATTCAGTGTTGGAGGTAGTGCTTACTTCTTAAGATATTCTGGCTTTTCAGTTTTATGAAATCATTTGTTAGCTATTAAAAGATTTTGGTGCATATACAGAGAACACTTAACTCTAAAAAATGAATTATTTCCCATTTCTGAAGGTCTAGACAAAGAAGAGTCCTGGTTGTGATCAGTTTGTGGGCCCATTAACTCCAGCATTATATTGCTCTTATCTGACAACAATAGAATAGAATTATCTATTAGAGCAGTGAAGAGTAAAACTCAAAACGATCATATTGAGTAAAAGGAGTCTTAAATTCTAGTTCTAGCTCTGTTACTAGCACAATTTCTGCTAGGATGGCACAGGTACAATAGGTATGCCATGGGTCAGTGGTTCCATTATCAGAGGAGCATGATTCATCTTTGGATCTTGAAAAAATGAACAAAAAAACCCAGCTGATGCTCATCTCCACCACAGACAGATGTGGTATCCGAGTGAAGCTTGGGCATTTGTTTTGTTTTAAAGCTCCAAAAACAACATGGATGTATTCCCCTGGCAAGAATCACTGCAACCACTACTCACAGGATGGATACGGCTTGGTGTATGAACCTAGGAAGTTATATGACTGTTTTGTGCCCCAGTTTCCTCAATAGTAAAACAAGAATTCCTGAGGGCTTTTTGTCCACTAGATTGTTGGCACTAAATAGGAATATATAGAAATGGTTTGAAAATCAAAAAATGCAACAAAAATATAAGCGGAAAAATCCTTGTCATCATTATTAGCATATTCTTGTGACCTCCTACTCTATCATGTACATTGGTATCTGAATCAGTTTTAGTTCTTTAGCTGGTGAAGCAGATGCTCTGAGCACCAGATAGAACAAAAGAGAAAGGGAATGTTCATTCAAATGAGGTCTCTTATAAAGTAATACTTATTAAAGTTTCCCTAATACACCATCTTGAGCTTAGAGGCTTATATTAATTTAAAAAGGGGGAAGGCCTAATAGGGGAAAGTCTCTCTATTAAGAAGAATGGAAAAGGATGAGGGAAAAGGAGGAAAAATAGTTTTTATAGACACGTTTTCAAATTCTTATACTGAGCAGACAGTACACAGAGATACAGAAGACATTTGAAAACAAAACTACAAAGAGTGTCCTACTCAGTCTATATGCAATTTAGATGTTTAAAAGATATATAAAATATTTAGAACAGTACCTAGAGCATACTAAGTGCTCAACGAACTGTCTAATGACATCGTTTATCCTTCCTCTTCTACAGAAAAGAAGCTATCTTGGTGAAGGATAAAAAACATGGCACTGGCAGAACAGTTTTAGATATTCCTAGCTCTGTCACTGACTATGTGATGTTAGGCAAGTCACTTAAATTCTAAGGTTAGGTTGTAAGAAATAATAAACATCAATGGATATTCTTTTAAGAAATTAGAAAAAGAACAGTTCAAAAAAAAAGTAAAAAAAAAATAATAAAAATACTAGCTGGCAAAAGTTAAATTAAAAATATATGACAGGAAGAAAACAAAACCCAAAACTGGTTCTTTGGAAAGATTAATAAAATTAACAGATCAGTTACAAGCTTGTTAAAAAAAAAAAAAAGAGGGATAGGTGTATAACATAAAATATGAGGGACACAGAAGGGGACATTGCTGTAGATCTTACAAATATTAAAAAAATAGAACTCTATGGCAATACACTTGAAAATTTAGATGAAACAGGCATTTTCTAGAAAAAGCACAATTACCAAAACTGAAACAAGAACTAGAACATCTTAATAGTCCTTTCTCATAAAGACACTGAATCTGAAAGCAAAGAACCCTGCCACAAAGGAATCTTTAGAACCAGCTGGCTAGAATTTATAGGTGAATTCTTCCCAAACATTAAGGAAGAAATAATACCAATTTTATCCAAACTTTTCCAGAGAGCAGAAAGAGGGGATACTTCGCAATTTACTTTGAGGGCAGCATAAACTTGATACTAAAACCTGACAACATTTACAAGAAAGGAAAATTACAGGTCTATCTCTCTCATGAACATCATTGCAGAAAGCCTTAACAGACATAAGAAGAATATACTATGATCAAATTGAGTTTACTTCAAGAATGCCAAGAAGGCTTAACAATGGAAAGTCAATCAGTGGAAGCCATAATGTAACATAAAGAAGGAGAAAAATCCTATTACTATATCAACTAATGAAGGAAAAAGCATTTGAAAAAGTCACCATTTATTCATGATAAAAACTCTCAGAAGTTTCCTTCTCTGACAAGAGGTAGCTATGTAAACCCAGAGCAAACATCACACTTAATGATGAAATACTGATGCTTTCTCCCTGAGATTGAAAGTAAGACAAGAGTATATAAAGAACACCCACAAATTAATAAGACAGGCAGCCCAATAAAAATATGAGCAGAAGATTTGAACAGGCACTTCAGAAATAATGATATACAAGTAGCTATAAACTGTGAAAAGGTACTTAAGTTCATTAGTCATCAGGATATGAGTGAAAACTTTTTTATGGTCAAAAAAGTTCATTCTGGTTTTTCTATAATATCCTACAGGCTTCCCCCTTAAGAACACAGTGTATAACTTAATAAGAACTGGCCAATATTAGTCAATAGACAGAGACATCAAGCTTTTTTAAAATCTTGAACTATGAGGTTTCTACAGCCAGAAAAAGAAAAACAGTCAACATATGACTTCTACAAGTAATAGAAGAGCCTTTCTAAGTAAAACTTTCTAATTTGGTCAAAGTACCAAAGCTCAATAACCCTTGAACTGTTGGTTATTTTGCTATTAGAAAGAAAAGATACATCAGGCATAATATCTATATAACAATGAAATTTCATTAAGTGGAAAACGCCATGGAATACAGTATTGGACAGATGTGGGGTTTTGTTTAAGCTATCTGTGAGATCTTGAATAAGCTGCTTAAATTTTCCAATTATAGTTTTCTCACTGAAAAGTGGGGATAAAATAATGGGAATGATAGCTCTCCAAAACTAAACTGGAAGTAGGGTGATTTACTGGTCAAGAAGGCGATGCCTTATGTTGTTATAAGAATATGGCAGGACTCCCCTTGTTAAGGGAAGAATCTGGTTGAGAATCCAATCGCCAGTGCAGGGGACATGGGTTTGATCCCTGGTCCAGGAAGATTCCACATGCCACGGAGCAGCTAAGCCATGTGCCACGGTTACTGAGCCTGCATGCTACAACTACCGAAGCCTTTGAAACTAGAGCCTGTGCTCAGCAACAAGAGAAGCTACTGCAATGAAAAGGCCGTGCACTGCAATGAAGAGTAACCCCCACTCACCACAAGCGGAGAAAGCCCATGCAGAGCAACGAAGACCAAGTGCAGCCAAAAATAAAATAAAAAAATAAAAAAGAATATGGCAGACATGAGGACTGAGTCTTCATATCTTAAATTTAACATGTCCAACTCTGCTCCTCTCTCAGACTTTCCCACTGTACTAAATGATCAAACCTAGGAAAAAATCTTGATTTTCTTTTCCTTACCATCTCCAACACTTAATTTACCAGTAATTCTGTCAGGCCTGGCTTCTGAATTATACCCCTGATCCATTTTCACTATCTTTAATGACAATACTCAAGTCTCAGCTGCTGCCATCTCATGCAAATCTAGCAACAGACTTCATCATTATTCTGCCTTTCTACCCCTGGAGTAGCGTAGATCTTTGCTCTAGCCACATGTGTCTATTTAAATTTAGTTAAAAATGAGTTTCTCAGTTTCATAGCCACATTTCAGGTTCACAATGGCCACAGGTGGCTATTGGCTATCAAACTGGACATCACAAAATAGAAGAATTTCATCCTCACAGAAAGTTCTATGGCACGGCACTGGTCAAGACACCTATCACTCCTACCTCCAGGGCTTCATACTCACTACTCTCTTTTCAAGAATGTTCTTCCCCCAGATTTATTTATGTAACCTCACAATTCAGGTTTCAGTTCAGATGAAGCTCCTCAGAGAAAACTTCTGAATTTAGATTGGACCACTCAGTCTGACTCATTAGAAAAGACCCTGAAGCTGGGAAAGATAGAGGGCAGGAGGAAAAGGGTACGACAGAGGATGAGATGGTTGGATGGCATCATCAACTCAATGGACATGAGTTTGAGTAAATTCCGGGAGCTGGTGATGGACAGGGAAGCCTGGCGTGCTGCAGTCCACAGGGTCACAAAGAGTTAGACACAATTGAGCAACTGAACAATAATTCAGTCTGAAACAGCTTCTCAACTGCCCCATCCCCGGACACTCTCCCTCCCGTTACTCTGGTTTGCTTTCTTTACAGCACTTATCACTATCTGAACTTGTTTCATTTCTGTTTCTACCCATAAAACATAAGGCCCCCCCCCCAAAAAAAAAATAAGTCCTATGAGAGCAGGACCATGTATGTTCACATCTGTATCCCCAGAAACTAGAATAATACCTGACACACAGAAACGTACAACAAATTGTTGAACAAAGTAGTAAATGAGTTAAGTATCCAACAACCAACATGTACTCCAACCCACTTACCTGTTATCATATCTTAAGAAAAATCATTTAATCTCTGAGCTTAATTTCTGTGTGTGTGTATTATTCACTCAGTTGTCTCCAACTCTTTGTGACCCCATAGACTGTAGCCTGCCAGGTTCCCCTGTCCGGGGAGTTCTCCAGGCAAGAATACTGGAGTGGGTTACCATTTCCTTCTCCAGAGACTCTTCCTGACCCAGGGATCGAACCTGGGTCTCCTGCATTGCAGGTGGATTCCTTACCATCTGAGCCACCAGGGAACTTAATTCTTAGTGTTATCATGAAGAATAAATAAATCAAAGACTACAATCTGCCTTGTAGAGAAACACCAGAAAGAAAGAAACTTGATGTGCAGTACAGAAACAGAAGTTCTACTGCTTGGATAATTTCCAAGTGCAGCTAACCCATTCCTGATTCCTTTAAAGTGAGTTAGGTGTTTCTGATATATGCTCCCACAATGCAACAAACCAGAATACAGCAGCATAGTTCTGGATAACAATTAACAAAATAATAATTCTGTGGCCAGAACATTAACAATATCTCAATGATACTTAATAGTTTAGTATCAATTATTAAGTGCCAACCACTGTGCTAAGCATATCATCTCATTTATTTCTCATGAAAATTCGAGGTAATATTATAGTCTCATCATACCCATTTTATGAATGAGAAAACTCAAACAGATTAAGTAACTCATTCAAGAAGACAGATCATAAATGTAGTGGCTGAGACTGGGAACCAGGTCTGATTCTGTAACCCAAACCTTTAACTACCAGAACATGCATCTTGCTTTTACAGTGGACAGCACAGAGCTACAATCAGCAATACTCTATTTTGCTTACTGCCTTCTGAACTTTTACTCATTAGCTACCTCTTTTTAGTGGCATAAAGAACTGAACATGGCTTGGGAATTCCCTGGATGTTCAGTGGTTAGGACTCGGTGCTTTTATTGCTGGGGCCTAGGTTCAATTTCTGCTCAGGGATCTAAGATCCCACATGCTATGCAGCATGGCCAGGAAAAAAAAAAAAATGAATATGGCTTATTACTTCATTTCATTAATGCTAATGCTCTAAAATCCTTAAGACTAAACTTAGAAAAACTGTAACAGATCTTCTGTCAATATATACAATCATGAAACATTTATTTCCTCCTCCTTTCATTTAAACAAAATTTGGAGATTCCAATAATACGATTGTTTTTTCTGTCTATAATTGACACATGACAATATTCTAAACTTTTTCCATGATTTCCATAGCAATAGAATGAGGCGGACCCTCTCCCTCTTTTCTACTTGAAAAATAACTACTTAAGAATGTCCAAGAGGGTTTTAGTGCAGTATTTTACATTAGGTTTTGCCCTGTGGCAGAGAATTTTGAATTCTAATTCTAGTGGTGTTTAACCCACCACTACCTAGCAGTGGGACCCTGATCTAGCTACTACTCTCTCTGAACCTTTCTTCTCCTTTTCTTAAGGTGATTTCACTAAAGTATGCTATTAGGAAGATCCTTTTCATTTTCCACTGAGATTCTTTGATTCTTTTATAGATAACGGTACTTTCTTTGTACCCGATCACATCTGATAACCACATTTCCTTTATCTCTCTCTAAATTAGAGTCAGGATGACAAGAAATCATTAATTCTCGGTACAAACCTCCATCAAGGCTTCGGGATGCTCGTTTGCTTGCTGTGCGCTCAAAGTGTGGGGCAGGCCTGTCAATCAGAGCACTAGCTTGCCTGGTCTGAGCCTGAGTTCGGCCGCTGTATCGGAATTTGGATCCCAGGGCAAGAAATTTGCTTTTAGGAATGGTGTCTGTAGATGTCAGTCTGGCGGGAAAAAACATAATAATCATATATTATATACATTATCTTACTCTAACAAGACCGAAATTAAAGCCAAAATCAAGAATTAAAAAGTTTCATAACTCTCATAGTTTCCTTATAATTACTAAAACAAATTTCCAACCAAGTAATCATTATTTTAATGGTCATTCTCAAAGAAATATGTATAATTTATTTGTGGCCTTTATTAATGATATAGTAACCTTATATCACTCTAGGTTTTCAAAATGTTTTTATAGCACTGTACTATCATCACTATCAGTTCAGTTCAGTTGTTTCAGTCATGTCCAACTCTTTGCGACCCCATGGACCGCAGCATGCTAGACTTGCCTGTCCATGACCAACTTCCGAAGCTTGCTCAAATCACGTCCATTGAGGCAGTCATGTCATCCAACCATCTCATCCTCTGTCATTCCCTTCTCCTCCTGCCTTCAATCTTTTCCCAGTGTCAGGATCTTTTCCAATGAGTCAGTTCCAGCATCAGGTGGCCAAAGTATTGGAGCTTCAGCTTCAGCATCAGTCCTTCCAATGAATATTCAGGACTGATTTCCATTAGGATTGACTGGTTGGATCTCCTTGCAGTCCAAGGGGCTCTCAAGAGTCTTCTCCAACACTACAGTTCAAAAGCATCAATTCTTTGGCACTCAGCTTTCTCTATAGTCCGGCTCTCACATCTATACAAGACTACTGGAAAAACCATAGATTTGACTAGATGGACCTTTGTCAGCAAAGTAACACCTCTGTTTTTAACATGCTATCTAGGTTGGTCATAGCTTTTCTTCCAAAGAGCAACTGTCTTTTAATTTCAAGGCCACAGTCACTATTGGCAGTGATCTTGGAGTACAAGAAAATAAAATCTGTCACTGTTTCCATTGCTTCCCCATCTATTTGCCATAAAGTGATAGGACTGGATACCATGATCTTCATTTTTTGAACTTGAGTTTTAAGCCAGCTTTTTCACTCTCCTCTTTCACTTTCATCAAGAGGCTCTTTAGTTCTTCTTTGCTTTCTGCCGTAACAGTGGTGTCATCTGCATATCTGAGGTTAGTGATATTTCTCGTGGCAATCTTAATTCCAGCTTGTGCTTCATCCAGCCTGGAATTCCACATATAAGCAGGGTGACAATATACAGCCATGACATACTCCTTTTCCAGTTTGGAACCAGTCTGTTGTTCCATTTCTGGTTCTAACTGCTGCTTCTTGACCTGCATACAGATTTCTCAGGAGGCAGGTAAGGTGGTCTGGTATTCCCATCTCTTGAAGAATTATCACTATACCCCTGTAACATTTTCATCATTTTATATATAAAAGAAACCAAACCTCAAAAAAGGCTACTTGCTTAAGGTCACATAGCAGTTAAGAAATAGGGTAGTCACAGAATTCAAGCCCAGAGCTCTTGTTCTACTCTCCTAGAATAATAATTTTGTCAAACACACTCCAAACTCAATGCCTGGTAATCTATTTAATAGGTTTTTTGGTGTATTTTCAACTCAGAAACCTCATCTTCTTTCTACACAGTGCTCTCTGCTCTCTTTTGTCAGGGCATTCACTACACTGAATTGAAACAATCTGTGTACTAGCTTCCACTATGAGACTGTGAACTCTCCAAGGGTAAAGAATAAAGATCGACTTACTCATCTTTGTGTTTTCACTTTTGGCATAGTGCCTGGCATGAATCTGGCATTCAATGAATGTTTGCTGAATAAATGTATATATACATTGCTACATCAAATACTACCAAAAAGAGAGTCCCCATCCCCCAATTTGGGGTAGTTTATTTTAATTCAGCAAATACTTTCTTTTATGTAATGAAGCATTGTGTTTAGTCACAAGTTACGTCCAACTTTTTTGCAAACCCATGGATTGTAGCCCACCAGGCTCCTCTGTCCCTGGGATTTCCTCTGAAGAACACTGGAGTGGGTTGCTATTTTCTTTTCCAGGGAATCTTCTCGACCCAGGGACTGAACCTGAGTCTCCTGCATTGGCAGGAGGATTTTTTTACCACTGAGCCATCAGGGAAGCCCAGTGAAGCATTACATGTCAATATATCCTCTTATTTTGATGCAGTGGATATAAATATGCTATCCTACAAGTAAATACACAGGATGCAACTGAACTATACCATACATATAACATTCAAAATAACTCTTTTTTGGTGGGGGGATAAATTAGGAGTTTGGGATCAACATATACATACTACTATATTAAATAGACAACCAACAAGGATCTATTATATAGCACAGGGAATGATACTTGGTAGTCATTACAAAGGAAAAGAACCTGAAAATATATACATATAACTGAATCACTTTGCTGAACACTTGAAACTAACACAACATTGTAAAGCAACTATAATTCAATTAAAAAAAAATAAAAAAGTTCTTTTTATGCTTCCTCACCTTCATTTAAAACTATTTTCTTGGTTTTAAAGTAAACAACGGAAGCATAGAGAAATATCTTAATGTCAATATTAAATTTTTTTTTAATAATTAAGGTTTTTTAATTGAGTGTAGCATGTAGCCTGATGGTTTATTTGAAATGAGAACTGAAATGTTATTTTCCCTGACTTTTCTTTCTGTACACTGTTCTTTAGTGCTAAGTATGACATAAAAAAATACAAATAGAAGGAAAAGATATCATGGTTCTCTCTCTTGAGAGCCATTTATAAAGAGTCAAGTTTATTTATGAATGACATGGCATAAGGTCTGGCATTTGCTTCAAAATAATCTAGGAAGTAGTAGGAAAGAGTGGGTGGGGATACAGATGAAACAAGATTGGCATTGGGGTGATAATTATTGAAGCTGGGGTTTGGTACAAGGGGAGTTCATTATATTATTCTCTTCACTGTACTATACATGCAATTTTCATTTTCTTAAAAAGGCTAAATGACAACAACTAGTTGGCTTTCCTTTCAACACAAGTAATCATTTGTCTGCTAGATTTTAAGTTCCATTAGGACTGGGACTAGAACTACTAGTGGTTATTCCCAATGTCTATATGAAGGGTAAGCGCACAAGAAATGCTTGGCAAATGAACAGAGGGGTTAAGTATGTGGCCTCAGGGAAAGTGAAGGAGATGAAACTTCCTTCTGCCTTCTGTTTATCTGATAACAATCAGGCTTCAAGTATGGTTCTCTGTGCTCCCTTTCTGGGGTTGATTAGAACCAAGAAAATGATCAGCTTCAAATCTTTAATCTTCTAGAGTAACAGACCCACAGCAGATAGTTAGGCAATTCCATGTGGAGGTCAGTCATGGTACCTCTTCCTGGTAGGGCTGGATTTAGCCCCCTAGGGCAACCACAGAGCCTCTTGTAAACACAGGCTCCTCTTCCTTTCTCCCTCCTTCTTCCACCATACATAGGAAGATGTTCTGGGAATGTGGAGGCCGTGTTTTTCAACCCAAAGGAGGAGAACTAGATTCATTTTGTCTTGCTTAAGATGATCTCACCTGAGCTAAAGAAAAGACTGCCAACCATACAAAGAAGGGAATTTCAACAGCAGGCTTAAAATAGAAACATGCATAAATAATTCATTCTTGAAAAATACTGAACTGAGAACAATACCTGAAAAATGTGTGATGCTCTACACAGACTTTCCATAATTTCTTAGCTGCTCGGTAACTGGGAAGTTTGAATCCGATAGTACTTTCATACTGTTCTTGCTGTAAGTATACAAATAAGCACGGAACACAAAGTATTATTCAACTGCAATGATACCGGACCAGAGAAAGATAGTGCTACAGAGGAGATCATTGCAAATAAAAAGAATGTGACTAGTCTAAGGACATAAAATAGCACTTGAAATGTTTTCCTACTTAACAAAAGAAATTTATTCACTGAGAGTGGTTTTTCAGCTTATATTATTTACACATCTTATTTTGTTCAGAAACACACACGCATACATACACCGTACATTTTCTGAGACATAAATAAGTCATGTTTTGATCGTCCAGACACTGCTCTTCCTGCGCTTAGGATACTAGGCTACCCAGTAATCAGGGACTAGGATAACAGATGATTCTTCCAATCAACCAATATCATTATGCAGTCATTTTTAGAAATAGGAACTAAAGATTGTGGTTCAAACCAGATTCTTGAATTATTAAATATCTTTTTTTCTCTTTGATTGATCGTTAATTTATCTAGATAACCTCTTTGACTGAAGCAAACCACATCTTGCAGGGCTACTGGAAACACTGTCCTGCTTCTCTTGCCTCTCTGTTTCTGCCTTAAGCACGCTTTATACGATGGAAGGAAACTGACATTAACTTCTAGTGCCTATTATGGCCAATAGCACTGTGATTGGATAGTATCATCTGTATTTTTACACATGAGGAAACTCATGTGTAACTGAGATCAGAGAAGTTACTTGCTCAGTCTCACAGCTATTAAGCGGCAGAACCAGAATTTCATGGTTTCCCTTACACCACACTACTTCTAAATCATCTATTGTAGTCATAATATTACATTACACTTCTCAAAATCCTCCTGTTGTTCTTTATTGCTTTCTAAAGTAAGACTTTTGAATTTTTAGTGTATATTACATAGTTAACATTTAAATAAACAAAGGACTTCCCACATGGGAAGTCCTTCCTATATATATATGGTGTGTTTTTTTTTTTCTGCCTTCCAACATAAAAAAGGTAAGCCTGCAGAGGGACAGACTCTTTTATTCAGTTACTAGTCCCTGGAATAGTGTCTGACACAAAGGATGCTATCAGAAAACATTTGTTGACTGAATGACTCTTGTATCTGGAACTCTAACTTTTGCTAGGCACAGGTAAATTATTATGGTCCTAAACAAATGCTTCAGCGATAATCCTTACCCGAAATTTTAAGGCTGCACATTCAGTATTTCCATGCTGAAACAATGAGTCATTTTTCACCAGTAGATGGTGATATACACACAGAAAAGCCTCTTTACATTAGTATGGTGCTTTTCTGTAGAGAGCTTTTATAGCTGTCATCTCATTTGATCTTCAAATCAGCTTTGACAGAGGAGGTACTATCCCCCTTGAGTGATAAAGAATGCCTGAGATCTGTCAAGGGTCTTTTACTTAGTAGGTGACAGAATAGGTATTGGAAGTTTTTTTTTAATTTAACTCCTACTTGAACAAGTTTCTGCTATACCATGACAGCGCTTTAATATAAAAGTTAAACTTAGCCAGCATTGGTATATCCTGAAAATTGACTACCAATTAATAACTGAGTTATCTGGTACAAAGTTGAACATCCAACTCTACTACAAATCTAGAACTTGACCCTGGAACACATTTCCAGTCACTACCAGAAACTACACATACAAATAAATTTATTTATATAAGGTAAGGGATTTGTCGTGCAAAATGTAAGTAATCTAACCTCACAGTTTAAATATCTCATGCTACTTTCTTTAAAAATATTTTCCATCAAGTTTTTACCTGGAGTAAACAAGTAACAAGTTTATTAATCCCAATTTCACTTCTGGCCTTGGTGTATTTGCTTACATGAAGAGAACTGCCCAGAAAACCAACAACAGTAAAGGAAAGTAGCAGCATGGGACTGGTTACTTTAGGAAACAAAATACCAGCGCCTAAATAGTTGGCTGGAGAGAGACCTCGGAGAGGATAGCATGGAAAAGAGGCATGAAGAGATGTTTTAGACACCATCTGTGTTTGATTCAGGAGGAAAGGGGATCACGAGCTCCGTATGTACCTCTCCAGGCCGAATCTTAATGAAAAAGCTGCTACGTTTGTAAGAAATCTTCAGCACTTTGGGCCAAGGAAAGCGGTTAATTCTCAGCTTTTCTTTGTAAACCAGAAGGCCACTAGAGCAGACACCTAGGATGATATCCACGCCCTCCAAGTCCTGAGGAAAAAGAGAATGTCAGTCTTGAGCCAAACGCTCAACACAACCGACTAGTACTAGACAGTCTGAAGCTATTAACAACACAAAACAGTTACAAAGCACACATGGAAAAATAAAGCTTAACCTAACAACCATAACCTATGGAACTATTTGGTCTATGTCAAAATGTTGTTACTATACCACGTTTTAAAAAATCAATGTTATTACCTATCATAAGTATCTTTAAAATTCCAAATGAGACTCCTTAATTCTATTTCTATAATCTGCTCTAAGGAAATAATACAAATCACAGAAAAAGCTTTACACATGATACTGTTCAGAATGTTTTAAGAGTGAAAAACTGTATATAACCTAAATATCCAAGCATTAGGGTTAAATTTTGTCCATCCATATAGTGAAATATGATGCAGCTATTAAAATAGTTAGACTAGAATTTGGAAGATAAATGGGAAAATAACTATGTTGTTAACATTAAGTGAAATAAAGCAGAAAAAAATTACATATGTAATTTGATTTCAACAATATAAAAGATTTTCATAGAAGAAAGATGTATACAGCAAAATGTTAATAATGCCATTCTTTAGGTGGTACAATTATGAGCAATTTTTTATTTTAGTTTTCTACACTTTAATTACAATAGACAAAAAAAAAATTACAATAGACACGTATTGTCTTTTAAAAAGCATTCAAATGTCAAAAAACTAACACACGTATGCACAAAATTCAAATAATGCAGAAATGCGTAAAATTTAAAAAATCTACTCTTGTCTTTCCATATTCTTTAACTATAACTAGTACTAATTTGATAATTTTCTGAATTATCCTATTTACTAAGCACATACAACTATGTGTGCATAGTACATATATGTGTGCTGTGTGTGTGCTAAGTCACTTCAGTTGTGTCCCAACTCTTTGTGACCTTATTGACTGTAGGCTGCCAGGGTCCTCTGTCAAAGGATTCTCCTCCTGGCAAGAATACTGGAGTGGGCTGCCATTTCCTTCTCCAGGGGATCTTCCCAACCCAAGGATTGAATCCATGTCTCTTATGTCTCCTGCATTGGCAGGTGGGTTCTTTACCACTAGCACCACATGGGAAACCCCAATATATACATACATACATATAAATATATTCTTTATATATATATATCACCTTTATGATGAGGAAAACAACTAGAAAAAAATTAAAATTCAGTCCTTGAGGGTAGAAACTATATCTAAATCATTTCTGTATCACCCCATACTGTTATTGACAATATGCTCAGTAAGTGTTTATATTGAGTTTGTTACCTGCCCATATTATTAATCACAACTGATTCAAGGAAAATAAATTTCACCTGAGTTCATCTCTACAGCTGACTATTTATTTAGGTAAGTAATAAAAACCCGGCATTACATGCTTCTAAATGACTCCTTTCCCCAAAATGAGTACAGAGAAACATATTAGTGTCTACATGTGCTATGTACAAGCACAATGGAGAGAAAAAGAAATAATATTCAGCTTCAACTCAATGACCACATAACACAATTTCTCAGAAGATGCCCCCTTAAGTTCTTAAAGCCTGTGGGTACAATTACATCCCTCTTTTAACTAGATGTTTTGAAAAAATCATTTGCTTTACGGCATTTGGCAAAGGAATATGCTGCCTGATTCCTCATGCATTCCTGATAAATACTGAATTGACACAAGCCTCCAGCAGAAATTGAGAAGCAAAACCTAACCAGTTCAGTTCTGGACCTGATCTGATCTTCCTACCATCTACTTTTGAGAGTCACAGAAGTTACGATATCCAGCCCCAAACAATCCAGAGCAACATCAAGAAAACTCACTAATATACAAAGGAATCTTATTAGGGTTATTAGAAATCTAAATAAGGAAGAAGCTTCAGATACAGATATTCAGGTTGGGAGAAGCCTGAAAGGTTACTTTAGTACAATTACCACAAAATGTTTGAAGGTCCTTTTCTAAATTGCTACCAAGTGATTATTCTGCCTAACCTGGAATATCTCCAGAGAACTCTGTCCCTTCTGAGATGGCCCATCCCACCTTTGAAATAGCTCTGTCAGACAAACTGTCCAACTGAGCTGAGCAGTATCTCCCTGCAGTTTCCAGTTTACCTGCTCCAGTGTTACATTCTGGAGGCCCAGTAAAACTTCTACTTTACACACTAATCCTTGAAATCCACAAAGACTGCTATTATATCTTCCCAAAACTTTCCCTTCTCTGGGTTAAGTATCCCTATTCTTTTGCCTGTTTCTCACTGGACATGGGTTTGATTCACCGTACATCCTAGTTAAATTTCTCTGAATGAAACTCCGATCACCCCTTGAGTCTTTTCCCTCACAAACTCCTCAACCTCCCCAGTCATTTCAGTAGCTGAAGATGAGAGAAGTCAAGCGACATCCTGTCATTAGTCATTGTGTTAGACAGCCTTGGGTTGAATGGGGATGAAAGCTCAAGTTTCCAATTACCTAACCCAGTGGTTCTCAAGTGAGCTATCTGTGCTCCTCCTGTGTGCATCAGAATCACCTGGAGAGCTTGTTAAAACAGAGGGCTGGGCCCTACCCACAGAGTTTCTGATTCAGTAACTCTGGGATGGGAACTGAGATGAGCATTTCAAACAAGTTCCTAGACAACGCTAAAGGCTGGTTCAGAGACCACACGTCGTGAACTGTTGCCTTATACCAGTGATCCTCAGATTCAAGCATGAAGGAGAATCATTTGGGATAATCATTAAATCTGGAGACTAAGCCTCTTCTCCACAGTCAGTCAGTGTATCTGGGAGGAGCTCAGGAATCTGTATATTTAACAAATACCCCAGGTGATTCTGAGGTAGGTGACTGGCTACGAAACAAGCCTCACTGTCACACTGCATTTGCAAATGTATCTGCATCTTAGGAAGTTATCATTTCTTCTGCTCTTGGCACTATATCTTTTGATCCTTACAGTTGCTTAGGTGTGAAAACTCGTTCTGTTGGTGGAATGGCAAACAGGCAATTCAATTCATACACTTAATACACTTGACTGTTCAACTGACAGACAACATTCTAACAAGAATTACTATCTCCTCTGAATGTTTTGTAATACCCTAGGTAAATGTTGGTACGCAGTATTATATGAAACAGGTCTGATACATGCATATTAATAAGTTATCATTACCTTTGCTTTATGAAGGTCAACACCATACATAGACAACTTTTTGGCATTCTCAAGAAATTCCAGGTCAGCCTGAGCTGGAGTCATGGACCTTTGATAGAAGAAAAAAAAAAAAAAACTTTCAGTGTCACAGTGTCAATATTTAAAAGAATAGCATTTGTATATCACTTTTACTTTACATAAACATATAAGCGTATACATACCAATAGGTATGTAGATGTATTTCATGGTCCTAAAAATAGAATATTATGTATGGAAAAGGACTTATCACTACCTGTGTCTAAATAATTGAAATATGTCTTAGAAAAAGAGCTCTTGGAGAAATAAAAAGTTACCAAGAAGCTATTAGAAGAAAAGTTTTTTTTAAATCCTAAAATTCTTTAAAACTGCCTAATCTACCATCAGTTCTGCTCCTCCCTCTTCTTAGCCCTTTTCTTCAACACACATAAACTCCTCCCACTAATTTATCTTGCCAAGGAGGTGACCAAATTAAATCCTCTGAGGGCATGATACAGTTTACAATATCCTCTTAGCTGCCCTTTTCTCTCCATATCCCTGAATTGAGTTATTATGGAAATTAAACAGGAGGGCAGCTGAAGTTGCTTAACTGGGGATTCTTAATGGGGACAGACTTGATGAAAAGAAAATTTCTGGTAACAGATGGTGTCCTGCCCACTGATCTAAACAAAATAAACTGGTTAATAGGAGCATGTAGATAAAAGGGCTGCCTCTCTGTTATTAAGATATCTTCATTACAAAGCAGATAATGAATTAAATTTGTTTGAAAACAATCAGCCTCATAGTCTAAACACTCACTATGACAGTCTTTCCTCCTCCTTTATAATTTTCTTCTCTTTTGAAAAGTGCTCATGAGCTAGGCTGAGCTTTAAAGAAAAAGATACTACTCCTAGTGCTGCACAATTCAGAACCAATCAAATAGAACTTCATAGTAACAATAATGCAGCCACACCCCCAAAGAAAAACCACGGTAAATGCCTGTTTCCCAAAAGACTGCCTGCCTCAAGCTATAAAAAAGCAGCGGTGACCTATTCATTTAACAAGAGAAAGTCTCTTTCAAAACCATCTGTCTTTATCCTCATTAAAAAGAACAAAGGACGACTTCCCTGGTGGTTCAGTGGTTAAGACACCATGCTTCCAATGCAGGGGGTGTCAGTTTGATCCCTGGTTGGGGACCTAAGATCCCACATGCTGCCTGGTGCAGCCAAAACAGAACAAAAGGGTCCTTGGAATAACAACCCCCCACCCCAATTAAAAAAAAACCTCAGGAAAGAAGCTGCATACTTGTTCATGACTCCTCGCACCCCTAATAAAAACTTCTTTCTGCAAGTGCCAAAATATCACACCTGAATGCTATTAATGACTAAAATTGAACACACAAAAAGAATGGGAAAATAAGCACTTGAACAAGCAATTCTGCATGTTCACGTCATTAAGACCATCTCAGGAAAGTTTTATAGTCTTCTTCTCTCACTTTAATTATATACGTTTCTAGTTAAGGTTACTCTCATATTCTAGATTTGGAGTATTTTGTTTTTGTTGTTAGTATTACTGAGAGCTTGAAGTTTAGAATTTGAAGCTGGAATGGAGTTGGAAGATTATAGAGTCCAACACTTCCATTTTGCTGATAAAGAAACAGGGCTCAAGGGATTACATGATCATGGGCAAGTTATGACTCTTAGTTTAAGGCAGCAGGCTTTAGCCAGGACCCAAGTCACATCATTAGAGCTGGCTCATGCATTTAAGAGTGTGACATCAATCTCCTATAAAGTAAGAACTGTAATAATACCTACTTCCTGAGGCTAGTGTAAGAAATGATTTCTTCTTTTTTAATCTTTGGATGTAGCTGGAGTGTGTGTGTGTACTAATATTTACACGTCTATCTATCTATCCATCCACCCATCCATCGAAAACAGTTTTTGCTAAAACTTGCAGTTTTAACGCAATACCATAGGAGTCATTTTAGTTTCCTTCTCACTGTAATTTCTATCTCCCTTTACTGACAGTCAGAAACTTGACTCCCATTATCCTTAATACACTAATCTGATCAACGCCCCCTGCTCCCCCGTACATAACCAATCTACTTCCTGCCACTGACTCCTCCCTGACACGGATGCCCTCTTCACTGGCTTAGACTCTGAATTCCCCATGCTAGGCTGCTCCCCACACGTGTCCTCCTTACCTCACTCAGATTCTGACCCCTGGTGCTAGGCTAGCCCTTCCACAGACATCTTCTTCACCTGCTCAGGCTTCAACACCTGTATCAGGTACCACCCCATGTGGATGTCCTCTGCGGGCTTTACTCCTACATGGATGCCCTTCTCACTCTGTCCTGCCTCTGATAACCACAACCACGTGCCCACCTGTGACTCCCCTTTCATCCTATTTGAGCTCTGACTTCTCCTGCAAGGCTGGCCCCCTGCAACGAACACTCTCCTCACCCTGTTTAGGCCCCAATATCCCCAACCAGGCTATCTCCCAGCATGGATGACTATCTTGCTCTATCCCACCTAATGGCTTTAGAACACAATTGCTTCAGGAAACTTTTTCTGATTATAAAAATCTACATTCATTGTATAAAATTTGGAAAATATCATTGAGAGCATAGAAAAAAAAAAAGAACAAAGTTTCCCATAATCCCACCAACCACAGGTACCTGTGCATGTAAATGCAATCATATTTTACAAATAAACCACCAATTAAACTGAATTATTTTCAAGTTAACATTTTAAAGATTATGGTTTTTCCAAGACTCTTGAAAGTAGTAACAATCTAGCTAGGAAGAGATTAGACAGCTCTAAATTATTAGGAGTACTGTTTTGAATTTATTCAGTACAACTTAATAATTTACTATTTGAAATTACTGCACCTTACAAGAAGTACCTAACCAGAAGGATTTGGCACAGGTTATTTTTTGCTCATTAAAGAGAGAAGTTATAACAAAGTTTCCCTGTATTTATTTTGAGCAAGCGGAGTCAGGATACAGAGCCACTCAAAGAGTTCCAGCGTTAAGTAACAGAATTTTTCCTTCTTTTTTAAATGGGAAAAGCTTTATTCAGGAAGCCAGCGACCTGGGGAGACAGTGGATTAATGTCCTAAAATCATCTCCACATTGCCCGTTAGGAGACAGAGGTTTTCAAGGCATTGTGAGGGAGGTGGCTACAGGCTGCATGATCAGCTCGTGCACAATTCTCAGGTTGGCTGGCATAAAGGCAAAGTTTCAAGCATTACCCATCTTCTGGATTTCAACCAATTTGGGGTCCACATGCTTGCAAGTCAACAGTTTTCATTTGTTGGGGGATGTGACAGCCTTTTAATAACATTGTTGCATCTCCAAATTAAAGACTGCGGTTTCAAATAATTACATAGCGGACAACTGACAACTTTACATTACTTTCCTAGTCCCCATAAATGGAGGACAATTAGTTTTAAACCTTGATTTGCTAGTGTAAGTTTAATGTGAATTATAGCTTCACAGTTTCTGTCTAGGCAAATAAAGGGCCACTACTAAAGATTCCATGTATGTAGGCTGTCTTCTATTTATCTGAGGAATGGGATCAATGCATAGTAAATGCTTCTGCCTTAGCAGAAGTCTCTTTGGACTGGTTAAAATGTCACATTCTTGGGACATAATTAAAATTCCCATTTGACTTTCTGTTTGTGAGGACTGCCAATCTTTCCAAAAAGGAGCAAGTAAATTCCAAGATGACAGACCTCTAAATTTTCTAATCATGGAGATATATTACTGTTCAATTTCTATCCATACACCTCACAGAACATCAACTGGAACATATCCATCTGTCCTCTGAGATTATTTCACCTATTTGGATTTAAAGTCAGTTCCCAAGGGCAGTTCTCTAAACCCAGACTCACCCTTATTACTGGCAAAATGGAATAAGAATTATTATTATCCTAACAAATATTGGAAATTTTACTATATACTAATCATTGTGCAAAGCACTTTACATGAATTTCTGATTAAACAATCACAAAACTCACAGTATCATCCTTTTGTTTCAGATGAAAAAACAGAAACTTGGAGAGCTTAAGTAACTAGCATGCATGTGTGCTCCAGTCGCTTCAGTTGTGTCCAACTCTTTTCGATCCTGTAGACTGTAACCCACCAGGCTCCTCTGTCCAGGGGATTCTCCAGGCAAGAGTACTGGGAGTGGGTTGCCATGCTCTCCTTCAGGGGATCTTCGCAACTCAGGGACTGAACCTGGGTCTCCTGCATTTCAGGCAGATTCTTTACCATCTAAACCACCAGGGAAGCCTGGGAAGCCCTTAAGTAACTTACTAAGGATCATAAAGCTAATAAGGAATGGAGATTGAATTCAAAGTAAGATAGGCTGACTCCAGAGCTCAGGCTTTTGCCTTAGTGCCTAGCTCAGTGGTTCTCAAAATTTTGACTTCAGAATCCCTTCCCTCTTGATAATTACTGAGGACTCTAAAGAGCTTTTATTAAATGCGGGTTATTTCTATCAATATTTACTATAACAGAAGGTAAAACTAATACAATTTGAAACTACTGATTAAATCTTTAAAGAATAACAATAAAAAACTCATATTTAAACAATTTTTTTTAAAAATAACAGCATTTTCCCAAACTGTTGTAAAGGAGTGGCATTGTTTTCCATATTTATAAAATTTTTTTAATGTGTGACTTAGAAGACAGCTGGATTCTCCTGTCTTCTAACTACTTCTGAATTCAACCTGTTGCAATATTTGAATTTGGTTGTAGTATAAGAAGAAACCTGAGCTCATACAGATATGTAGTTGGAAAATGAATTGATGATTAAAAATATTCTTCTTTGATACTTACTACACTAAAACTCAACAATGGGTTTCCTAAGGGGGTTTCCAATGTGAAATCTGAAGACATAATGGTGAACTTTTGTAACCTGTTATATTAAAATCCATTGGCCTATCTTGCATTTCGAATGGACCTTCTATAGTTATGCATGATTTTGTAACATCATGCATTTCATATCTGAAAAATATTCGTTGACTGAATAATCCAAGTCCTTCAAATGCTAACACATTTCATTGTAGTATTAAAAGAAGAGAATCACATGCATTAAAGTCATCACCAACTCCATCAGAAAAGTCTTTTAAGTATTTGGAGCCTGTCAAGACCACGATGGCAAATAGAAGTTTTACAAAATTCTGATTTTCTCTTAAAAGCTTGAATTTTCTCATTAGCAACAAATAGTCAGTTGTTTACCAACCCTTAAAGGACTGGCTCATTTCATTTTTTCAAGAAAATGTATGCCAAACAACCAAATCTGAATAATCATAGTCATTAATCATAGTTATTTTTTCAAGTGAAAAAGGTGTTGCATTAAAAAAAAGTAACTAATTCAGCTGAGAACGTAAAACAATTATACAAGTGTTTTTCCTCAAGATAACTGTTGTATCTCGGTATGCAGTACAAGTGCTTTCTGGGTACTTCCTATTAAATCACACAGAATATTAAGCAGAGTGTATTTAAGATTTAAAAGAATCAATACTTTTTACTATTTATCATGAAAATTTTTAACTGAACAGGCAGATTTTAAAATATTTCATCTTTTAACTGCAAGTTAAAAAATAAAGTGCATCCTAGTGAAGCATATAAAGACTAGTAGTACAGTTTGGTGCCAACTGCCTTGATTTGTGCTCCACCATTTCAACAAAGGGCTCCCCAGGTGGCGCAGTGGTAAAGAATCTACCTGCCAATACGGAAGACACAGGAGACACAGGTTCAATCCCTGGGTCAGGAATATCCCCTGGAGTAGGAAATGGCAACCCATTCTTGTCTGGAAAATTCTACGGACAGAGGAGCATGGCAGGCTACAGGCCATAGGGTCACAAAGAGTCAGACATGACTGAAGTGACTGAGCGCACACCACTTAATTCAAAGGGTGGTTATAAAGATTAAATATGATATTATACACAAAGTGCTTAGCATGGTATCTGGCACATAATAACAGACACATAATAATTAGCTGCTTAGGATATGATGATGATTATGTCAACAATGCATAAAATAATGCATTAAAAAAACAATGCATAAAAAAAACAATCAAACATTGCATGAAATTTAGACTGCAAAGTCCTCCCAAACCTGAAATTCTATTGTGATCAAATATACATCGAAATCATCAGAGACAGAAGTAAGGCATCAGTCATAATCCAACACCACTATTTTCTGCTGTTGTGCTCCACAGCAGCAGTAAAATATTTTCTTTTACCATTTTGTTGATTGCTCAAAGATTATACTACTATTAATAAAAATTATTTTAAAATTATTAGATAAAAATAACACTTCCCTACAATCCTGACATTCTAACAAATAATTTTAATTGATTGCTTCTTTCTACCACTTACTTTTGTGTACATGTATTTGTGTGTGTGATTACATATTTTACATACATATATAAATTTCTAGAATTATAATCAGAATATAAATAAGTATCTTAGACACATATTTTGGGCTTCCCTGGTGGCTCAGCAGTAAAGAATCCACCTGCAACGCAGAAGACACGGGTTCAGTCCCTAGGTTGGGAAAATCTCCCGGAGAAGGGAATGGCTACCCACTACAGTATTCTTGCCTGGGAAATCTCATGGACAGAGGAACCTGGCAGGCTATAGTCCATGGGAATCGCAAGAGTTGGATATGATGTAGTGACTAAACTGCCATCACCAAACACGTATTTAAGGACAATACAACATCCTTTAAGTTAGAATCATCAACTAGTTAAAAGTGATTCATTAGTGGTCTTAGATATCAGAGCATTGTAATGTATATACCCAAACTTGAAAAACAAATCTTGGCAATTCTCTGTAGAAACAGCGTGATCTCATGAGAATGGGGTGATTGTAATAAAACTACTGTTACATAGATGAAAGACTCTAAAGTTCTTATTATGGTTCTCATGACTGAGAGACCGGAGCCTACAGCGGGAATAAGGCAACTAGAACTGGGGGACCTTAAGTTAACACTCTCTTATTTGAAGCATCTGAATCCATGCAATCCTATTGGAACCACTCTAAGGAAAAGAAGATGGTTCAACAGCTAGATAGACTACTGTACGACCACTCAGGATTTCTCAGCAGTGTGACCTTCTGGGGCATCCTAGCCTAATTCATGCTAACATAATTCAAGGTGCCAACTCAAGGCCAGGATCAGACATTCTCCTTGAAATCCCTAGGCAGCTTATAAAATTTAACTGGGAGAAGTCACTCAAATAATAATAGGATATATGGTAGGAATAAACACATTTTTCTGGGACTTTAATATTAGCTAATGTTTATTAAATTTTTACTATGTGTAAGACATTGTATTAAGTTTTTACACCTATGACCTTTTCTAATCCTATGGATCACCCTATTTCCTCTGAGGTAATGATCTCTATCAAACATATAAGGAATCTGAGGTTCAGAGAGATTAAGTGAATTACCTGAGGTCACAAGGCTAGGACCAAGCAGAACAAGAATTCAACCCAGCTCAGTCTGACTAAAGCCCTTGTTCTTGATCACTGTGTTATACCTCTCACATTACCAATTATTTTCATGAAAAAAGAAAAAATTAGTGAATTCAAGAAAGAATTTAAAAATATCTTCATGGGTTTTATGAGCTCTCTTAAGTCTATCCTTGCAAAAAGACCCCAAGTTAAGAACCTCTGCTCTAAAGATCTCGAGGTATCTAATACAGTATAATACATTTAAATCTAAAAAACAAACAAAAAAAAGGTAAAAGGCAATAGTAATAATAGCTTCCATTTATTGAGCACCTACTATGTGCCAGACACTCTGCTTAGTGCTTTACATATATTACCTCATTTAGTTTTCATCCAACAATACAGCACCCATTACTCTGAAAACTTAGGTTCAGAAGGCTTAGAATCCCAAAGAACTGGGAGGGAACTGAGCTCAAAATGACTCTTTCTATGTCACCAGTTCCCACGGAGGCAAACACTAAAATCATCCCAAGATAAATCAAGGATTTATACCTATTGTCAAAGTAAAGACAGACCAAATCCTGGAGACATATTTACCTGTATGACTTAT
This sequence comes from Odocoileus virginianus, assembly GCF_023699985.2. Lineage (NCBI taxonomy): Eukaryota > Metazoa > Chordata > Mammalia > Artiodactyla > Cervidae > Odocoileus > Odocoileus virginianus. Next base: position 39,457,572 of record NC_069703.1, on the reverse strand, counting down.
GCAGTTCCATGACCTTCTCTTCAAGTTCCTTGGTCTGATTTGGGGCCAGTTTAAAATCACTAACATAATCTGTGCCATGGAGTTCTGGGTCATAGTCTCCCAGCTCAGACTGGATAGTATAAGAGCCTAGTAACGCTAAGGTTGCAAAGGAACAGGGCAGACGTCCTGACACTATGTCCTGCCGAAGCTGAAGACATAGGTAATACCTATAGCCAAAAGAGAAAAGACGTTACTATGTCGGCGACGGAAACAATAACAAAATATAGAGAGAGAAAAAGGAAGAAAATGGGAAAGACAGGGAGGGAGGAAGGAAAAGAGCAACTAAGTAAATATGAGTTAATATTAACAACTGTTCAATCTAAGAAGGTATATGGTTGTTCATTGTACTGTTTCAGTGTCAGATAGCCCAAACTGCGTTCTTCCAATTTAATCATACCTTCCAGTTTTCCTGTTTGGTAAAAGAGTCTGAACTGGCTAACTCAGTCAGAACAAGGGCTAAGGAGGTCAGGGCCATGATTAATTAGAATCATATCTTGGCTTTGACTATAAGAAGATATTGAATAACATATGCACCAGCAATCATTTTTGCTGTCTATGATTAGTCACTACATACATGTCTTTTAAAAAGTCAGAGCAATGCCAATTAAATCGTAAGAATCTTCAACTCCTCTAAAACATAGGTAGTTAGTACAGAATTTTAGGGATTTGTTATTTGAATATATAATAAACCTTAACAAAGAAAAATGCTGCTGCTGCTGCTAAGTCGCTTCAGTCATGTCCGACTGTGCGACCCCACAGACAGCAGCTCACAGGCTCCCCCCCCATCCCTGGGATTCTCAAGGCAAGAACACTGGAGTGGGTTGCCACTTCCTTCTCCAATGTGTGAAAGTGACAAGTGAAAGTGAAGTCGCTCAGTCGAGTCTGACTAGTAGCGACCCAATGGACTGCAGCCTACCAGGCTCCCCCATCTATGGGATTTTCCAGGCAAGAGTACTGGAGTGGGGTGCCATTGCCTTCTCCGAAAGAAAGATGAGTAAGTAACAACTCTAAGAGAAAGTATTACTTGTGAAAAAGAAATAACCAAGATAATTTTTTCAGGCAGAAATATGGCATCTCAACTTCAAGAATGTACTAAGAATAACTAGATAACTTTTTTAATGGTATAGGCACTTCACAGTACTTAACAACCAGACTTTTTAGGAGTCTTAGGTTATTCTCTTATTTGAGAGAATATATTTGTCTGAAATTAGATGGTTGGCAGCAAAATCAGAATTAGAAAGTAGTTTCTCAACAACAATTCGATTGAACAAACATTTGCCAAATAACTACTATGTACATATAAGGCTCTATGTAAGATGCTATGAATAGAAATACGTACTATAGTACTTTTTATTAGATACTGTTTTTCCATTTTCCCTTTTTGCTAATATTTACATAGAATCTAATAAAGGACACTTTCTTAAAAGGAATCAGTAAGCTGTTTTTAAAGAGATTTATTTCATAAATAAATTTTTATTTACAAGATTTATTTCATAAATTAAGCAGGCTCAAAAATTACTGAGAAAGATTCAGTTCACATACCTAACCCTACAATTTAAAAGAGGAATAGGAGGAAAAAATAAGAAAACTGAGACTTTAGCTTTTTTGATCCCTTAAGAAAGAACATCACAAGAGAAGAGTATTTAAAACAAAAAACAGCAGAGCTATTTGCCACTCTGTTTGTGTCCTATTCTTTGGAGGATGGTATGATTTATTGAGTCCCTGTCCACAGCATGGCATAATATCCTTGATAAGCAAGGTTAATTCCCCACCAATTTCCTCCAGGTGAGCCACAGATATTTGAGGTTTTTAGGCTCACTTATTTGTAAGCCTGCCTTGAAGTAACTAGAAACTTTTTATCTTAGGTTTAATAATTCTTTAATTCTGAATGAAGAACTCCCCAGACCTTATGATAATGAAATTACTTATTACATATTTAACTTAATACATTATTTACCTTGTTATATCTTCTGTTAACTGCGCTGGGTCAGGTGGGTAAAACTTTACATTAAATGTGAAATTCCAAGGGACACCTGTAAAAAATAAAGAATTTTATACTTATGTCCAAGTTTCTGGTTGTTAGAATTACCTAAAGACATTTTTTTTAATCTTTTTTTCCCCTGAGGTCTTCTAATATTGATACTTTTTTGCTCTGTGGATAAAATACTACCTTTATTTAAAAAGAAAAATAAGAAAGTTGTTTAGAGACCATCTAAGAGATTATCTCATTTTTTATTACCACACTTAATAGTTTTGCTTATAAAACAATATAAGCAAAATAACATGAAACTATCCTCTAGGTCAACATGTTTGTAGCAATGGTTTTCAAAATGTGATCTATATACCACTCTGGGCCCTTAAAAGTTCTTCAAGTGATTCATGGATGTTTCCTTTTGGTATTGGCATTACTTATTTGTGACATCTCTCAACATTATGTCAAATAAACAAAAACATTCTTCCCATTCATATGGGTGAGATTAGGAGATTACTTTAGAAATAAGAAGGAAGAGGCAATATATGTGGCTCTTAGAAACTATAGTTCTAATAAAATATTTTGGGTATGAAAACTACAAGAGTTCAATCCTAAAACTCATACGCAATGAAAATCAGGGGTTATGAGTAAAAATTTAGTGGAGAATGCATTTCAATTTCTCCAGCTATATGCTGCCAGTTCTAGGTTTTTTTAACATGACTGTTAGTTTCCCAAATGGTAGTGACTGATCTTAGTTTGATTGGTTATGATGCTAAGAGATGCATTTTGTTCAGTAGTTACTGCATTACCAGGCACTAAGCTAGCTCTCTTATATAAAGGTAGGTACTACTATTAGTTCAGTTTATTTATAAAGAAACAGAGGCTTAATAAAATACATAGCTAATGAATCCAGGGTTCTCTTACTCCAAACCCCATGCTTTTAACCATTGGACTCTATATCCTATAACATACATCTGTTTCAAACATTGTTCTGTTTTACATCCATAGTATTTAATCTCCAAATATCATTTTTATTACTATTGGTTGCAATGACAAAATGCAAATTACAACCTGAAGTAGTTTGAATGCCTTAATGAATATGTAGTTTTAAACATCTGAAACATTTAATACAAGAGTCTCTTGGAAATGGTTGAAATTTTCCTTCAAAAATTGAGTTAAAAGGCAAATTCCAGACAGTACAACAAACCTGTCTCAAATCTAGTCACTCTTAATGTCTACCATCAGCTCACTTTTAATGCTTCATATCCCCAAAACTTTAAATGGAACTTAGATAGAAAAGCAACCACATAATTATTTCTGATAAAAGGGGCAAATGGATAGGGGGGTAGTATTTACAGTTCAAATATTGTAAAACATTATCTATTGTTTCATTTTCTGATATGATAAAAATATCAATCTAATCACTGTTAACTCATAATTCCCATATAGGCTTTAAAAAAAGGTGACTTCTATGCTACCTATAAAAAAAAAATGTACTGGCTAAAACAAAGCAATATGGGAAACAAGATAGCTAAAAGAATGTTCAATAAATGTGAATTCAGCATTTAAGAACTTTAAACATAAATTTAGTTATTTCATAACATATAAATGGCATTTTTTTAACAGGGTAGGAAGACTAACATTAAGGGAAGCAAATAAGCAATAGTCTACAATGTGTAATTTTTTTTCCCCTCTTTGAGCTAACTGATATAAAAAGCTTGATATCACCCACGGTTGGCAGGGGAAATAAGTACTTTCTTCTATTGCTGATGTGAATATAAAATGGTACAACACCGCAGAGAACAACTGACAATGTCTATCAAAATGTAAAATGTATGTACCCTTTTACCCAGCAGTTCCACTTCCATAAATGTATCTAAACACACTTAAAAGTGGTCAAGTGATACATGTATAAGACATTGTTTGTAACAGCAAATGTCTGGAAACAACCTAAATGTATTTATTTAGCAAGAAAAGATACATCACCATTACAGACTATTGAGTGAAAAAAATAATCAAGGCAAAGAACAGTACATATAGAAAGCAACTGTAAAAGTTGGGGGTAGAAAAAAGTATATATTACAGGAATGATTATCTAGGCAAAGACTGTCCCTATAAGGATACACAGTAAACAAGGTATAGTAGCTACAAAACTAAAAAGGGGAACTCCTGGGGAGAGAAACTGAGAGGTGAGGCGGAAGTGGTAAGACAGAGACCCATTTTCACTATACACTCTTTTATACCATGTGAACACACTTTGTGTGTGTGTGCACGCACACACAGTTTCTAAAGGATAATCTTTGTCTCCCACTATAAAGGAAATTCCTGAAGGTAAGATTTTTTTTTTTTCTGTTTTATATATGGTATATACCCCGAGCACCTATAACAGTGCTTGGCATATCACAGATGCTCAAGAAGTCTTTGTTGAGTGAACAAATGACATAACGTAACTGATCTCACAGCTTTGTTGTGAAGGTCATATGAGAATGCTGCTGCTGTTCAGTTGCTAAGTTGTGTTCGACTCTTTGTGACCCCCAGGGACTGCAGTTTGCCAGGTTCCTCTGTCCTTCACTATCTCCCGGAGTGTGCTCAAATTCATGTCCATAAAGTCAGCAATGCTATCTAACCATCTCATCCTCTGTCACCCTCTTCTCCTTTTGCCTTCAATTTGTCCCAGAAACAGGATGTTTTCCAATGAGTCAGTTGTTTGCATCAGGTGGCCAAAGTACTGGAGGAAATCAGGACCGATTTCCTTTAGGATTGACTGGTTTGATATCCTTGCTGTCCAAGGGACTCTCAAGAGTCTTCTCCAGCACCACAATTTGAAAGCATCAATTCTTCGGCACTCAGCTTTCTTTATGGTCCAACTCTCTCATCTGTACATGACTACTAGAAAAACCATCGCTTTGACTATAAAGACCTTTGTTGGCAAAGTGATGTCCCTGCTTTTTAATATGCTGTCTAGGTTTGTGAAGCCTTTTCTTCCAAGGAGCATGTGTCTTTTAATTTCGTGGGTGCAATCACCATACCCAGTGCTTCTAGAGCCCAGGAAAAGAAAATCTACGGCTGCTTCCACTTTTTCTCCTTCTATTTGCCATGAAGTAATGGGACTGGATGCCATGATCTTAGTTTTCTGATTGCTGAGTTTCAAGCCAGTTTTTTCACTCTACTCTTTCATCCTCATCAAGAGGCTCTTTAGTTTCTCTTCACTTTCTGCCATTAGAATGGTGTCATCTACATATCTGAGGTTGTTGGTATTTCTCCTGGCAATCTTGATTCCAGCTTGTGATTCATCCAGCCTGGTATTTCACATGAGACATTCTGCTTATAAGTTAAATAAGCAGGGTGACAATATACAGCCTTGTTGTACTCCTTTCACAATTTTGAACTAGAAAAAATTGGAGACTGGAAAAGCTCTAATATTTTTTAACACTAAAATTTTTGCCTTCTACCTCAGCAAAACTTTAATGACGTTCCTGACAAAAGTACATAATCTGAAGATTCATATACCATGAGGAAACATCAGACAAACTCAAAGTGACCACTCACAAAATAACTAGTCTGGACTCTGCAAAACTATCAATGTTATGAAATATTTTAAAGACTAAGGAATTGTTTCAGATTAAAGAAAACTAGAGCAATGTGACACCTGAATGCAAAGCATCACCTTGCACTTTTGCTATTAAGAATATTATTGACACAACTAACAAACAAGGTCTATAATTTATAGTATTGTTTCAATGCTAACTTCCAGCTTTTAGTAATTGAATTATGGCTATGTGAGAAAAATCCTAGCTTTTAGGATAAGAAAACTGAAGTATTTAGGGGTAGAAAGCTATTGCAACAGCAATTTACTGTTTTTTCTTTTTTTTTTTTTTTTGTCATTTATTTTTATTAGTTGGAGGCTAATTACTTTACATCATTGCAGTGGTTTTTGTCATACATTGAAATGAATTAGCCATGGATTTACATGTATTCTCCATCCCGGTCCCCCCTCCCACCTCCCTCTCCACCCGATCCCTCTGGGTCTTCCCAGTGCACCAGGCCCGAGCACTTGTCTCATGCCCCCAACCTGGGCTGGTGATCTGTTTCACCCTAGATAATATACATGTTTCAATGCTGTTCTCTTGAAACATCCCACCCTCGCCTTCTCCCAGAGTCCACAAGTCTGTTCTATACATCTGAGTCTCTTTTTCTGTTTTGCATATAGGGTTATCGTTACCATCTTTCTAAATTCCATATATATGTGTTAGTATACTGTAATGGTCTTTATCTTTCTGGCTTATTTCGCTCTGTATAATGGGCTCCAGTTTCATCCATCTCATTAGAACTGATTCAAATGAGTTCTTTTCAATGGCTGAGTAATATTCCATGGTGTATATGTAGAATTCACATAATATTAACCATTTCAAAGTATACTATTTAGTACATTTAATGATACAATTCATTGGCATTTAGTATATTCACAATGTTGTATAAACATCACCTCTATTTCAAAACATTTTCATCACCCACAAAGGAGACTCTGTACCCATTAAGCCTTGCCACCCTCCTCCGAGCCCCTGGAAACCTCTAGTCTGCTTTCTGCCTCTATGGATCTACACTTCATATGAATGGAATCAAACAACATGTGGCCTTTTATGTCCGGTTTCTCCCATTTAGCATCATGTTTGAGGCTTATCTATGCTGCAGCATGTATCAGTGTTCCATTCCTTTTCAAGAATAAATAATATTCCATGGTATATATGGAATATATATAACATTTTTTATCCATCATCCATTGGTGGACATTTGGGTTGTTTTCCCCTTTTTGCTATTGTGAATAGTGCTGCTATGATGCAACTTACTCTTAACTGGTTCAGAAAAAATGTCATGTGTGTGTATAAGTAAAGAGAAAAAAAGATAAAATGAATGTAGTAAAATACCAACATCTGAGGAATCAAATGTATTCCTGAAGGGTATTGAGGAGTTCTCTGCACCACTCTTTCAACTTTTAAGTCTGAAATTATATCCAAACATTTTAATTTCTGCCTTCTAAGTACACAGGAAAACAGGAACTATCTCGTACACTATTGGTGGAGATGTAAACTATTACACTCAATTTAAAGGACAGCAATTTGGCTATATCTGATAAAACTGAAAACAAACATACTCTATAATCTAGCAATTCCACCTTAAGGTATATAGGTTAAATCGGGGGTGTTTTCAACTGTGAACTCATGACCCACTGTGAAATCAGTTTAGTGAGTCAAAATCAGCATTTTAAAAAATGAAATAGAGTATAAAAGAAAAAAAGTCAGAAGAGGAATTCCCTGGTGGTCCAGTGGTTAGAACTTGGTGCTTCCACTGCCAGGGCCCAGGTTCAATCCCCAGTCAGGGAACTAAGTAAGACCCTGCAAGCCACATGGCACAGCAAGAAAAGAAAAAAGTCAGAGGATATCACTTATAGTAAAGATTAAGAACTGATTTGTGAAATTTTCTTTTCAACTGAGATGAATTTCAAAGAATGTTCATAAGAAAAGCTAGTCACTATGACTGCTATATAATTTAATTTATATATATAAGAAATGCGGGTTCGATCCCTGAGTCAGGAAGATCCTCTGGAGGAGGGCATGGCAATACAATCCACTATTCTTGCCTGGAGAATCCCATGGACAGAGGAGCCTGGCAGGTTACAGTCCATGGGGTCACAAAGAGTCTGACATGACTGAGCTACTTCAGCACATAGCACATGATGTTCAAAAAGGTAAAACATAAATTTTAATATTTCAATATTTATTGTATGAAACATTCATACATCAGGTACTAAAAAAACATTTAAAAAATACAATGGAATCATTAACACAAAATTCAGGACCTCTGCAGGGGAAGGAGAGGGGGATGAATTTAGAAGGAGCAAACTCTGGGCTATAGAATTTCTTAAACATAATTTGTGTTCTTTTATATATCACTGTTTTTCAGAAGGCATAAGTATTTCTTGCTTTTGCTCTGTGCTATGTCAGAAAGAGATGGAAGTAGCTAGCCTAACTCAGCAGTGGAGATCGCTCTCATTCAGAACCAAGGAAGTTAAAGAAAGCTAAAAATTAAGCTGGGAGAAGGGAGAGAGACTGATAGACCTTAGAAGAAAGTTCAAATGGAAAAAATTAGGTTGGAGGGAAATTAAAAAACACAGACAAAGCAATACTGTCTATTGTATTTGGGTATGTATATGTGAAAGAAAAATAGAACATGGACTGAATCACTCCAAATTCATGAAAATAAATTTCCATGGACAGATTTTGCAGAGGAAAACAAGAGAGATAAACCTTACCTGTACTGTTCTATTTTAAATGTAAAATGTTAACCCATGTTAATTCTGGGGGTGGGTACATGGGTATATGCTACATTAACTCAATACTTTTCTATATTTTTTTGAAATACAGAAAAAACTTTGCTGGTGAATATCTATTACAAATTTAAATATTCATACTTTTTTATTCTACTTCTAGGAATTTACTACAGATACACCTAGGTGCATGAGTGCTAAGTGCTAAGTCACTTCAGTCATGTCTGACTCTTTGTGACCAAATGGACTGTAGCCCATAACGCTCCTCTGTTCATGAGATTCTCCAGGCAAGAATACTGAAGTGGGTTGCCATTCCCTTCTCCAGGTCTTCCCAACCCAGGGATCAAACCTGGGTCTCCTGCATTTCAGGCAGATTCTTTACTGTCTGAGAAACCAGGGAAGACCTATCGGAGTGGGTTGCCATTTCCTACTCTAGGGAATCTTCCCAACCCAAGGATCTAACCCTAGTCTCTTGTGTCTCCTGTGTTGGCTGGCAGATTCTTTACCGCTGCACCACTGGGGAAGTTTATATATGTTCACTGCAACCCAATATATATATGGTGCTAAAACTTTATAGTCATTGAAAAAATTTTAACAAATGAAATGAATTTATATATGTTAATATAAAGAGTATCCAACTTATATTAAATAAAGATTGCTTGCATATGCATATTAAACACATATAGAATATACATATTTATCTCAAAATATATTTGAAAAGTATATTATATATAAAATATACACATTAAATACATATTTATACTAAAATGTATTGTCTATATACACTTAGAACATCTCTGGAAAGAACACAAGAAATTAGTTAAAGGACAGGGGAAAAAGGGAAATTTATCTTGTTTCATATTTATCTGGGTCTTTTAATTCCATACTTCATATTTAAAAATTTTAAACTATTAGTACATATGACAGAATACACAGAAAACATAATACAAAACAATGTACAACATAACTGTACTTTTGAAAAGCAAAATTTATATATGCCTAGAAAAATCTTGCAGATTACACCAATTTAGTAGTGATCCTATCTGGAGGGTAGGATTTAGAGGTCTTTTACTTTCTTCATGATATATTTTCATTATGTTTCAATTTTTCATGAGTATATATTACTAACATGATAAAATTATATTTTTAAAAACCCAAAAATCTTTGTATGGACATCAACAATGGAATGGTTCCAAATTGGGAAAGGAATACATCAAGGCTGTATACTGTCACTCTCCTTATTTAACTTATATGTAGAATATATCATGTGAAATGCTTGGCTGGATAAAGCGCAAGCTGGAATCAAGACTGCAGGGAGAAATATCAATAACTTCAGATATGCAGATGACACCACCCTTATGGCAGAAAGCAAAGAGGAACTAAAGAACCTCTAGACGAAAGTGAAAGGGGAGAGTGAAAAAGTTGGCTTAAAACTCAACATTCAGAAAATTAAGATAATGACATCCGGTCCCATCACTGCATGGCAAATAGATGGGGAAACAACGTAAACAGTGACAGACTTTATTTTCTTGGGCTCAAAATGACAGCAGATGGTGACTGCAGCCATGAAATTAAAAGATGCTTGCTCCTTGGAAGAAAAGCTATGACCAACCTAGACAGCATATTAAAAAGCAGAGACATTACTTTGTCAACAAAATTCCGTCTAATCAAAGCTATGGTTTTTCCAGTAGTCACATTTGGATATGAGAGTGGGACCATAAAGGAAAGCTCAGTGCTGAAGAATTGATGCTTTTGAACTGTGGTGTTAGAGAAGACTCTTGAGAATCCCTTGGACAGGAAGGAGATCCAACCAGTCAGTCCTAAAGGAAATCAGTCCTGAATATTAATTGGAAGGACTGATGCTAGAGCTGAAGCTCCAATACTTGGGCCACCTGATGCGATGAACTGACTCATTGGAAAAGACCCTGAAGCTGGGAAAGATTGAAGGCAGGAGGAGAAGGGAACAACAGAGGATGAGATGGTTGGATGGCATCACTGACTCAATGGACATGAGTTTGAGTAATCTGCGGGAGTTGATGATGGACAGGGAAGCCTGGCGTGCTGTAGTCCATGGGGTCACAAAGAGTCAGACACGACTGAGCTGCTGAACTGAACTGAAAATCTTTGCAATAGATAAATATCAATCTTCTCTTTGGCACAATGAAATATTTACATTTTGATGCTAAAGTTTTTGTTACAGATACGGTTTTTCTTTCCCATATTGAAGGAAAGAGGTTTACTATTTTGTAAAGTTATTAAAAAAAAAAAAAGAAAAACACTTAAGTTATTTTTCTTAGCAAGAGTTTTTTCCTCCAATAGCTTGGAAGATAATCTACTAGATATTCTTCTCTACTTATCATAAACTCTGTTTTAACTTTTCTTCATAAAGAGTTTTCTTGTACAATCATTTACTCCTGAGCAATATTGAATATAAAAAGTACCCTCATTGAAAGGGGCTTGGAATCATGTTTTTTCTTGTCATGTCTCAACTATTCTGAATATTTTTTATTCTGACTTGCATTTTAAAATGAGATTTTACAGGCAGGGAACAAATATGGAGAGTTGCCAGTCCAAATTAAGAAATATAAATAAACAGGGTCTAAAGGGAAATATTTTACTGAAACAAAAGTGTTTTCTTTCAGAAATAAAGGAAAAACAAAATTTGTTTTCAGGTGATACAGTTACAACTTACTAATCATGATTAATAACATTTACTGCAGTTCCTACAAGTTTTTTGAAAAATAAACAAAACTAAGGACTTCCTTGGTGGTCCAGTGGTTAAGAATCCACATTTCCACTGCAAGGGGCATGGGTTCAATACCTGATCAGGGAACTAAGATCCTGCATGCTGTGGTCAAAAAATAAATAAATAAAAATAAAGTTAAACTAAACTAAAAGGACATCTAGTCATAAACAGGAGGGAAAAAGTCTCTACCTTTAGCCTACTGGGCCAGGGGCTACAAAATACCATGTATGTGCTTAGTCATGTCTGACTCTTTTCGACCTCATGGACTGTAGTCTGCCAGGCTCCTCTGTCCATGAAATTTTTCAGGCAAGAATACTGGAGCGAGTTTCCATTTGCTATTCCCAGGGATCTTCCCCACCCAGGGATCGAACCCGCATTTCCTGCATTGGCAGGCAGATTCTTTGCCACTAGTGCCACCTGTGAAGCTCATAAAAATACTCATCTAGACATTTTCAAGCTAGAAAAACCTATCCCAACATGCAAGTCTGAGCATGGTGTCCAGCAGTATTTTGTGTCAATGGGCTTAGGGCGAAGAGAAAGCCACAACGACAAAAGGGTCACTGGCAAAGGATTTCCATTCTTCGATTCTTTTTGTTCCTTCCACAGTTCCTTACATAGTTTGATTTGAAAAAAGACTGCTGAAAAGGAACAAAAAAGAACTACAAAGAGGAAAACATGGAGAAGGTTAGAACTCAATAGTCCAGGACAATTTAAACAGAAAAGGATCAGGCAGCAAACTCCCAACTGCAGGCTGCTATGGTTTCAATCACTCCCATTTTGAAAACTGGCTCCAAATCCTTTTCTTTTCTATTCTTTGTTCGTGTCCATCTTCTGTTTCTCTCTGTCATTCCTATCTTCCCCTATTTTGCCAAGTTGTCAAAAAAAAAAAAGAAATCAAGATCTGACCTACATCTCAATAGTGTCTACCTCTGCTGTACCTTTCTATTACGGAATCTCTGCCTTTCAAAGGAAGGCTTTATCTCAATTTCAAAGCCATAGGCCATAGCCAGGATTCTAAAGTGACTCACCACCAGAATAAGGTTGGAAATCCTCTGACCTACTTTAAAAAAAAAAAGAGAGAGCCATAAAATGGCTATATTCACTTACCACGAACTTGCTTTTTTATTTCTTTGGCAGAATCCAGCCATGTCTGTAAAAAGAAGAAAAGGCATTCACATAGAACTCCAAAATACATTAACCACAGAGAAGCAGGGTTACTGACCATCTCCAATAGTGTCTCCAGGTCAACCTACATTTCCAACATTCTTTGCATTTGTTTCACATAGTATAGCACTTCTAAACAGAGAAACAAGGAGTCAGACAATTGGGCTTGAATCCTAGGTCTACTCCTTCCTGGCTTAGTGATTTTATGCATCTCTGTACCTCAGTTTCCTCATCTATTAGAGGAAATAAAATGCGATATTAGAGGTAGTGCCTGCCTCAGAGCTATTGTGAAGATTAAAAGAGTTAATATAAATAAAGTTTTTAGTAAATAAGAAATGTTAAATAAGCACTTGCTATTTTTATTATTCTGTAAAGCTCTACAACTAGGTTTATTGATGTCACCCAGATCTTAATTTTTCCTCCAACTCTAACCTCCAGTACCATTCAAGTTCTCCATGTCATCACAGTACCTGATACACAGTTCGTGCTCAGTTAATGTTGACTGAATGAATAACTATTTTGCTTTCTCTGATTACTCTTGCCCACACTAATTTCTCCCTTCACTGTTCTCCAACCACAGTTAAAGTCTGCACACCACGAAGGCAGGACTCCTCAACCCACCGTGGACCATGCAAAATTAACAGCACTTTAAAAGAGCCTCACCATTTCATAGGCAACTTGAGAAATGTTTAAAGACAGAAATTTCTAAATTGAACTAAGAGATTTTTTATTGACATAAGACATATACAAAAAAGAACATAAAACATATGTACAGATCAATAAATTATCAAAGTGAACATATACCATTTTCTGCACCCTAGGAGCCCATTCCATGCCTCCTCCCAATCCCCGCCCCCTCATTGTTCCCTCTTCCAAAAATTTAGAATGGAACTTCAGTTGTATTTAGAAGAGTAAAGTGTCTCTTCCTCACCCTGTACCACCAAGGGCAGAGTCCAAGGTGGCCATCCCCTCCCTACCAAGGAGTGAGCTTGATCACCACAGTCTTACATTTGATTATATATTACTTTGAGGGCTCCTCTGGTGGCGTAGATGGTAAAGAATCTGCCTGCAATGCAGGGGACCCAGGTTCAATTATTCAATTCAGAGCATTTTATTTAGCCAAAAGGTATTGGTAGAATACCTCCGTGTGCTAGGCACCAAAGTTACAGAAAAGGATTTAAAAATAGTGATTGTCCTTAAAAAATAGTGCTTGTCCTCAAGGGGCTGTCAGTCTAATGGAAGAGGTGTGCGTCAGTCACTCAGTCATGTCTCACTCTTTATAACCCCACGGACTGTAGCCCGCCAGGCTCCTCTGCCCATGGGGATTTTCCAGGCAAGAATACTGGAGTGGGTTGCCATTTCCTTCTCCAGGGATCTTCCCAACCCAGGGATCAAACCTGGGTCTCCTGCATTGCAGGCAGATTCTTTACCATCTGAGCCAGCAGGGAAGCCCATAGAAAAGGTTAATAGTGAACAATCAATACATCTTTAATTCTTAGAGACAGTTAGAAAATGTTTCTCAAAAGAATGGGGGAAAGGCCCTATGTTTCCCGAATTCACTAGTCCACTGACTTCCCCAGAAGAGGTTCTTGCAAACATGAGAGAAGCTGAAACTAGATGATGGTTCAGAGACATCAACTTTTTTGCCCAGAAACATTTTATCTAAGGAAGGGGGACAATAAGCCCTTTTTTACATAGCCAGATTTGTACTTTGCTGTATAAACAAACAAATTCAGCTTTTATATTGGACACTTGTAACATTACTTTATACATAAACATATCAATTAATATAAATAAAGCAATTTAATGTTTTCTCATTAAAAAATAAATAGGGTAGTAAGAGCCACTATAAGGAAATAAAACTTGCTGATACGACAGAGGGCAGATGACCCGAACAAAGGCGAAAAGTTTTCAATGCAACTAACAGTTTTGTACCAATGTAAGCCCTGGAAGTTCAACTGTAAACTGAAAGAATTTTCATTGCTGAATGCCTTCAGATGAGCGAGTTCCCAGCAATTTAAGAATATTTGGTTCACAGAAAAATTATAACAAGTTAAAAAAAAAAAAAGTAGGCACTGGCACTCAGTGACTTCATTTATATGCCAAATTCAAGTGTTCTCAGCTACTCTAACATAAACCTGAATGGGGTACACACACATAATATAAAAACATTTGATTTTATCTCCCTGAGATTGTATAACACAAAATACTTCTGAGTATTTTTCTCAGTTCATGGGAGAATTTTCTAACAGCTGCAGAAAGCTTTTCGCTGTAGTTTTAGAGACATTGTTTTTTCAGCTCAGTTCAGTTGCTCAGTCCTGTCCAACTCTTTGCGACCCCATGAACCACAGCACACCAGGCCTCCCTGTCCATCACCAACTCCCGGAGTCCACCCAAACCCCTGTCCATCGAGTCAGTGATGCCATCCAACCATCTCATCCTCTATCGTCCCCTTCTCCTCCTGCCCTCAATCTTGTGGTTTTAGAGACATTGTTTTTTAGTTACCTTCAACCTTACCTTATTAAGTTACACTGTATCTTGGAGAGGCAGGCATAAATACATTCTTAACAACAATAAATGAGTTAAAACAATTTTGGCAACAAGGGCCAAGCTAGTTGCTGCAGTTATCCGCTTCAAAATCAGCATAGGAAGAAATACAAATATATGTCTGATAATAAAAAACAGCAATTTGGGGAGCTCAGTTTCTTATATTCCAAGCAGTCTTCTCACCTTTGAGGTTGCATTATCCCAAATGGCCAGACCAAAGTAGTCTTCCTCCAAAAGATTGAGGTGTTCACACACTCGTTTAAGTAAGTCTTGTCCCTTAGCATGTTTCTGCAAAGATATACATATTTTGATTGAGGTTTCCACTTATTCTTGTATTTATCATGAAATAACATAAAATGTCAGGTTCCAATTTCCTTTTTTCTCCTTGGTTACAAACACTTTCAGACGGCTACCCAGTGTAAATAGAACAAAATAACAAAAATCCTGTTTCTTAACTTGTCAGTTTAAATATGCAACACAGACATGGTTGCTTGGAAATGGTGCTACAATTCAAAGCAAAATCCCACATTTCCTGCATCGAGCATCCCCCGCCCTCCATCCTAAACATTACATTCTTTATTTTTGGTGCGATATTTCCTGAAGCTTGCTATGGGCTCCTGTCAGTCACTGTGAGCACCTGAAATAGCTAAATCAGCTGTCGACTCTAATAGTTAACAGTGGCTATGGAAATCATCAGACTATCATTCCCAGATCAAAAGCCCCAAGTCAATGAGCTGTGTCTCAACTCACTGCCATCTCTTTCAGAAAAATGCATAAACTATAAGATTTTAGATGCTCTATAGACATTACTCTCACAATTGTGCTCCAAATAATTTCTTAACACTCCTCTACCTAGAAAATCAAACCACCACCAACTTGAGATGCTTGTATTAACATAGGCGGATTCTTTACCAGCTGAGCTACTAGGGAAGCCCTATATAGCATAGATATTACTCTTATAATTGTGCTACAAATAATCTCTTAAAATTGTTCTACTTAGAAAATCAAACCACCACCAATCTGAGATACTTATATTCCTGTTTATAGGGAGGAAATGACGTAACTTAGGGGCTGAGATTTAGAGTCAAAAAGTCCCAGCTTTTTCATTTACTAGCTAAACAACGAGAGCTGATTCAATTATTATTTCTGAACATTACTTTCTCATCTGTAAGATGATAAGAATATTTATATCTGTCCTACCTAACAACTGGAAATGTTGAAAAAATTAAACATGCTAATACCTTCTGAGAAATATAGTTTAAATTTTTCAAAAAATTAGAAATCATTGGCACATGTACACGACACATACCCTTCTCTCAATGAGCTATTTTTAATGACTATTAGTAATTCACATAGTTGCTAAATCATTTTTAGACTTAACCCATCTACATTACATCATTTTCTTCATTTTCTCCCTTCTATGTTTCATTCTAAAGGACAGAGATGATTTGGGAATTCTTCACATACAGGTCCCTACTCTCTTATTTATACTTCCAAAATTCAGAAGTTCTAAAAAGTAAAAGGTGATGTTTATTTTGCTTTTGTTCAAAGCTCATCTGAAGGCAAATTCTAACCTGATCCATTATGGGTTAGTTTTTATTTTTATTTATCCAACTTAGAGAGAATCTTCATATATTTTGCCATAGAAATAACATGCTTGGTCAAGTGCCTACTGCTACACACTTGGCTGGGTGTATTATAAAATTTCCAGAGTATGTACTTATTGCTTTTCTAAAGCCCCAAATATTTTGAATACCGAAACACATCTGCCCCCACATGCTTCAGATAAAGGGATTCCTATCTAGATTTTGATCTGAGTGTGAAGAATGAATGTGGAGTAGCTCTCTCCATCTCTAGACTAGTTAGTAGTGAGAAGCAGAAAGAGCAGACCCCAAGTCTCCTTTAGTTACCAGGAACAGTAGCCATTTTTAAAATGCAACAGTGTGTTTTTCTTGTTTTTCAAAACTTCAAGAGGGAATTTCTATTAATAAATACAATATAATATTTTAGACTACTTATTTGTGCTTTGATATATTTGCATATAAATAAATCAAATTAAAAATAATGTTATATACCTAAGATACAAGTATATATGAGTTATATGTATTAGAAAAAATCTCAACAATTGATTTTTATCAGGCATATTATAATTGATAATTACTGCTCTAATTTAAGAAAACAGCTGATAGATTTTCAAGGATTTTCACTTGCCGTGAAGTAAAAGAATAATTGAAATATTAATAACTCTGATTTTTCTATTCTTGATTCAATTATTTATTCTTCCTGGAAATAATAGAGAATTTTAACAAATAGCATTACTTGATGTAAGTTTTTTATATCCTATCTCATGGAGCTAAAGAAATACATAAATAAACTAAAGCTTATTAAAGTTTAGATCTGGGAGAGCAAAAATGAACATGTAGTAATTTTTTTTTTTTTTACAAATACAATTATGGGGACTGCTAGACCTAGAAACTGAGGCTATCCTGGGAAATCTAGTCATGAAAGGTCACTCTATAAATAATCTTTTTTATTTCTTAAAATTATTTTGGGTTATAAAAGTAACACTCAATTCACAATACATATATTTGACAGATATAGAAAAAACTGGAAAAGAAAATAAGACTCACTTATAATCCTTCCACACCTCCACCCCCCAAAAATCACTATTAACATTTCAGTCCATAGAAACAGTCATTATATAGGGTCTTACCTCAGACTATGGCACCACTTTATCCAATCCTACATGAAACAATCTGTAAGCGTTCTAACTACTGGAAATCAAAATGTCCTCACCTCCACCACACATTCATAAACTGTGTCGTCCAACAGAGAGACCTTGCAATGCATGCTTCTATGCCTTCTGATGGATTTCTGGGAAGCTTTCAATTCTCTCTCTGCTTTTGATTCAGGATCTTCTTCTTTTACTTCTATTTTAGAGCACTCCTCAAGTCCTCCTTCTTCCTTAGTCTCAAAATCTGGATCTTCTCTGTGTTCTTCCTGAGCAGGCTACATAGCCATGACATCACCAAGTCAGTAATAAAGACACTTCACAAAACATGCTGTACACTTGTTTGCTTATAATATGGCTACCAATAAAAGCACTAACTGAAGAAGAAAACTGTTAAAACAAATACAAGTTATAAGAAGATTAAATAATTATTTTCCATATAAGATATGATCTCCCCAAAGATCCACAGACTCTGCTAGTCCCAAAACTTTATAAGGTAAAATTTGTTCTTTTTTTTCCTAAAACTGAAGTGGGTAGCCATTCCCTTCTCCAGGGGATCTTCCCGACCCAGGGATCAAATCTGGATCTCCTGCATTGCAGGCAGATTCTTTACCAGCTGAGCCACTGTGGAAGGCCCCTGATATAAGGTAAAATTCTATCTTCAGGTGGAATGTCATTTTTCAAATCAATAAATGAAGGTTTCAGGTAAACTAGAGCATACCAATCTGTTGCTGTCAGCACTATATATTTTTACTAGCTATACCATTATCTATTCTTAAACTCTATCAAGACTTAAATATCTTTGCTCCTTGCTCCTCAATTCTAATGAGGTAGCCTTATGAATTGCAAAACAGGCTGTTATTAGTCATGCGGTCTAAATTTTATGAATGGCTAAGAGGGGTTCTCGACCAATTTAGAGAAAAGGCAACAGATGTAGTAGGCTAACAATTGCAAATACTAATGATCTAATTTTTCCTAGGTATAAACCATGACAAATGCAAAGAAGATTCAAAGAAGCAAGAGACAGACTGAAATCTAGATCCCCTAGGGCAATCATTAAGTCATTCCAAAGTAACACAGGTAAGTGAGACATTTTGGCATACCCCTACTTACTTTTAACACAATAAAACTGCTGATTCTTAACTAAACCTCTCTAATCCTTTTCTTTCAAAAGAAAACATAGCTGACATTGGAGAAGGATTTCATTATTTGGCTCCTGCTCCTGGTGGCTCAGATGGTAAAGCGTCTGCCTACAGTGCGGGAGACCAGGGTTCGATCCCTGGGCTGGGAAGGTCCTCTGGCAAAGGCAATGGCACCCCACTCCAGTACTCTTGCCTGGGAAATCCCATGGACGGAGGAGCGTGGTAGGCTGCAAGGGGTCGCAAAGGGTCGGACACGACGGAGCGACTTCACTTCACTTCCTCCTGCATTAGATACTACTGAAGTGAAGTCGCTCAGTCGTGTCCGACCCTTTGCGACCCCATGGACTGCAGCCCCCCAGGCTCCTCTGTCCGTGGAATATCCCATCTGGCCTATCCCCACTCTACCAGTATCTTCATGTCAGTACCCTGTTTGTTGCCTTCATAACATTTATGACGATAAAGAATTATTTTGTATTTACTACTTTTTTTTGTCTCTTCCATTAGACAATAAAGTTATCAAGACTAGGGATCAAGTTTATTCAATAATAACAACAACAAACATTTATACAGAAATTACAATGGGTCATTATTGTTCTAAAAGCATTACTTATATGAACTCATTTAACCCTGTGGGGAATGTACCATTATTATCCCCCCTTGACAAATAAAAAATTGAAGGCAGAGAAGTTAATTAGGTAGGATCATACAGTCAACAAGTCACATACCAGTCAGACTCCAGAATTCATGACCTCTTTGCTGTATTGTAGTTTTTTGTTTACCAATCAATGTCTGTCCAGCTTAGGGCCTGGCACACACAGGTTTTCAGTAAATTTGGTGAGTGAATAAAAAAGTATTAAAAAATGATGCATGGTTTCCAAAAAACCCAAAGTACCCTAAGGCCAGTGCAATCCTACAATGCAAACTCAATTTTATTTTATTTTTTTTTGCAAACTCAATTTTAAAAATCCTATATAGAAGAGGACCATTCAAATGAAATTCTACTATGAAATCAATGAATGAGATTTTAGTTAAATCTAAAATTTATCATCTGTATCAACTTAAATACAAATGTTATGATCTTTAGACAAAACAGACTAATCCTGATTCAAATGCTAACTAAAACAAGATAGAGATTTTTCAGTACATAAAGCAAAGGGGGGAAAAGGCAGCTAAAACCTCTTGAAACTACCAGGCTTCCTGAAACATAATTTAACTCCTTTGGCATTCCTAAAATTAAATTAAATTAATGACACTAAAATATGTGGTTTCTCTGCCTTTACTGTTTATATATTTTTATTAACTAAGTAATAATAACTAACATTTATTTGGTGCTTATAGTATGTCAGATATATGTATCTTTTTTAATCCTCATAATGCCCAAGTATGGTGAATTTTATTATCCTCATTGTACAGAGGAGAAAATAAAGCAAAAGTGTCACTTGTCTGTGACTGAATCTTCTAATCATATACTATAAATAAAACTTTGTCTTCAACCTACTTTCACTAATAAGTGAGTGAGGTCGCTCAGTCGTGTCCGACTCTTTGCGACCCCATGCCTCCTCCCTCCATGGGATTCTCCAGGCAAGAGTACTGGAGTGGGTTGCTATTTCCTTCTCCAGGGGATCTTCCCAACCCAGGGATCAAACTTGGGTCTCCCGCATTCCAGGCAGACACTTTAACCTCTGAGCCACCAGGGAAGCTGCTAATAGCAAATATATAATAACAATTTTATCCTAAATTTTACTTAGAACTTTTAATATGCAAGCAATATTTCCAGAAATACATATATTATTTTTTAAATCTAATAAAACTATATAGCCCAAGTCTGAAACCTATAATGGAAACATATAGGACTTACACATTTTACAATGTACATAATGTCCGCATGTTTCAAAAATAAAATACTTTGAAAATAACTCTTAATTTGTAATTTATTAAGCCTGAAAACAAATGACACTCCTAGAAAACAGTTTGAATTGCAGTACTAATATTTTCCAAGTTTTTTGGACAGACGACCAGACTCACAACTCATTCTCAGTTTAAGTACACTAAAAACTAAGCCTCCCCACAACTACTATATATTACAAAGGTGATATAAAAGAGCTAAATTTCTTCATCTATCTCTTACACTCTGTGGAAATATGATCTAGCTGTAGAAAACAACAAAGATAAGGCAGACATGGTTCAAACTTATTACCTACTTCTGGGTGGCCTGAATCTATCCCAAGGCTTTTATAAAGATTTCTGTAAAAGAACTATGTTTGTTGATAAATTATCCCATTTCTAATAATTCCACTAAAATGAACTCTAAACCACTTCACTTCCTTCCCCCTCACCATTAAAACTCCCAGACTTGTTCCATTATTGTAGCAAAAGATAAATTCATTTGATACATTTCTTTCATTTTCTCTTTTTTTATTTAGACAGTATAAGTATCTTTTTTTAAGTCTTTATTGAATTTGTTAAAGTACTGCTTCTGTTTCATGTATTCTTCTTTTGGCCAGGAGGCATGTGGGATCTTAGTTTCCCCACCAGGGATTGAACCTGCGACCCCAGCGCTGGAGGTGAAGTCTTAACCACTGCACTGCCAGGGAAATCCCCAACATAAGTAAGTATCTTGACCGTGTGAATTTCATTAGAGCAGAAACTCCAAAGCATTGTGTTACTTATTACTAACAATACCTAAGTCAACTAGCTAGTAAGAAATAAAAACCAAATGTTCTTGAAGGAAAATTGTTTAACTTGCTTTCACCTCCCACTCAATCGCATATCCTTACCTGAGTTTCTGCACTGCTTAATGAATGGAGATCCAAGGATGGGTCTGTTTTGAGCTCAGGTTCAGGAGCTGCAATTGGGGCCTTTAAAATGATCTCTTCATCAAGACTAGCTCCAAATTCTATCTCTTTCTGACCTCCTTCACCTTTCTCTTTAGCTGACTCTACTTCTTTGCCTTCCTCCTCAGACACCTGAGATTTAGGCCTTTTGAGAAATGAGGAGAACAGCCGTGACAGGCCCCTGTTTTCTGATGTCCGCTCCTTGTTCTTGGTCAAGTCTTCATGTGTCGGAGTGTCTCCATTAGATGTTTTCAGCTTCTGCTCACACTGATTATCCCCCTCAGCTGCTGCTTGAGAAGCCTCTTCCAACTGAGTTTCCTGTTGACCGGAGTTTGTGGCTCCCTCACCCTCTTCCTTCTGTGGTTGGTGCTGTGGATTTTCAGCCTCAGCCACTAAACTCTTCTCTGTTGTCATGATGTTGCTATTAAAAAGAAGATGGCAAAGGGGGGCTCTTAGAAACAGAACGCATTACTGAAGGCAAAACCCTCAATCAGGTCAAGTGTGACAGAATTAGTATTTTTAGGTATTTAACCACCAACAGACAGTGCTCTCGTCCATTAAACAGGAGACTTTCCATTAAAGCACAAAAATATCTTACCTATACATCCTGGATAAATTATTAATGCTTGACTTGCTAAAGTTATGACATAGAGAAATTAGCTTAAAATAGGACCCCCTGAAAGCCAGCTTAGTGAAATGCATATTTTAAATTCAAAGCTCAAAACTATGTATAGCACAGTTTTATCCTTCCTAAAAAAAGATCTCACTTATACACTATTCTTTGACAGCATCAATCTTCGGGTACAAGGTTTCTAGAAATTATCTGCAAAATTCTCTACATCCCAAGAGATGATGGGATTAAAAGATTCCTCGGCTCTCCAGTCTTATTGTTTATATTTCTCAGAATGCATATTAAGAACAGAAATGTAGAATTCTGATCATTTGTTATCAGACTTGACAATAGCAATGACAAGTATACAGTTAAAATAATCACAAAACAAATTCTTAGGATTTTGTGTTACAACATTAAATTGCCGAAGTCTCTGACTTTAAATTTTTTAAGCTCTTTTCTCCTTCTGACAAATATGATTTAGAATACTCTTCATTTTTAAGAGCAGCAGTGAACTATTACAAGAGAGGAAAATAGAGAGATAATAGAGAAAAATGAAGATGCAAAATAGAGAAGAAAAATATTGATTAGAAAGCAAATACTGATTCAACTGTAAGAGAAGAGAAAGCAAGCTGTAGGCCTCACATATTTCAAACTTGTTGGTTTCTAGTCTCTTTCTCTCAAAACTCTCAGTACTATTAGTCAAGTCACATAATAACGCCAAAGAGTAATGTCACTAAAGGGTAACCACCACACCAGGGAACCACTGAGCAATGAAGTCGACTAATAATGACCTTACACTTACGGCTATACCTAAAAGTACTCCACTCAAAAACCAGTGTTTACAATGTCTTTGCTTCTGCTCCATGCTGTTTAGATGAAGTGATTTAATTCGGAGGCTAAAAATCTGAACTGATGAACCATATTTGGCCAATTCCGTCCTCAGACCCTTTACACTTGCTGTCTATGATGTTCCACTCCTGGATATCTGAAAGCTGGTCCCTTCTCATCATTACTGCCTCTGCTCAGATGTCACCTCTTTAGAAAGGCTTCCCAATCACATCCTATCTAAAATAATGGCCCTCCGGATGGTCTCATAGCATTTATTACTATTTACAATTATCCTGTTAACTTGTTTACTGGTTTTTGTCTTCTTTCCCCCCATTTAGTGACATTACTCTTTGGCATTATTATGCAACTTGACTAATAGTACTGGGAGTTTTGAGAGAAAGAACTTAAAATTTAAGTTCCATGAGAACAGAATAGTACCTGGCACATTACAGGTATTAAAAAAGTCTGTTGAATAAATTAATTTCAATTGAATATACCTGAAAAAAACTGCAACAGTGTTCTCTAAATTATTCAAGTAAATCTACTTCAAATGCTCCCTAGTCCTATGCTAGGGATACAAGAGTAAACAAAACAAGTAGGTCTATGTCATCATGGAGTTTATAGTCTTGATTCAACTTTAATCAGTATAATGAAAGAATATTTAAGAGAATTCTTATTTACAATGAGTGAAATCTAAATAATTGTGTATATGTGGAACAAAGCAGTGAAAAGAGAAGGAAGTTAATGGCACCAAGCACTATTTCAGTACCAGGCCCTGGGGTCAGGGACATTATCTACATTATTTAAAGTAAGCCTTTCAATAACCCTGAAAAGAAATGGAATTGCTTAATCTCATCTCTGAGGAAACAAACTCAGAGTAAAACTTGCCCAAGGTCACAATGATAGCAGGTGACAAACCACTGTAAGTGATATTGAAATAAATAAAGGTATAATAAAAGGAAAAGCCTTTATGTGAGTTCTTACTGCTGATCTACTCAAATTATTCTATTTTGAGCATTAAAAATATTTTTAAATAACCAAAATATTCACAGAAGCATATTCTCCAGTTTCATCTATTAAGTCATCAAAACTACTCTGTGCTAATAAATAACACAATAAGGTCTTTATAAACATTACTTAAATATTTACCAACCAATGTATATTCTGAATTTGCTATCCTTGAGTAAGGTACACTTGTCTTAATTCCTCCTTATATTAGGAGTAGGCAACTGATTTTTCCAAGGTTCTTTTTCTTTAATCTCTAAATAATCAAACTTGACCCAGAAAGAAAACGTGAATATCAAACCACCAGTTACTCTCAAAGAGTTATGATTTGATTTGAGAGCACCGATTTACTTCAAACTTCCCTCACAAAAATAAACAAGAGGACAGGCTGAGGACTGAGCGCTATTTTCCACAGATTTTGGATATGACTTTATCATTCATCTTACTGAAAAGACACAGAAACCACTTCTACATGGAAATGTTCCTACACAACAGACTTTACAACAAGGTCTCTCACAAAGATCCATAAAAAATTATAAATCTTTTGTGAACATTTTAGCAGACATGAAAATCGCTTAAATTCAATTCTAACAATCTTTTACTTGTATTTTTCAATAAATAAAGAGTGTTTTTCTTGTGTTTTAAATTTTTATCATTAAAAAACCAGAAAAGATCTTCTAAGGATATTCCTATGATTTCTTTCCCATGAAAAGATGTCATCTCAGAGTAGCTGAATGAGTATGAGTACTCAACTGTTTAATATGCATTCACGGTTACAATTTGTATGCTATATGTGTGCTTGTTAAAGTTTAATGTGTGTTGAATCACCCAGTAATCTTAAAATACAGATTCTGATTCAGCAGGTCTGGAACGGGGCCTGACTCTACGTTTTTAACGAGCTCCCAGATATTGCCAATGCTGCTGGCCCACTGACCACACTTTGAGTAGCAAGGCAGAGAAAACTATTATTTCTTTGGAAACATACTCAAAATGTCTGAGAAACAAAGATGGGAGAAAGCTACCTTCAGAAAGTGGAATGTGAACAGCAAGAAATAGTTAACACAATAAATGCCCAACAAATGCTTGCTGAATTAATGAATGAGTCAGCAAAGAATGCAGTATACTATTAAATGTGGAAGCTGACCATTAACATGTTTCTAGAACTCATCTGGTATTTAATCAAAAGTTAATCGAATTTTTCTACCACAGATCTGTGGCAATTTCAAGCTGTCCATGCAGCCCTGACACTTGACTACTTGACACTTGACTTTTTCCGTTGATATGATCTCGTGTGAGGCTCCCCTGATGGCTCAGCAGGTGAAGAATCTGCTCCCAATGCAGGAGACATGGGTCCAATTCCTGGGTGGTTAGACAACTCCATTGATATGAATCTCTTTGCCACATTTAGGAAGGAATAATCAAGACATATGAATAAAGAATTAGAAAACATATCTATCAGTACAAAACCAAAACACTTTGCCACACATAATTACACTCATGTTTTTTTTAAAAAAAGCTAAATACAAGTAAAAAAGAGATGAGAATACCATATAAGGAACAGGTAAACAAGCAAAAGGGTAAAAGAATTCTCTTAGAACATACAGAAACCAACCTCAGGTAATATCATAAACGCAAGAAAACAACCAGGGAATCAGACAACACAGATTCAGCAGAGATGCTACAATTCAATCTATACAAGGATAAATGGAATAAAATTAATTATTAACGACAGTTTTCATATGTGCCCTTTCCAGCCAGGCACATATGGGTAGCAATGCATTTACTAAGAGTCACAGGAGCAAAAGGAGGGAGGGAGGATGGGGGTGTAACAACTGAAACCAATATATCAGGCAAGTTTCTCCAGTTAACTCTGATACTGATGAGAACTAAACAAAAAATAAATAGCAAAAAATAAAAATAAAGTCCTACGGACCAATTCCTAAAAGCTCAAATAAACTCATCCTGACAAATCTGTTACACATGCAGCCAGGTTCTCCACATTGCAAAAGATAGGATGGGTAACCAGGAAAAGAGATACAAAGAAGTCAAGCAGCAAAGACAGGATAAATGCTCTACAAACAGGCTCTTCCTGTGTAAATGATACTATTTTTATCCTGGATACAAAACCAAAAGGAGTTATCTATTTATTTAATGTCAGAAAGATGTCTTCTGATTTTAAAAAAGGGAAAAAAAGATCGGCACAGCCGAAAAGACAGTGATGAGTGGTCCCGTTCCATCATGATCCTAATCCTTCAAACCCGAGGAATTATACTCCATCTGCTCTCAAAGATACACTTACTTTAATACTGTACATCTGTTGACTTCAGGCAAATCAGATCTTCACAAACCTGATACTGAGCAGATTGCAAGGGCCGGACAACATCTTTCATTTTTTTGTATCTCTTTCTAACAGTACAGTCAGTGCTCCACTAATGTTTTTTAGGTGGAAAACTTGGTAAAAACACTACAGTTTGGAATGACTAAGAAAATTTCCCTTACAGTCACCATTTAATGATAGAATTTAATTATTGGTAATACTCCTCAAATTAGTTCACTGAACATCTATCAGTGTTTACTGGATGCTAATTATATATAAGGTTTTGGCTCAGGTCTTTTCGAGGGAAACAAAAAGGATAATATACAATTCTCAAGGAGATAAGACATATACTGCTGCTGCTAAGTCGCTTCAGTGGTGTCCGACTCTGTGCGACCCCTTAGACAGCTGCCTACCAGGCTCCCCCATCCCTGGGACTCTCCAGGCAAGAATACTGGAGGGAGCTGCCATTTCCTTCTCCAATGCATGAAAGTGAAAAGTGAAAGTGAAGTCGTTCAGTCGTGTCCGACTCCTAGTGACCCCATGGACTGCAGCCTACCAGGCTCCTCCGTCCAAGGGATTTTCCAGGCAAGAGTACTGGAGTGGGGTGCCATTGCCTTCTCCAAGACATATACACAAATAACCAAAACACAAGGTAGTACTTGGCGCTTAATCAGGCAAGGCTTCATGAGTGGAACCAATTAAGCACCAGAGAAATACAAAGTACTTTCAACTAGAGTGATCACAAAAAGTCTCGTAGAAACCGTTTTTTAAGCTGTGCTTTGGAGGATGAGTACAAGATGTCAATAGAAAGCAACCTGAAGTGCAAAGAACAGATGAAATTCCAGATGAGGAACTGAACTAGCATTAGTAGAATACGGTAGCTATTTAAGAACTAGTTAAGTAGTCCAGACTAGGTGATATGGGGCTACAAGGACATAAGGTTAGAATAGATACAATTTAAAATGAATTCTAACTGAAATACTAATAATAGTAGCTACCATTTATTGAGTACCTACGAAATACCATACATCACACAAGTTATCATGTTATCCTAGAATCACTCTAAACGGTAGGTGTTTTCATTTCCCAGATAAATATAAACTGGTTCTGGGGAGGTTAAATTTTTTGTCGCAGATCACAGAATTAAACCATGGTTTAATGAAACTATTAATGTACTACAAGCTGGTGATTCTATTGTAAATTCCCAGAATAGTATCTGTCTTTCCAAATCTGGGTACTTCTATCCCACTGTTCTCTGCTAAAGAAACCCCTATCTGGAACCTTCCTACGCTGTTGGTGGGAATGTAAATTGGCACAGTCACTATGGAAAACAGTATGGATGTTCCTTAAAAAACTAAAAATACAGCTACCATATGATCCAGCAAACCTACTCTTGGGCATCTGTCCAGAAAAGACAAAAACTCTAATTCGAAAAGATACATGTACCTCAATGTTCACAGCAGCACTTTTTACAATAGTCAAGACATAGAAATGACACAAGTGCCCATCAACAGATGACTGATTTAAGAAAATGTGGGGGGTTGTGTGTGTGTGTGTGTGTGTGTATAATGGAATATTACTCAGCCATTAAAAGAATAAAACACTGCCATTTGCACAACGTGGATGGTCCTAGAGAATATCACACTAAGTGAAGTAAATCAGAAAAAAACAAATATTACATCATTTATATGTGGAATCAAAAACTAATACAAATAAATCCATACACAAAACAGAAACAAACTTACAGACACAGAAAACAAACTTGTTACCAAAGGAGAAAAGGGAAGCGTGGGGAGGGATAAATTAGGAGTACTGGATTAACCAGAAGCAGAAGATATTAAGAAGAGGGGGCAAGAATACACAGAAGAACTTTACGAAAAAGATCTTCATGAGCCAGATAACACAATGGTATGATCACTAACCTAGAGCCAGACATCCCGGAATTGTGAAGTCAAGTGGGCCTTAGGTGGTATCACCATGAACAAAAGCTAGTGGAGGTGATAGAATTCCAGTTGAGCTATTTCAAATCCTAAAAGATGATGCTGTGAAAGTGCTACACTCAATATGTCAGAAAATTTGGAAAACTGTGGAAAAGCAGTGGCCACAGGACTGGAAAAGGTCAGTTTTCATTCCAATCCCAAAGAAAGGCAATGCCAAAGAATGTTCAAACTACTGCACAATTGCACTCATCTCACATGCTAGCAAAGTAATGCTCAAAATCCTCCAAGCCAGGCTTCAGCAGTATGTGAACCATGAACTTCCATATGTTCAAGCTGGATTTAGAAAAGGCAGAGGAACCAGAGATCAAACTGCCAATATCCTCTGGATCATTGAAAAAGCAAGAGTTCCAGAAAAATATCTACTTCTGCTTTATTGACTACACCAAAGCCTTTGACTGTGTGGATCACAACAAACTGTGGAAAATTCTTCAAGAGATGGGACTACCAGATCACGTGACCTGCCTCCTGAGAAATCTGTATGCAGGTCAAGAAGCAACAGTTAGAACTGGACATGGAACAACAGACTGGTTCCAAGTCAAGAAAGAAGTACATCAAGGCTGTATATTGTTACCCTGCTTATTTAACTTATATGTAGAGTACATCATGAGAAATGCTGGACTGGATGAAGCACAAGCTGGAATCAAGATTGCCAGGAGAAATATCAATAACCTCAGATATGCAGATGACACCACCCTTATGGCAGAGAGTGAAGAAGAACTAAAGAGCCTCTTGATGAGAGTGAAAAAGGAGAGTGAAAATGTTGGCTTAAAACTCAACATTCAGAAAACTAAGATCATGGCATCTGGTCCCATCACTTCATGACAAATATATGGGGAAACAGTGGAAACAGTGAGAGACTTTATTTTGGGGGTCTCCAAAATCACTACAGATGGAGACTGCAGCCATGAACTTAAAAGACGCTTGCTCCTTGGAAAAAAAAGTTATGACCAACCTGGACAGCATATTAAAAAAGCAGAGACATTACTTTGCCAATAAAGATCCATCTAGTAAAAGTTATGGTTTTTCCAGTAGTTATGTATGGATGTGACAGTTGGAATATAAAGAAAGCTGAGCATCGAAGAATTGATGCTTTTGAACTGTGGTGTTGGAGAAGACTCTTGAGAGTCCCTTGGACTGCAAGGAGATCCAACCAGTCCATCCTAAAGGAGATCAGTCCTGGGTGTTCATTGGAAGGACTGATGTTGAAGCTGAAACTCCAACTGATACGGAGAACTAACTCATTGGAAAAGACCCTGATGCTGGGAAAGATTGAAGGCAAGAGAAGAAGGGGGAGGGCGACAGAGGATGAGATGGTTGGATGGCATCACCAACTCTATGGACATGAGTTTGAGTAAGCTCCGGGAGCTGGTGATGGACAGGGAAGCCTGACGTGCTGCAGTCTGTGGGGTGGCAAAGAGTCGGACATGACTGAGTGACTGAACTGAACTGGATTAACAGATAAAAACTACTATGCAAAATATTAGATAAGCAACTATATAACACTGGGATCTATATTCAGTACCTTCTAATAATCCAAAATGGAAAAGAAGCTGAAGAAAAAATATATATATAACTGAATCACTTTGCTGTATACCTGAATCTAACACAATATTGTAATTCAAGTACACTTCAAGAAGGAGGAGGAGGAGGAAGAAAGGAGGAAATTTCTGTTAAGAATTTATGGACAGGCTTTCAATCTGGCCAAGACTACCCCTATTGCCACCAATTTCAAGTTCACAATTTACGTACATAATTCTCTTCCCATGGAGTGTATGTGAAGATGGAATGGGGAGACAAGGAAAGATAGACAAAGAAAGCAGATTATGAAAGGATTTGAATATCAGGCTAAATAGTTCAGACTTTATTCTGAAGGCAGTGGAGAACCACTGGACATTTTTAAACAGGGAAGCGGGTAAACAAAGTGGAAGCAGGACAGACTTAGAAGCAGAGAGAAGCTCAACAAATGACTGGGTAAATTCAGGTTATCAGTGAATAAATTCACAATGGGTATCCCTGGGGAAGCTGAAACCAATCCTGAGCAGATAAACTTGAAGAGCCTTGCAACTGCCCTTAGTTTCTCTAACTTGTTCTCATTAGCATGTTTCTCAATAACACAGGCAATTTCATGTCTGAGCCTGAAGGCATTTTTATAACACTTCATTGGCCCACTCTGACAAATGGCTTAATAGAAGAGGTCTAGCACTAGAACCAAAATAGAAAAGAGAAAAGAAGTGAGATGGATATCTCACAGGCATCTTCAATACATGTCCAAAATTAAACTCATGGTTTCTTTTTTCTATTCCAGGTTCAAACATACCATCCAGATGCTCTAACCAGAAAACCTAAGTGTCATCCTTGGCTCAGCCTCCTCCATTTCCCTTCCTAATCAAGTCCATCTGTTAGTCCTATAACCTCCCAAATAGATTTAGACTCAGTCCATTTTCTACCTTCTGCATCACTATCACATCTGTGCAAGCCTCCTTCGCTTCTCCTTCTATGATCTCAACACCCTCACCTCCTTCCATTTTCCTCCTGGCCTCCATTCTACCGTCATGCTAGCGAAGTGCTTTCCTGGCTAAAGTTGATTGTGCATGCCATTTCCTTGGGCTGGAATACACCCAACCCCCTGCAATAAGTCTGGTTTCTTCTTATACCTTGCGACTCGGCTTGAATAACTCCTCCTCAAAGCAACCTACCTTGACAGCCCTACTGTCTACATAAGTCTGTCCATAAGTCCCTTCCCTAGTTCTCTATCCCAGTACCTACTTACTTCCTTCACAGTCCTCCTCTCAATGTATCTAATCACACTTGTCATTTACCTGTTTCATGTCTGTCTGCCCCACGCCAGCACCTCCAGCCACACTGTGATAGCCCTGAGAGAAGGGCTGCTTTCTCTTCCAAGGTACACTTAGTATCTCGAACAGAACTTGTGCTGCGCCCCAGCACAGAACCTAGGACTTTGAACAGAACCTAATACCTAGCACAGATCACTGTAGATACTCACTAAATATTTGTTGAGCAAATGGATAAATAAATAGGAAAAATAATAACTTAGGTTTGTTGTTGTTCAGTTGCTAAGTCATGTCCAACTCTATGTGACCCCATGGACTGCAGGATGCCAGGCTTCCCTGTCCTTTACTGTCTCCTGGAGTTTGCTCAGATTCATGTCCAATGAGTTGGTAATGCTAGCTAACGATCTCATACTCTGGCACTTCCTTCTCCTTTTGCCTTCAGTCTTTCCAAGCATCAGGATCCTTTCCAGTGAGTCAGCTCTCCTCATCAGGTGGCCAAGAGCTTCAGCATTAGGTTAAACTTAGGTTTAACCATATCAATTATACATATTCAGGATGGAGGTTGTCCAATTTAACAGTGAAAGTGAAAGTCACTCCCAAGTGTCTCTTTGGGACCCCATGAACTATACAGTCCATGGAATTCTCTAGGCCAGAATACTGGAGTGAGTAGCTTTTCCCGTCTCCAAGGGATCTTCCCAGCCCAGGGATCGGACTCAGGTCTCCCTCATTGCAGGCAGATTCTTTACCAGCTGAGCCACCAGGGCAGCCCAATTTAATAATAGTTCATAAGAATTTTAAGGTTTTGATTGTACATACTCCAACAGAGAGAAAATCCTAAAGGAGCTAACAATCTTTAGCTGTATTTCTAGATTTACATTAGCCAAAGCACTCATTTGCTTCTACAACATATATTTTCTGAGAATGTTACAGTATTCTAGGCAATATGGTAAGCAGTGGGCTACAACAGTGAGAAAGACAAACATAATTCCTGACCTCCTGGACTACATTCTCCAATCAAAAGGTCATGGAAAGTAACAATGTCTCGGTTCTTGTTATACATATTACATCTTAAATCTTACATTCAGCTCTGGGCAGTTTAAGGAGGCCAGAGTCTGTCCAAAGAAGAGATATAAAATGATGATGGAATTTGAAACCATGTCATACAGGTAAATAATTGAAAGAAACTGGGATACTTAGCCTAGAAAAAGAGAATAGAGAACAGGGAAGTGATTGTTGCCCTCACAAATTTCCAGAGTTGTCAAATTCTATGTGATTCCCAACAGCAAAACTCAAATTAATCAGCGGAAATTACAAAGACATAGTTTTCACCTCAAAATAAAAGGAAGAGATCCCTAATAATTAGAGATACCTAATAATTAAATGACCTGCTTGGGAATAGTGAGCTTATTATCACTGGAAATATTCGCTTAAAAGCTAAATGACCGTCTGTCATGGATGCCAGAGAAAGGATTCTTCCACTAGAGTGGGTTCTTGCATTAAATGACCTGTAAGGGACCCTGATACTGGGAAAGACTGAGGGAAGGAGAAGGGGGCAACAGAGGATGAGATGGTTAGATAGCATCACCAACTCAATGGACATGAGTTTGAGCAAACATAGTGAAGGAAAGGGAAGCCTGGTGTGCCACAGTCCATAGGATTGCAAAGAATCAGACACAAATTAGCGATGGAAAAACAAGGTTCCATCCAATGCTAAGATTTTACAGATAGGAAAGAAGGTAAGGAAGAAAACAAAAGGGACATTAGAATAGTGATGCATTGGGTTATTTTTTAGAAGACTATATTATAAAGTCAGAGTTACTATTTGAGTTAAAATAAGAGGGGAAAAACCAAAAGTAAAAAAAGTATAAAAGGCCATTTTACTTCTCTAATCAGAAAACAGAACTCAGTAACATTCCTTCACACAGAAAGAAAACAATGTTCAAGTACTGAAGTCTCAGAATATCTGCTAGAAAATAGTTTGTTTCCCAATAAAATCAATCTCAAAACCACAGGGAAAGTGTCTTTCCTTTGTAACTCAATTTAAGTATGCTAATTAGCACTTTTAGAAAAACAGGAAAACCATGTATGTAAAATATTAAAATGGTAGCTTAAAATACACAAAAGAACTTATTTGTGATTCTTCTTTCATCCTCCCCCAATTTTTTGGACCTTAAAGTACTCCTTATGTGAACTTTTCTTGCCATATTGAGTGAATCAGGAATGTCACTCAGCATGAACATACTGTTTTCAACAACTTTATTTTTAATTTAAGTCATTTCCATGGTGACTAACACCATTGAACCAACTCATTCAAAGATATTTTTAAATAAACAAACTCTTACTCATCTCCTTCTAAGAAGACCAAAATATGCTCTTTACTTCCCCACAGAATTCAAGCTTGTACTTAGACGAAGTCTAGACATATTCTAAAAGCCTGAAGAGTGCACTACCCTCATGATAGGAATCACTGAAGATGTGACACCGAAACATTCATTTCCCACAGATTGAGTTTTATTCCCTTTAATTGTCAAAATGTGTTAGCCATTCTGAATGGAGATCTTTATTAAATGGATTATACGCCTCTTGTTTCATTTTTTAAAAACCCAGTTCACAGCATTGAAACATGTATATTATCTAGGGTGAAACAGATCACCAGCCCAGGTTGGGTGCATGAGACAAGTGCTCGGGCCTGGTGCACTGGGAAGACCCAGAGGGACCAGGTGGAGAGGGAGGTGGGAGGGGGGACCGGGATGGGGAATACATGTAAATCCATGGCTAATTCATTTCAATGTATGACAAAAACTACTGTAATGATGTAAAGTAATTAGCCCCCAACTAATAAAAATAAATGGAAAAAAAAAAAAAAACAAAACAAAACCCAGTTCAGTTCAGTCACTCAGTCGTGTCCAACTCTGCGACCCCATGAACCGCAGCATGCCAGGCCTCCCTGTCCATCACCAACTCCTGGAGTTTACCCAAACTCATCCACTGAGTCAGTGATGCCATCTAACCATCTCATCCTCTGTCGTCCCCTTCTCCTGCCCTCAATCTTTGCCAACATCAGGGTCTTCTCCAATGAGTCAGCTCTTCACATCAGGTGGCCAAAATATTGGGAGTTTCAGCTTCAACATCAGTCCTTCCAATGAACACCCAGGACTGATCTCCTTTAGGATGGACTGGTTGGATCTCCTTGTAGTCCAAGGGACTCTCAAGAGTCTTCTCCAACACCACAGTTCAAAAACATCAATTCTTCAGCACTCAACTTTCTTCATAATCCAACTCTCACATCCACACATGACTACTAGAAAAACCATAGTCTTGACTAGACGGAACTTTGTTGACAAAGTAATGTCTCTGCTTTTTAATATGCTGTCTAGGTTGGTCATAACTTTCCTTCCAAGGAGTAAGCATCTTTTAATTTCATGGCTGCAATCACCATCTGCGGTGATTTTGGAGCCCAAAAAAATAAAGTCAGCCACTGTTTCCCCATCTATTTGCCATGAAGTGATGCAACCAGATGCCATGATCTTAGTTTTCTGAATGTTGGGAAAAAAATCCAGGGAACATATTAAATCTTTATTGACTTATTCATCATTATGAACCTCAATTACTATGCAGAGCTAATGTCCTCAAGGACTAGTAAGGTTTATAGGGATGGTGAACTCTGCCATATGGATACCTGAGGACTGGGGTGGGGGGTGGTTTATGTATGTATCTGAACTTCAACAGTTTTGCTGTTTGTTCATCTGAAGAACTAACTTGCATTTCTTGCTGATGTCAAGATGGTCTGCCAATGAGTTGTTGTTCAAGTCGCTTAGTTGTGTCCAACTCTTTGTGACCCCATGGACTGCAGCACACCAGGCTTCCCTGTCCATCACCATCTCTCGGAGCTTGCTCAAACTCATGTCCATTGAGTCCGTGATGCTATCCAACCATCTCATCCCTCTGTTGTCTCCTTCTCCTCCTGCCTTCAATCTTTCCCAGCATCGCGGTCTTTTCCAGTGAGTCAGGTGGCCAAAGTATTGGAGCTTCAGCCTCAGCATCAGTCCTTCAAATGAATATTCAGGGTTGATTTCCTTTAGGATGGACTGGTTTGATCTCCTTGCAGTCCAAGAGACTCTCAAGAGTCTTCTCCAACACCACTGTTCAAAGTATCAATTCTTCAGCACTCAGCCTTCCTCATGGTCTACCTCTCACATCCGTACATGACCACTGGAGAAACCATCGCTTTGAGTAGCTGCCAACATTTCCCTTTCTAATCTGCTGTCTTTTAGTCTACCATTGATTAGGAGGTTAAATTGACAAATGTGTTAAAATTGTGTAAAAAATAAAAGAAGTGCAAAGGAAGAGTAAGATTAATGCTTCACATTATTCACTGGAATAATTTAATCCCATGGATTTTGTGGTATCTACCTCAGCCCTTCAAATATAAACCTGCTTTGAGGTTCCCATTATACTGTGACTAGTTGAGACTGTTGGATGACTTTCAGATAAATCACACCAATATAGATGACATTCTCTTTCTTTACAAACAGAGATCAAGAGTCTTTAATACTGTTGTTTATATAAAGTGTTACATTCATATAAACTCTTTTGGAAAATCAAAAACAGAGTAATAGTTTAGCCTCAAAATGTACCAGAAAAGGAGGAAAACTACTTAATAGCATCAAAAATTTCAAGGTAAATACAAACAAAACATGAAAATTTCTAGCTACAAAGGGGGTTGGGCTAAGACTATGGAACTTTTCTTACACTCTTGTTTTTATTTTATTATCTTAGAGAATTCAATCTAATAATACTTACTAATTTTAATTCAAGAAATTCCCTAAGGTTTATTATACTGGCAAACTTCACTTTAGCAAGAAAACTACAGTAAGATAATTAAATATCAAATGTCATCTGATTAGAGGGTATGTATGAATAAAACATTGGATCATGGCTTGCATTAGCAGATATTGTGAAGATTGGAAAATGTGCTGTGGTTGTCATCCAGTATTGTTAAATGTGAAAAATACACTACAGTCTATCAGAAGATAAAATGCTTTGTCATACAGTGTTAACACTGGCACAGAAACAAGATTCAACCATGATGGAGTATTTCAAACAACCCACTATTTGCTAAAAGCATTCAGTAAAATTACTGACTAAGCTTGATGACATTTTTCTCTCTCAAAAAGGAAATGTCTTATTATTGTGTTCTTAATTCTGAGCAATACAGAATAATTTGTTGGTGACATGAATATATCAGGAAACTTGGCAGAAAAAATAATTTGATAAAGATTTTTTTTTTGTGGCCACTCCAAGTGGCTTGTAGGATCCTAGTTCCCCTACCAGGGATAGAACCCAGGTCCCTTGCAGTGGAAGCATGGAGTCCTAAATACTGGACTGCTGGGGAATTCCTCACAAAGTTTTTATACTGAGAAAAGAGGTAGGTCATAGTCAAATATGTGAGCTTATCATAAACAAATTTTTATTTTTTAAACTTATTTTATTTAGCTGCATTGGGTCTTAGTTGTGGCTGGCTGGCTTAATTGCCCCATAGCATATGGGATCTTAGTTCCCCCACCAGGGATTGAACCTGTTTCCCTGCACTGGAGGGCAGATTCTTAACCACTGAACCACCAGGGAAGTCCCCATAAACCAATTTATAAACACTTCAAGAAAAGTAAGCCATGACTGCATGGCCAAGGAATCTGTAAGCGTATAGAATTTCTAAGGATAAGGCAATTCTAGCAAGTAAAGTTCATTCATTACACTTTACAGATATACACTAAGTGCCAGATTCTTTTCTAGGCCCTGGGGATATGGCAGTGAAATTTTCTCTACACGATCAGAAATTTTTAGAAAACATGAGGAAAGTATTAGAGACATAGTCATGAACAGCAGGGAGATTATAGAAATATATTCATTATTTAAAAACTTCATTAGTTTTTAAAATAGCATTCCAAAGGACTACTTACAAAAATGATCAAAAGTCTGAACCCTAACAATGGTTGGTGCAATGCCCCCAAGGCCGAAGGAAGAAAAAAACAAGAACAAACAAAACTTCTAAAAATGGCAAAAAAGAAAGGAGAGGGAAGGAAAGAGAAGAAAAAAGGAAGGTCAAATTCAGACTATAGCTTTGAGAGAAAAACAGAATAATGTTAACATGTGCCAGAGACAAAATTAACTGTGCTCTTTGAAACCAAACAACATAAAGGAGGAATTATAATCAATGATAATTTAGGCTAGTATACATAAACTTACATGTTACAATGTGTTTCGTTCTCCAGTCCCAGAAAAACCTTATTTCAAACTTCAGAAGTGACTTGCCAAATTTGATCTAAGATTCACTAATAAACCTGGGTCTTTACCAAATTCACAGTTAGTGTGACTGAATTAGAATTCAAAAATATCTCAAGCTGGAAAGATGCATCAAAACCAACAAGAAGGAATTTAAAAACAATGTAAGGTTTCCACATTGAAGCTTGAAAAATAATGACAAAGAAAAAAAGTGGACACAAATGTCCATCAATCAGGGAACAGATGGGGACTTCCTTGGTGGTCCAGTAGTTAAGTACTTTCAAACCAGGGGACATGAGTTTGATCCCTGGCCAAGGGATTAAGTTTCCACATGCTGTGTTGTGCACCCCCCAAAAAATTTTTTAATGAAAAAAAAAATCAGAAAACAGATGAAGTTATTAATAATAAATTCATAGGATGGAAACTATAGCAGTGAAAATGGACTATAACTATACATATGAACAAAGTGAAATGTTATGTTTGAGGGAAAAAGCATATTGAAGAATATATTTTGTGTAATACTATCTATATAGAATTGAAAAACATGCAGTATCATATAAACTGCTTAGAAACACATAGGTAACAAAAGCATGAAAAAATGCACAGTCACAAAATGTAAAAGAGTGGTTATTTTCAAAGAGAGGGAGAGTAATGAGACTGAAGAGAGGTACAACAGGAACTCAGCTTTATCAATTATGTTCTATTTTGTAAACTGGGTAATGTTTATCTCCTTCTATTTCTTAAACATTTTACAAAAAAATTCAAAGAATTACATAATTATATTATGGGAAAGACAACTTGGTAGCATTATTTTTAAAAGATTTCTTATGAGCCAAAAATGCAGTGTGGTTTCTAGAAAGAATTATCATAATCTTGATGAAAGTGTGGTATCCAGATTATGGAATTAACTGAACTGCTGCATTCCTTATAGTTAACCACAGAGTACTGTTTCATTCTGAGCACTACAATTTAAGTAAGACATTAACCAAACCGAGTATATCCAATGACCAGAATAATGAGTAGTCTCAAAACCATAACTGTAGATAATCCATCAAAAGAGGTGAGGATTTTTTTTCTCATTTTTTTCCCAGGAGGCTAACAAGACTGAAGGGAGAAACTATAGTTATCTAAATATAAAAGCAAGAGTAAGATGAATGGATAAAATATGGTGTATATATGCAATGGAACACTACTCAGCCTTAAAAAAAAAAAAGAAATTCTCACATATACTGGTATGAAATGGCTGAACCTTGAAAACACTATTCTAAGTAAAATAAGGCAGACACAAAGGGACAAATATTATACGAGCCCACCTATATAAGGCACTCATAGTAGTTAAATTCATGGAGAGAGCAAGTAGAATAGTGATTACCAGGAGCTGGGGGGAGACAGGAATGGAAAGTTATGGTTTAATGGGTAGTTTCAGTTTGGGATAAAGAAGTTCTGGAGATGGACAGTGGTAATGACTGTGCAATGATGTCAACATACTTAATGCCACTGAAATGTACACTTAAGATGGTAAACTTTATGTGTGTTTTCCCTTTTTTTCTTTTAATCGGGTAGAGAGGGAGGTGGGAGGGGAGATCGGGATGGGGAATACATGTAAATCCATGGCTAATTCATGTCAATGTATGACAAAAACCACTACAATATTGTAAAGTAATTAGCCTCCAACTAATAAAAATAAATGAAAAAAATAAATAAATAAAAGGGGAGAGTACATCCTTTCTAACTTTTCAAATCCTTGCTCACATGTGCCCTTGCAGTTCTAATATTTTCATATATATTACACTGTCCTATATAGCAATTGCTTGTTTAAAATGTTTTACAAAGGCAGTAATTATATCTCTTGCTAATCTTCACATTATTTGTGTTTATCACAATGACTGACACTCAGGTTATTGCCAAATAAATAAAAACACTTTCTAGATACTTGAGGGGATACAAAAATGAAAAAGATACGGTTCATTCGTGCCTTCAAGGAATTTACGATCCAGTCATCCGTCTAGTCAAGGCTATGGTTTTTCCAGCGGTCATGTGTGGACGTGAGAGTTGGACTGTGAAGAAAGCTGAGCGCCAAAAAATTGATGCTTTTGAACTGTGGTGTTGGAGAAGACTCTTGAGAGTCCCTTGGACTGCAGGGAGAGCCAACCAGTCCATCTTAAATGAGATCAGTCCTGGGTGTTCATTGGAAGGACTGATGTTGAAGCTGAAACTCCAATACTTTGGCCACCTCATGCGAAGAGTTGACTCACTGGAAAAGACCCTGATCTGGGAGGGATTGGGGGCAGGAAGAGAAGGGGGCGACAAAAGATGAGATGGCTGGATGGCATCACCGACTCGATGGACATGAGTTTGAGTAAGCTCTGGGAGTTGGTGATGTTGGACAAGAAGGCCTGGCGTGCTGAGATTCATGGGATCACAAAGAGTCGGACACGACTGA
Organism: Odocoileus virginianus; assembly: GCF_023699985.2. NCBI lineage: Eukaryota > Metazoa > Chordata > Mammalia > Artiodactyla > Cervidae > Odocoileus > Odocoileus virginianus. The sequence goes on along the minus strand of NC_069703.1, from coordinate 39,417,792 downwards.
GCGGCTGAACTGAACTGAGAGGAATACATTTTTTTGTTTTCTGACTGATAACCCAGTGTTGAAATGGCTATCCCTTCATTTTACTTAGTTTGGTATCACTAGTGAAATCACATATTAATAAATGTATAACTGAAAAATATCTTAATTATCAACTATCTTTCATTGAAATATGAGGTCACTATGGTTCAAAAAAAGATAAGCAAAGTCATTTACCTAAGGTCACTCAGCTAATAGTGACTTTAATAACAAATTAGTAACTATTAACTCATCTAATAACTAAGTCTGGGGGGTAAGAATGCAGGCCTTAAAACCTTCAGACCAATGCTACTTTCATTACATCAACATAAGGCTTTATCCCTATGAACTAAATCAGAGTTCCACTGGAGCTCAGGGTAACAATACACAAGACAGAGTTAAGTAGAATGAATCGTCCTCTTAGCTACAATGATCTCAAGTTAACACCAAATATCATGAGCGATGTTTTTAATTCAAACACCACAGTCTTCCCAAATGGAATGGGAAATCCTACCCACTGTCCCCAAACCCTCCAGGACATTTCATATCATTCAGAAAAATAGCCAGAGTCTTTCCCACCACCTCCCCTGCTCCATCCACACTGGTCTTCCCCCTGTTGCTGAAACTTGCTGGGCACCCTGCACGCAGCCTTTGTATGCGCTATTCTCTCTGCCTGGAAACTTGCTTCCCAGGTTATCACAAGGCCTGCTTCCTTTGGGTTTTTACTCAAATACCACTTTCTCAGTGAGGCTCTACTCACCAGCCTACCTAAACTGGAGTCCCCACTGGATGTCTTTTCCTTTTTCTACTTTAGTTTTCTCCATAGCAATTACTTCTCCTTCAGGACATACTATATAGTCTTTACTAGTTCGTTTTTTTGTCTGTCTACCCCACTAGAATATACAAAATGAAAGTGAAAGTCACTCAGTCATGTCTGATTCTTTGCCACCCCATGGACTATGCAGTCCATGGAATTCTCCAGGCCAGAATACTGGCGTGGGTAGCCTTTCCCTTCTCCAGGGGATCTTCCCAACCCAGGGATCGAACCAATGTCTCCCGCATTGCAGGCAGATTATTTACCAGCTGAAACTCCACTGGAAAAAAGAATTTTGCCTGTTAGTACATCCCTGGTACATAGAATGCAGAGCCAATAAGTATCAGTTGAAGAAATAAATGAGCAAATGAAAGAATCTGATACTGATATGCTTAAAGGCCAGAAACTATCTTCCTCATGATAAGAGATTTACGTACATCATTTGGTGAAGGATAAAGAAATTAAGATACTCCAGATGCTCAAGAAGAATACCAAAGGTTTATTTACATTTCCAAAATACTCAGATACTACAGATGTGGGCATGTTAACTCCTTCTTTTGGGATAAATTGAGGATCGGCAGTAATCAAAATTAGAAACTTTGTATTACTCTTCTAAAGTATTTTTTTTACTTACAAATACTATCTGAAAGAAAAACATTTGCTCACAGGAAAATGTTTTTGTTATTTAATTACAAAACAATTAGCTGAATTACTGTGTTGCCTAGCAGCAAAATGAAATCAATGTGCCAAAACCTTAAATATGCTCATTCATTCTAAATATTTCTTGGGTTGTCCAGATAGTCCCAAACAAAGGTAGCACGCAAAGGAAATCAGAGTGATAAGGGTCAACACAAGTGGTGATGACCTCAGATTCCCTAAGGGTATACAGTTCTGGGTCAGCTCCCAGGAGCCTGAGTCCAAAAAGAAGCAGGTCTAGCCATTCCTACCTAACCTCTAGGTCATTCTTCATTCATATGTGTTCTAAAAGAAAAGAAAAAAAAACGAGGTTGTGTTTCAGTGCTGCCGAGAGAATCGTAACCAAACTAGATACCCAGAAACACTGTTAACTTATTCTGTATTCTGATTCATTCATCTTCTTCTCTTGAATATAGTCTCAGAACTAAAATTGATTCTTTTAAGTAATTGCCCTATAAGAAACCCTATCAGGAAATCACTTTCAAAAAAATTCTTTAAAAAATAATTATATAAAAAAATAAGTAACTATAAAGTACTTCTCTGTATTATTTAGACTCTATGGAAATCTTTAAGCAGTATCATAAAATTCTCATTGGATGCCAAGAAAATTATAGTATCGAAAACAGGATTTTTTTCCCCTTCCTTAAGTAACTAACTAATATTGTAGGCACCAAGCTAAAAGCCTAGATGTGGCTCCTATCCTTAAACAATGCACAATCTATTTTTAAAAAGACAGTCAAGAATAAGCACTAATGTAGTAATATATGCAAAAACTAAGCAGGGCAGAAAAAAGTCATTTAAACCAGCTATGAGGGAAGTCCTTTTAGAGACAATCTGTGCTAAGTCTTAAAGGATGAGTAGGAAGAGGTGAAGAAAAGAGAAAATGCACAGTCATCTGGATGAGCACCTAGAAAGGGCATGAATACCTGAATGGGAAACAATAAGCGGTTTCCTACAACTAGAGTGTAAAATATAGGATGACAGAAAATAGTACAGCAGTCCTCCCTTATCCTCAGGGATACCTCCCAAGACCTCAATGGATGCCTGAAACTGGAGATAATACCAAAACCAGATAGTACCAAAACCTATTAATATACATATATATACACACACCTATATATATATATATATACACACACCTATATATATATATAAACCTATACATACACACACATATCTATACACACTATGTTTTTCCTATACAAACCTACCTATGATAAAGACTAATTTATAAATTAGGCACATAAGAGGTGACAGCAATAACTAATAATAAAATAGATAATTATAAAATAAAAGTTAGGTGGATGTGATCTCTCTCTCTCTCAAAATAGCTTATGCAGGTATTTTCAGGAAGCAGTTGACTGCAGATAATTGAAACCACAGAAAGCAAACGGTGGAGAAAGGGAGACTACCACAGAGGATATGACAAGCTTGCAACTATTAGAAAGGGGTAGATTAGGGGAGACCTTCCTTTGCAACTTCAAAAATCTATACTTTACTCTTTGTATTACAGGGAGCCATTAAAAGATTTTAAACATGGAAGTATCAGAGTAAAAACTGCTTTAAGAGAATTTTCTTTGGTGAGTGAGTACAGAAGATGGGAGAAAACAGAAACAAAGAGACTGGTTGGAAACTCTCAAAACAAGCCAAGATTGAGCCAAGGTTGTTAAGACAGAAAAAGAAGATGGATTCTAAAACTACTGAAAAAAAAAAGACGGTATAACAGAGTAGGCTATAACTAGCTGAGAGTCAGAAAAACTACTCACTGGCAACATGGCCTTTGGCAAATTAACTTTTCTAAGACTCAGTTTCTCCAAGCTTCACAGTGTTTTACAAGGATTAAATAAGAAAATGTAAATCACTTAGTTCAGTAATTGCTCTTGGTAAACACTAACTTTATGGTAGCAATTATTATTCATAAAGTAATGTGACCAGGCCTTGATGACTGAATGTAAGTCATGAGAGAGAAGAAATTAGGGTTGAGGCACAGGTTTTTACCAAACCAGTAGATGAGAAAAGCGCAAATTTAAAAGAAGAAATAGGTTTAAAGTGAAAGATGGTTATTCTGTTTTTAGACATGTTAAGGAGTCTATAGCATATCCAAAATAGTTAAAGCTGTTCTGAGTTTTCAAAAACAATCCTGAGTGTAAACACGACAAGTATACATGCTTAACCTTGGGTATGTAAACTGATCTAACCAGGATTATAATGAAACATTGGAGAATGCCTAAACCTCAATCAGAATTCATAAATCATCTAGTTGAGTAATTCTTAATCTTTTTGTTGTCATGAGAATCTGATGAAAGCTAAAGACCTTCTCCTCAGAAATCCTCAAAGATAAAACTTCCCAATAATTGGTTCAGAACCTCCTGGTCTATTCTCCTCAAGGAGCACAGAAATACAATTTGGCTGTGCTCACTTTCACTGTAAACAAAAGCAAAGCCCAAACCCAAAGCCAGGTTCTCAATTCCATATGTTTTTTCTCCACTATCACCAGCAAACTGATATGATCCTTTCAAGCTATGACAAACCTAGACAGCATATTAAAAAGCAGAGACATCACTTTGCTGACAAAGGTGCATACAGGCAAAGCTATGGTTTTTTCAGTAGTCATGTACAGATATGAGAGTTGGACCATAAAGAAGGCTAAGTGCTAAAGAATTGATGCTTTTGAATTGTGGTGCTGGAGAAGATTGTGAGAGACCCTTGGACTGCAAGGAGATCAAACCAGTCAATCCTAAAGAAAATCAACTTTGAATATGCACTGAAAGGACTGATGCTGAAGCTCCAATACTTTGGCCACCTGATGCGAAGAACCGACTCACTGGAAAAGACCCTGATGCTGGGAAAGATTGAGGGCAGGAGGAGAAGAGGGCAAAAGAAGATGAGATGGTTGGATGGCATCACTGACTCAAAGGACATGAGCCTGAGCAAACTCTGGGAAATAGTGAAGGACAGGGAAGCCTGGCGTGCTGTAGTTCACATAGTCACAAAGAGTCAGACAGGACTTAGCAACTGAACAAATCAGTCACGCAAGTTAAAATCACATACACAAACAGACACACACAGTTCAGATTTTACTGACCACAGCTTGTAGCCCTCATCAGGCTTTCTAGATCCAACGGCATTTCCCAGTAGTCAATTGTTTCCCATTTGTACTGAGAATAGGCATTAGCACATCGAAAGAAGTAGAAGCATTGGTTGTGGAAATTTTTGTTATTTCCCTTTTCTAAAAAAAATGAAAAGCTGTTTTACTTCTGAAATTTTTCTTCCTAATGAGAACTGATTGTTTAAATGTAAGAGAATCCCATTACAATTTAATTCAATAAATGCCACTACCACCTACCAACAAGGTACTAAGAACTCAAAGATATATAAGAATCCCAAGGCCATCCATTCAAAGTGAAATAAATAAATGCCTACAACTTTAAGTGAAGGAATAGAACACACCTTTATTTGTGCCAACGTTTATTTAATTTTACCTAATTTAAAAAAAAAGATATGTGGCAAAAGAGAATCCTACACTCAACTACTGACAGTTCCACATAGACTGGAGCTCAGTCATGAGGACCCTGACTGAGAAGCAATGGCTCTGAATGTCGACAGACCTGAGATCTAATCCCAGTTCTGTTTCCTCCAACCTGGGAACTTGAGCAAAGGACTTAATTTCTCCTAACCTGTCATCTCATTTGAAAAACACTAATGAACTTAGGAAACTGTTATTAGGATTAAATGAGAAAATACACAGTAGTGTCAGCTATCATTCTGATAGAAAAATTAGATTAACTTTTATATTATTACATTTGTAAGTTATATAAATGACAGGTGTCTATATTAGCTAATAAATTCATTCTGCTTCATTAAAGTAGAATCTGCTTTTATATCTATACTATATTATCCATTTTATATGTAGACATCTTAATGTATCTAGAGTAGGTAGGTTTTATGACCTTGTCAAAAGTATACTTTCTCTTAAAAATATACTGCTTCAGAATTCAGTACACTTTAATACAGGCTAGCATGAACAGCACAGTAGGCAATGGCAACCCACTCCAGTACTCTTGCCTGGAGAATCCCATAGATGGAGGAGCCTGGTAGGCTACAGTCCATGGGGTCGCTAAGAGTTAGACATGACTGAGCGACTTCACTTTCACTTTTCACTTTCATGCACTGGAGAAGGAAATGGCAAGCCACTCCAGTATTCTTGCCTGGAGAATCCCAGAGACGGGGGAGCCTGTTGGGCTGCTGTCTATGGGGTCACACAGAGTTGGACATGACTGACATGACTTAGCAGCAGCAGCAGCATGAACAGATTAAGCAGACATCAAAATAACATAAAAACATATAATACCAAATAAAAAGAGATAAGATTTCAAAAGATTATCAATTCCAGTTACTGATAAACATAGCATAATATTTGTATTTGGAGTTCAACAATGACAGGCCAATGGAACAACATGGGCCTAATTCTCTCAGGACCAGTCAATATATTTTATTATGTATCAGTAACACATCATCCTTTCCTTTAATGAGACTACAACACAGAGACTTATGATTTGCCTTTGGCTAATCCTTTATGTCAAATAAAACACTGAATTTTTAAATATATTGGTGTTGTTAACAGAGAGAAAATCTGAGTAGAAGCTAACGGCATGCCAAAGGGAATAGCCATTTCTCTTACAGCACATTTCTGGTGGTGGTTTAGTTGCTAAGTTGTGTCCGACTCTTGCTACCCCATGGACTGTAGCCTGCAGGCTCCTCTGTCCATGGGATTTTCCAGGCAAGAATACTGGAGTGGGTTGCCATCTCCTTTTCCAGGGGATCTTCCCGACCCAGGGATTGAACCCAGGTCTCCTGCACTGCAGACAGTTTCTTTACCAACTGAGCTATTAGGGGATTCCCTAAGAATATATAAAGAACTCTTACAACTCAACAGTGAAAAGAAAAATAAACCAATTTTAAAATGGGCAAAGGATTTGAATAGACACATCTCCAAAGAAGGTATACAAATGACCACCAAGTACATGAAAAGATGTTCAACAACACTAACTAGTAAGGCAATGCAACTCAAAACCACAATGAGATAACACTTCACACCCAAGGGGATGGCTACAATAAAAATAATAAAATAAATAAACAGAAAACAACAAGTGTTGTTGAAGATGTGGAGAAACTGGTACCCTCATACTGTGCTGGCGGGAATGTAAAATGGTATAGCCACTGTGGAAAACAGTGCAAAATGTAAAATGGTGGGGCCACTGCGGAAAACAGTGTGGAAGTTGCCTATAAACACAGCTACCATAACTCAGCACTTCCATGTATAAACCCAAGAGAACGAAAACATGTTCACACAAAAATTTGTACGTGAATGTTCACAGCAGCATTATTTGTAACAGCCAAAAAGTAGAAGCATTCCAAATGTGCATCAACTGAGGAATAGACAAACAAAACATGGTATGTATATATCTATACAGTGAAATATTATTCAGCAATACAAAGAAATGAAGTACTAATACACGCTATCACATGGGTGAACCTTGAAAACATCACATTAAGCGAAAAAAGTGAAGTGAAGTGAAAGTCGCTCATTCATGTCCAACTCTTTGCAACCCCATGGACTGTAGCCCCCCAGGCTCCTCTGTCCATGGGGATTCTCCAGACAAGGATACTATCCACGGCAACCCAGGGCATCTTCCCAACCCAGGGATCGAACCCAGGTCTCCCGCATTGCAGGTGGATTCTTTACCAACCGAGCCACCAGTGAAAGAAGCCAGACACAAAGGCAACGCATTGATGATTCAATTTACATGAATGTCCAGACCAGCAAATTGGTAGAGAAAGAAAGAGGATTAATGGTTGTCAGGGGCCTGGGGCATGGGGGGAGAATAGGAAGTGATCACTAATATGTTAAGATGTTTTTTGAGGTGATGAAAATATGCTGGGACTAGATGGTAGTGATGGTTGTACAACTTTTGACCATATTAAAACCCACCAATTATAATACTTTAAGAGCAAAAACCATTAAGAAAATGTGCATGTGTGTGTATATATATGACACACAGAAAAGTGTATGTATATATACATTTAACTGTAAAGAATACACACACACAGTGGAACACTACTCAGCCAAAAAACAGAATTAAATAAAGCCATTTGCAGCAACATGGATGGACCTAGAGATTATCATACTAGAAATTATCAGTGAAGTAAGTCAGAAAGAGAAATATAAATACCGTAGGATATCATTTATATGTGGAACCTAAAATATAATACAAATGAATCTATCTGCAAAACAGAAACCGGTTCACAGACATAGAGAACAGACTTGTGCTTGCCAAGGTAGGAGGTGGAGGAAGGATTGGGAGTTTGGGATTAGCAGATGTAAACTATTATATATAGGCATAGCATGTACGCTCAGTCATGTCTTACTCTTTGCAGCCCCATAGACTATAGTCCGCCAGGCTCCTCTGTCCATGGAGTCTTCCAGATAAGAATACTGGGGTGGATTGCCAGTTCCTCCTCCAGGGGATCTTTTCCACCCAGGGACTGAACCCACGTTTCTTGCATCTCCTACACTGGCAGGCGGATTCTTTACCACTTTACCATCTGAGAATCCAATACATAGGATTGATAAATAAAAAGGGCCTATTGTATAGTACAGGGAACTATATTCAATACTCTGTGATAATCCATAAAATGGAAAAGAAATCAAAATATATATATATAAAACTGATTCCCTTTGCTATACAGGAGAGAGTCACACATTGTAAATCAAATATATTTTAATAAAATTATGTTTTTTCTTCAATATTTTTTATTTGAGGTAAAGTAAGTTTTCCTCGCTAAAAATAAAATGTAATACAGAGAATTTAAAACAATGAAAAGCATGAAAGACAATGATTTAAATTATACAAACCCTCACTACATATAACCATCGCTAACATTTTGGTGTATTTCTTCCTATTTTTTTCCTATTCTATGGTATTCTAGTCTACTGATACATGTCTGTATTGTTGTAAAAGCATCATATTGTTACAATAAACTGTAAGTATTAATATAGCAGAAGTTCCTCATTTATTATTTCTTAGTTTCTAACCTTTCCTGGCTAGTCTGTTTATTCTTTTAGATGAACACTAAAATTTTTTCAAGTTATCAAAATTCCACTTATATATTTCTCATAATGTTAAATTTGTAAATCAATGTTTGGTAAATGACACTTTTACACTATTGGGCCTTTTAACTAAAGTTTCTCTATTTTAACTAAACTTTCTCTATTAATGAAAGACATTGTATATCTTCTTTTGTATAAGAAGAGCAAATTGATGACAATTTCCTCTAAAACTCTAAAAGCACTCTCAAGAAATACTGAACTCCTGGATCTGGATCTGGAAAGGGAGACTCAAACTTGAGTTGTGACAGTAATTTGCATGAGTATAAATCTGAATTTTTTATTTTTCCTTCATGAAAGTAGGAGTTGAGTTAAACACTCATATACATATCTGTGAAAATTGTATTACACATTAACACACACATGGAAGGACACAACTTCAGCAGTCAACAGTGTTACCTCACTTCATCCTATGAAGTAGACAGAACAGATATTATCCCCATTTTATCAAAAAATATAATCTCAGTGTGTAACACAACCTATTCAAGATCCCAGGATGTTAGAGCTGAGACTGTAAACCAGGTGCTCTGATTCCTAGCCTGGTTTACATTCATCAGGGCCTCCCTGGTGGCTCAGCTGGTAAAGAATCCACCTGCAATGTGGCAGACCTAGGTTCGACCCCTGGGTTGGGAAGATCCCCTGGAGAAGGGAACGGCTACCCATTCCAGTATTCTGGCCTGGAAAATTCCATGGACTGTACAGTCCACGGGGGTCGCAAAGAGTCGGACACGACCGAGCAACTTTCACTTACATTCATTAAACCAATGTTCTTTAGCTTTAGTGTGCTACCATCTCCTTCATTAAACAAGCCACTCAACCAATTCAATCCATTGTTTCTGGGAAAACAGAACTAATCTCCCAGTTCTCTTATTTGTCTCTTTGGCTGCGCTGGATCTCCACTGCTGTGCACACAGGTTCTTCTCCGGGGGCAGGAGCTACTTGCTCCAGCTGTCGTGGACAGCCTTCTCACTGCAGGGGCCTCTCGTTGCGGAGCCCAGGCTCCAGGCTCTGGGCTTCAGTAGTTGCAGCCCCCAGGCTCTAGAGTACAGGCTCAATAGTTGCGCACAGGCTTAGTTGCTCCACGGCACATGGGATCTTCCGGGATCAGGGATCGAATCTGTGTCTCCTGCACTGGCAGGCAGATTCTTTACCACTGAGCCACCAGAGAAGCCCCAGCTCATTGTTTTTAACAATTGCACAGTATTCCACCGTATAAATGTCACAGGTTTTACTCAAAGGTGACATACACTTTTTTTAAAAGCATGCATGCATGTTCAGTCGCTCAGTCATCTCTGACTCTTAAAGACCCCATGGACTGCAGCCCACCAGGCTCCTCTGTCCATGGGACTTCCCAGGCAAGAATTACTGGAGTGGGTTGCCATTTCCTATTCCAGAGGATCTTCCCGACCCAGGGATCGAACCCAGGTGTCTTGTATCTTCTGCATCAGCAGGCAGATTCTTTACCATTGTGCCACCTGGAAAGCCCTTTTTTAAAGCATTACCTTTTTTTACATGAAGAAAAAAATTCTATAATCACAGTGGCTGGATAATACCTGTTGATCCTTTAAAAAAAAAAAAAGTAATACGCAAAAACTCCAACAGCACAGAAAGAAATTTGCTAGAACTATAACGGTTACTTCCACTATGTAAAAGGTTAAGGCAATCAAACTAAAGAAAGAAAACAGTATGAAGCACTGAGGCACTAGCACAGGTTCACCAACTGTTCACTGAAATTGATTCCTTTTTCCCCACAGTGAAACTGGCTATTTTTAAAGACCCATTCTTCAAACCAACAGCCTGTTATAAAAATGTTCTTGCTATGTTTCTGTCAGGCAGATTAAGCACTCTTTTCTTCTTTTTCTGTGACAGTCTCTCCATATGCCATGATGACATCTAAAACTACTTCAAACGTTCTCTAACTTCCGCTGCACAGCATCCCTCGTGGGAAAGGCTTTTACTACACAGTGTGGTTCTATCCCATCAAAACCAGGTATGCCAGACCTAAGGTGGACCTACAGGGTACACTGCTCACACCAACTCAAGCTTTAATGCAAAAGTCTCCCAACAGGGCTCACATTCCAGATTCAACCACACTCCAGTCCATTCTTCACACTACATACAGTCTAGTCTTTCTTAAGCAAAGTTTTCTTCATGTCTTGCTGATAGAATTCTCACTGCTTATTTCAAGGCCAAATTCAAGTTGCAGCTCTTCCAGGAAGCCTGCCCTAAACTCGGGCCCTCAGTAATTGCTCTTCCTCTTTTTGGAATTTAGAGAGCTTGTTTATGTCCCATTATCCAGCATTTTATTAAATTCTGCTTTGTCCTCTTTATTTCATGTATATTACTAGACTGCAAACTCCTTGATAGCAGGGTTTATCATTACATCCCATAGTACCTAATCAGAGGAAATGCACAGTAGGTGCTCAGTATTTTTAGATGATTCTCACTGTGAATTATCTTATAGTCACATAAATAGTAAACCTTTACATATAATTCTCTAATTGTGGAATTCCTAAATGATAGTTGTAGTTATGTGTTGCATAAAGGCCGTAGTAGTAACACTAACTGTAACCCAACACAAAGATTAATGTCAAGCAACTTCCCAAGAGACAAAGAGATCAATCTGTGACAGTTCTATAGTTTCAAGAAAAAGCTCTTGTTCTTAGATCTGCTGAACAAGCCGGCCGTTATTTACTTTCAATTCCTCAAAACTAACTTTGCCATACAGCTGTGTTTACTCACACCACGGCTCATTTATGCAAGAGGTGTAAGACAGCAAAGCACAGATCGCTCCCTCTTTTCTCTTCATATTTTCCTCGCCTTTGTTATCTGCCTTTCTGCAGCTTGCTAGCCAAAGCTGTAATTAGTACCCCACAGGGATCTATACTTTTCTAATAAAGAACAGCCTACAGCACAATGACATTGTATACACACACAGCCATGTGTGTTCCTAACAAATTAGGAATATTTTGCACATGCAAGACTTCAATAGCTAAATGGGAACGTTTTACACAGCAGCTGCAACTGACTCACAGCACTGACAGCAGATTGATTCATCCCTTTCTCTTACTCTATACACATCTAATTTCAAGGCGGGACTTACTTTACTTGAGACAAAGTAAAATTATGAATACAGGTCCCAAAGCAATCCTTAATAAAGTAAACTAAGATGTGTTGAGAAAATTGCTTCTCAAGTTACAATAAAAGTTATAGTATTTGTTACTTACCAGTTTTCTGTGATTTTCCTGTTAAGTCGTGGTTTTCAGTCAATCTGATTCATCAGTGCTTAAGACAGTTACACAGACAACATATACAAGCAGGATCTCTGGACCTTGTTTAGTCCCATCACCGCCCAGTCTCCTCTGACTCCCACCCAACATCACTTTTCCTTCAGTCTTCTCAGGAACTTGTCATTAACCTTGTCAAATTCTGAGCCACACCCATTCAGAAAATGCAGGAGAGCCAAGCAGTGAAAAAAACCATCAGATTTTAAAGGACAAAACAACAACAACTCACTTCTTAACATTTAATTTACAAGTAGAAATAGGAAGAAAAGATTTGCCCCTTTCTCCCTCATGGCAATAGGAATGAAAATTCCTTCATTCTGTACAAACTTCCATTTTAACTGGTCTGTGAGCATGCACTACCAAGTGCTGTTAACAATAAAAATAATAACCAACTTTATTTAAAGTAAAGGCCCCATGGACTGTTGGAGGCCTTGAAGTTTATAAGACGTTCAAAAACCCACATGTACCACTATTGCCTATAGACTAAATAATGACTCCCATATATACTTGGTAGTCGCTCAGTTGTGTCCAACTCTTTGCGACCCATGGACTGTAGCCCACCAGGCTCCTCTGCCTACGGAGTTCTTCAGGCAAGAATACTGGAGTGGGTTGCTATTTCCTTTTCCAGGAGATCTTTCCAAGTCAGGGATCAAACCGAGGTCTCCTGCATCTGAGCCACCTGGGAAGCCCCCCATATATATTACTGTTTCTCAAATGTATATAGATGTTGCTATGCTTAATAAAATCTAAGATATACTTAAAAGATGTACTGATTTATAATAGCTTTGTCATGTAGTTTGCTAACCAAGAATTACTAAAATTACAGTTACTATCTCCTGAAGATCTACTAAAATGTTTTATCTAAAGAGAAGTCTACATAACTAATGGTTACTGAGGTTGAAAATAAGAGTTGAATATCTTAACCTTAGGTAGAAAATCACTTAGGTAGAAAATCACTTCATGAGACTGGGCTCCTTGAATTAGAACTGTGCATAAGTCATTTTTGTTGCTGGTGACACATAGGAGTTATTTAATAAATGTGTTCTTGAACTAAACTGAACATGGCCTTAAATATGTGAACTCTGAAATCACCCTTCTGCATGCTTTTTCAAGTTGGTGAAAAATTTTTCAGCCCTAAAAGTGGGAGATCTGTGAAACGTAAAATAGAAATATTAGTGTATCATATGAAGCTAGAGCTTTTCCTTAGAAAGATGTTACTCAGGAACTGAAAATTTCTTACCACCCTAACTGGAATGTCTAATCTGTTAAGATTCTCCTGCAAATGTGATTGAAATAACATCACTCACCACTGGCTCACACACACACACACATTAATGAAAGTTCAGGATCTAAAGCTTTTTAACTAGAGTTATCTCTAAAGAAAAACCAAATTATTACATATAAAATTATATGTCTTGGATTTGCTTCACAATAACACGGGGAAGAGAAGCAGGTGGATGATAGAGATGAAATGAGATTGTCTGTGAGCCGATAGCTGTTGAAGCTGGGTGATGAGTACCTGGGGTTCATTACAGTACACTGTCAACTATTCTATATATATGTTTAAAATCATTCAAAAATTTTATATAGGTTTTTAACTAAATCAAGTTTAAAGAGATTGGCGAAGCTATGACAGTAACGTTTGTCCAAAGTATTACCTGAAATACTGAAATCAGGAAAAGACTCAACATTTAAGTCTATTTAGGACTTTTAGAACTTAAAAACACAAATCTAAGCACTGTACTTTGCAATTTAAGGAAGGAAATGGCTAAAGTACACTCTTGTGACGAGATCAGCCTTCCGAAGTCTTCGTAATTCTCTAAGAAACAACAATATCACCAGTATTTGACCATCTCAGTGTCTAGGTCCACACAGATAATTACGCTGATGACCTCAGCCGCCCATCACGTTATTAAGTGGTTGCAGTGTTTATACATATGCTAGTTCTTCCCTTGAGCCACTCTATCAACTTCTCCCCTAAATGGGGAGAAGGAGAAACCACAGCTGAGGTCATGCATGAAATCTGTCACATTGTTTCCAGGAAAAGACAAATTAAATCTTTATCTTTAGTCTAATTTATATAAGTAATTTATTAACAAAAAGAAATGGGTAAATAAAGAGAAAGAGAAAAACTTCTAGAGAGCAGCCACTATCTGTAAATGCTTTTCTTTTGAAACGTGCATAATATACAAAATTGATAACCTAACACTGACATTATGGATACAGCATATTTTAAAATGTTCTCTTGAATAAATGGTGCTTATCTTTCTGTAAAGGGATGTTTTTCCTTTCCCCTTTCTTGTATTTTCCAGATTTACAATGTGAGTATTATTACTTTGATGATATTTGATAACCGGGGGGAAAAAAATCCCTACAGTTCAGGAACAGAAAAAAACTTACATTACCACATTATGTAGTGAATTATAAATCCCATTATACAACTCAACTTGGCCCAGTTTAATACATAGGTTACAATTTTGTTTTTCTTTTAGTCCTACCCTTGCTCATAGTCCCAGTGTGAACTAGACATCTTTTTCTTCATTCTCCTCATAAGTAAGAAGACAAAGTCATCTCTGTTTCTTCACAGGTTGCCTTCAAACGGTAGGTAACATTAATTTTCAAATAATTTCTGAATTTGAACTCTCCTGGTTTCAAGAAATATTCAGAAGCTAGAATCTTTTTCTAGACCAATTCTGGGCCATATCCCTCACATTTCAAGTCTTTTCTAACTGATTTGCTTCTGCTCTATTATTGTTCTCCTTTCAGTCTCTTGCTTTATTGTCTCCAAAATATATCAGATCATTTCATTTTTCGGTATCTTTTTTGCTTAAAACCTGCCCTACTTCTAAGCACTAGCATAAAATGGGAAAATGCAAAAATAAACTAAAATTTCGTGAGTCTACCTACAATTTCAGCCTGATGCTGGGTTCAATCTGATTACTAATCACATGTAGAAGTAGGTTTTTTATAAGCACATTTTTCTCAATAATTAAAAAGCAACAACTATAATACCGTCCTTGGTAAATGGAAGAGGGCTGTATTTCTTCACTTGGCCTTGATAGGCATGTGTGGAAACTGCTGGGTGCCTGTCCTATATGTCACACTCTTTTTCTTATTAACAAAATCCTCATATAATTAAGAGCAGAATGTGCCCGACTAAAAGGCTACATTTCCCAGCTCCCCTCGCAGACAGAGGAGACCCGTAGGATATAAATGGAACATTGCCCTTTGGCCTTCTACCCTTCCCCCACTGCCTTCTTGCCTAGAACACAGATGGCCGGCTAGAGTGTAAGTAATCATCTTACGACCTTCAGAATAGAAGCCATATGTTAAGGCTGGCAGAGCATAAATTTAGAAGACTAGGTCTCTAATTTCATGGGACCAAGAAAGCTTTTTTTTTTAATATACACATAGGCAAAAGGTGAACAGGGCAGCAGAGGGTAAGATGGTGAGATAGAATCACCAACTCAACAGACACAAATGTGAGCGACTCCAGGAGATAGTGAAGGACAGGGGAGCCCGGCGTGCTGAGTCCATGGGGTCACAGTCAGTCAGACATGACTTAGCGACTGAACAACAGCAACACACATAGGTTTTTCCTCTCTAAGACAGGTCCATGACTTACACATTCACACGAAAAAGCATTCTGATAAATCTGGCTATGGACACTTACCGGAGAAAGGCAAAACAATTGATTTTAAGAGTCTGCTTCTAAATTAGACAAACATGAGTCTGAACCTCTTCAGCCAACTGTCTACCCATTCTTGAGACGTAGCATCTCTAAGCCACTGTTTCTTTATTAAACTGTTGCTAAGTCATGAGTTATTCTGATTATTAAATACTAGTTCTTAGTACCATGCCTGGTATAATCTTGTAGGGCCAAACATGTATGCTCTCTCTGTCTCTCGTGTGGTCAGTCACGTCTGACTCTTTGCCACCTCACGGACTACAGCCCACCAGGCTCCTGTGCCCATGAAATTTTTCCAGGCAGCAGTTCTACTCCTAAGCATGTACCCTGGAGAAACGCCGAGGTGCTCATCCACGGCTACTCACCCAACACACACAAATACAAGTAGATACGGACAAAAATGTTTACGGTGGCATGGCGATGTCTGTCATCAAGAAAATGAACACGTTAATTGAGGAGCAGTTACACAATGGAATATTATTTCATGGTAAAAGTGAATCAACCACAATCACATGAAGTAACATAAATGGACCTCTTAGAAACAACGTAGAGTGAAAAAAGCAAATAGCAGAATTCAAAACACACCATTTTCATAAATCTCAAAACAAGCAAAACTAAATGCTATAATTTTAAGGATACATATATAATAGATTTTTTTTAAATTAATGAAAATACAAAATGCACAGCAGCAGTTATCTCTGAGGGGAAGGCCGGAGAATGGATAGGAAAGTGGAGTAGTATTGGTAATGTCCTAGTTCTTAAGTGGATAGTAGGTTCACAAGTATTCCTTTTATTATTATACTTTCTAAATTACATTTTATGTTTCATATATTCTTTAATGTATCAAATGTCACATGTTAGGCATATAAAAAGACTGTGAAAGGATACTGAGTGCTGATTTAAATCATTAAAAAAAGATACTCAAAAAAATAAAAAGATATTCCATTCTTGTTCCACCCACATAGTTGCCATCTCAGAGTTTCAAGAACCAATTTTCACCAGTTAAGACAAGTAAATATAGTATTGCCCTTCCCAGCTTCCCAAGAACTGTTGATTTGCTTTGTTTTCTCTCAAAGTCATGACAAATTTGAAGAAACAAAATTTCTGAGCTTCCTCGGTGACTCAGGCTCAGTGGTAAAGAATCCACCTGCCGATGCAAGAGACACGGGTTCGATCCCTGGTCGGGGAAGATCCCACGTGCCACAGAGCAACTAAGCCCCTGAACCACAATGACTGAGCCTGTGCTCTAGATCCCAGGAGCCGCAACTATGAAACCCGTGCGCCCTAAAGCCCGTGCTCCACAACGAGAAGCCACCGCAGTGAGAAACCCGAGCACCACAATACGGACGAGCCCCCTCCCGCCGCAACTAGAGAAAAGCCAGGGCAGCAGTGAAGACCCAGCACAGCTATAAACTACTTAGTTAAAAGAAACAAAACTTCCACATGATCTGAGACATATAAAGCATAACTTCTATAGTATGAATAGTATAAAAGCTAAGATGTGACAACCTCCACAGTGATGTTTTATAAGGCATCAGGGAAATGTTTAAAGAGAACATGAAAAACACACATCTGTAATTATTAAGTAACTTCAATTTGTGGCAAACCAAAATGCCCTCTAGTCAATATACTAAAATAATTTAAGCAATTAATTAACCAGAATTAATATGAAATATCCTAAAAGTAAGCATTAAGATCTCCAACCTATTCTATAGAATATCTAAAATTAGCTGCAGTTTTTAATAGCATCTAAACACTGGAAGAGTCCCTAGCTGTACCTAACAAAAAGAAAGCCATTCATCCTCCAGGGATTAAGAGGCCTATTTAAAATTCATAATTAAGCAAAGAATTTAAAGTTACACTCATCTGTTAATTTGGCCTTCCCTTTTGCACATGCCCACAGCTGCTCCATGCCCACTTCTGAATAAGCATGCGTTCTCCCTTGTCTGACTTTTTCTTGTTTTGCCTCACTCTGCCTATCCTCGCCATACACAGGAGCTTTCCTTTCAGCCACAATGCAGGCTTCTCCACCTCTCTCCTCTTATGTGGGTTTAGCTCACGACACATTAAAAACACAAAACACCTGAGGTATTCACTGAGACCCAACTTGCCCTTAAAAGGTCTATAATAGATCAAGCACACAAATGAGGCCAGTGAACCCTTGGAGAGCCCTTTGAGAGTTGAACCTGCTAGCCATCCTCTTCATTACTTGATTTTTATTGGTCAGAGCTTTATGCTGAGTGTTGGGGACAGGAAGGAATACAGGAGGAGGCGTGAAACAAAACACAGTTGCTACCAGAATGCAAGGAAAAGTGGCGTCACTATTGCAAGTGCAGGTCTAATCAATCAGCTGTTAACAGATTGAATGATAACTTCGTAATACACATCAATACAATAAGTATAGCTCATCTTTTAACTTAAAAGAAAATAAAAGAAAAAGAACATTAAACACCTATACCTAGTACATTCTACTGGTGCACACTACTTTCTTCTTTTAGAGTTATAAAACTCCTTTTGTTTCCTTTAGAGTGTCACTATGTTACAGTGTAAGATATTCTTCTATCTATTTCCGTTTACAATATTCTGGGTGGGGAAACAACTCCTTTAAAAACCATCAGTTTAAAAACTGCCAAGTAGTCCTTATCATAAACAACATTAACTGAACTCATATCATGTAACAGGTTGAACTGAACTGAACATCCTTAAAGATATATACACCATCTTTATCAACATGAAGAAGAAGAGGAGGGAGATGGAGGGGAAGGGGAGGGAGCAAAGGAGGTAGAAGGACAAAGGGAGGATGAAGGAGAAGAAAGAGAAAAAGGAAAAAATGACAACTTATATCTTAGGTGAGCTTCTCCTCAGCAACACATATTATACAAAGGATGGTCTGCATGTAATTATCACCTGATGACTGACCAAGTAACAATAGGGGTTGCATGGACATAAAGCCAATCACAGCATAATCGGAAGCAATTCAGTTCATTTCATCACTATTAAAAACTACTTTTATTACTCCCAAATTTATAGATGTTATAAATAGAATTATATTCTGCTTCTACAAATTCATTTTGAAATCTTGATTTTCCCCCTTAGAACCAAATGAACTGTTATCTTCAAAGGCTTTTACCAAACTAACAGATTTTCTTTGTTTGTTCCATAGACCAGGGTTGAAAGCTATACTCCTAGCATGTATGTAAGTAAGACTTTCCAAAGAAATTAGAATGAGAGGGGTTGGAGGGATGAAATCCATAAGGCTCCATATTATCTCAAAAAAATGAAAATATAAGAGGCCAGAGAGAAACACCATCAATATGTTTACAGTGCTACTGATATTTTATGATTATGGGTAATTTTTTTTTCATTTATTTTTATTAGTTGGAGGCTAATTACTTTACATCATTACAGTAGTTTTTGTCATACATTGAAATGAATTAGCCATGAATTTACATGTATTCCCCATCCCAGTCCCCCCTCCCACCTCCCTCTCCACCCGATCCCTCTGGGTCTTCCCAGTGCACCAGGCCCAAGCACTTGTCTCATGCACCCAACCTGGGCTGGTGATCTGTTTCACCCTAGATAATACACATGTTTCAATGCTGTTCTCTTGAAACATCCCACCCTCGCCTTCTCCCAGAGTCCACAAGTCTGTTCTATACATCTGAGTCTCTTTTTCTGTTTTGCATGTAGGGTTATCGTTACCATCTTTCTAAATTCCATATATATGTGTTAGTATACTGTAATGGTCTTTATCTTTCTGGCTTACTTCGCTCTGTATAATGGGCTCCAGTTTCATATGGGTAATTTTTAACTTTGCATTTATACTTTTCTATTTTGCTCCAAATTTCTAAAATTCCAGTTATTACTTTTAAAATTTAAACAGACAAGGCATTTTAAGTTATTTATTTCTATGGATCTTCTTTGCAGAAAACTATTTCTGCTGACAAATTAATAACATGGTATAGGTAATTTTTGACAAATATCTCTTAAAATTCAGTACAGACTCAATAAAAAAGCTTTTCCTCCAAAGAATATTCATTTAATAAAATCTCCCCTACAACTACCTACAACTCACTCTTCCTCATTGTTTGTCTCCACAATAAAAGGTATTTATAATCTGGTATACTCTCAAATACTAAGAAATATGTCTCAAAGACAAAATCATCTAGTGATTTTTCTTGGGGTCTTCTTGTGTGTTTTTCAAATCCCATACCTCTGGGTAATCGGTAATTCGTTCATTAAGACCTTGAGACATGAAAAGTCCCCAGTAAAAAAAAAGTAAATGTCATGCTTTCATTTTCTTATCAAGCAACACACTGAATATCCTAATACATATTTCCTGGCACATCACAAGTCAGACAGTTGTAAACATTTTCTTTTAGTCACACAACATACAACCAATCTCTGAATATTTTGGTTTCCCTACTTAGGACTAGAATAATTCATCTTATAATTAAATGTAATTGGAACCAGACTAGAAAAGTTTCCCCAACAGACTTGATTTCAAAACCAAGCTTTGAACCAACCAAACATAACATCAAAACTGGTTATTTCAATCATTTCCCAAGAAATATTTTGCTATCTGATTTCAGGTGACATATTTTAATGTTAGTTACCTAAGTTTCATCAGAGCACTTCCAAGAATTATTTTGAAAGTAGTGTACAAAAAAAGAAAGAACAGTTAAATTCAAGATTTAAGCTCTCAGCCCAATTTAACATTTGTTTAAGAGCTACGGTAGTTTGCTTACAAAGACAGCCACCAACTCTTCCTATCAAGTATTAGAGTCACAATATGAGGCCCCGTTTCCCAGCCAGCCTCCAGATGATGAACCACCCCAGCTGAAGCATCAGACATGAACCTAAGGCCAACTTGTATCCTCCAGCTCCAGCCCAGCCACTGGTGCTTACACCACATGAAAGAGATAAGCTGCCCGAGCTCACACCACATGGAGCAGAAATGAACCACTTTCACAAAGTCCTGCCCAAAGCCTGCCAGGCTCCTCTGTCCCTGGCATTTTACAGGCAAGAATACTATAGTGGCCCTTTAAAATTTTTAAATATCAAGGTCTTAAAAGTACTTTCAGTGATGGACAGGACCACTACCACTAGACAGAAGACCAACAAGGAAAAAGAAGACTTTCAGAACAGAATAAACCAACTAACTATGCCTCACAGACATCTTAGAGAAAACTCCATTCAACAACAGAAAAATACATATTCTTTTCAAGTGCACACAGAGCATTCTCAAAAAAAAACATAAATTAGACCATAAAACAAGCTTCAATAAATTTGAAATGATCAAAGTCATACAAAGTATATTCTCTGATCACATGGAATAAAATTAGAAATCAATAATGGAGTGAAATTTGGAGAATTCACAAATGTGAAAATTAAACAATACACTCCTAAATAACTAACGGATCAAATAAGAAATCACTAAAGAAATTAGAAAATACTTTGAAGTGAATGAAAACGAAAACACAACATACTTATGGTATGCAGAGAAACCAATGATCTGAGGGAAACTTACAGCTATAAACAAAAAAGAACACTAAAAAAGAAAAAAGGTAGCAAATCAATAACCTAAACTTCTACCTTAAGAAACTGGAAAAAAGAAGAGCAAGCTAACTAAAACAAAAGAAAGAAAAACAGTAAGAGTGGGGAGAAAAGGTAAGACTGGAAATAAACAACATGGAGAACAGAAAACCAACAGAGAAAATCAATGAAATTACATTTTTTTCTTTGAAAGTTTGGATCAATATACAAAAATCAATGTAATACACCATATTAATAAAATAAAGATCTTCATGATCATCTCAATTGATGCAGAAAAAGCATCTGACAAAAGCCAACACCTTTTCATGATTTAAAAAAAAACAAACAAGGAATAGTTGAAAACTTCCTCAATCTGATAAAGAGTATGAAAAACTTAGAACTAACATCAATACATACCACACACAGGGAAAAAGCTTTCTCCCTAATATCAGGAACAAAACAAAGATATTTGCTCTTACCACTTCTATTTGACATTGTACTTAAAGTTCCAGCCAGGGAAATTAAGCAAGAAAAATATATAAAAATGATACAGATTAGAATGGGAGAAGTAAGATTATATCAATTTACAGATGATGCAATCTTGTACACTGAAAATTCTACGTAATTCACACATACACACACACACAAACCTACTACAAGAAGCAAGTCCAGCAAGATTGCAGGATACAAGATCAACATTCAAAAACCCAATTGTATTTCAGACTTCCACGGTGGTCCAGTGGTTAACCAATGAAGGGGACACAGGTTCGATCCCTGCTCTGGGAAGATTCCACAGGCCGTGGGGCAACTAAGCCCCTGGGTCACAATGAGCCCACATTCTAGAGCCTGGGAGTTGCAACTACTGAGCCCATGTGCCACAACTACTGAGCCCACACACTCTAGAAGCGAAGCCACCGAAATGAGAAGCTCATGCACTGCAACTAGAGAGTAGCTCCTGCTTGCCGCAACTAGAAAAAGCTTATGTACAGTAACAAAGATCCAGTGCAGCCAAAAATAAATACATAAATTTTTTAAATGAATTTCATTTATATACATAAGCAATAAACAATGCAAAAATGAAATTAGAAAAACAATTCCACTTATAATAGAGTCAGAACAACGCTATTTTCATGTGTCCTTCCAGAATTTACTCAGTCACTTCTTGGAAGGCCTTCCCTTGGCCACTCCCTTGTGCCTAGTTGAATTTTCTTTTCTTCCTTGGTGTTCCTCCTCTGTAATCCCATAATGTCCTATGCATATCTCCTTATGGAGCTATTCCCACTTTTGCTGGTAGTATCCTTGAAGGTAGCAATCGTGCCATTTTCATCTCTGAAATTCTTATTTCTAGTACACTGACTAGCAAAGAATAAAATATTGGAAAGATGAATGGTAGAGAGAGGTGATGGCACAAAATATCCAAACAGAGTTATCCCAGAGACAGTGAAAAGACAGAAATGGAATATGGAATATGGTTGTCAAGATTGGAAAATGCAGACCTTAGAGTCAACTGCTTCGGCCAAGAATTGTACCCTTATCTCTTGCATCTCCTGCATTGGCAGGGGGATTCTTTACCATGAGTGCCACCTGGGAAGCCCTAATAGAACCTCTAAGAATACATAAAATCTTAGAAAAATAGATGATAAAATATGGAGAAAAAGGCGAAGTTTTTCAATGTGTTGGAAGGTCTATTTTTATACACTAAAGTAAAACCAGTCTGTCTTGGTCATAGAACATTGTCTCTCATGAGAGTCAATGATCTATCATTTGTCATACCTGTTTTTCCAGATAATTTAAAATGAAGTAGAAGAGAAATCTAAACGAGAAATCATTTGCTATTTTAAAGGTTAGTAAAAAGGGAGCAAGGGAAACAAAAAAAGACTTTAAAAAAAAAAATCAAATGCTGGAGAGGGTGTGGAGAAAAGGGAACCCTCTTACACTGTTGGTGGGAATGCAAATTAGTACAGCCACTATGGAAAACAGTGTGGAGATTTCTTAAAAAGCTGGAAATAGAACTGCCGTATGACCCAGCAATCCCACTTCTGGGCATACACACCAAGGAAACCAGATCTGAAAGAGACACATGCACCCCAATGTTCATCGCAGCACTGTTTATAATAGCCAGGACATGGAAGCAACCCAGATGCCCATCAGCAGACGAATGGATGAGGAAGCTGTGGTACTTATACACCATGGAATATTACTCAGCCATTAAAAAGAATTCATTTGAATCAGTTCTAATGAGATGGATGAAACTGGAGCCCATTATACAGAGCGAAGTAAGCCAGAAAGATAAAGACCATTACAGTATACTAACACATATATATGGAATTTAGAAAGATGGTAACGATAACCCTATATGCAAAACAGAAAAAGAGACTCAGATGTATGGAACAGACTTGTGGACTCTGGGAGAAGGCGAGGGTGGGATGTTTCAAGAGAACAGCATTGAAACATGTATATTATCTAGGGTGAAACAGATCACCAGCCTAGGTTGGGTGCATGAGACAAGTGCTCGGGCCTGGTGCACTGGGAAGACCCAGAGGGATCGGGTGGAGAGGGAGGTGGGAGGGGGGACTGGGATGGGGAATACATGTAAATCCATGGCTAATTCATATCAATGTATAACAAAAACTACTGTAATGATGTAAAGTAATTAGCCTCCAACTAATAAAAAAAAAAAAAAAATCAGTATGGATTTCCCTGGCAGTCCAGTGGTTAAGCCTCAGCACTTGCAACACAGGGGGCATGGGTTTTAATCCTGGTGGGGGAACTAAGACCCCACATGCCAAGTGGCATGGCCAAAAAAAAAAGAATACGTATTGACCATGTCTAAGATTTCTAGATGCCACAGGGAATGTGACAAAGTACAAGACTAAGTCCCCACACTTACAATCTTGTCACATACAGGACAAATGATATAAGGCAGTATATGTCACATATATCTGCAAAAGTTTTCAGAAGAAAATGAAAGAAATCCTTCTTTGATGAGAATCAATTCTCCCTGGGGCTTCCCTGGTGGTCCGGTGGTTAAGAATCTGCCTTGCAATGCAGAGGACGCCGGTTTGACCCCTGGTCTGGGTTCCACATGCTGTGGAGCAACTAAGATCATGCACTACAACTTCTCAGCCCATGCTCTAGAGCCCGAGAGCCGAAAACACTGAACCGGTGTGCTGCAGCCACGGCAGCCCGAGCGCCTCGGGCCTGCGCTCGGCCGCAAGAGAAGCCCCTGCAATAAGCCCCCACACTGCAAGTCCAGAGTGGCCCCTGCTCGCCAAACGAAAGAAAGCCCCTGCGCAGCAAAGAAGACCCAGCACGGCCAATAAATAAATAATAATGATGAAGTTAACAAACTATCAACTCTACCTAATTTATCTTTTTTAAAATTTGGATTTTCATCAATTGAGTTTTCCTAAAGAGATTCATTGTGTTTAGCATGTAACTAAAAATACATAAAAACCAGAAAAGAGATTGCCTCCTAAAGTTGAGTAGGGAGGCAGGGATTAGCTGGGAAGGACACCAGGGAACTTGCTGAGATTATGATAATGCTTTCTATTAGTGATTCTCAAATTCCCAGACCAGCATCAACGTGTCACTGGGGACTTGCTAGAAATGCAAATTCTCAGGCCCCACTCGGACCTGCTGAATCAGGAACTGTCAGGATAGGCCCCTGTGATTAGTTTTTAGAAGCCCTCCCAAAACAGAAAATCACCATTAGACCACCACCGCAACAGCCACTGCAGGCAGCATCCCTGATGAAGACTAACAGTAGTCTGCAAAACTTTACAGAGAAACGTGATACTTGCAGGGCCTCCCCCGTGGCTCAGCTGGTAAAGAATCCACTTGCCAACGCAGGAGACGCAAGTGACGCAGGTTCGATCCTGGGGTCGGGAAGATCCCCTGGAGAAGGAAATGGTAACCCGCTCCAGTATTCTTGCCTGGAGAATTCCATGCACAGAGGAGCCTGGAGGCTATAGTTCATGGGGTCACAAAGAGTTGGACATGACTGAGTGCACACATGATATCTGCATAGTTTCAAAGTATCTCCCCCAAAATATTTATTAATTCTTGTGGCAGTTTTAACATACGCCCATAAATTTTTTCAGATTCTCCCCTTCAGGAGATGGGGCTTGATTCCTGCCACCTTTAATCTAGGCTGGACTTAGGGACTCACTTTTTAGGAAAAGGAGATATTTAGAAAAGACACACAAAAATTAGTAACTTTACAGTGGAGAAACCTAGCAGACTTTATCTTAGTGAAACTGAAAGTCAGTCAGTCATGTCCGACTCTTTGCAACTCCATGGACTATATAGTCCATAGAATTCTCCAGGCCAGCATACTGGAGTAGGCAGCCATTCCCTTCTCCAGGGGATCTTCCCAACCCAGGGACTGAACCCACATCTCCCACATTGCAGGCGTATTTTTTAGCAGCTGAGCTACCAGGGAAGCCCAAGAATACTGGAGTGGGTATCTTATCCCCTCTCCAGGAGATCTTTCTGACCCAGGAATCAAACCTGGGTCTCCTGCATTGCAGGTGGATTCTTTACCAGCTGAGCTACCAGGGAAGCCCAAGAACACTGGAGTGGGTATCTTATCCCCTCTCCAGGAGATCTTTCTGATCCAGGAATTGAACCTGGGTCTCCTGCATTGCAGGTGGATTCTTTACCAGCTAAGCTACCAGGGAAGCCCAGACTTTACCTTAACCAAGAATAATAACTACTGATACCATATATCTCCTGACAAGATGTGATGAGGACACATTACCTCTATGGTATTCTCCCCCAAAATGCACAACCTATCTAACCATGAAAAAAAAAAAAAACTGACAAAATAAAGGGCACTTTACAAAATACCCAGCTAGTATCTGCATCTGGGATGGGCGAAGGAGAAAAAAAACCCTTTACAGTGAAGGATGATTCATTAGTACTGTACACTCCTGAAAGAAAAGATATTATAAAAATTTACAAAGACAAATGGATAATTAAACATTAAATCCAAGAATGATTCACAGGAAGTATCTTTTGATAAATAATTATAATCAATGATTAGAACACAGAATAAGCATTTTACAATCTCCTAGATAATATCTTAAGCTTATTTACTATGCAGAGGTAGGTTTACTATAAAGCTAAAGAAGCTTAAGCTTCAAGGTCCTCATTTGTTTTGGTCCCTGCCAAGGCCAAGTGGTAGATAAAAGACTGAATTATCTTTCTATAGTCTCTATAAAAATGATATTACAAAGTCATAATATGAAAATCTTTAGCAGCATGAATATAGGAGAAATTATAGCAGCATATCAGGTAGTTAAAAAATATTATGCTGTTTTTCTGAATTTTGTGATGTTTGGGTTTTTCATCTTTTAAAATATATAGTTTAGGGAATTCCCTGGTGGTCCAGTGATTAGGACTCAGAGCTCTAACTGCCAGAGGCCCAGTTCAATCTCTGGTTGGAGAACTAACATCTTACAAGCCACGTGGCACAACCAACAGAAAAATAAATAAAAAATATAATTTGTTGTGGTTTATTTTCTCATTCTGAATAAACATCTGTTTTTATCTCTAATTTTGTATTCTTTTTCTTTTAAAAGCCCCTGTTGTTAAGCATTTTGAGTATGGATGGAATAAGTTAGCCTGCCTCATAGGTTTAGTACCAAATATTTATTCATTTAGGTATCTCTCCTCCTATCATAGATCTTCAGTATTATTCATAATCAGGTAAAGTAGACCAAAGTATGGATTAAATTTCAAGAGAACTTATTTAGAACTTTTATTTCTAAACCCATCTTCAGCCAGGGAGAGACTACAAGTAACAAGGGTGATGAAATAGAAAAGAACATTTCATGGATAGGTAATATAATCTATTAAAAAAAAACACAAGAGATTCATTTGCAATGACTATCGATGTGAGCAAAATGGGATACAGCTGAACAGTAAGAAGATAATAAAAAGAAATTCAGTAAGCTGTTCGTAACTAACAGCGAAGATGGTTAGGGCTGTCAGCCATAGCAAAAAATAGAAAATCATGCAGTCAAAGAGGAAAACATGATTAAAACCAATGTTCTACAAAATGTTAACACAGAATTACTGTAAGGCCTGGGATTCCATTCCTATGTACATACTCAGGAAAAATGAAAACATATGTTCACACAAAAACCTGTACATGAATGGTCACAGCAGCATTATTCATAATAGTCAAAAAGTGAAAACAATCCAAATGTCCATTAGCTGATAAGATGAATAAATAAAAGGTAGCATGGCCATACAATGGAATATTACTCAGCAATGAAAAGGTATGAGCTATTGATATAATACTGCGTAGACAAACCCTAAAAATGCTATGCTAAACTGAAAGATGCTAACCACAAAAGGCCACATATGGTATGATTCCATTTATATGAAAAGTTCAGAACAGACTGATTTACAGAGACACAAAGTAGTTAGTGGTGCCTAGTGCTAGGATTGCCCACTCCAGTATTCTTGCCTGGAGAATCCCAGCGACAGGAGCCTGGTGGGCTGCCGTCTATGGGGTCACACAGAGTTGGACACGACTGATGTGACTTAGCAGCAGCAGCAGCAGTGCTAGGATTACAGGTTGGGGAATAGGTATTGACTGCCAGTGGGTACGGAGCTCTTTCTTGAGGGAGAAAATGATCTAAAATTAGATTGAGATGACAGCTGCACACACTAGAAAACAATGAATTGTATATTTAAATGAGTATATTGTTATTATATCTCAAAAATGACAAGGTCAGAATATGCATAAATCAGAGAAGATGGATTTTACAGAAATGTCATTGAAAATAGAAATAATTATTATTTCCTACTCATTAAGCGTCCACTGTGTCCTGACACCAGGTTTGTGTGGGTGTGTGTGTGCTCACTTGTGTCCAACTCTTTGCCACCCCATGGACTATAGCCCACCAGGCTCCTCTGTCCACGGAATTTCCCAGGCAAGAATACTAGAGTGGGTTACCATTTCCTACTCCAGGGGATCTTCCCGACCCAAGGATTGAACCCGTGTCTCTTATGTCTCCTGTATCCGCAGGTGGATTCTTTACCACTCCTGCCACCGTATTACATATTATTTTGTCTTTTCAGCAGTTCTAAAAGGTAGGTCACGTTAAACTTTATACAAATTTAACAAATAGAGACTGAAAAATAGGGAGGATAAGTTACTTATACACAGCTAAACAGTATCAGAGCCAGGATTATAAAGCAAGGCTGTGACTCCAAAGGTCTTTGACTCTATTTTACTTTTGCTATATTAAAACAAGCTAGGAACCTTGTATCAATAGCCTAGTTACATGTCCCCCTCTGGAAAGAACAGTCTGTGATACAAGAGACACTTCCTTTAACATTTAAACTTAGACTACTCAAGAGCACCAGGTGTTCTATCTTGATCACAAGTTACATTTGTTGCCACTGTCCTCAGCCCAGCTCTAGACCTGACTAAGGACTAGGATCTCTTCAAGCAAACGCTGAGATAAAATTACAGCAAACTCAAAGGATAGCTCCTTAGGCATCCAACTATGCTGCGAATCAAAACGTGGGGAGGGAATACTTACTGAGAGCTATTTCATTTCAAATTTCTGAGTTACAATCAGAGATTATATTATCTGAGATAAATAGTCAAAACGAAGCTCCCCCTCCCACCTCCACTCCCAAATTCCTCTACCGTTTGTTTTTGTTTTTTCTTTCTGTAAATGTTAATTAAATAAGCTATGAGTAACAGTGGTCTCCCTTAAGGCCTGTATATACCTAGTGTTGATCACAAGCAAGAAGTGGCTCCTCTCTCAAATATAACCAAAGGCTGGCAAAATAGAGAACTCCTTTTCACCTCTTGGCCTTCTCTGGGTTTAAAGCACCCTGTATATGCTGTAGGCACTTTCAGGTAGAAATATTAGTGAAGACAGCTTCTGCCATGGGAAGGCAGACATGTGTGTTGCAGTTAAGAGGGAAGGCATCCCAAAAGAAAACCACCAATTAAAGAGGAGTTTTATCTTGTGAGACAGATTATACAGAAACGTTCCAGTAATTCGGTGCTCATTTCCCTTTCATATCTCCTAGCCTTTAGCAAAGCCCTAAATGTTCCAGCCTGGTCTCAGCCGCGTACTACAGGAGTATTAAGAGAAGACTCACCTCTGGGGCCCAAAATTAAAAAGAAAGAAACACTCCCTGAGGCCAGCAAAGGATTCCCCAGGGAAAGGTGAACCTTTAGGAACAAAAGGCCTTGCTGGGAGCTCCAATTATCCTACCCCATGTGCAGAACCTCCTTCAAAAGCCAACTCTGGAGGAGCCTGGCTCTTATTTACTAAGAGAGAAAGCATTTTTTTTCTATCAAAACTGCCTAACTGTAAACTCAGGTCTATCTGATTCCAAAATCCATATTGTTACCGGCTGCTACATCACACTGCCTCCAAAATAATATTAACAGAAAACTGTTCAGCAAAAATATGGGAGAGAATGATTTAGGAGGAGGAGGAAGGGAGGCTGAGGGAAGGGAAGGAGGAGGAGAAAGGAAAGAGGGAGAGATTTCTCCAAAGCAATGAAAACAACTCATTGTAGACTCAATGTCAAAGATGGAAATAGTTAATATTAATGTATGCACTTAGTTAGCATATATGAAAAGCAGTACCTACTATACAGTTAACATCTAACATGTGTTAATTGCTTTCCTTAAGAACAAAGACAAGAGCCCAGTAGAAAAATGCTGTCTTAAGTTTTGGCTTTTAAAGAAGTTAAAGTGTAATGACATTAGAACAGATACCCAACAACAATGATGACAAAAACTCTATTCTCTTATTGAAAAAGTACTCTGCAAGTGAAAAAAAACCAGAATGGGGCTGACTATAAAGTCATACATCAGTCTTCTGTTTCAAACAAAAAGAGGAACACATTATCTCACTTCTCCAACATGTTTAAACACAGAAACACAAATTCGCGAATTCATTAACTGCAAAATCATTTACTTTTTTATTACTCTATGACAACAAGTTATAACATCTTTCGTATCCTCCAAAAGTCAGAAAGATTCAAGGCTCTTCAGATTTCAGTGGCTTGTGCACAGTTCCCCTGCAAAAATACCCTCCCAACGAACATCAGCCAAACCTCTTCCTGTTTTTCAACCTTGTATGTTTACTTTCACATCTGCTGTGAAAGATAAAAGCAACAATGGGGACATCAACCACATGATCGTGTCCTACCAACCCGGAAATGAAGCTCTGAAGCCAGAGCTGCTGTGAAATGGGTCTTTAGAATACTCACACACAGGCTTAAAGGTCTTACAGCGTAGGTCTGAATCAAATCCAAAGATAGACAAAACCATATATGTTTCTAAAGAGCTATATTACATTTGAAAGAAAATGGAAGTGTTAATTGCTGTCATGTCCGACTCTTTGCAACCCCATGAACTGTAGCCCACCAGCCTCCTCTATCCATGGGATTCTCCAGGCAAGAATACTGGAGTGGGTTGCCATGCACTCCTCCAGGGGATCTTCCTGACCCAAGGATCAAACCCAGGTCTCCAGCATTGCAGGCAGATTCTTTACCATCTGAGCATCATAGATGCCCAATTGAAGTAGGGAAAACATATAAGGCAAGATATAAAAATCACTGATTATCTGTAGATGATGGGCACACTGCAAGGTTTGTTTCTGTCATTATTATGTATTCTGTGTAATGTATTATCCTTACTTTACAGAAGAGTAAACTGAGGCATGGTAAAGTACTTTCACAAGATCACATCATTAAGAAATCATCTCAGACAGAAAGCCTGCATCTCTCCTAACAAGTCTGTGGTTGTGCTAAGTAAAGGTGCAACAGTAAGGAATCTGGGGGTCTTCCCTGGAGGTCCAGTGGTCTTAACCCCTGCACTCCCACTGCAGGGGGAAAAGGTTTGACCCCTGCTCAGGGAGCTAAGAATTCGACTTTGAGGCCTATTTTCACTTGCTAATTATAAAACTTTGGACAAGTTACTTAACTTTTAACCTGCTACTTAAAATATAAAACGGGATGACTCACACCTACTTCACAGGGCTGTGGTGAGGCTTAAATGTAAAAATAATGGCTAACATTTATCTGGTGCCAGACACTGTCCCACATACCTTGCATATATTAACTCATTTAATCATCATAACAACCTTAAAAGGTATTTTTTATCGTCCACATGTTATACAATGAGTAAACTGAGGTACAGAAGTAACTTGCCCAAGGTCACCACCGGTTTAGAAGTGACACACCAAGAATTTAAAACCAGGCATTCAAGTCCTCAGGCTCAAACCTTCAATTCCTAAGTCATCCCTATAAAGACCGCAGTCCAGAGCATGGCTCATAATAAGTCATCGATAAATATTGGCATGATTACTTTACCAAGCACATACAACCCCCCAGTAAATTGTGGCTGAAAGGTGTTAAAGAGCCAGAACTTTAACCCAGGTTATACTCCGTGCTCTTCCCATAACCATGTGTCTTTTGGACCTAATGCCTCTATTCCTAAGCTTTATGTATATACTCAGTCATTTTTTAAAATTAATTAATTAATTTGACTATGCCAGGTCTTAGACGCAGCATGCAGGATTTTTAGTTGAGGCATGAGAACTCTTAGTTGTGGCATGTGGGATCTAGTTCCCTGACCAGGGATCGAACCCGGGCCTCCTGCCTTGGGAGCAGAGTCTTAGCTACTGGACCACCAGTGAAGACCTGCCCAGGCATTTCTAATACTGGATCACTAAACTTCCTTAGGAAAGAAGTCATGTCTTCTACATTTTTGTGATCACATACATCAGTCCTGGGTGTTCATTGGAGGGACTGATGTTGAAGCTGAAACTCCAATCCTTTGGCCACCTGATGTGAAGAGTTGACTCATTGGAAAAGACCCTGATGCTGGGGAAGACTGAGGGCAGGAGGAGAAGGGGATGACAGAGGATGAGATGGCTGGATGGCATCACCGACTCGATGGACATGGGTTTGGGTGGGCTCTGGGAGTTAGTGATGGACAGGGAGGCCTGGTGTACTGTGGTTTATGGGGTCACAAGGAGTCAGACACGACTGAGTGACTGAACTGAACACCCACAAGGTCCCGCTCATTGTAGATAATTGTGTGTGTGTGCCCAATCACTCAGTCATGTCCGACTCTTTGTGACCCCATGGACTTTAGCCTGCCAGGCTCCTCTGTCTATGGGATTTTCCACCAAGAATACTGGAATGGGTTGCCACTTCCTTCTCCAGGGGATCTTCTAGACCCAGGGATTGAACCCACATCTCCTGCACTGACAGACAGATTCTTTACCACTGAGCCACCTGGGAAGCCCAGACAACCAATTAGTATATATTAATTAAATGATCATGCCACTCCTCTGCTCAAAACCCTCGCAAAAATTCTCATCTCAGAAAAAAGTGCGAAGTCTGTAGCATAGCCACCAGGGCACCACACCAACTGGCCCTCCCAGTTGCAGCCTCTCTGAACCCAGCTCCTACCATCTGCCCCTAGATGATCTTGATTTTGCCATACTGGCTTACTTAATGCTTCTCAAACACACCAAACATCCTTCACCTTTGCACCTGTTGTTCTGCCTGGAAGGCTCTTCTCCAGATACCATTCAGGACTCTGCTCAAAAGTTACCTTACCAGAGAGGTTGTTTCTGACCACTCTACCTAAAATATCCACCCCACTTCCCTCCCTCTTCGCTCCCTTGTCCTGCTTTCTCTGATCCTCACTAAAACCTTACATTTGAGCCCTGATTTGTATAATTTATTATTTGTCCTCTCCCACTAAAAGTAAACTCCACAAGAACAGACATTTCTAATCTACTTTCTTCACTGTTATGTCCCACTGCATTTAGGATAGGACCTGGTAAGTAGATGATTCATAAATTTTTATTAAATTAATAAATGGTAGATGTATTGGGCTTCCCCAAGGGCTCAACGGGTAAAGAATTCACCTGCAATGCAGGAAACGTAGGAGATACAGGTTCGATTCCTGGGTCAGGAAGATCCCCTGCAGGAGGAAGCGGCAACCCACTCTAGTATTCTTGCCTGGGAAATCCCATGGATAGAGGAGCCTGGCAGGCTCCTTGGCGTTGCAAAGAGTCGGACACGACTGAGCATGCACAGATGTATTAGTTGCCTCTTGTCATATAACAGATTACCTCTGAAACTTGGTGATTTAAAACAACAAACATTTATTATCTCAGTTTCTATGGGTCAAGAATCAAGCACATGGCTTAGCTCGACGCCTTTGATTCAGGGTCTCTGATGAAGTTGCAGTCAAGCTGTCGACCAGGTTTATGCTCCTCTCAAAGCTCAACTCTGCCGGAAGAATCTGCCTCCAAGCTCACTTTCATGGTAGTTACTGACAGACTTGGTTTCTCATCATGTGGGCCTCTCCATAGGCTGCCTGAATGTTCTTAGGATATAGCAGCTGGTGATCCAAGCAACAAGAAGAGAGTCAGAGATGAGACAGCCCGAGGGAGACACCACAGCCTTTTGTAACCTAAACTTGGAAGTGACATCCCACCACTGTACTATATTCATCAGAAGTAAGTCACCAGGTCCAGGGCACACTCAAAGGGAAGGGATTACGCAAGGCATGAATACCAGGAGGCGGGAATCACTGGGCCATCTTAAAGGCTGCTTACCATAGTATATATAACAAAAATCCAAAAACACCCTGACCCTTGGAAGACCAGCTTTTATCCTCATCAATGGAAAACTGTGCAGTAGAACCTCAAATTAGACCAAATGTGAACTTCAGGAGGGCTGGGAGTTTTGTTCACTGCTGTATCCCCAGGGAACAGAGGCGCACTAAATCTTTGTTGCATGAATGAAAACAAAACAAAAAAACACCTTGACCTTTGGAAACCCAATATATTCTTTAAGATATGTATTTAAATATGATGCTATGATCATTATGCAATGATCACCCCAATGCTAGTCTTTTCAATCTTATGAAACACCAAAGGGAGTACATTAACTATTAAACATTTCTAGTTAACCAGTGTACCTTAACAGTCATGTTACAGATAATACAACTAGCAAAGAGAAGTCAACAAAAATAGCATCTGGAGGAAAAAAAAAAAACACAGTTGGATGACTCTTTCTGAGTAGATGACATACATCTTTTTAAAAATAGATTGGATATTGATTGTTATTATGTAAATATTGTTCATTTTCTTAGGTATGATAATGGTACTGTGATTATGCAGAATAATGTCTTAAGAGACACATAATGAAGTCTTTCAGGAGTAAATTTTCATGATATCTGCAACTTACTTTCCAAGAAAATATGATACACACACACACAAATATAGAAAGGCAATCAGGAGCAGTCAGATTCATAACCAGGCCTTAAATCTTAACTATCCTGGAATTCAGATTCTCACTATACTTCTCCATGTCTAGGATGTCCCCAGTGTTATGTATCTAACTACCGTTCTAAGCAGTATCTGTGTCTGGGGGGAAGAGGAGAGCAATGAAAGACAGGATATTGACCCCCTGCTCTCCAGAAGCTGACAATGTTACTGGGAAGCACCGGTTTCATGTGCAATACAAAGCAACACGTGACAAATTTGGTTTGTAATAAACAAATGCTGCAAGAGTTCAGAAAAGGATATCAATAAACTTTCAGAGAATAAAATATCTTTGAAACCTCTTTCTTCTAACAGTTCTCTTTGGCATCCTTTCCTTTAACCACTTCTCCTTTACTTGATCTACTCGGCAACAACTGAGTGATTATTTCCTACTAACAAAACTATCTTGAGATGATCTAAACATAAAGCACATATTTTGCCTGTTTGGAATGCAAGATATGATTTTTAAAAATAAAATACTATTCACATTTTCACTGGAAAAAAGCACTAAATATACTGTGTGAATTTTCTTGCCTTCAAAAGCAATTGTGTTATTTCAAGTGTTGAGGATGCCAGAAAGCTTGAAGATTTAAAAATAACCTCACAAAGAGCTCATTTCCAACACCAGATGGAAAGAAATTACTCTAAAGACACATGTGTGGGAGGACATATATACAACATCATATGACACCATGCAAAAGGTTTATATAATACCATCAAGATTCGCAGGACTCTGCAGGTAGTAAGTTAGCAACGGTGTCAGTCCTCTGAATCATTAAAACTTATAAAAGGAAAAAAAAAAACTTATAAAAGGGCAAGAAATTGCAAGTGGGTGGTAGCGAACAAAAACAAAGAGCCTTCACTTTAAGCTGCCTTCCATGTGTCTCCACTACATGATGAAATGGTTGGCAGGTAAAATTTGAGAGCTTAAGTCCTTGGAGCTCTGGACAGTTCTGCCTGTGTCCATATGGTCAAAAAAAGCCGGGGAAATGAATTGCAAAAATCTGTACCAAGTGTACTATCAAGGTGAAACACTTTTAACTTGAATATATATAGAATTTCAAACTAGTTAACTGAAATACATGCCTGACATATAAATTAAAATAGCATTTCTTTATAAGATGATGTACTGTTAAGATCCCATTGTGTTAAAAGAATTATAATAGTGTTATTAATTTACACAAGTATTAATAGCTGAAACACAGTCACAACTGAACTTTGGCATAGCACTCCCTAGTCACAAATTAGCAAAAGTATACATTTTGTTACACTTATGGGTAACAGGCTTAAATGCAACCAATTCGAAATACTGCTATGCTTTATTGTTGTTAAATCACAGAATTTCTCACTCAAAACTTTTATGTTATAACTTTATAATTGTAATGCTATCAAAATGATATTAAAGTGTCTGAGTGACTGTTAAGGCAGAAAGTAACTAAACCTTAGTCTATACTGTGTCCAATGTCACAATTCAGATGTATAAAGGGCCTACCAAAAAGTTTATTTGGATTTTTATAAGGGATGGAAGACACAAGGAGCCGACAGACTGCATTTATGAATCACAATAAACTACAGGAACATACACTATACCCAATCTTTTATCTTATTATTTGCACCTACTTCCAAAAGAAATTGAGGTGTTCCTGTCCCTATTAATAGATGATATTTTTAGATAACACAGTTAACCCTTGAATAACAGGGGTTTGAACTGTGTGAGCTCACTTAGATTTTTTTCATGTGTAAACAATACAGTACTACATCAGCCAAGGTTGGTTGAATCCTCAGAGGCAGAATCACATACATGGAAGAACCACACATACAGAAGTCCGACTATAAGTTACACATGGATTTCCAACTGTGCAGAACATTAGCACCCCTAACCCCTGCATTAAGGATCAACTACAATGCAGAATTATGGATATACATTGAATGTAGATAGAACAGAATTAGATAATATTAATAGAGCATCTGTTGCTTCTTCCAATTTTATCATTATATTTCATCATAGTTTCTATTTTATCAGATAATCTTGCCTCTTCCTCCCCACTCTGCCAAGATTACACTAACCCTATCCAAGCTCTACTCCACATAGTTCAGAAACAAGGTTAATTTCTATAAGCAGACGTTGCCCTGAGAGCTGAGAAAGAAGACAGCCTAGATTAAGTAGGAGGAAATGACCCAAAGAGCCCTCAACCATGGAAGGAGGAACAGCAATTCAGTACACAAATCACCATTTAATCCCCAGGGATTCAGGCTGGAGATAATCAAGAGATACCCACAGAATGAGGGCTGGTCTTAATAAATATAATAATAAAACAATAAAGAATGAATCAAACAATAAAATAAACATGATACCAGAATGGCTCTGGAATTTCTCTTTGGAAGGGACTTTTTTAAGGGGATATATTTACTTAGGGTGACTAGGGGGAAACTGATGAAAATCAGAAGGTAGGGTATATTAAAGTCTCTCCAAGTCATTCCTTGAATCGTACTGGCCACAAACATGGAATGTTGATTTTCTTTAAAGTTCAAAAAGTAGTCAATTTATTTTCAAATACTTCAAGGTGGGTACAATCCCACTTAAATAAAAATAATTAGCAAAAATAAGTGTAAACAGACTTTTATCATAGTCAGATTTTCCCACTATAACTTCCCTAAAACCAACATTTGAAGTAGTGTCAGGAAGTTAATTCTAAGACCAGTACTCAAAACATCAAAGTTCTCTCTTCCAACACCTCCAATTTCTGAATAGTGTTCACTGCTATACCTCTTTTATCTTTCTCTCTGTGTATTCATTAAATAATAGCATAGTAAATCAAAAAACAGCATAGTAAATCAAAATACTAATCTAATCCAGTGTGTATTCCAGGTAGATTGTTACAGTGCATTTTACTGTGCACATTATGAACCCACTCATAAAAAGGACACATAGTAAGTCACCAGTGACATACCAACAAACTTAAACAACAAAAATAAACATATCTATTTAGAATCTGGCTCTTCTTTAACTAAAAGCTATTACAAACACAATGAACCAATTACCTTTCAGTAATTTTAGATTCTCTACATAAATAAGATTCGTAACTTATCAATTCAGAGGGCCCTTTTAAAAGTTTTTAAAAATTTAATCTTTGGAGGCTTTATTCAGAGAAAGAAAGCAAGTTGTTCCTAAGAAAAAAAGTTGCTAGAATTATTCTTATTTAGCTCACAAATAAAATTACATGATTCTACGCTTAAGCAGTAGGTGAAAAAAAAAAAATCCTTTAGAGGTAGCAATGAATCTGTATCTGAATAGGCATGTGACCAATCACGAATTTGATGGGACTCTTGGAAAAATACACTGGCAGCATTTGCTTTGACCTTCTTAGATAATAAGGAAACAGAGTGTGATCTAACATATGTACCTCTTGATTTCAGAACCACATTCAGCCCCTGATAGCTACCAAATTCCCAAGTTATAAAATCAGATCACCAATATTAAATTAGATTTGGACATTCAGAAAACAACATAAGCAAGTCCTATCACTTGCCTCACAAATCACAGACTTCGTATTTTAAATCACAGTCTACTGATAAGCATATCAAAGTACCTACAGAGAAAATTCAAGAATCCTGTGACTTGTAGAGAACTCTTCTGACAAGCTTAACTCTGAAGCTGTTTTTAGGAAACCAAACAGCACTGTAAGCACACTATCTCCCATAAAATGAATCTGTTTAAAATTAAGTCCATAAACTAAGGAATGAAATGGAAGGCTGGCTCTGTAATTTCCAAAAATGTTAAACTGCATACAAAACAACACACTGCTGAATTCTAAATGTGAGGTGTAAACCTAACAAAAGAGAAAAACAGGAAAAATACATAGGTCATATCTCAACAAAATGCCACAGCTATTTTTTTTTTTAGAGACAGGAATCATTTAAAATCATTTGTTAATTTAGATATTAGCTTAGAAATGTTTCTAAAAAGAAAAAGAAAAGAGGATACAAGTACCTTTAAAATGAAAAGAGGAAGATTTGTGTGCTATTCTGTTAATATATAAATTATCATATCACATTATTTTATATATTATATTGATGATAAGCCTACTTTATAAGTCCCTTGGACTGCAAGGAGATCCAAACAGTCCATTCTAAAGGAAATCAGTCCTGAATATTCATTGGAAGGACTGACGTTGAAACTGAAACTCCAATACTTTGGCCACCTGATGCAAAGAACTGACTCATTTGAAAAGACTCTGATGCTGCCAAAGATTGAAGGCAGGAGGAGAAGGGGACAACAGAGGATGAGATGGTTGGATAGCATCATCAACTCAATGGACATGAGTCTGAGTAAACTCTGGGAGTTGGTGATGGACAGGGAGGCCTGGCGTGCTGTAGCCCATGGGGTCACAAAAAGTCAGACACAACTGAGCCACTGAACTGAACTACTTTATAAAGGCTTCTCAGGTGGCGCTAGTAGTAAAGAACCCACCTGCCAAAGCAGGAGGCAATGCCTGGGTCAGGAAAGTCCCCTGGAGAAGAAGGAAATAGCAACCTACTCTAGTATTCTGGAGAAACCCCATAGAAAGGAGCCTGACGGGCTCCATGGGGTCGCAAAGAGTCTGACACAACTGAAGCGACTGAGCATGCACGCAAGCCTACTTTAAAATATAGGCTTGTTTACCATATCTACTACTTCGATACAATAAATATGATTTCCGTGTTTAACGAACATTAAGGAAATGTCAGCTCTTAGACCACCAAGAAATGGAAGAGATGTAGAGAAACCCACCTAAGAGATAAAACTTTCTTCTAATAGTTTAGTCTGTTTGTTGACGGAGTTTTCAAGTGTCCAACTGGTCAATTGGTGGAGTTCTTAGCTCTGAGCAGAATGGAACCCTAAGAGGTTTTCTTAATCTACCATCAGCCATCTTCTACCACAAAGGGTTGGACATACTGATGGGGCATTTAGGACCTAATCCTTTTAAAAAACACCACTTCAAATTCAACCAGCTGGCCATATTAATGAAGCTCGAAGAAAACTCAAAACAAAACAAAAAGTTCCATCAAGTTCCTTTCACAAAGGGACATTCCCCCCACACTTCAAATTATTAATATGGAACATTCTTAGAGAGAACTGAAAACAGAAGGAATATACTGATAAATGACAAGCACAGATGGAAGTTCATGGCCAAAGGCACAAATAAGAAAGCATGGGTTATTACTGAGTAGTTAGTTCTTTTTAACTAGAAAATACAAGTAATAAAGAGAATGTAAGAAGGTAGACTGGGGCCACACTATGCACGGACTTACCTAAAAGACATTTGGTTATAAAACACTGGTATAAATGTTGGGAGAATTTTGGTGAGGTCTTGAGGTCTAAAGAGTCAGATCATTTATTGATATTTCTAAGCCTGAATTCAATTATACAAGGGGAAAAAAAGTGTTTTGTTCTAGAAGAAAGAGGAATCAGAAGGTTAGCATGCTACAGGTAAGTTCACTTTTAATAGTAACAAAGATATACCATACTTCAGTTTCCCCAGGGATATAAATAATGCTTATCTTTACCTTAATTACAACCTTACTGTAGAATGCATTCTGAATTAGCACCTTGATACCAAGGCAATGTGATGCTCAGTGTTTATATTCACTTTTTAATCTGTCACTTATTGAGAGCTTACTGTGTGCCATATATTGTTGTGTACTCCATATGGATTATATTAATAACACCTCAAGAAACTATTTTATATAACCAAAACTGGTCAGCTGGCAAAGAACTTATTATGTTTCCAACTTACAGAAAAGGAAAATGAAGAGTAGTCAAGTTTCCCTAAAAAGTTAAGAGTTAAGGCTACATAACAAAACTGAGATGAGAACTATATGAAGATGTATATATTTTATTTAAAGGATCAAAAATATTGTCAAGACTGAGAATACAGAAAACTAATGATTAACAGCACTGGGTACAGTACACATCCTCCAGAGAGTATAAATTCACTATAATAATATCCAAGATAGAAGACATTACCATTTCTTCCAATCTTCCCTAAAAACAGAACAGAATAGCAGCTGTGAAATCACATAGACTATTTAAAAAAAAAAAAAAGGCTCGGCATCTCCTAAAAAGAAAAAAACTAACTCCTAATCAGCAATACACGCCAAAAAACGACAAGTCTCCACAGACTAGTTATTTACGGTTGGGTACAGTTAGAGAAAAAAACAGGATGAGAGTCCCTATTCATGTGGCCAGAAATCAATCCCTCGGCAATTTGTTTCACGTGAGATCACTTTCACTCTCAAGAGAACGCCGGTTCCTGGGAAGAACAAACCTGTTTTGGCAAACCCCCCACCAGGAATAACAGCCTGGCGATACATCTCGGTGGACGAGCCTAGATCCTACCCGCTCCACAGGTAAAGGCAGCCCAGCGAGCGGGAGGAAATACGTCCAAGCCGACAGATGCACAAACTGAAAAAGGAGGTCACGAAGCTGAGAGCATCGATTTAACCCCTTGGTCTCTGGGACCCGGGAAGACTCAGTGGGAGAGCATAGAGACCTGGGGTTGCGGGGGGGCGGGGGGCGGATTTTTTTCCTTTTTTTTTTAATGATGTGGGTGTATGTGGCGGGAAGGCCTTCAAGTCCTTGCAGGCTCCCTCCACCCCTCACAACTGAGCCTGACTCCAGACCGCCCAGCTACCTCGTCACCGAAAAACCGCTCTGCGGCTGCACCCCACACCTTCGCCACCCGAAACCTGCAACTCGCCCCCCCACCTGCTTTCCTTCCAGGGTTCCTGCCCACTGTACCATGACTGCCTGGCCAGACAGTACCGATCGCCCCCTCGTCAAAAATGCACCCGGAGCCTAACTTTTAAACGCTCCCCCCCCCAGCGCCACCCCGGCCTTATTTCCCCCTCAGACCGACCGCGTCCCGGCTCCAAGCCCTTCGGCCGCCGGCTTGCAGAGGGCTTTGCTGAGGCCGTGCAGCCCGCGCCCCCGGCCCGGCCCTGCGGAGGGGCTGGAGACAAAGAGGCGGCGGCGCCGCCGCGGCCTCCAGGACCGTCCCCTCGGGGACAGCTCCGCGCGCCCCCCACCCCGCCACCCCAGCTCCGCTCGCGCGCCGCCACAGCCTAGCCTCACCGGTGGTTCTGGGGCCCGGGCTTCTCGCGCCCGCCGCCGCAGCCGCCAGACGAACAATGGCAGGAGAAGGCGCCGGCGTCCGAGGCTCGGGCCTCTGCGGCTCGCTGGCCTCACGGGCTGCAGGCGGACTGACTGACTGACTGACTAACCCGCCGGCCGGAGGGAGGGAACGAGCGAACGAGCAAAGGGAGCGAGCTGGCGGCCCCGGCGCGCGCCCTCCCGCCTTCCCTCCGCGAGGCGAGGGCTGGCCCGGCCCGCAGCCAGCCCGCCCCGCGAGCCCCTCCCTCTCTGCTCGCCACAACATTGTAGTAAATTTCTATTGGACGGCGCCGGAGGGAAGGAGGGGGCCGGGCCCGCGGCCCGCCAGCCCATTGGCTAAGGCCGAGTTCTCGCTCCTCACGTTTCCCCCCGCCCTCCCCTAGGCCGGTAAAGAGAGGGGAGCGGAAGGGAAAAGAAGGGGGAAAAGCCGCGTGTGCGCAAGCGCAGGTCGAACCCTCTCTCAGGTCCTCAAGTTCCAGGGGGCCCCGCGCTACGCACGTGGGGGACAGAGTAGCAAGTGCCCTGGACGAAGGTGACGCCCTTTCCCCCCTCCTCTCCCTACCCCTCCATAAGGGTCTGAGATTTGGAAGTTGCTCCCAAGCTAACCACGCTCGCTGGCTGTCCCCCAAATGCACCTACTGACCTTAGTTTTTCCGGGCCTCCGTTTCCCCATCTACTAACTTGACATCTCTAGGCGCCGTTCCAACCCTGACATTCGATGAGACTTGACCTCTCCTGACAGCTGTGTAAGACCTGAAATGGATGCTGAGTATTGCGGCCCCGCCAAGATTTTAGCTGTCTTCTGCATTTACGGGTCTCCTAATTCTGCTGTGGCACCGTCAAAATCGGGAGAACTTAGCTTCGGAAATCTGGTCCCCAGCTGAGCTTAGAACAGCTCTCACAATTGCCTGACGTGCCCGTTATTTCCTTTCATTAGCGTCAGAGGCCACCTGAACCTTCCACACTCCCTGCAGGCTGGCGTCTAAACCAGCGAGCAGAAAGAAGGCTCAGTTTTAAGCATGGTCCCTATAAGGTGAGATAGTTCTGGTGTTCCCATTTTAGAGATGAAGAAACCCGAGCAGAGGGGCTTAGACCTGCCAGGATAAGAAGGCAATCTGACATGGGAGCCTGTATATGCCAGCTAGGCTGTCTCCTTGTATCTAATCCTAAACCCCTCACAACTCAGCTTGGCCTCTAGAAACAGAGGTGGGTTGCCATTTCCTTCTCCAGGAGCTCTTCCCAACCCAGGGATTGAACCTGGGTCTCCCGCACTGCAGGCAGACACTTTGCCATCTGAGCCACCAGGGAAGCTCAGAAACAGACTGCTGCTGCTGCTAAGTCGCTGCAGTCGTGTCCGCTTCAGTCTCACTCTGTGAGACCCCAGGGACGGCAGCCCACCAGGCTTCCCCATCCCTGGGATTCTCCAGGAAAGAACACTGGAGTGGGTCGCCATTGCCTTCTCCCAGAAACAGACTACCTGAGTTCAATTCTCAGTCTCCCTGATTGTTTGGCCTACTCTGTGCTTGTTTCCAACCCATAAAAGGGGATAGTAACAAACTCCTACCTACCTCAAAGAGCTACTGTAAAAATTATGAGTTAAAATATGTAAAGGGCTTAGCTCACAGTAAGATCTACCTAAGTGTTAAATATTCCTGCTATTTGGAGACTAAAATATGGACTGAGAGGTGTGGGGCTCGCTGACGTAACAGTAATATATTTGGTAAGCACTAAATTGTCAGCACTGAGCTGAGCACTCTATATGGTTATCTGTTTGAAACAACATGAGACCCTTTAGGATCACCTGACTACCCTATCTAAAACAGCCTCCACTAACACACCCTTGCCACGCTTTAATTTTGCTTCATGGCACTTCTACCTGGCTTTCTACTATATATTTATCTATTTGTCCCTCTCAATAAATTGCTGCGGTTTAGACTCACTAGATCACAAGCTCTGGGAGGGCAGGGACTTTGTCTTTTTGTTTATCTCCCAGAACAGTGCATACTCAATAAATATTTGCTGAATGAGTGAATGAGTTATCCCCATGTTATATAAAAGGAAGCTGAAGCTTAGGTGACTTGGCCAAGGTCATTCTATGTACTAGGGTGAAGCACCTGTGCTTGAATATTCTTGTCCCTTGCCTCAGGTCCTCAGGTTCAGGGAGCTCTAGCTCTACCACCTATGTGCCTCAGAGGTTCCCTTCACCTATCAGACCTGGAAATCTGGTGCCATGAAAGACAAATCCTGAAGATCAATCACAAGACAGCTCACCACTACCATCACCGTGTTATCCAGCAAATACAGATTCATGAAAACCAATATTCTCTATACCATGAACGGCTAGGCAAGAATAATAGCTTCTATTTAAAGAGGCTTGGTTGGAGTGGGTAATATTTATTAATCGTCACCCTGAAAAAAAAAAAAAGTGGGGGTCTCAGACTAGAAGAAAATAGCCAAACATAAGGCAGATGTAAACCACTCAAATTTAGACTGCCGTGTGACACCACACCAAAAACCGTTGGCATGGGCTTTAGAATCTTTATGAAAATAGTTAAAATCTAATCCTGGCTTTTAATTCTTAGACTGGAGATGGAGGGGCTTTGTAAAGTACTATCCACACATGAGGGATTTTTGTTAATTAGTTAGGTACACACCATAACTACTTAGGCTAAGTGCCAGATCCTTGAGCATAACTGGGCCTTACACATAGTAGAGAGTGAGAGGAAATGTCATGCCCAATCAAAGGCAGAGAAACTCCCCTAACTCATGTCCATCTGCCCTCTCAGAAGAGGCCTCTGCAAACCAGACATCTGGCCCCAGCTCACCCCGAAGAGGCTGCCTTTGAGTACAGGGTAAAAGGTCCCAAGCACCATCTCTGAAGCTAATTTCCTAGGAAGAAACTCAGCTCCCTCCCTCCCTGCCTGTCCTGTGCTCACATCTGGGTGGCGGGGTCTCTAGTGGCCACCTCTACACCGCCTGCCAGCTGAGCCCACTGCTGCCTCCCCCGCCGCCCCTCCTGTTTCTTCCTAGGGAATACAGGCCCTGCAAGCTGCCTCGCAGCCCCTGAGCAGTCAAGGGCACTACACGGAAAAAAAAGAAAAAAGACGGGCATGAAAGGGTCCTAATCCTTCCCCATTACAAACAGCTCCAGCAAAAAAGCAACACCAGCTGCAGAGAAGAGGGTGAAATTAGGTGGTGAAATTAGGTGGTGACCAGGGAGGAAGGCCAGGGAGGGGAGATGGGGCCTCCGATGACCTGGAAGAGATGCGATTGGAAGAAAGCAGGGGTAGGTGGGG
This sequence comes from Odocoileus virginianus, assembly GCF_023699985.2. Lineage (NCBI taxonomy): Eukaryota > Metazoa > Chordata > Mammalia > Artiodactyla > Cervidae > Odocoileus > Odocoileus virginianus. The sequence continues at coordinate 39,372,797 of NC_069703.1, read as the reverse complement.
GAACAGTTGGAGACTCAACCATTCCCAAATCTGGGACGTGGGTGGATTAGGGACACAGCTGGCCTGAAGCCCCAGTGACAGGGCTCATGGAAAGCATTTGTCGGTTGTGGGGGTAGCAAGAGATGAAGAGGGCTTTGAAAAGCTGGGCCCACCAGCAAAGTGTTCTGAACAGTCACTATTGAATAAAAACCAACCCTGGTACCAAAAGTACATGAAGAATAGAGCTTTCCATACGGCCCCTGGTAATAGAAGTTAAGTCATTTTACAGCTTTTAAACACAAATGATAAATCAAACAAGTTATAACAGGGCAGAAAAATTGCTATTTTTACAATGGTATGTCTTTCCAGGGGGTTACTTTTAGTAGTACTTGCAGTGTTCACAAAAAAATAGTCAAATAATTTAAAAATTTTAATCAGCATAAAGCCATCAATCAGAAATAACTGCCATCAATATTTTGGTGAGAGATTTCCCTTCTAGTACCTCTCCTGTCATATACTTTTTTGTTTATATATATTAAGTCACATGAAATTGCTGATTTTATAAGTCATTAGCAATTGCATATGGTTCGGCCTAATGCTTTTTTAAAATTTAGATTGTATTACTTCAGAACCAACTTTTTTTTCTCCTAACAATATATTATGACACCCACAGTGCCCTCAAGTGGATGGACCGTAATTTAATTAAACTTAAATGTTAATCATTTAGGTTATTTCCCCTTTTTCTCTCTTTTTACTTTTCTCTTTTCTCATTTTTTTCTTCTCTTTTTCTGTTTTCCCATTTTTATCTTTAATACTTGACAAATATCCTTTTTATGTCTAAATTATACCAATGATTATTTTTTAGGATGCATTGACTGCAACATATGTATATATATTTTTTCATTACAGCATACAAGGCTGCCTGTGCTAGCCTTTTTCAAGATAAAAGCAAAAGAAATCAGCAGATGCAATGAAAGACAATATCTTAAATGAATACTCATTCATATTTGAAAACACAGCATGTTTTGACCCCTTTGATAGAATGCACTTTGCTTACAAAAACTGCGTTAAGCTCTGTTTTAGAGTTCTCTGTGCATAGTAAAAGAAAAAAAAAAAAAGGTAAATATGATCAAAATACATATATTGGAGTTGGCAAGTTATGTCCTTTCTTCTATGAAGACTCCAAGAAACAAGGGACATACGGGAAGGAAGTTGAAATTGTAAAAGAGATTCCAGTAGACAGTCACTGAGGTATTCTTTAGGCCTCCAGATTCACAAAATGTCGAACTAGATAGGCCCTCAGAGATCAGCAAGCCCAAGCTACATTTAAACAATTTGGAAAAGGAGTCCAGAAACTGGAAGAGGCTTGCCTGAGGTCACACAGCACAGGGGTGGCAGAGTCCAAAACCTGAACTCAAGTTTTCTGACCCCTACTACAGATTCTGTTCACTTCCTTCTTCTAAGTCCAGCGCATTTCTCTTCTGAAGTTGGAGGCCACAATAAATTGTACAGCCATAAAACCTAGGACTGTCTGAGCCAGAAGGGAAATAACTTATTATTAAAAATAATGACCATTACATTTATTAGATATTTACTATGTGCCAGGCACATACTGAGTACTTTATATGCATTAATGCATTTAGCCTCATAGCAACCCTGCGAAGTGTTGTTAGCCTCAATTACAGTCAAAGAAACTACAGTCTAGAAACATTAGATGATTTGCCCGATGTCACACAGCTTAAGCTAAGTCTCTCTTCTACCACTGTCCTCTGCTACACACGGCTTTCATGTCACTCTCAAGAAAGCACTTTGGAAATCAGATGAAGGAGCAACATCAACGTCTGTCCCAAGACCCCAGGGAAAGGCTGCTGTGGCTGCTTCTGACTGGAGCCCTGGGGCATTCAAGGCAGGACCCAAGGATCTGACCTCCCACGACCCTTCCCAACCCCCTTCTCTTACCAGCTGGACTGAGCCTAATGGCCCTGATCCAGCCAAGCTTCCAGCTCACTCAAGCTTAACCCACTAATTCTCTCTCCCTCAGGCAGGAAACCCTCCAGGCCCAGAGGGCTTCCCAAGAAACATGGGACAGGCTCAGTGCCACCAGCTAGCTGAGCCCCTTCTAAACCTGCTGAAGTCAGCCTGCCCCAACCCTCCCTGGGGAGAGGGAAGAGGAGGCACTATGACGAAGCAGGCAGGGACTGGGGGCCAGGCTTGACTTGCCCTAAGATCCTCCAGAGTTGCTGAAGCAGGACAGTTCCTGAACTGTCTGTCCTGCATTCAGCTAGTCTCCATTTCTAAGCCTTCCAGTGACTGAAGTTTTTCCGTGGGGGAGAAAAGAGAGAAATGACTACAAATAAGCTCCAGCCTTAGCTCTGCAGTAAGTGTTCACTGTGTGGCTCTGGGCAAGTCACTTACCCTCTCTCTTAGCTCAGGCTGCCTTAACAAAATGCCATAGACTGGGTGGCTTAAGCAATAGAAATTTATATTCTCACAGTTCTGGAGTCTGAAGTCCAAGATCAGGGTGCCACCCTGGTTAGATTCCAGTAAGAACTCTCTTCCTGATTTGCAGACAGCCACCTCTTCTCAGCCCCGAGCATGGCAGAGAGAGGGGGAGCTTGCTGGTGTCTCTTCTCACAGGGACACTAATCTCATCATGAGGGCCCTTCCTCATGACCTCATCTAACCCTAATCGCCTCCCAAAGGCCCTGTCCCCAAATACCATCACACTGGGATTAAGGCTTCAATGTGGATTTTGGACAGGACACAAATATTCATCCATTACACCCTCTCTGGGCTCCCATTTCCACACCAATCGAAGGGAAGTGCTTATCCAGGATGTCACAGGGTAGCTAGAAGGATCAATTATGTAGGAGGTGCAAAGGGTTTTTCAGATGACAGGCCCACACCTGCACTGAGTATGAGTTTATTTTTATTTTATTCTGCTATCGACCAAGCAGGCAAAAAACCTCTCAATCCCAAGGCAAAAACCTCCCTGGAACTGAGGGCACACTGGTCCCCCTTTCTTCAGCCAGCAGACATTTATTGAGCACCTCCTATGTGTAGATACTGGGGACCATGGAACGAATCAGATGAGTCCAGCAGCCCCAAGAACAAACATCCTCCTCCTCATCCCATATTCGGGTGACGGCAAAAAGAGGTAAGGATCGGGGGCTTTTAAGGGAGGCAGACCTGGGTTTAAATCAAAGCTTCACCACTGGGACTTCCCTGCTGGCCCAGTGGCTAAGACTCCACACTCCCAGTGCAAGGGGCCCAGGTTTGATCCCTGGTCAGGGAATTAAATCCCACATGGTACAACTACAGATCCTGCATGCCACAACTAAGACCCGGTGCAGCCAAATTTAAATATATATATATTTAATACTTATTTAAAAAATTAGCTCCACCACTAAGATGCTATGTGAATTCAGGCGAGTCACCACCCCTTTCTTCCTTATCTGCAAAATGGGAATAATGTGCCAACCATTGTACAAGTACTTTTTATGCAACATGTCACTGAACCTTTACAACAGCCCCTTGAGGAAGGTATGACTATAATGCCCATTCTACATATAAGGAAATAAGAGTCTCAGAAGTGAAAAACTTCCCCAAGATCACCCAGGTAGTAAGGGTCAGAATTAGGATTCAAACCCACATCTGCCTGGCTTTATTGCTCGGGCTCTTACAGCTTACAGATTGTTTGCATTTCTATAATGGTCATTACAGTAATACCAGTGTAGACAGCACTCTGTATGCCTAGATCCTTTACCTGAATTCTCTTATTCAGGGTAGTTCTCACAACCCTGTGGAGTGGGTACTATTTTAACCCCATTCTTTAGCTTTGGGAACTAAAGTCAAAGAGGTGAAGTAACTTGCCTAGTGTCACACAAGCTTCCCTGATAGCTCAGTTCGTAAAGAATCCGCCTGCAATGCAGGAGACCCCAGTTCGATTCCTGGATGGTTCAATTCCTGCGTCAGGAAGATCCCCTGGAGAAGGGATAGGCTATCCACTCCAGTATTCTTGGGCTTCCCTTGTGTCTCAGCTGGTAAAGAACTCGCGCACAATGTGGGAGACCTGGGTTTGATCCCTGGGTTGGGAAGATCCCCTGGAGAAGGGATAGGCTATCCACTCCAGTATTCTGGCCTGGAGAATTCCTGGACTGTATAGTCCATGGGATCACAAAGAGTCGGACATGACTGAGCCACTTTCACTTTCACACAGCTAAGAAGGCCTATAGTGGGGAAGCCAAGTATGTCTGATTCTAGAACCCTATCCTTGCCCACTTACCCACTGTCCTGCCTCTCTTCCCCAGTGAAGCCATGTAGGTGTCTTTATCTGTTTATCTCTGTCTGGATGAGAAAGCTGAAGCCCAGCAAGAGTTAACAAAAAGCCTGCAGGGACTTGAACCCAGGCTCCTGAGTCTTAAACACTGGGTTATTTCCTTCACCCATAATATCTGAATCCTAGGCATCAGAAAATGCCTCTATGGGACTTCCCTGGGGGTCCAGTGGTTAGGAATCTACCTGCCAGTGCAGGGGATATGGGTTTGATCCCTGGTCCAGGAAGATCCCACATACTTCAGGGCAACTAAGTCCGTGTGCCACAACTACTGAGCCCACATGCCCTGGAACCTGTGCTCCACAACAAGAGAAGCCACTGCAATGAGAAGCCCATGCACCAAAACTAGAGAGTAGCCCCCACTTGCCATAACTAGAGAAAGCCTGCGTGAAACAACAAAGACCCAGAGCAGTCAAAAATAAGTTTAAAAAAAATTTTTTTAATTTTTTTTAAAGAAAGAAAATGCCCCTATGAGCTAGACTTTTGGCAACCACACCTAACTCCTCCAGGGGCATGGGATCCCTTCTAAACCAAGCCGGGCATGGAGAACCAAGGGTGTAAGGGGGAAGAAACTTTCCAGAACACTGCCTGGGAAAGACAGCAATTAAACTGGTTTTGCAGATGCCCTTAGCTTTGGGCACCTCTGTCTTGGTCTCCCTAAGCCATGGACCCATAGCTGGAAGTGGGGGGTTATAGAGGAAGTCGTTCCAGGCCTGGGGCCCCACTGGCCAGCACAGCTGTCTGCTGTGATTTCTGCTGAGAAACAAAAAGCTCAATCCTCTGGGCCTAAGTGCTAATTACCAATAATGACATAATAACCATGTGGGCCCAACAGCCAAACAGTCCCAACTAGAAATTCTGCATAGCTCAGACTCAGGAACAAAAGATCTGGGCACTCCAACGGAAACTGATGCCCTGGCAGAAAATGTCAGAAGCTAAAGGGCTTCAGGATTGACCCAACCAAAGTATTATCTGGCAAATGGAGAGAATGATGACCACTCACACAATTATTTATTAATTTAGTGTGTGTGTGTGTGTGTGTGTGCGCGCGTGCGCTCAGATTAGTGCTAGAGAAGAGAGCTTCATGTATTCATTAATTCACTCCACAAGGACTTCCCTGGTGGGCCAGTGGTTGAGAGTCCACCTTCCACCGCAGGTGTTTGATCCCTGATCTGGGAAGATTCCATATACCACAGACCAACGAAGCCCATGCGCCACAGCTACTGAGCCCATGTTCTCGACCCCATGCTCCGCAACAAGAGAAGGCATCACAAAGAGAAACCCGTGCACCACAACTAGCCCCTGCCTGCTGCAACCAGAGAAAGCCTGTGAACAGCAACAAGAACCCAGCACAGTCAAAAATAAATGAATTTTTAAAAATTCGCTCCAGAAATATTTGTTGAGCACCTACTATGTACCACAGACTCTTCTAGGTACAGAAGATATGACACTGAACAAGACAGACAAATATCACCATCGTCTCTGAGCTTACATGCCAGTGAGGGGAGTCAAACAATAAGTAAATACTCCACAAAATATTGTAGGTCAAAGGATGGTAAGAGATGTGGAGAAAAATAAGCCGGGAGGGAGGATAGGGAATGTTGATGTTGTAATGTCACATTGTTAAACAGAGTTGTCAGGAAAGGCCTTACTGAGCCGGTGACATTTAAAGAAAAAAATTAAGGAGATGCGAGAACAAGTTATGGAAGGATCTGAGGTAGGTGTTCCAGGTTGAAGGACCAGCACATGCAAAGGCCCTGGAGTTGGCGATGTGGCTGGCCACCTGAGATGAAACCTCCCAGTTGTTAACAGAAATGGGAAAGAAAAGGCATCAGATAGACTGATCACCTGCCGTGTACTTGAGCTCTCTTACATCTTGGGACAGCTCTAGAGGTGAGGATAATGCTCACTTGTCTTGCTGCTTTATGGTTGAGGAAACAAGACCCAAAGAAGAGAGGTAATGATCCCACAGAGGCTTCCCAGGCCGTGCAGTGGTAAACAATCCACCTGCCAAGGCAGGAGACGCAAGGGACTCAGGTTCGATCCCTGGGTTGGGAGGATCCCCTGGAATAGGAAATGGCAACCCACTCCAGTATCCTTGCCCGGAAAAGTCCATGGTCAGAGGAGCCTGGCGGGCTACAGTCCATGGAGTCCCAAAGAGTCGGACACGGCTGAGCGCACAGGCACACCGTGAGCCGCATCACACCACTAGAGTGGCAGGTCTGCTTGCCTCCGGTTTTCTCCAGCCTCCCTGCCCTCTTCTCTGTGCCCTGTCTGTGCGAATCTAACTACGTCTGTGTCAAGGGAATGAACGGATGGGTGAATCCTGCACATTCTCAAGCCCTGCCTCCTTCATGAACTGCTCTGTAACTGGCCTTGGCTGTTTCTTCTTGCCTCTGCTAATCTCACAATGACAACAGTAACAGTCATTCCAGTGTGCCTGCTATGGAAGGAGTACTCTACCTGAATTATCTAATTGAGCCCTTAAGTACCGATGAGAAGCTGCGGCTATTTTTCCCATTTTATAGGTGAGAAAACTGAGCGAGGTCAGTGGTGAAGCTGCGATTTAAATGGAGCTCTCTCTTGGCCCCCAAATCCCTTCTTTTAATCCTGTAATGTTAGTAGAAACCTCCGACATAAAATCCCTTCCTTTTATAAATCAGAAAACAGAGGCTCCGAGAGGGCATGGGGAAGGGACGCAGCCCTCCAGCCCCCAGTGTAGTGGTCCTTCCACTCCACCAGATTTGGGGCCTGGACCAGTTTCGCCCCTCGAGACCTATCTCACCTCTGCGAAAGTCTTAGTGTCCGCTTAGTTCCCAGAGGACAGCACCAGAGAGCTCAGAAGCCACCTCTGCCCCTGAGCCCTCAACTGTCCCCACAGTAATAAATCCAGCCAAAGCCTGGATGATGCAAGACCCTCCCGACTCTGCTTTTCCCAAGCACTTGCAGTGGCGATGGAGCAGAGGAGGCTGCGGAAGGGCAACTCTGTCCTCGTGTGACTCCTGGAAGAGAGGCCATGCAGGCGTGGTGCCTGGAGGGCAGAGACAGGCCAGGGGCAGAGGCCAAAATCAGGCCGAGGGTGAGGCTAGAGTGTTTCAGCCAACCAGGAAGGGGGAAGCAGGGGGGTGGGAGGGGGGTGGGGGAGATGCTGAGCCTCTGACTCTGAAACCAGTCTACTGGATGTCACCTATTCAACAAGAAACTATCAAATACTCCAAGTCCCTAGACTGAGATGTTCTCAGAGGCAGCAGTTATCACAGCAATCACAGTTGCTCCCTACCACTGGGAATTCCCAGGTGGCTCGGTGGCAAAGAATCCACCTGCCGACGCAGGAGATGCGGGTTCGATCCCTGGGTGGGGAAGATCCCCTGGAGAAGGAAATGGCAATCCACTCCAGTATTCTTGCTTACGAAATCCAATGGACAGAGGAGCCTCGGGGACTACAGTCCATGGGGTTGCAAGAGTCAGACATGACTGAGCAATTGTGCGCGCGCGCGTACACATATACACACACACACACACACACACACACACACACACACACACACGATGATCCCGTATCACTGAGCAACCAAACAATAACCTACCATTGAGGCCTCACTGTGCTGAGCCCCGGACTAAGTGCTCCATTCACCTTACTGCCAGTCCTCACAGTAAAGTCACCCCATCCCACAGCAGAGGAAACCGAGGCTCAGGGAGGTGCCATGATAGCCAGCATCACAAGCATTCACAGGACAGTGCAAAACGGGTCCGGAGACCGACGTTCCTGCTGCGGGAGCTTGTGCCATCAGCCGCCTACTCTGATCGGAGTTCCCCACATCTGTACCAAAAGAGACTTGGCCACCAGCCTCTGCTGTAAAATCCAAGAGGCTCAGGGCTCCAGTTCCACCCGGACTACCGGGCCACCCACAGATACAGGACATGATATTCGCTCCTCTCCCAATCATCCAGAAAAAAAAGAGCCTGATTATCAGCTTGCAGGGGAAAAAAATCAAGCTGCGTATTTAAAAAATTTGTGTCCCTTTTTCAGGGCTGCTGCTGGTGTTGGCCTCTAGTCTGGGAGGGGCTTCCTGGGTGGGGAGCTGGGGGGAGCCCAGGCCTTAAAACCACATGTCCTTGGGCCCGAGGCCAAGGGGGGCAAAGGACAGGAGGGAACAACCCCGGCTGTGGGCCAGGACCCGCTGGAGATATGGGGCTGTTTCTTAATCCTTTCCTTCCTTTGTTGGCCAGCGCTGGCTGCCAGGAGAGGCAGGGGAAGCAGTGGGCGGGACCAGGGAGACCAAGAAGTTCAAATCATGATGATTTCAGTAGAGCTGCCTTTGACGGGTGCCTATGACATTCAGCCACCGTACAAGAACATTTGTGGGGCTTATCTCATTGAAGCCTCCACTCTTCACTGTGAGGAAGGCCACTGTCCCCATTTCACTGAAGTGGAAACTGAGGTTCAGGGAGGGCAAAACGACCAAAGGCCACACAACCCATACATGGCAGAGCCGGCAGGGAACCCAGTTTGTTGACTCCTGAGAGAGGCAGCCGCTGGGTGTGACCAGAGTTGGGGTGAGAGGAACAAGGAGGGAAGGGGAGGGTGGGAGGGGAGAGGAGCGGGGGGACAGGGCCCTGGCAGTCTCAGTGAGGGGGGCAGCAGTTACGAAGGCGCAGGAAGAAAAGGGTAGCAAGTGTGGAATCTGGGGCTGCCTCCCTGTCCAGCCTCATCAAAATCAGCACCGACCTCTCCCTTTCTGCTCCAGCCATACCAAACTAGGTACTTAGGACCTGAGCACGTGGGGTAGCTTCAAGCCTTCACACACACTGTTCCCTAGGCTAGGAGTCTGTTCCCTCCACTGCCCACCTAGAGAGCTCTTATTCATCCTTCAAATCCCTGCTGAGCTATCTCTTCCCCTGATGCCCACTGTTAACCACCTGCTGGTCTGGGCTCAGTCACTTCATGCTTCCTGAAGGGGAGGAACCTCTCTGCATCACCTTTGTGCACCCCCCACCCCCACCCACAGAACCTCATACACAGTCTATGCTCGATAGATGTTTGTTGTCCCTGATTGTATTTTCTCATTGAAACACTGAGGCAAGCTAAACAGGTTTTCTTTTCTTAAAAAGGTTATTACTTTTCACTTTTTTTTTTTCCTTTGGCCTCACCTCACAACATGTGGAACTTCCCCAACCAACCGACCAGGGATTAAACCATGCCCTCTGCAGTGGAAGCACAGAGTCTTAACCATTGGACCACCAGGGAAGCCCCCAAAACAGATTTTCTCATCCACGCTTCCAAGGCGAGGACAACAGGGCAAGAGAGGTGGTGACTTCCAGGGGCCACACAGACATCAGTGGCATTGGCAGAGCTAGAACCCAAGGCTTGTCTGCATCTCACAGCCCCACCCGGCCTCCACCCCCAAAGAGCTCTCATCCCTGCCAGAGTCACCACAAGGGACCCCTAAGGCAGGAGGAGGGGCATGGGCCCTGGGGGAACTGAGGCAGAAGGTGCAAGGAGCAGACAATGGGCTTTTACCCCCTGTCCCAGCTGTGTCCCCCAGCAGAGACTCCAGCAGGGAGTCCCATCACCCCCAGACCTAAGACATCACTCTCACCTCTGTCCCCTCCTGCCTGCCCACAGGGGTCCCTTGACACACCCTGCAGGCTCTGGCTCTGCTTCCTGGACAGAGCTCACAACCACCCATGGTGCGTGTTCCCCCCTCCCCAGCTCAGTCCCAGGCCCCATATCTCAGCACCGCTCACCTGGAGAGTTGCCCTGCCCTTCTCTCCTGTCTGTCCTCCGCACCAAGTGATCCTCCTGCAATACAAGCCTGACCACCCCATTCCCCAGCTTCCTGTCCAACAGCCCCCATGGCCTCCACGTCAAGTCCCCTAACTCCCCTGAACCTGTCTCTTCAGCCATGTTCCCCCAAGTGCAGGTCACAGCTCTGTTCTTGGCAAAGCAATTCTTTCCACTAGGACAGCCCTTTCTCCTGGTCTTTGCCTGAAGAGATAGTCGCAGGTCACACTTTGCATCAATCAGAGGTGGAGTTGGTCGTTTCTGTGTCCTCCTCCCCAACCAGACTCTGAGATCCTCAGGGCAGGAGTCGGTGGGGGCAGAGATGACGTAGATTCACCTCTGTGCCCCATGCCCAGAACGGAGCCAGGCACAGAGTGGGCGTGAGCAAAAGCAGACAGGTAGGAAACGGAGGGACATTCTTACTTCCAAGAGGCCTCCTCCCTTCCCACACGTGGGCGCCTTTCAGAACCTGTTAGATTGGTGACTACCCACCCATCCCCGGCAGGTTCCTCCCAGGCCTGGTCTCCACTGTCTCAAGAGGGATGTTTTTGTAATCCCAAAATAATATTCATAATTATAACTATAATAACAATAATTGCTATCATTGAGTACTCACCATGTGCCTTACGTGCATTATCTAATCCTCATAAGAATTCTTAAGAGGTAGGCAGGTTCTTTCTTTATCCCCATTTTACAGATAAGGACAGTATGATTCTAAAAGGTTAAATGTCTTGCCCAAGGTCACACAACTAGAAAGCAACAGATTCAGGATTCAAAGCCAGGTCTATCTGACTCTCGACTACTACACTGTCAGGCCTTTGGCTTTCTATTCTCTCCTTTCAATACTTTTGGAGCACCAGACTAGGTGGGGGTGGGGTGTGTGTGTGTGTGTGTGTGTGTGTGTGTGTGTGTGTGTGTGTGCAGCAGAAAGTCCAGCAGCCCCCACCAACCCTGTGCTGGGTGATGGAGATAGACAGAAAAGACTCAGACCCAGCCTCTACCTTCGTGGGGCAGGTGAGTTTCACACTAAGAACTGTGGCTGTGGGGTGAACAGACTTGAGTCTGAGCCCCAACTCCACTCCCAAATAACTCTGTGACTCTGGGTAACTCACTTGATTTACTCAGCACCAATTACATCATCCATAAAGTAGGGGCCATAATGCCTACCTCATAAGGTCACTGGGAGGGCTAGATGAGATAATGTGTCTAGAATAACATATAATAACCAGCCCAGTGTATTAAAAAATTCCAATAAGCGGCAATAGTACATATGATGACTCCAATCTCAAGATCCCCAGGCCAAGGCAAGATGCAATTCTCCAGGCTCCCCCACTGAAGCCTCCAGGGCCAAACACTAACAGTGAGGATAGTTCCTGCTCCACCCATTTGCTCATTAAATAATCCTTCGAAGGAAGTATGTTTTACTCACCCTATTTTAACAGGTGAGGTAACCGAGGCCCAGAGATGGTGGGTTATTGAATCAAGTCACACAACAAGAACAACAAAAAAAATGGCAGAGCTGAGTCCTGCACTCAGCCACTTCCACGCTGGGCAGAAGCCAGCCCTTATCCCTGGACCCCGGCCAGCTTGCTGGGGAGTGTGGGGCTCCTGACTCCTAGATTTTAGTTCCTCCTGGGTGGGAAGTTAAAAGTAGGAGAAAGGAGCCAAAAAGAGGAACCCTCTGCTTTGTCCCCTCCCAGAAGGAGCCCAGGGCGGGGAGGAAACCAGCAGTTGCCCAGCAGGGCCTGTGCCCAGCACTTCTCACCAGCTCCTCCCACTGCCCACGTCGGACAGGTGTCAGGATATGCATGTCCCTGATGAGGTCTCCAGAACTCAGAGAGGGTTGTGTCTCATCCGAGGTCACACAGCTAGGAACGTGGCAGTCTTGGGAGGGAGGGTCCCTCCTCATCCCTCCCGCCTTCAGCCCTAGACCTCCCCAGCAAGCAGCCCCACCCTTCTGATGACATCCAGAAGCTTCACCACTCCTTCCCAAGACCTAAGCAGAGGCCCTGAGTCTAGTTGCCTAGGCCACTCTCTCTGCTCTCTGATGCCTGCTTGGTACTTGACCCCACACTCAGTTGAGAAGACCCGGGGCTCACTTAACAGAGACCTGACCCCAAGGAATTCACCATCTTGGGAGCAAAGAGAGGACTCATGTTCACTGAGCCCCTATAACACTGGGCACTTCACATGCATTAGCCTCTTAATCCAATACAAAGTACATCGATGGGTGAACCATGATTCCGAATTTATATGTGCTTTCATTCAGAAATATTCACTGCACATCTACTACGAGCCATTCTATCCTCAGTGCTAGGGGACAGCAGTGAGCAGGAGAACAAACATCTCGGCCCTCGTGGGGTTCACGCGAATAAAACAACAAACATGCTTGTATCAGGTAGGTGTCAACAGTCCCCCCTCACAGAGGCAAAACTGAGATGCAAAGAGCCACCTAGCCCACACATGGCAGAATAAGGATTCCATTCCAGGCCAATCTGCCCCTGAGACCTTTGCATTGTGCCACGTGACCTCAAAATCACCACATCAGCATGCCAGGCATCCGGGAGAAGTGAGCTGGTTGTGACAGTAATCTAACTTCAGAGTTAGGACCCTCCCACGGCTCTTCCTCCCCCACCCCAGGCCTCCCTTTATACCTCCCAGTGGCCTTAGAGCCACGTGGCCGTCCTTAGCAGAACCAGTACTCACCCAGAAGCAGCCACGGGGTCACGCAGCCGTCGGGGAGAAGCCGTGGAGCCATCGCCACAGTGGCACATGGAAGGAAAAGACATCAGTGAGACACAGAACAGCCAGCAAACATGTCCTCGGGGTCCCTCTTTGGCCTGAGCATGGGCCCAGGGGAACCCTCCCTCTGCCTCTGGGACAGAGACCTTCTTGGTCAGCAATCTGATAATCTACCCTGAGCTCATGAGGTCTCCCAGGGCCCAGCCCACTGGAAGCAGCAGGATCCCTGTGCATAAACATTAGCTGAGCACCTGCTGTGTGCCAGGTGTCAGTCCTTGCCCTCATGGAACCTACAGTCAGTGAGGAGGCAATCTTATAAGAGCTGAATTGCAATTGTGATGAGCACTTCAAGGAGGAGACTTAAGAACTTGGGTCCATACCCTGGATCTACGACACACTAGCTTTGTGATACCAGGCCTATTTCTTCATTTCTCTGCACCTCAGTTATTCTTCAGTAAAATGGGGAAAGTATTAGTACCCACCTCCAGGGTTTTGAAGATTGAGTTAATATATGTAAAACATTTTGAAGAGTGCTTGGCACACAGTAACAGAGTAAACTCTTCAGAAATGTTTGCTGCTGTTACCGGAGGGAGCTGGAGGCATGGGTTTCAGAGGCCTCTAGTGTGGGGCAGGCCACCTGAGAAGGTAGAGATGAAAGGAGACAAGAGGTGAAGCTCTAAGCCCAGTGCCTGTGTATGGTAACTAATTATACTCAATAAATAGCGGTGACATTTATTGGTGACATAAGTAGGGCTGGTCTCCAATGCATCCCCAGGGTAAAGCATCTCTGCAGAGTTGTTATCAGAAATGCTCCCTCCCCACAAACATACAGCCAGAACTGAAACATACAGCATTGAACTGAAAAATAACTAGCCCCCACCTTCTCACCTGATTCCACAAATGCCGAAGAGGCATTTTGACCTTCCCAGTAACCCAGGAAGTGGACCAGGACAGAATTACTATTCCCATTTTATGGATGAGCACAGTGAGGTGATGGGACTCTTCTCTGTGGGTTCTTGGGCCCTTATTTCACATCTCCAAACCTAGGTAAGTGGTTGAGCCAAGATTCCAGCTGGCATCTGCCTGGATTTTGCTCTCCCTTCCATTTTTCCCTTCAGTCTCTGCAATACTATCTGTCCAGCCCCAGCCAAGCCTTTGAACGTCTCCAGCTTCAGTCCCTCCTTCATCTGAAATCTCGAATCATAATTAGAACTGCAGCCTCCTGAGCACTTACTGTGCATGGCGCTCTGTGCCAAGCCTTTCAAATGTCAAACAGCCAGCCCAGGATCCAAGCTCTCCCTCCACAGGCTCAGTCACTGCTATCTGACCCCTCCTCTAACCCTTGACCCCATCACCAACTTCAGCCACTCACCCGAAGGCCAAGGAATGCCTGCACTCAACAACTCCAAACCCATGCTTTACTGATGGAGAAACTGATATCCAAATTGGCCATATACCCCAGGGTGCCTTTCATGCCCAGCACTTACTGGCCCTTTGGAGAAGTTCCCTGTGAGGCCCTGACCCACAAGTTGCTCCTTCTGTTCCTTTCCCCGCTGCTCACTGGGCCCAGAGGGCACCCACACAGCCTGTCCCCCACCTCCCTAGCCTGAATATCTCAGAGCTGTGAGCTCACCCAGCAGGGGTCAGGCAGGTTCTGCAAGTAAGGGTTAAGTAATGCGGGTGCCTCAGTACCTACTGGGTGGAGTCTCCCTCTTGTAGCTGAATCTGGGCTTTGGAGTCAGACAGACCTGGCTTAGAATCCCAGCCCAGTCACTTCCTAGTTATGTGACTCTGCTCAAGTCAATTCACCTCCCTGAATAGGGATAATACCTACTCCCTCATAAGGATATTGGGATGATGAGGAATACATAATGTTGCATATGAAAGGCTTGGCATAGCGCACCCTGCACAAGTGCTCAAGAGGCTACAGTTCTAACTATGATTTGAGAACACAGGCCAAGAACAGGACTTGAGTGCCCATTACACTCAACTTTGCCCTTATCCCCATTCTCTCCCCTCCCCTCACGTAGAGTGAGGATAGTCCCAAACTAGGTCCTGGGGGCTGCAGTAATGAATGCTGGAAGATCTTAGAGACTCTACGTTCCTTCACAGAAAGAGAAAACTGAAACCCTGGGGAGAAACGCGACTGCCCACAGACGATCAGGGAGTAGAATCCTGCCCCGTTAACCAACATCAGAATCTTAGGCCCTGGAGAAATTCTGAGTGACCCATCCCCCAGGGGACCGTCATAAAGGTCTACTCCGCAAACCCCGAACAAGTCCCAGGCCACCATGACCTCTACGCTGAGCCTTTCATGGGTATCCTATTTGGCCCTCATGGCTCAGACAGTAAAGAATCCGCCTGCAATGCGGGAGACCTGGGTTCAATCCCTGGGTTGGGAAGATCCCCTGGAGGAAGGCATGACAACCCGCTCCAGTATTCTTGCCTGGAGAATCCCCATGAGGGTTCTGGTGGGCTACCGTCCATGGGGTTGCAAAGAGTCAGACACGACTGAGTGACTAAGCACAGCACAGCACATTCAGCCCTTTGGTTAGCAGAGCCATACAGTCACACAGGAGGTGCTCCGGGAAGGTCTGGGGAATAACTACATGAAATTCCTCTCTGGTTCCACAGCTCTGCTCAGGCTCCCCCTCCAGGGGGTCATTCCTTGCACCTCCCTTCCTCACTCCCACCCTGGCCAGCCTCTGTCTCAGATCCTATCAGCCGCACCCAACTCCAGCCAGCAGCGCTCTGGGCCTCCAGAGGCCTCTACAGTGTCAGCATCTTCCCAGCCAGGCTGGGATGTTCCTGCCCAGTGCAGGCAGCCAGGCTCCCGGCCAGTGTCCATTCTGCAAACAGGGTGCTGGCCTTGCCCTGCCACGGCCCCATTCCCACTGGCCTAGGGAGCGAGGCAGCCTGGGAGCTTCTCTTGGTGCCTGGGGCCTTCAGGAAGGAGGCTAGCCTGGTCTAGGCAGTTCAGAGATGGACTGATCAGAAAACAGATGGGTGTCACCCACACAAGACACTCCACCCGTATCCCACATTGCCAGGGACGTGGCAGGTCCTGCCTGACTCTCCTATATACACAGAGGAAACCTCAGGGCTTCCTCACTCCATTCCCTTCTTAATGCACCCCTGCTGGCCTGTTCCCAGACCAGCTACCATTCTGGTCACTGCACACTCAGTGCTCATTTGATTCTGCTAATGCCTGTAAGATCTGGATTATTGACAAAGGAGGAATCTGGGGCTCCGAGAGGTGAAGTGACTCATGCAAGGTCACATAGCAAGAAAATGGCAGGGCCAAGCTTCAAACCCAGTTCTGCTCCAAGAAAAGTCTATAGGGTCCCCAAAGTCCCCTTCTGTCCCTCCTCTCTGCTCCCTACAGCTTCAGAAAGCCCTTCTTCCCCAACTCCCACCCCCTCTGCCAAGTCTCTCCTCCCCACCCCCCAGGTCAGAATGAACAACTCCCACCTCACCAGCGCTCTGAACACCTTGTTTACATGCAGCGGACAGCGGGCGTGCAGGAGTTGTTTCCAAGGTGTCTGTTTCTCTGACGCTCAGAAGGACCCTGAAGGCAGAGAGTGACCCCACCAAGTGCCCCTTAGACCTGAGAGTCTGTCACTTATACCTCCCTCCCCACCCCCCCACCCCCGGCCAATGGAAAGTCTTCTGGTGGCCTCCTGTTGATCCCCTCCCCACCCCCAGCCTCCTGCTAAGGCCAGTCCCCAGCCTGTAACTGGGGTGAAGGTGGGCGCATGCAGTAAGTAACCTCCAGGACCCTGCTGCAGTGTTCTAGCCCCCCCCCCCACCCCACCCCACCCCCACCCCCGCCACCAGGGCC
The DNA here is from genome assembly GCF_023699985.2 of Odocoileus virginianus. Classification (NCBI taxonomy): domain Eukaryota; kingdom Metazoa; phylum Chordata; class Mammalia; order Artiodactyla; family Cervidae; genus Odocoileus; species Odocoileus virginianus. The sequence goes on along the minus strand of NC_069703.1, from coordinate 39,356,114 downwards.
CCACCCTCCTTCAGCAGCTGAGCAGTTCTTCCAGGGACTTCCAGCTGCCCGAGGCCCCAACCCAGGTCAAGCTCTCCCCAAACCTCCTCCTGGAGAAAAAGGCCTCAGAAGCAAAGGTGGCCTGAACTGCCTTCAGTTCTAATCTGAGAGTTTAAGGGGTCACATTCAGTCGCTCCTCTCCCAGAAGAATCTGTGGGCTTCCGGAGTAACCTCCCCCAATCCTACCAGGTAGTCCTCCCCGCCCTCCTGGGGCAAGCTTGGGCTGAGGTCGGTCTGGACACGTCCTGGCCTCCAATTTGCTGGAGGAAAGAAGTCCTATCCCAACCCACAGAGGTGGGGTCTGCTGGAAAGTGTAGATGAGGGCAGGACAGGGAGAGGCCGGGTCACACAGAGAGGAGACGAGAGACACAGGGAACCGGGAGAAGAGAGCGAGCCGGAACCAGAGCCCGACAGGGAGACCCGGCAGACGGGAGGCAGAGAGAAGTCCCCTAAACCCAGCCTGGAAAGGGAGCGTGTGCGGCGGGGGCGGCGACAGCAGAGCCACCCTGGCCGGCAGAGCCGGCGCCCCAGCTCGTGGGTCCCTCAGTCCGGAAACTCAAAGTCAGTTACGTAAGGCCCGGAGCGGGGCGCGGGGGCCCGGACCGGGTTGCCCGCTCCCGGCGCACGCCGCCCTCCCGCCCGCTCCAGTGGCGCTGCAGCCCGCCCCGCCGGAGCACGCGGGGCCGACAGGGCGGGGTTGAGGGGGTGGTGGTAGGGGAAGCCTGGGCTGCAGCCCTCCGCAGAGACCCGCCCGCCCGCCCCTCACCCCGGACCCCCGCCCCAGACAGGCCCGGAACCGGCTGGGACCGCGCGCCAAGCGCCCAGCTCCGGACGCGAGCTCTCGGACCCCCTTCCTGCCTCCCCTGCCCCTCCCCGCACCCTGAACTTCGGGAACCCCAGACCCCCTCCCACTGGACCCCCAGTTCGGAACTGGGGACCGGGGACCTCTATAGCACCCCCGACCCTGAGAACCAGACCTCTCCCCGCTCCCCGCGGGACGCCCCAGGCCCTTGGGGAGTGCGTCCGTCTGTGTCTCACCCCGTCCCTCCCGGGACCCGGGCTCGTCCCCCAGGAGGTCCAGGCTCACCTGGGCTGGACAGGGCGGGGACCTGGCCGGGCCGGGCCGGGCCGCGTTCTCGCCCTCCGCCGCTCTCGCCCTTTAAGAGGTTCCTGCCACTTTGCCCCTTCAGGGGCCTCCACCTGCACTGACAGGGCAACTCTGGCGTGAGGCCCCGCCCCCGACCCGGGGTGCCTTAGGATTGGTGCGGGCAACTGCCAGTCAGCAGGGCGGCGGGGAAGGGGGGAGGAACTGGGCCGGGCAGAGAGAGCGTCGCAACCGGGAAGAGGCGAGGGCTGCAGGTGCGGCCTGACGGGACGCCCAGCGCTCGCCGGTAGGGTTGCTGACCCGCTGGGTCTGCGAAGTCTCGAACTGGGAGCGCCTGAATTGGCTGGTGTGGTGTCTAAAGTCATGATGCAATTTGCCACGTGGCGCTACCCCCTGAGGCTGGAAGGGAGACAAGGGCTTGGTCACAGGGGACTAGGGAAGTAATCCTGGCGAGGACACCTGGATGACCTGTGCCACCTGTGTCAGACTCACTACTCTGAAGCTGTTTCCTCAAATATAAACCTTGAGGAATATTTTCCTGAGAATTAGCAGTATATGTTAAGTGCCAAGCGCAGGGCTGGCGCACAGTGGGTGGTTTTCAGTAATCGTGGCCTCTGGTTCCCTTTATTCGCATCTTCCCACTCAGAGACTTTGCCCTCCTTATCGTCTGTCCCATCAACGCTGGAAGGGGCTTACATAGTCACTGGTCCAAATCCCCTCCCCTCTTCACCGCATTTCAGAGCTGTGCTCGAGGAGACCCAGGGACCTCCCAGGTGGCTCAGTGGTAAAAGCATCCGTCTGCCCATGCAGGAGATGCAGGTTCAATCCCTGGGTCGGAAAGATCCCTGGAGAAGGAAACAGCAACCCACTCCAGTATTCTTATTCGGAAATCCCATGGACAGAGGAGCCTGGCGGGGTACAGTCCGTAGGATCATGGACATGGCTGAGCACGCATGAACGCACACACCTGTGCGCCGTTAAGTGAAATAACCCGTGTAAAGTACTGCCAGTCTCTGGGTAAGCATCCCTGAAGTGTTAGCCTTTATTATATATAGAAATTCATGTTTTGCCCCCCAAATTCACCAAAGCCCCCTTTGGGTCAGGGCCCAGGTCCCTGCCTTCAAGAAGCTCACAATCTAGCAGAGGAAGGTCTGAGCCCCTACATCTTCTGATAAAGGTGCACAGGCTCCAGTGCACCACAGGAGCTATAGTTTCTTTAACCAGAAATCTAGACTCTTGAGACCCTTTCAGTCCCTCTCTCATAGGGGAGCGTCCCTTCCCCCACAGGGGAAGCTGACACACATCCAGGTTCCCAAGCCTACCAACACACCTTTCACTTGTCCACATTCTCACCTGCCCACCAGGTGGTATGGCTCAGCCCAGTAGTTAAGAGTTTGGGATTTGCAGACGAAGGAGTCTAGGCTCTTCCTCTTAGCCGTTCCGTACCTCTGGGTAAATCCCTTTCCCTCTGGATTAATAATAGCCCCAACTTCACATAGAGCTGTTGCGAAAATTAAATGAGCATGTGAAAATACATATGCAAATCCCCGGTAATGGTTCCAGTGTTATTTTTTTAAATTGCTCCCACATGTATTCGCGCACCCTGGAGAGAGCAGGCTGTGAACGCCTTGATTTAGCCTCCGCAAAAAGGGGGTTCCTTCCCCTTTTCAGACTCTCCTCCTCTATCGAAAGGGCGGGGCGCGGAGAATCCCGCAGCGGCCCAGTCGCGGCTATTCTAAGGAACTGCCGCAGGCCCCACCCCCTCCTGATGGGGGCGGGCACTTGGCTCCTCCTCTCAGGCTGGAGCTGCCCGCGGGTGACTCAGCAGCGCCTGCGCCTGCCCCGGACTGATAAGTGTGTGTGCCTGAGAGTGTGTGTGTGTGGTGGGGGTGGCCAGGGAGGGCTCTGTATTTCTGAGTTTGTGCGTGGGATGTCCGTGTGGGAGTGTGCTTGTGATCTTGACCTGGTGTGTGTCTCTCATCTCTGTGTATTGTGGAGCAGGGCAGATGCACTTATGGGTGTGACAGTGTGCCCTTGATGGTGAGTTTGCACAGGTGTGCCTCTGTGTCTCTCTGTGTTGTCATATAAACTGGTGCCTCCCCCACCTCCCGCCTGGCCCTGGAGCCCTGCCCAGGACCCTCTCTCAGGACACAGCCTGGGTTTCTTGTTGAAGTGACATGTGCACTTGTGTGGGTGAAAGGCACCGGGTTGGGGGGGCCGGAGGGATGGGTGGACGCTGCCCCTGCGTGAACCTCAAGCCCCCTGCCCCCCTGCCTCTGCCAGTGAAGTCTCCAGCTCCCGTGTTTGCTCCCTGAGATGCTCCCTGTGGGGGAGTCCTCCAGAGAAGGTGATCACTGTTATTTTACCTGTATTCTCTCATTCCATCCCTTTGAATCCCTATAGCCAAAAGTGTTCTGAAGAGGGTCTGAGAGCAGAAGACAGCCAAAGTCACACAGCTTCTAAGGGTTATAAGCAGGCAACAGATCTTTGCCCCTGGGCTGAGCACCAAGTTTGCCTAGGGCCTGGGAGGGACTGATAAGCTTGGGGGGCAGGGAAGGAACCTGTTTGTGTCTCCCCCTCCTCCTCTGAGTTGCCTGGGCCTCCAGCCAACTCCTTATCCTGCAGAGCCTGGGCTTTGCCATCAGCCTCCACTGGGTGATGGGTCTTGAGTTGGGTGATAAAGAGGCCAAGGGATGGGCTAGGGGCTTAGGTGGTAGAGGGTGGGAGGCAGGGCCAATATGAAAATCTGTCCTGTCAACAAAACTTAATTGAGCTCTTTCTTCAAAACTGACCAATGCCCAGTCTAAATGGGGAAGGGTGTCACAAGACCAGGCCACAAGGAACGGTGGAGACAGCATGGGAAGCTCTGGCAGGAGGCAGGGGCTGAAATCTGTTGCAAGTTTGAATCCCGATCGCACCATTCACAGGGGTGGGCATATGACCCAGTCAGTCATATTTCTCTCCTAACCTGACTGTCTCCTCACCAGTCAAATGAGTTCATGGCGCTCATCCTGTCTTCCTTTCCTGACTCCGGGACATTAAGACTCTAAGATAATTAGATGGAAAGCCATTTGTAAATTGAAAGTTGCTCTCCATACACAATGGACATTCATTCCTGTTGTGATTCACGGCCTTCTGTGATGAAGGCCCTAAAGCAGCTGTGTACCCAGAGCCCAGGGAAGGGAGAAGGATTCCATCTGGGAGATAGGGAAGATTGCCTGGGGGGGACCTTCCAGCTAGACTTTTAAGGATGACTTTACTGCATGGAAATGGAAGAGGGCCTTGCAGGGGGTGGGACAGCCTGCACAAAGGCCTGGAAGTAGACTGGTGCAGGTGTGCTCTGGGAACAGAAAGTGGTCCGGTATATGTGGAGCACGGAGTACATTGTGTGACCAAATAGTGGAAGGCCTTGAATGCCAGGTTAAGAGCAGGGCAGGTGGTGGAGGAGAAGAGATACTGACATTTGGGTCAGCCAGGGAGTCTTGGAGGTAGAGATAGCCACGTGCTGGCTGGGCTGTGGCAGTCACTTGGGGGCACCTGATGTAGAGAGAGAGAAAGTTGATGAGAGATGAAAATTGATTCAGGGACACCTTCCCAAGGAGGATCCAACTGAATCCCGTGGCTGATCCCCAGCATAACATTAAGGTGGGCAAGAGGCTGCAGAGCCCCGTCCAAGGGAGAGATGGGGTTGGCAGGGATGGAGAAAAAACCGAGTCAGATGCCCCAGTCTGGAGAAAGATGCATGCAGGGGCACAGAGGGTGCCCACCAATAAACACAGAAGGTCTCTGAAGGCCCCGCTGCTCCAGAGGGCCTCTGCTTTGCTACGGTGAGGGGAGGGGGCCAATCCCACCAGGAGAACCCCTTCCCAAGGAAGGTGCCATCTCCAGAAGCCCCTTTTCAAGCAGCAGTGGCTGCCAGCGATTGGTTTATTGTATATCTGCCAGGTACATCACCAACCCGTTCCCATGAGATCCCCCTATTTAATGGCTGAGGCTGGGAGAGGTGAAATGATCTTCTTGCGATCACACAATTTGTCAGTGACAACGCCGGGATTTGAAAGCAGCATTCCCTGTTTCCTGAGAGGGAAGGAAAGAGCTGATGGGGTATTTGTGGGGAAGGCTAAGATTTGGCAACTTGGGGCCAGGAATCCGGGCGGAGCGGGGAGGAAAGATGGTGTCTGCTGCCACCTTGTGGTCCATAGAGCTGCTGCAGCCGAGGCGTGGAGCCGGGCCGCCCAGGCTGCCGGAGGGAGCTCAGCCTGCAACTGAGGCTGCCTTGGGTGCATGAGGGTCAGCGCCAAGGCAGGGGTTGTCATAAGAGGGTGGGCATTCAAGTGAGAGTCTCCCAGATTGCAAGCCCAACTCACTCTGACGTGTGAGGCCCTTGACACGTCTCTTACCCTCATTCCTCAGCTTCTCTCACCACCTTTGAGAGGATGAAAAGAGATCCTCTTTACTCCTGTGAAGACCCTCACAGCCTTTACTCATCTTTGCAGTTGGAAAAATTCAGGACCCAGTGGGCAGGTCCAGGATTGTGGGGCCCAAGGCTTATTTGGGGGCCTCTTTAAAAAAAAAAGTGAATGTAAAGAATAAATGAACAGTGTAAAGGGATAGAGGAAAACAATAGAATGGGAAAGACTAGAGATCTCTTCGAGAAAACTGGAGATACCAAGGGAATATTTCATGCAAGGATGGACACGATAAAGGAGAGAAATAGTAATGACCTAACAGAAGCAGAAGAGACTAAGAAGAGGTGGCAAGAATACACAGAGGAACTACATGGAAAAAACTCTTAATGACCCAGATAACCACAATGGTGTGATCATTCACCTAGAGCTGGACATTCTGGATTGTGAAGTCAAGTGGGCTTTAGGAAGTATTACTAGGAACAAAGCTGGTAGAGGTGACAGAATTCCAGCTATTTAAAATCCTAAAAGATGATGCTGTTAAAGTGCTGCACTCAATATGCCAGCAAATTTGGAAAACTCAGCAGTGGCCACAGGACTGGAAAAGGTCAGTTTTAATTCCAATGCCAAAGAAGGGCAGTGCCAAAGATTGTTAAAACTATGGTACAACTGCACTCATTTAACATACTAACAAGGTAATGCTCAAAATCCTTTAAGCTAGGCTTCAGCAGTATGTGAACTGAGAAATTCCAGATTCATAAGCTGGATTTCAAAGAGGCAAAGAAAGCAGAGACCAAACTGCTAACATTAGTTGGATCATGGAGAAAGCAGAGGAGTTCCAGAAAGGCATCAGCTTCTGCTTCATTGACTACACTAAAGCCTTTGACTGTATGAATCACAACAGATTGGAAAATTCTTAAAGAGATGGGAATACCAGATCACCTTACCTGTCTCCTGAAGAACATGTATGTGGGTCAAGAAGCAACATTTAGAACCAGACGTGGAACAACTGACTTGTTCAGAAGCGGGAAAGGAGTGCGACAAGGCTGCATATTGTCACCCTGCTTATTTAACTTCTATGCAGAGTGTGTGCTGTTGCTCAGTCGTGTCTGACTCTTTGCCACCCCACGGACTGTGGCACACCAGGCTCCTCTGTCCATGGGATAGCCTAGCAAGAATACTAGAGTAGTTTCCCATTTCCTACTCCAGGGGATCTTCTTGACTGAGGGATTGAACCCTGGGTCTATATGCAGAGTACATCATGCAAAATGCCTGGCTGAATGAATCACAAGCTATAATCAAGATTGCTGGGAGAAATACCACCAACCTAACATATGCAGATGATACCACTCTATGGCAGAAAGTGAAGAGGAACTAAAGAGCCTCTTGATGAAGGTGAAAGAGGAAAGTGAAAAACATGGCTTGAAACTCAAAATTAAAAAACTAAGATCATGGCATCTGGTCCCATCACTTAGTGGCAAATAGAAGGGGAAAAAGTGGAAGCAGTGACAGATTTTATTGTCTTGGGCTCCAAAATCACTGCAGTGACTGAAGCCATGAAATGAAAAGATGCTTCCTCCTTGGAAAGAAAACTATGACAAACTTAGACAGTGTATTAAAAAGCAGGGACATTACTTTGAGACAAAGGTGCATAGAGTCAAAGCTATGGTTTTTCCAATAGTCATGTACAGATGTGAGAGTTGTTTCAAAAAGAAGCCTAAGCGATGAAGAATTGATGCTTTCGAACAGTGGTGCTGGAGAAGACTCTTGAGAGTGCCTTGAACAGCAAGAAGATCAAATCAGTCAGTCCTAAAGGAAATTAACACTGAATATTCATTGGAAGGTCTGTTGCTAAAGCTCCAATACTTTGCCATCTGATGCAAAGAGCAGGCTCATTGGAAAAGACCCTGATGATGGGAAAGATTGAGGGCAGGAGGAGAAGGGGGCAACAAAGGAGGAGATGGTTAGAGGGCATCACCAACTCAGTGGACATGAATTTGAGGAAGCTCTAGCCTGGCATGATACAGTCCATGAGATCACAAAGAGTCTGGCATAACTCAGTGACTGAACAACAAAGAAATAAAAAAAGCCTGGAGCCACTCAGGGCTCCCCAGGTGGTGCTGGTGGTAAAGAGCCCGCCTGCCAATGCAGGAGACATAAGAGACCTGGGTTCGATCCCTGGGTCGGGAAGATCCCCTGGAGGAGTGCATGGCAACCCACTCCAGTATTCTTGCCTGGAGAATCCCATGGACAGAGGAGCCTGGCCGGCTATGGTCCACAGGGTTGCAAAGAGTCTAACACAATGGAAGCGACTTAGTATGCCTGCATGTAGCCACTCAAGGCTGCAGGACACAAGTGGGAAGAAGGGAAAGTCAGAATGGAAAGAGACAGTGCTCTTAACCAACTAAAGTTTATGTATTTCACTTTTGCAAATTTTATGGACATTTATGACCTTGTGAACACAAGGCCAGGGTCCTTACTAGGGAAGGACCTATGCAAGTGTGAAGCCTTGACTGACACATAAACCACATGGTGAGTCCACCCCTAGGCCTGGCAGGGTCAAGTATTAGGTGCCCATGGGAGATACGGGAATTCTGAAGCCAGAGCAGGAGCTGGGTTCGTGTCTCCCAACCAGTCCCCTTCGCCCCAGCCCCACTGCCATACCCCACAGGCAGGCTCTTCACCCATGTCCTCCAGGGCTGCCTACCTGGAGCTGAGCCCATACTCAACGGACCTTGTGTGTGGCCACATCCTAACAGCTGGGTTGCTCCAGTCAGGACTTCTCAGGGATCCTCTGTTCCATCCAATCCAACCCTCATTTGCTTTCCAGACTTGGAGGTCCAAGGCTATAAGCCCCAGGGAGCCTTCTCCAGCTGCCCTCGCCTCCCCAGGCAGTGCCAGCACTGTGCTTGGCACTGAGGCCTTTGGTCCGTACAGAGTTGTTGTCTGAGTCCCTGCAGCGCTGTCATCCACGTGTGGTCAGTCTAGATGGACATCCTAAGGCCCTCCTCTTCAGCGAGGCCTGGGGGATGGAGGGTGAGAGACAAAAAAAGGACTCAGACCAGTCCCAGCCCTCCTCTAGCTCATAATCTGGTGGTCAGGTAAGATGGAGACTGAGTCTTGAGATTTTCAGGCCTGGCAGTAACCTCAAGATGGAAGAGTCCAAGTAATTATCAAACTCATTTAGCCACAAAGCTCAATGTAAGAGACAGAGAGAAGCAGGACTGTGCTGAGTGAAGCGATGGGTGTAAGAGGATATGGAAATTCTCTTTGCTTGGCCTCCCCCAGCCCTTCTAAGAAACTATGAGTTGAAACCACTAAGATCAAGTTCTTTGTTTTAACAGAGGCTTAGCAAGGATAACAGATGTGACCAAGGTCACAGAACAAGTTAGTAGCCAAGGATGTATTCAAACCTAGTGAAACTGTACCCCATAGGATTAAAAAGTCCTGAAACCATACCACATAGGGTTAACAGAAACTGATAACTAATAGAAATTCTTGGGCTTGTCTTACAGAACAGCCGGTAAGGGAATGGTTTGGGAAAAAAAAATCCCGCTGCTTGTAACCTGCCTCCACTGACCAAGCTCACTTAATTATTTTCTGACTCCTTAATCACCCCCATAGATAACACCTCTGACATATGGGTCACTATGGTAACAGGAGCTTATGTTGTTTTCTAGGAGCTTGGAGACAGCTCCCATCCAGTTCAAGCTGGCTAGGACTGGGTCAGACCACTCACCCTAAAACTGGGCCTGCACAGAAGTCTGATGAATGACCTCTGGACAACAGAGCCAAAAACTCCACCCTCAGATCATGCTAAGCACCTCCATTGTTGAGCATACATCCTAGAAAGAGGACATGTCACTCAGATGCACCTGCACAGAACCCTGATTACCTCACCTTTTCCCCACCTCCAACCACCTTTCCCAATGCTGAAACCCTGCTTCTTTATCCCATAAATATGCCCAGCCCTTCACCTTCAGGGAGGCAGATCTGAGATTTCTTCTCCTGTCTCCTCACTTGGCTGCCTTGTGAATAAACCCTTTCTCTGCTGAAAATAGTGGCAGATTTTATATTTTTTGAGCTCCAAAATCACTATGGATAGTGACTGTGCCATGAAATTAAAAGACCTTGCTCCCTGGAAGAAAAGCTATGACAAACAGCTTATTAAAAAGCAGAGACATTACTTTGCTGACAAAGGTCCATCAAAGCTATGGTTTTTCCAGTAGTCATGTACAGGTGTGAGGGTTGGACCATAAAGAAGGCTGAACGCTGAAGAATTGATGCTTTCAAACTGTGGTGCTGGAGAAGACTCTTGAGAGTCCCTTGGACAGCAAGGAGATCAAACCAGTCAATCCTAAAGGAAATCAACACTAAATATTCATTGGAAGGACTGATGCTTAAGATGAAACTCCAATACTTTGGCCACCTGATGCAAAGGACTGACTCACTGGAAAACACCCTGATGCTGAGAAAGACTGAGGGCAGGAGGAGAAGGGGATGACAGGGGACAAGATGGTCGGATGGCATCACCAACTTAATGGACCAGTTTGAGCAAACTTCAGGAGACAGTGAAGGACAGGGAAACCTGGTGTGCTGCAGTCCATGGGGTCGCAAAGATTCAGACATGACTTAGCAACTGAACAACAATAACTGCTGAAAACTTCTGCATCTCAGCATCTGACTTGCCGCATGTCAAGCAGATGAACCTGGTTCAGTAGCGCTAGGTCTGCCTGTCCAAGTTTCAGGCTGTCTTTGCTCAGTCTCAGTACTGGACCGTCAGGGCTGAACCATCCTTCCCCACCCCTGACTCACATCTCCCTCCAGTATCATTCTGTATTCCACTCAGCACAGCCAGGATGGTGCAGAGAAGCTCAAAATGGCCCCAGAGGCCATGGGAGTGGGACAGCAAGGAAGAGGGGCCCTTTTGGAGCCCATGCTGAATAAGGGGAAAGACTGGACTTCTGTCTGTTTGCTCACTGCTTATCCTCTGTCTTAGCACAGAGTCTGCCACTCTGTAACACGGTAATATTAGTTGAATGACTGGATTTGAGGTAGCAGCTCAAGGGAATCTTCTTGGGTGGGGAAATCATCCCTCCAGGTTAACCTCATCCATCTCTGGGTGTTTCCCCTGGTCCTCTGGGGGTCGGGATCTGGGCTGGACTTCCTGTAGGTCTTAGTAAAGATTTCAGCTTCGTTGTGTCTTCCTTCTCTTTCTCTCTGGAGCAATGTCCTGACTATCAGAGGAAGCTGTTGTGTGACTTTGGGCAAGTCACTTTCCCTCTCTGAGCCTCCAGCTCCTCATTTGTTAAAAATACTCACTTTGAGGTGTTTTTAATTATTCACTTTATATATTTATTATGACTTTTCATGTGCCAGGCCTTGCATAAGGCCCATGGGATAGAGAGAATAAAAGAGGTAATAACTTGAAAGGATAAGAGTGCCTGGTACATAATGGATGGTCAGTCAGTTATAGTTCTCCATGCTCATCCAATATTTCCCAATAGAATGCCCCCTCCCCCGTTCAAGACCCTCTTTCAGGAACCAGTTCCAGTCTACAGCTTCCAGGGATGAGAGAGCTGCCAGGTGGATCAGCTGTGGACAGGAGAACAAGGGAAGGGAGTGGGGACCAAATAAGGGTGCTAATGCCATACAAGACCAGTAGGTGGCAGAAGCGTCCGGGAAATGAGCTTGTCTCCCTGTTCAGTTCACTCGTTCAGTCGTGTCCGACTCTGTGACCCCATGAACCACAGTACGCCAGGCCTCCCTGTCCATCACCAACTCCCGGAGTTCACCCAAATTCATGTCCATTGAGTCAGTGATGCCATCCAACCATCTCATCCTCTGTCATCCCTTTCTCCTGCCCTCAATCTTTCCCAGCATCAGGGTCTTTTCAAACGAGTCAGCTCTTCGCATCAGGTGGCCAAAGTATTGGAGTTTCAGCTTCAACATCAGTCGTTCCAATGAACACCCAGGACTGATCTCCTTTAGGATTGACTGGTTGGATCTCCTTGCTGTCCAAGGGACTCTCAAGAGTCTTCTCCAACACCACAGTTCAAAAGCATCAATTCTTTGGCACTCAGCTTTCTTTATGGCCCAACTCTCACATCCATACATGACTACTGGAAAAACCACAGCCTTCACTAGATGGACGTTTGTTGGCAAAGTAACGTCTCTGCTTTTTAATATGCTGTCTAGGTTTGTCATAGCTTTTCTCCCAAGGAGTAAGCGTCTTTTAATTTCATGGCTGCAATCACCATCTGCAGTGATTTTTGGAGCCCAGAAAAATAAAGTCTGCCAGTGTTTCCACTGTTTCTCCATCTATTTGCCATGAAGTGATGGGACCAGATGCCATGATAGTTTTCTGGATGTTGAGTTTTAAGCCAACTTTTTCACTCTCCTCTTTCACTTTCATCAAGAGGCTTTTTAGTTCCTCTTCACTGTCTGCCATAAGGGTGGTGTCATCTGCATATCTGAGGTTATTGATATTTCTCCCGGCAATCTTGATTCCAGCTTGTGCTTCCTCCAGCCCAGGGTTTCTCATGATGTACTCTGCATATAAGTTAAATAAGCAGGGTGACAATAGACAGCCTTGACGTGCTCCTTCTCCTCTTTGGAACTGGTCTGTTGTTCCGTGTCCAGTTCTCACTGTTGTCTCCTTGTGGACTCCTAAATTTCTCCTAGGCCAGGCTGTGTTCACACAGTGAACACATTGGTGTAAATGAGTGTGTGTCTCGGTGGGAGGTGTGTGTATAAAGAAGTGCATGTGAGTGCCTGTAGTATGAATGCCTGTGTGCATGTGTTTGTGAACAATATACACACAGGTGCCAGGAATGAGTTTGGGTGAGAGAACAGAAGGTACCAGACGGTGTGAAGGAGTGTGTGTGGGGAATGTGTTTGGCACACATTTGGGTGTGTGTGTGTGTGGCCCTCAGGTCAGTGTGAGTCTATTTGCACATGGCTGCGTGGTATGTGTAGACTCCCCCCAAACCCAAGCACAGCCTCTGAGCCTTCTGGGTCCTGGATCTCTAGAACACCCAGTGAATCCCATGGCAAAGCACACACTGGACACAGAGTGTTGTTGTTGTTCAGTCACTCAGTCGTGTCTGGCTCTTTGCAACCCTATGGACTGCACCATGCTGGGCTTCCCTATCCTTCACCATCTCCCAGAGCTTACTAAAACTCATGTCCATTAAGTTGGTGATGCCATCTAACCATCTCGTCCTCCATCGTCCCCTTTTCCTCCTGCCTTCAATCTTTCCCAGCATCAGAGTCTCTTCTAATGAATCGGGTCCTCACATTAGGTGGCCAAAGTACTGAAGCTTCAGCTTTAGCATCAGTCCTTCCAATTAATCTTCAGGTTTGACTTCCTTTAGGATTAACTGGTTTGATCTCCTTGCTCTCCAAGGGACTCTCAAGAGTCTTCTCCAGCACCACAATTTGAAAGCATCAATTCTTCAGCACTCAACCTTCTTTATGGTCCAACTCTCACATCCATACATGACTTCTGGAAAAACCATAGCTTTGACTATACACACCTTTGTCAGCAAAGTAACATCTCTGCTTTTTTTTAGTCTCTGCTTTTTAATTCACTGTCTAGGTTTGTCATAGCTTTTCTTCCAAGGAGCAAGCGTCTTTTGATGACAAAGAGTGCAGACCCCATTTCAGAGGGTTCTAGAATCACGGTGGACCCCCAGGGGCTCCCCTGGGTAAAGGGAGTACATCCAAATGTTAAGAGAATGGGGAACTATGGGTGATGTTTTCCCCTTCTTTTTAAGCTTATCCTGTCTCTATAGTGAGCATTCTATAATGACCATAAACATCACTGAAAGGAAAAAAAAGCCTGTGTTCCCTTCCGCCATATTTCCCTCCCTCTCCCCACACCCCATCAGGAAGCAGCTGGGTTCTAGAGTCTGGGCAATGCTGTGGGGGCCCAGCCACCTTCTGAGAAAGGGCAGGTCCTGCTCAGCACGGGGGTGGCAGAGGGGGTATGATAGCAGCTGCAAGATATCCCAGCAGGGCCAATGTTCAGCAGAGAGCAACCCAGGAAGGCTTCCTGGAGGCAGAGGAAGCGGCGCTGACCTGGAAGTGTGATGACGTTGGCACCTGAGAGGAGCCTGTGCCACTTGCCCCATTTCTCTGAGAACTGCCTGCCCCTGGGCTGGGTCTCAGCAGCCCCATCCCTGTAGAGGGTCCCCCTCTCTCTCCAAGGGCGTTTGAGGTGGTGGCTCAATCCATTTAGGCTCCTGGCATCCTCCACTGGGAAGGAGCATGAGAAGTCGTCTGGACTTTTCCGGCAACTGGAAGCTATTGAAGGTGAAAAGCAGAGTGTGTTTCCCCATCAATAATAATGTGCCCTCGTTACATGACAGCTGCTGTCTTGTTGGGTCCTGAAGAGAATCCTGGTTACGGTAACTGCTCTCCTATTTTACAAAAGAGGAAAGAGATGCCCGGAGCGGTCCTGCAGATATGCTTTTCCTCAAGGCATATATACAGCGGTGAAGAAAGAAAATCTCTAGTGTGCACATACTCAAACACCTAATGCTCTTGTGCGCGCTTCCCTCTCCTCTTCCTTCCCCCCCCAACACACCCTCAGAGCTGTTCTTTCCGGCCTCAGGGAGGACTGGCTCTGGGCAGAGCTGTAGGGCTTCTGGGAGGTTCTCTGAGGAGAGTGAGGCCAAGCAGTCAAGCCCCCTTCCTCCCCGGAGCAGCCTGGTAGCCCCGCGGCCATTGCTGCCCACACTGTCGGCCGCTGGGGGTGGGGGCTGAAGTGCCAGTCTCCCCACTGTGTTGGACCTTGCCTCCTCAACACAGCAGGCCCCAGATGGGCAGCCCAGGTCTAGGGCTCTGGGCTTGGAAGGGAGGTTGTCCTGAGGGGGAGAGGGGCTCTGTGACCTGATGCCTTCTTCAGGACCTGGTCCCACACGGTGGGAAGGCAGGTCCTGGGACAGGAAGTCCGCCTTCCAGAGAGTTAGGGAGTAGGCTCAGGGCCAGCATCTATTTGAGGAGAGCCCTGAGGAGGTGGGGACGCTCTCTGAGGCTTCAGGCTCTGACTCCCACTCCCAGCACTGCCTTGAACGCGCACAGAGGAGATTTGGGTCTTCTATGACCAAGGGCTTCCCTTGTGGCTCAGCTGGTAAAGATACCCACCTGCCATGCGGGAGACCTGGGCTCGATCCCTGGGTTGGGAAGATTCCCCTGGAGAAGGGAAAGGCCACCCACTCCAGTATTCTGGCTTGCAGAATTCCACAGACTCTGTAGTCCACGGGGTCACAAAGAGTCAGACACGAATGAGTGACTTTCACTTTCATGACCAAAGGCAGGGCCACTGTAGGGCCGGTGGGGGGGGGGGTGAGTGGGAGCCCCAACAGGCTTGAGGAGCATGCAGGCCTTAGATTAGGGGGGTGGGCCACAGGGAAGAAGGCAGAGTCGATCTGGAGGGGAAGGGCTGGGGCACATGCTAGGAAGTGGCTTCACTGTCTCTCGTGTGGGGTTCTCCCATCAGATCAGTTTTTGACACGGGCTCAGTAGCTGCGGTGGGCCTAGTTGCCCCGAGTTATGTGGAATCTCAGTTCCCTGACCAGGGATCGAACCCACATGCCCTGCATTCTTAACCACTGGGCCACCAGGGAAGTCCCAGATGGGGTTCTTCAGGACAGGGTCACATCACCCTCTGAGTCAGGTCCTGAGGGGGGGGCTGTACTTTTCACTCTGTGAGCGGGCAGGTCTATGTCATCCCCCCACGGACTGGGCTCCCCTCTTGAGAGGACCACGGGCGTGAGCAAAAGAAACAGCCGGAGATTGCAGACACTGAAAACAGGGCTCACTTTATTGGGAAAACAGAAAGTTGGGTCCTTGGTCCCCAAATGGAACCTGGGAGAGGCAAAAGCCAGGTGTCTGAGCCAAGCTTCATTTCTGACATGCCTGCCTCCCTCACCCACAAAGGGAGACAACTCCAATGACACACACTGGACCCCTAGAGGGCCTCTGGTTCTCCCAGTCTCTGGCAAATGCCCAGGGCATTTTACCAATAGATGTCTGTTTCTGGGATCGAGGAACATGAGGGAAACATCTCTTTCTCTCCCAGGAAGGCAGTGCCCTCAGAATCCATCAACCCATGTCCATGGTGCAGAGGCCCAGAGAGGGACAGAGCCCTGCCCAGGGGCACACAGCAAGTGGGAGATGGAGAGTCAAACCCACGTTCCCTGTCTACTGGCTTGGGACTCGTTTCAAGAGGAGATTCTGGAAGATGACCCACTGGATGGATGTCACCTACACTGACACCTCCCCAGGGACTCCATCCCCATGACTCAACCGTGCAGGCCAGGAGGCCCAGGCCGGTGCCACCTGGGGACCTTTCTTCCCTCCCAGGCTGTGCCCCAATCTAGGGTCTCTGAGTCCCGGCAAGGACCAAAGGGGACAGCTCTGTAGAAGGTACCTGGAGAGAAGACATCCTCTTGAAGTTTGCCTCTCCAATGCATGCTGTCCCACCTTCTGAAACTCAAACTCAGGCAGATGGCTAAAAAGGAAAGTTCTTTGCTCCTGACCAACCTACAGCATTCAGAGACGGGGTCAGAGCAGGGATAAACAAGAACATCAGATAATGTTAAAAAGCTCCATATGTTGAGCACTTACTGCAAGTCAAGCACCTCTCTCCTCCACTTGGCAGAACAACTACTGTGTGTCATTGCAGGTCAGTTGCCAGGAACACTCGTGTGACCCAGACAGACAGGTCCTTCACTCATAGCTTCTTTGTAAATCCCCACAACTTCTTACCAGGGGAGCGTCATCATCCACAATGGAGGAAATGGGCTCAGGAGTGAAGTGACTTCCTGAGGTCACACAGCACAGACAAGGTAGGCAGTCCACAAATTCACAGAGCAAAGCAGTCTTCCGAGGCGGGGGGACTGGATGGGAGAGCAGGAACTGCCAAAGTCACAGCAGTTTCTCGGGCGGCTGGCCGGTGCCCCTGCCGCCCAGGTGATGAGACATGGAGCCTGCTGGGGCGGTGCACTGTTCACACTTGTGAGCTGGACACGAGGGTCTCCCTAGTACCCCTTGGTGTAATCACAGAGTGTCCGCTTGGGAATCAGGCAAGCAGAGGAAGTGGACTTGACAGACCCAAGACAGCATTCTAGCTGGACCAGCCACGGACCAACTGTGTGGCCTTAGGCAAGTCATTGCCCTCTCTGAGCCTCAGTTTTCTCACCTATAAAATAGGGGTAACAGTAATGCCTGTTCATAGTTATGCTGTGAAGATGAAGTGTTACCCCACGTCTAGTGCCTAGAACAACGAAGGGCCCCACGTGCTGTCTGTATTACCTGTTGTGACGATAGTGGCCTCTCACCGAGATAGGGATGCGAAGGCACTCCGTGTCCGGGAAGAGCTGTGCACAGGTGGGGCTCGTGGCAGCTGCCGCTGATGAACCAAAGACTGAGCAAGCCCCAAGCCTAGTGCTCTGCTCCATCAGCAGGGTCCATCCTGACCACATCAGCTCCCCTCTGGCTACCATTCTGAATTTCCAAGCTGCCCGCCCCGAGAACCACCCAGCCTGCAATTTGAGCCCCTGCTAGAGACTCCTCACGCATCACTTCCCCTGACTCTGTACTATGTGCACAGTGCCCAGAAATGAAATAAAGGAAGAAATGATGACGAGTAAATAAATGATAAGAGAAAAGGGTGTATGTGTGTGAGTGTTATATGTGTGTGTGTGTTCTATGTGAGTGCTGGAGTCAGGATCCAGGGGGACCACTTCCTAGGGGTTTTGGAGGCCCTGAGCTGGCTCCCAGCCTGGATCTGCAGTAGTCGCCAGGTAGGAATGCAGGCTGAGGATCTGCTGCTGATGACCAAGGGGCTGGTCTTGGGCCAGAGGCCCAGCAGATGCCCAACCTGGACTGTCGCTCCTCCAAGTCCTCTCGGGACATGGTGACCCCTCTCCATCTTAGGGAACATCTCAAATTTCAAGCCAAGCAAACCTCCCTAGACAGCAGCCTCTGGCACCCCCATTCTTATTACAGGAGAACCCTGGCTTGGAAGCCTACTATGCAGCCTGGTAGCTCAGTCAGTAAAGAAACTGCCTGCAGTGTAGGAGACCCAGGTTTGATCCCTGGGTCGGGAAGATCCCCCGGAAAAGGAAATGGCAACCCACTTCAGTATCCTTGCCTGGAAAATTCCATGAACAGAGGAGCCTGGTGGGCTGCAGTCCATGGGGTTGAAAAGAGTTGGGCATGACTGAACAACTAACACTTTCACTTTTCGTGTGCTCTCTCTGTCCTTCAGAGAGGGCACTTGGAAGTGAAGCGACTTGCTTAAGATCATACTGCTAGAAGTGGTCAAGAATCCATCAAAATCAGGACACTTATTAGAAACTGAGTATCATATTAGAGGCTGACTCATCCCCTTGTCTTAAGTCTAGGTGGAAACAGAAGCACAGAGAGGGGCAAATTCCTTACCGAGGTCACACAGCCAGACAGTTAGCGTCAGAGCTGATTTTTGAATCCATTGTTGAGGGTTCCAGGCCACGCCGAAGACTGAACCTGAAGGCTCCAGTTTACTCCCATCACTCTCCTGCCCTCCCCACCCAACCTCTCTGACATGACACTTGACATTATCCATCACTCCCTCCCCCTGGGAACGCCCTCCTCCTCCGGTTTCCATGGTAGCACATTCTCCCCATCCTCCTCCTGCCTCTCTGGCAGCTTCTCACTCTCCATGGTGGCGCCTACAAAGCAGGGGATCCCCAGGCTGGGTCCCCCATCTCTTCTCTCTTCATCACTACCCCTGAAAGCTCCCCTCCTTTTCCATCTGGGTCTCCAGCTCCGACCTTGCACGGCAACTCTACTTTTGAGTAATAATGGATACTTTCCACACACTAATAGCCCATGTGCTTGGCCCTGTACATACATTAATTCATTAAATCCTTACAACAATCCCATGAAGGAAGTCCACTCTACAGATGAGGAAACTGAGGCACAGAGAGGGAAAGCCAAGCTCTGACCCCAGCTTTAACCTCTACTTCTACTACAAGAAGAGATATGAAATTGTAGGACATTTTGAAACCAGAAGTGAAAACTTTCCTCCCACCTCTTGTAAAGAGAAGAGTGGAAATTTTGTAGAAAATCAGACCTACTCCACCGCTTTGAGAGCCCGGTGATGATCTAGAATTACATTGTCAATTTGGAGCTTTAAAATGCATCATGCACAATACACTTTGAAGCTTGAAGATTTGGAGAGCTTCAGGAGGAACAAAAGTTCACGGAAAATTGCCCTTTTCCCTCAGATTTTTCCATTTAGTTTTAAGTTTCCAAAAACTTCACCCCAGGATACCGGCTACTAAGGCTCTTATACTTCAATGATGCCCGGAATTCACTGGCAACTTGGACCCTGGAGTTCTGACTTGAGTTCTGCTACCACGAATGGGCTCTGTGAATTAGGAGTAAGTGGCTTGACCTCTCTGAACCTGACTTCTTGTTTAAAATAAAGGCAGGATTACTTGCCCCACTGGGCTGTCATGGGCCAGAGAAATGATGGGCATCAAGCTCGTGGCATGGGGGCCAGCACACAGGAGCATTCGACTGAGCCCCACACTTCAGCTGCGCACAATTTCTTGGGTTTACCAAGCACTTGATCATTCCACGCTTTTGCACACACTGCTCTCTCTTCTTGGTGGCTAAATCCTAGTCATCCTTTAAGGCCCTCTGACCCTTTCCACCCTTCTCAGAATTGCTACAAATATGGGTTTCAGTAAAAAGCTAGAACAGGCACTTCCCTGCAACACCCCTACCCATCCCGGGGCTCCCTGTCACCCCGCGTGAATCACATTGAGATGCAAAGATTCATTTATGCTTTGGTCCAAGCATAGGCTCGAACCTTCTGAGGATGGGGCCATATCGGACTCACTTCTGAGTCCCAGTGCCCAGTGTGCACAGGAAGTAGACTTCAACATGTTTGCTTTACCTTAAATGCACGTGGTCTGGACCCTACCCCTGCTGACTCCAAGACAAAATTATATATGTGGATTGGCAGCAAGCAGGCAGATCCAGACAGCCACAGGAAATGGCAGTGACTGGATCTGGAGAGGGGACCCAGTCTTTGCAAGGAGAATAAAGAGCTCTGGCTCCAATGTTGCCTCCTTCAAGAGTCTTCCCTGGTTCTTAAATTGTCCCCTTTCTATGACATCTCCAGAAGGCACTAGCAGGAGGGGTCCCAAGTGATGATAACAAGTGTCCCGGAGTGTGTTCCCTCCCTTGCTGAACCCCCCACCCCATTAAGACACAGAGATCTTTATAGTCACAAGCTCCATTTGGATGGTAACAATGATCCAGGTGGACTGGGACCCCAGGCCTTGATAGCTTAGCAGCCTGGATCAGAGTGCTGGCTACGATCCCACATCTTCCAGGACACTAGTGGAGCCACATCCTGAAGGAAGGACACTCAGGTCTGGGGCTTCTCATCCTGAGAAAGTGACTATGTTTTGCCCACTAAGGGCATCCCTGCCCCTCTTGTGCCCAAAGCCCACCTTGGTGCCTAAGCCCCAACCCCCAGAATGCTAGTTCAGCCCCTGCTGGAGTGACAGCCTCCCAGAGAGGAGAAAGGCTTTTGTTCCAAGGAAACGACTGTCAAAGAGAGAAGAGGTATATTGTTTTTTTTTTTCCCCTGTTTGAGACAAAGACGTCAATTTCTTTCCATCTGTCCCAAAAAGGGAAGAAAATTAAATTTGTTTTTACAAAGATGTCAGCACACTGCTTCAATAGGGAGTCAAGGTGTATGTGACAGAGGCAGTGTTGGGAAAAGAGGGGAGAGGTGGGGGGATGGTGGAGATGAAGATTGGGGTGGGGGACACAGAGAACAGACCAGACCCTGATATAGGGGGAAGCAAAGATCTGGGGATGGCGGAATAAAATGCCAAATGAAAAGGAAAACGTCTGTGCCCAACTCTGGTGGACCTTGCCCTCAGCAGCTTGAAGGGGGCAGAGTGCACAGGGGGTGGGGACCTGGGAACACACACTGATGCTGGCACTGACGTTACAAAAGCCTTTTTCTCCCCAGTCCCTTCCAAGTCAGGTCCCAGAGCCGGGATGCAGCTCATCAGACATACTGGGTATAGCCAGATGTTGGGAGAAGGCAGAGAGGATTTCTTGGAGGTTCTTATCAAGGTGCCAGTGTCTGAGAGAAGGAAAATGCCACCCTGGTGCTTCAGAGCCCCCACCCCCCACCCCCAACCCAGAGTCAGGGGCCTCCGACACTCATGGAGCTATTGGCATGGCCCTCTGTCCTCCAGGACCTGGGCCAGAGAAACAAAGGTCGTGGGGACCCCCCCCCCCAAAGTGTCCTCCCTGTGTCTTGAGGACCTAACTTCAAAGTAGAAGCCCCCTCCCTTTGCCTCAAACCCCTCACCAGCCTTTGGCACTGGTTTAGGATTCGAAGGCCCTCCTGCTCCTCCCCGTGGGGACCCCGCCCCAGATGAGGCCCACCTTGCTTGCTACCCTGTCCTGCACCTCCACTGTCCCATCTCAAGCTCCACTTCGATGCTGCGCCTCCCTGCCCCTTCCAGGGAAACGACTGTCGAGGAGAGAAAGGTGTATCGTTTCTAGTTTATTTTCTATTCGTTCATAAAAATGGCAAATTGGGCCTGGACCTCGGCGAGCCCCGCCCCTTTCTGGACCTCGGGGTCTGGGTCTCGACTCCAAGCTGCGGCCCCATTGTTTGCACCGGGGCTCTCTCCCAGGCCAATCCGGAGCTGGAGCCTCGGTCTCACGGTCCTGTCCTTCAACTCACCCCCAGAGGAGGCCCCTCCCCATCACACCGGGCCCGATCTTGAAGCTCGATTGCACTGTCCCCAGCACCGGCCCTCCCTGGTCCTGGGCCGGGTCTCAGACCAGACTCCCACTCCCGCCAACCCAGCTCCAACTAGATCTTGTGGCAAGGGCCCCCATTTAGCCGCCCAATCCCAGAGCCACAGGTCCACTCCCCTGGGCTAGCGAGCTCCCCCCGCCCCAACCCAAAGCCTTTGACCTTGAGCTCGGCCTAGAGGCATCGCCCCGCCGTCCGGCCCACTCCCCGCCCGTCCCAGACCAGCGATCCAGCCCACCGCACGGCCCCCGCCCGCCCCAACTCGCGTCGTGGCCCCCGCGCCCACTAGGACTCCGCCTAACCGCCGGGTCCCTCCGGAGGGACGCGCGGCGGGCCCGCCGGCCCCGGGTCAGGCGGCGGCGCCACCGCCGGGGCCGTCGGGCGGGGTGCAGGCGGTGACCCGTTCGCGGGCCGTGGCTTCGCGGGCGCGGCTGAAGCTGCCGGGCTCCGGGCGGCCGCACGGCGTGCGGCAGAGCTGGCGGAAGCAGCGCTTGAAGTTCTCGTCGAGGAAGGCGTAGAGCACGGGGTTGAGACTGCTGTTGGCGTAGCCGAGCGCGATGCACAGGTGCAACGCGGCCACCACCAGCGGGTCGCGGCGGTCGATGTCCACCAGCGTCCAGACGATGACGAAGATGTGGATGGGGGCCCAGCACACCACGAAGGCGCCCACCACCACCAGCACCATGCGGGTGATGCGCCGCAGACTACGGTCCTTCTCCTTGGAGCCCGACAGCAGGCGCACACTGCGCAGGCGCAGCAGCATGAGGCCGTAGCACACGGTGATGACCAGGATGGGCACGACGAAGGCGAAGAGGAACACGCAGATCTTGGTCACCGTGTCCCAGTACCAGCTGGGGCTGGGAAACTGGAGCATGCACACCACTGCCCCGTCTGAGCCAGGGAAACAAGGAAAGACAGTGGGTGAGGGACTGGTGGGCCTAAGGACCTTGTCTCCCTGCTCGCCCACCCTTCTCGGCGTAGTCAAGCCCCGCTGCCTCCTCCTGGCCTTTTCGATTCTTCTCCCTGCAATGTCCTCCATCACTTCTGCACTTGATGAACTCCTACTCATCCTTCAAGACCCCAGCACACTGGCCCTAACCAAGGAGGTCTGTTTTCTATATTCTCTTCCAGTCCCTTTATCAGCCTCTATGCCTGTGGGGAGCAGTGATATAATGATAGAATTTAGCTCAAGCCCACTAAATGTCTGTCATGATGATAACTGAAAACACCGCACACATTTACAAAGTAGCTCCAATGGGGACAGCAGTGCTAAGATTGACTTAGAGAGCATGTGTTGAGAGTAGGACTCAGGCCCTGCTAACTGTGTGATGTGGCCTGGGCAAATTGTTCGACCTCTACCAGTTTCCATAAAGTGGGACTAACAACAGTACCTAAACTCATAGGGTTGTTGTGAGGGTCAAATGGGCCATGGTGTGGAAAGCATTTAGCACAGAATGGTTCAAACACCTGGCGCACTCACAGGGCAGACGGGCAGAAACATGTGGAAGTCCAGGGGTCAGAGCTAGGGCCAAGGAGGCGGATCTCAGCTTCATGTCAAAAGCGTTCTGACTGCCACACTTGTCCACAGATAAGAGGGGATGGAATAAGCTCCCTTCTCCTGGAGTGTGGGCTCAAGCTGGATGAGCACCTTGGGGATGTTATGGGATTCAGATACAGGGCTGAGGCTGGCCCAGGGGACTCCCAGGACCTCTTGGGATTCTGGAATCTGAGGACCCATCCAGTGGACTTGGAGCCTGAGAGCTGTGAGAAAGGGGCTGGGGTCCACAGACAGAGTGGGTCCACAGGACATCAGGCTGGCAGGACCACCAGCCACAACGGGACCCAAGGACTTCCGTGGTACAGATGGCAGAAGCAGGCCCAGAGAGGAATAGCACTTGTCCAAGGTCACACAGCAAGTGGCTTATAGAACTGAGTGCCAATGGTACACACTTAGGGAGTGTGTGTGTGTGTGTGTGTGTGTGTGTGTGTGAGAGAGAGAAAGAGAGTGGGGGCGGGGGATGAGGAGGCCCATCTGGTCCAGCCCCCAGGAGGGCTGCAGTTAATGGCCTGTAAACTGAAGGCTGACAGTGAGGAATGAGGTCCAGCTGCTGAGTCAAAACTAATCACGCAGGGACCATATAAGGGCACTGGGAACTCTACCCTTGTGAGGGTCGAGGGTGGCCAAGAAACTCCCCACCAAGCCTGTTCCCTCTCCTACGACAATGCAAACCTTCACCCTGGTGGCAAAAAGGAGCAACAGTTATGGGGACAGGAATCTTGGGTTCTGGGCCAGATGCTACCAAATGTCTGCTAAATAAACCACCTGACCTCTCTGATTCTGTTTGCTTTCAGTCCAATGGAAGTAGGAGTCCCTGCCTTGTCTATCTCACAGGCTCAATTATTCTAATAGCTGCTATTTATTGGGCCTTGACAATGAGCCAGGCCTTGTCCTAAGTGTTTTACAGCCTATCATCTCATTTAATCTTTTTAACACCCCGTGACAGAGCGTGGCTCAAGAGAGGTTAGTGACCAGTGTCTTCGACACCCTGCTAAATTACTTTACCCATTTATATCAAGCTGGGGTCATGTAACTAGCTATCACTGGACTTCCCATGTGGCTCACTGGCAATTCGCCTGCCAATGCAGGATCCCCTCGAGGAGGAAATGGCAACCTACTCCAGTACTATTGCCTAGGAAATCCTATGGACAGAGAAGCCTGGCAGGACTACAGTCCATGGGATCACAAGAGTCGGACATGACTAAAACGACAACTAACCAGCCATCACTAGGAAGTGGTGGGCCCTGCATTTCAAGTAGTTCCTTTCTCACCACTCCCATATTCATCTGCTGGCCAGAGGCTAGTACGTGTGTGTCTGCTAAGTCGCTTCAGTCATGTCTGACTCTTTGTGACCCTATGGACTGTAGCCTGCCTTGCTCCTCTGTCCATGGGATTCTCCAGGCAAGAATACTGGAGTGGGTTGCCATGCCCACCTCCAGGGGATGTGCCGACCCCAGGATCGAACCCTCGTCTCCTGCGTTGCAGGTAGATTCTTTATTTATTGACCCACCATGGAAGCCCAGATGCCAGCACACTGTAGTCCAAACCATCATTTGGAGGCTAGATGCCTAATTGACTGTGTGGAGTAGAGCCCCTCCTCCTCTTACTCACACTGGACTGTGATGTGAGTGAGAAATAAATTTCTACTGCGTTAGGCCATGGCCATTGTTACAGCAGCCACCTTGACTGATACAGGAAGTTACTATACTACACTAATTTGGACAGCATTCTACTCTGAGGAAATGCACCTGTCATTCTACACAGGCCATTCTCTAGGCCTTGCTTTGGTCATCTGGGTCAATGGAGTGGAAGGGAGTTTGGGATGGGATTGCAGATCTTATGGCCCCCACTGCTCACTGGTTACCCTCACCCCACTGGCTATCCACCATCTCCCTATAGGTCAGTAATCCACACATCTAGCCATCCATAATCCCATTCATAAAATTCCTTTGGCCAACCACCCATATGACCACTGACCAGTCATTCATTCTCCCATCAGTCCACCACTCACATTCCCATTGGTTGACTATTCACACTCCCACTGACCAGCCATCCACCCTCTCATTGATCAGCAACCCACACCTCCATTGGTGATCCATCTACGCCCACCCTGATAAGTGGTCTACAAACCCACAGAAGCCTGTGTGCTGCCTCCTGCGGTCAGTGATCTGTACCAAGGCTCCCCTCCTCACTCACCCCGGGGGCGGGTCACAGCCATGACCATGATGGGTACACCGACACCGGAGGCCAGGACCCAGATGCAGATGTTGATCAGCTTGGCCTTGGCAGGGGTGCGGAAGTCCAGGGCCTTGACGGGGTGGCAGACGGCAATGTAGCGGTCGACGCTCATCATGGTGAGCGTGAAGATGCTGGTGAACATATTGTAGTAGTCAATGGAGAGCACGACCTTGCAGAGCAGTTCCCCGAAGGGCCACGTCTCCATCAGGTACTTGGCACTCTGGAAGGGCAGTGTGCTGGTGGCCAGGGCGTCCGCCAAGGCCAGGTTGAAAATGTAGATGTTGGTGGCTGTCTTCATCTTAGTGTACCTTAAAAGGAAGTGCATATATAATTGTTCCATTTCACGGATTTCAGTTTCACATGAAACTTACGGAGGGGAATGACTGGCCCAAAGTGATAGCAAAAGGTCAAGGGCACAGGTGGGGCTAGAACCCTGAACTATCTGATTCAGCATCACTCCTTTCCACTATAACAGGTACAAAAGGCGTTCTCCAGCAGGGAGTAATTTTAGTAGGAAGTTACTCAAGGAAAAACTCCTTACCTTCTCAGGGGTTCTAAGCAGTATGCTTAAAAATAAAACTGGACTCCAGAGGAAAACAGGTCTCAGTTCTCATCCTGCCTCTACTATTTATTAGCTGAGTGACTCTGGTCTAGTAACTTGACCTCTCTAAGCCCTAGTGTCCATATTGTTAAAAAAGAAAAAGACTGATACTTTTACCAACCTCATAGGGCTGTTATAAAATTTAATAACAGATGATAGAGCATTTAGCCCTGAGCTCAGAGCATGGTAAGTGCTCAGTATATGACAGCTGTTATTATTCTCCATATATGAAAATGAAGGGGGGGCTAGCCCAGAGTGACCTGACCCTCTGGCCTCTGCCACTGACCTGGCCTTTGGGGAATACGATTAGCCAGCTCTGAGGAAGCTGAGACAAACTGGCTCGGGCCTCAGACTGCCTGGGTATTCTCCAGGGTTGACCAGGGCTCCCAGTAGGTGGGCCTATCCAGGCCACCTTAGCCCCAGGTGGCTGGACTTCCCCAGCTGTGGGCAAGGGAAGCAGGTGACAGAGTCACACACCTGACCCAGGGGCATGAGTCCAGGTGTCCAAACCAGATGTCTGCAGCCACACCGGGCACCCAGAGCTTGGCAGCATCCTTCCTCGGTCTACTTGCTGCCCAGCTGCCTGCCCTACAGCTGGCCTCTTGTTGGGCCAACATTTACAGTCATGACCTCTCCGGTACTGAGGCCCGGGCTGGGCGCCAGGTGGCCTGGAGGAAGCTAAATACACTGAAACAGACCATCCCCGTGCAGCATGATCATCACAGAAACACACAGACACCAAGGCAGGGGTAAGGACACCTTCTGTGCTCCTGGAATGATCTCGGAAACCCAGGGGAGGGTTGCATGAGCAACACTTCAAATTTCAGAGCAAGAAGAGCCCAGAGAGATTGAGGGAAAGTTTTTACTACCCTGTGGTCCAGGGACTCTGGACGGAACTACCAGAAGAGTCTGTGAGAAGTGCAGATTCTTAGGCCGCACCCCAGATCTTCTCAATCTTAATCTCCAGAAATCAGGCCTGGGGATCTTCACCTTCAACCAGACACCACACACACACACACACACACACACACACACACACACACACACTTGCGCACGCACATGCGCTTCTCACGGACTGTATGGATCTTCACCTTCAACCAGACACCACACACACACACACACACACACACACACACACACGCTCACACATGCACATGCGCTTCTCATGGACTCTATGGATCTTCACCTTCAACCAGACACCACACACACACACACACACACACACGCTCACACGCTCACACATGCACATGTGCTTCTCATGGACTCTATGGATCTTCACCTTCAACCAGACACCACACACACACACACACACACACACACACACGCTCACACATGCACATGCGCTTCTCATGGACTCTAATGCTTGAGAAACACTATGTAGCCTAAAGGGCTTCCCTGGTGGCTCAGTGGTAAAGAATACCTGCCAATGCAGGAGACATGGGTTGGATCTCTGCGTTGGGAAGATTTCTTGGAGGAAGAAATGACAACTCACTCCAATATTCTTGCCTGGGAAATCCCATGGACAGAGAAGCCTGGTGGGCTACAGTCTGTGGGGTCTGAAAGAGTCAGACACAATTGAGAGACTAACCAACCGCAACAATGCAGCCTAAAGCCCACACTGGGGAGAGATGGGAAACTGATCCAAGGTCACAGAGCAACAGGGGCAGACCAAGGTGAGAACTTGGACCTCCTGACACTCAGATATCGCTGTCTCCCTACTCCACCAAGGGTGGAGCCACATCACGCACCTCTGCTTCTCTGGGCTGGAACCTGCCTGACAGCGGCAGAGTCCGATCCCCCCAGGATGAGCACACCCACTCTTTTGAATGACTGAACGAAGTCACATCACCTAAGGCTGCTCCTTCACAAAGTACTGATTTTCTTTCTCTTTTTCTTTTTTGGTTAAAAAAGAAAAAGGACTTTTTCATTGTCCTCCAGGGCCAGCATCTGTCTCACTTCCTCCCAAAATAGCTGTCATTTGCCCTGGGGCTGGAGAAGTAAAAAGTTTTGCTCAGAGACAGCAGAATTGCAAGTCTCAGGAAGTCTGCCTTCAGCGGGTGCAGGATCACAGCTGTGTGGGAGGCGGTCTCAACCCCACAGCTGACTCGTCTAATTTCACTTCTTTTACGCAGAACAATTAGAGGCTGTTCTCTGCCTGCTATTTTGATTTGTGAAGGATCCTTCAATTCCCAGAGGAGGCTGGGATAAGGGGAGTGGGTGATAAAGCTGCTGTAGCTGGCCCCGACAGGGCTGAGGCACAGCCGACTCTGGGGGGGTCGGTAGGGCCCCGGCAGAGGGAGGGGGAGGCTCACTGGCCATCAAGCCGGGTCCTCCTTGCCTCCTCAGTACCAGTCCTGCCACTCGACGACTCTCAGCCCCCGAGGGATGGTGGTTTAGCCGCTAAGTCGTGTCCGACTCTTGCGAACCCATGGACTGTAGCCCGCCAGGCTCCCCTTTCCATAGGATTCTCGGTCCCCTAGGAGCTCCTCAGAGTCCTCTCCACGTTCCACAGACTGGCCCCGACCACTTCTCAGGCCTCAGGTTCCAGAACCTTCCTCTTGGTGGATGTCCCTTCCCCCACACCCCCCAACAGCTTCTTTGCTGCACCTCAGCTACATCAAGCCCATCCCACCTCAGGACCACCAGACTGCAGTTTGCTTGGCCCGGAACCCTCATCCTCCAAGTTGTGCATGCCTTGTTCCTTCTTTTGTGTGTGTGGGTGTGGTTTTGTTGGGTCTTAGTTGCAGCATGCAGAATCTTCTTTTTTTGGTTGCAGCACGTGAGGTCCTAGTTGCGGCACCTGGGATCCCTGACCAGGGATGGAACCCAGGCCCCGGCCCTGGGAGCTCGGAGTCTTAACCACTGGACCACCAGGGAAGTCCCCCATTCCTTCACTTAATCCAGGACTCTATTCAAATATCTCCTCCTCAGAGCTGCTGCCCCAACATCTTAGTACCCTCTCTCCTCTCCATCGCCTTGCGTGTGTGCATGCTAAGTCACTCAGTCATGGCTGACTCTTTGCAACTCCATGGACTGTAGCCCACCAGGTTCCTCTGTTCCTGGGATTTCCCAGGCAAGAATACTGGAGTGGGTTGCCATGTCCTCCCCCAGGGGATCTTCCCAACCCAGGGATCAAACCCACAACTCCTTTACCTCTGAGCTACCAGGGAAGCCCCTCTATCTCCTTACGCTGCTTCAGTCTTCTTTACAGTATGAACCACCACCTGACTTTTATCTTCTTTTCTCCCCCAAGGCAGGGCACATTGCCCATCTCGTACCCTGCTGTATATCAGGCCTGCCAGATGAATAGTAGCTTCTCCATCAACAGCGGTGGTACGGATGTCTTAGTCCAGGCCTCCTCAGCTCTCACGGTACCATCACAGCAGCCTCCTGCCCCCACCATTCATCCTCCACGTGAGCCAGGGTGCTCACTGTAAAGGTGGGTTTGCTCAGGCAGACTCAACTCTATCCCTTAGGATCCTTCCATGGCTCCCCACTGCCATCTGGATAAAAACCAAACTCCTCACACTGGCATTTCATCTGGGTGGCCTCCCTTCCCATTGCGCCCGCCCACCCTGTCCAACCCCATCTGTGGTCCCCTCAGACGTTCTAACGTGGCCTCCCTCCGAAGAGCCGGCCACTGTGTTGGTTTGGCAGGAATCCTCCCGGCCGCATATATGTGGTTTCTGCCAGTTTAACACAATGCCCTCGTGTCACAGGACTATAATGAAAACAGCTGCCCCTCTGCCCCACCCTATCTCTACTTCTCAGCCCTGCTCCCCAGAGCAACCACTTTTAATGTTTTTAGTTATTCTTCTAGTGATTATCTCCATAATTCTAAATAATATGTTTAAACGTCTATTTCTTGATATATCTATTTTAGACAGTAGCTGTTGACGTTTGTATTCAATTAAGTCAAGCTATGGGCTTCCCTGGTGGCTCAGTGGTAAAGAATCCGCCTGCCAGTGCAGGAGATGTAGGTTCAATCCCTGGGTGGGAAGATCCCCTGGAGAAGGAAATGGCAACCCACTCCAGTGTTCTCGCCTGAGAAATCCCATGGACAGGGAAGCCTGGGGGGGACTACAGTCCATAGAGCCGTTAAGAGTTGGACACGACCTAGCGACTAAACAACAATAACAAAGTCAGGGTATGCGCCAGTAACAGACAATCCCAAAATCTCAGTGGCTTAACACACGAAAAAGCTTGATTTCTTACCCTTGCAGAATCCATTCACTGCCTCCAGGACATCCATATAGCATGGGGCAGTTCCAGCCTGCTTCAATCTTGTGGCTCTGCTCTCTTAACCCATAGCTGCCTTGGCCACCACAGAGGGAGAGGGGACAGACAGAGGCATCTAAGCTTCATTCTAGCTGCAACATAGCACTTTCTCTTGAAGCTGACTGTCCAGAAGTAGTTATATTGGCCCCATCCAATTGCAAGGGACTGAAAAGTCATCTTTTGTGTGCCCAGAAGGAGGGAGAACCAAGCATCAGTGACTACTACTAACTTCCTCCTTGTTGTTGTTTAGTTGCTGAATCACGTTCAACTCTTTTGTGACCCCATGGACTGTAGGCTCCTGTCCATGGGGTTTCCCAAGCGAGAACACTGGAGTGGGTTGCCATTTCCTTTTCCAGGGGATCTTCCCGACCCAGGGATCGAACCTGCATCTCCTGCATTGCAGGTGGACTACTGAGCCACCAGGGAAACCCCTACTAAGGTCCTCCACAAATCTTTTAATATGGTAAATAAAGATTAACTCTCTTCATCTACTCAGCTTCCTCTCCATCCTCCCAATATAGTTCTACCAGAATTTAAAATTGTTTGGTCAAGTTGATATCCAAAGTTTACTTTTTTCCCAGGGTTTACATTCGTGGTTTATTAAAAAATTATTTATTTATTTTTATTTCTTTGGCTGTGCCAAGGTCTTAGCTGTGGCAAACAGGATCTTCAGTCTTCGTTGTGGCGTGTGAGTTCTTTAGTTGTGGCACATGGGATCTAGTTCCTTGACCAGGGATCGAACCTGGGCTCTCTGTGTTGGGAGCACAGAGTCAGGGCCGCTGGACCACTGGGAAGTCCCCAGGGTTTACGTTCTTATGCCTTTGTAAGTACTGTCCACTGCTGAGCCAAATGGTATACTAGAGTATTTATTTTTTAGTACTAATTTTTGGTCTCTGTGGAGTTAATAATTGCCTCTTTTTGAAAACCGAATATCATATATTAATGCACACATGTGGAATCTGGGAAAACGGTACAGATGAACCTATTTGCAAGGCAGGAATAGAGACACAGATGCAGAGAACAGACGTGGACATGGTGGGGGGAAGGGAGGTGGGTGAGTTGGGAGGTTGGGACTGACATGTATACACGACCATGTGTGAAATAGATAGTGGGAACCTGCTGTATAAGGCAAGGAGCTCAGCTCGGTGCTCTGTGATGACCGAGATGGGTGGGATAAGGGGAGATGGGAGGGAGGGACAAGAGGGAATATAGGTATCCTCGAAGCTGATTCACTTTGTTGTAGAGCAGAAACCAGTACAACGTTGTAAAACAACTGTACCTCAATAAAAAAGATTGCTTCTTTTTTTAATTTGCTTAGTTCTGTGCACACATTGATAAACCTCCTCAAACACTCAGCAGACCCACAAAACGCCTTTTCCGTGCGCTCACATAATCTATCAAGCTCCTTTTGCTTTTCTACTCAATTCGCTTCCTGGAGCTTCCCTCCTCCTCTCTTAATCTGGAACTGGTTGCTTTTCAGACCACTGAACACCTGTCCTCCTCTGTTAGAGCACCTGTTTCCTGGGTTACAAGTCTTGTTTACCATGGTTTATGTCCTTGTTTTGGTGGAGCACATCCTCTAGTCACTTCCTAAAGAAAGGGTAGATAGGAAGGAAAAATATTACACTCTGGCAAGCCGGTAAATGTCTTTCTTCTATCCTTACGTCTGATTTCTTTGACTCTACATAAAATAGTAGATTGGAAACAATTTTCCATCAGAAAATTGATGGCATGGCTCCCTCATCCTCTAGTTTCCATGTTGCCACTGAGGTATCTGAAACCATTTTCATTTCTGATGTTTTGTATGTAGTCTATTCTTCCCACCCTTGAAAGTTTTAGGAATTTCTCTCTCTCTTTAAAATTTAATTCTTTTTAATGTTGTAGGCCACACCGCGAGGCATGGGGGAATCTTAGTTCCCTGATCAGGGATCGATCCTCAGGGCTCCCTGCATTGGGAATCTTAACCTCTGGACCACCAGGAAGTTCTAGGACCTTTGCTTTACTCTTAGATTTCTGACATTTGTGATGATATGCCATAAGATGGCTCTTCTTCATTTTTATTGGGTCCTCTCGGTCCAAAGGTTTATGCCCTTCAGTATAAAACGTCCTCTCATCATTTCTTCAGGCCTTTCCTCCCCTCTGCTTTCTCTGGAATCCCTGGACAATCCGGTAGTTATATATTGGGCCTCCTAGATTGATTGTCTCCTTTTCTTCTCTTTTTTATTTTCTGTCTTCATGGTACATCTTCTGGGAAATTTCCTTTTCATTACCTCTCAACCTTTCTATTGACTTTTTAAAAATGCTATTTTGTCTCTCATTTTTATTTCCCAGTGCCTCTTCTTTTCTTATTATTCCTTTTTATATAGCAATTATAGCATCTTATTTCAAGAATGTAATATCTTCTCTTTTGTCTCTGAGGATCCTAATAATTTTTGTCTTGTATTTTCTTCTGCTCTCTGCATGGTCTATCTGCTTCACACATTTTTGTTTATTGGTCTGCTTTGGCCTCCCTCTTTTATCCCGGAGGCTTGGATATCTGGAGATATGTGATCAAAGGTTGGCCTTTTCTTTTTTTAGTGTTTATTTATTTATGTGGCTGTGTCACGTCTTAGTTGTGGCATGCGGGATCCTCAATCTGCGTTGCAGTATGCCAGCTCTTTAGTTGCAGCATGTGGAGTTTAGTTCTCTGACCAGGGATTGAATCTGGGCCCCCTGCATTGGGAGTGTGAAGTCTTAGCCACCAGACCACCAGGGAGGTCCCTAAAGGTTGGCATTTGAGTGAAGCACTAATTAATTGACAGTATTGGGGGCGGGGGAGTGGCTGCCAACTGGTGTGCTTCATTCTAGGCGGACTGAATGGAGATCTGGCTTTTATTCTAGGAACACTTAAATATCAGTGACTGTAGCTCTCTTCTTTGGGGGCTTCAGAAAAGAATGCTGCCATTTCCTCCCTGGAAAGCACACTTCCAGCTGTCAGGATTCTGGTAGCAGAAGGGGTCTGGAAAACCATTTTTTTTTCCTTTGGTATCTCACTGTGACCCTTCCTGTGTCTGCGGCTGCAAATTCAGTTCCCCTAGGTTACCTTCTCCAAGGAAAACACCTAACCTCCTCCAGAGCGGAGGGGCGGTCCCCTGGCTGTGCAGGGTACAAGGGATGGGGAACTAAGGGTCTCACTGTTCTGTCTATAGGTAACTGACTCCCTACCCCTGTATTCAGCCCCATATCTCACCCTTGCTCAGCCTGTTCCTCCTGTCCAAATTGCTTTTCATCATCCAAATAGATGTTGCCATCACTTAAAGAACATAAACTGAGACCTAAGAGGTGAAGCGATTTTCCAAGGTCACATGGCCATGAAATGGCAGGGCTGGTATTTAAATCAGGAAGTCTAGTGCCAACAGCTGGTAATGACTATGCTATTCTGCCCCTCAGTGCTTGTTACCTTCCTTCCTCCTCCACCTCCTTCCTCCCCCACATTCCTTGAAAAAGTCAAAGAAAGTGAGCTTATTATAAGCTGAGGTTTGTTCACTCATCCAACAGGTGTTAATGGAGCAGCTGGTATGTGCTGGCACTGAGGAAGGGATATAGGAGTGAAGATGGCAGTCTGACTTCTTGAAATTTAGGGTCTTAGGGAGGGGGCAGACACTGAACAAATTGCTGCAATTTTTAAGCAGGGGAGTGATGGGGTTTGACTTATGTGTGTTTCTCAAAAGATCATTTTGAATACTGTGTGGGGACTAGTTGGAGGGCAGAGCAAGAGTGGGTGAGAGAATGAACTTCCTAGGAAGATAAGTTTTATCTCCCCACATCTCACAATCCTACTGTTGGTCTCTAATTCTTTTTTTTTTCCTATTTCAAAAAGTTGTAGATATGACATTGGAACCTTCCATCATACCATATTTAAAAATTGACTCAAAATGGATCAAAGACCTAGAGGTAAGAGCTATAACTATAAAACTCTTAGAAGAAAACAGAGGGAAAGTTTCATGACACTAGATTTGGCAACAAAATCTGGGACACGATACCAAAAGCAACAAATTAAAGAAATAGACTGGACTACATCAAAATCCAAAGCTTTTATGCATCAAACGACATGATCAACAGAGTGAAAAGGCCACCAGAGAATGGGAGAAAATATTTGCAAATCACATATCTGACAAGGGGTTAATATCCAGAATATATAAAGAATTCCTACAACTCAACAGTAAAAAAGCAAACAACCGGATTTAAAATACGGCTAAAGGACTTGAACAGACATTTCTCTGAAGATATACAAAGGACCAATAAGCACATGAAGAGATGCTCAACATCATCAATCATTAGATAAATGCAAATCAAAACCACAATGAGATACCGCTCCATACATATTAGAATGTCTACTATCAAAAATCAAAACAAAACCAGAGAACAACACGTGCTGATGAAGATGTGAAGACATTGGAATCCTTGTGCCCTGTTGGTGGAGATGTAAAATGGTGCAGCCACTGTGAAAAACAGCATGGCAGTTCCTCAAAAAATTGAAAACAGAATTGCCATATGATCCAACAATTCCACTTCTGGGTATACACCCAACAGAATTAGAAGCAGGGTCGTTATGGAAATAAAAACAAAAATAAACAAATGGGAGCTAATTAAACTTAAAAGTTTTCACACAGCAAGGGAAACCATAAGCAAAATGAAAAGACAATACTCAGAATGGGAGAAAATAACTGCAAATGAAGCAACTGACAAAGGATTAATCTCCAAAATATACAAGCAGCTCAGGCAGCTCAATGTTAGAAAAACATACAACCCAATCAAAAAATGGGCAGAAGACCTGAACAGACATTTCTCCAAAGAAGACACACAGATGGCTAATAAACACACAAAAAAATGCTCAACATCACTTATTATTAGAGAAATGCAAATCAAAACTACAATGAGGTATCACATCATATGGGTCAGAATGGCCATCATCAAAAAATCTACAAACAATAAATGCTGGAGAGGATGTGGAGAAAAGGGAAGGAACCCTCTTGCACAGTTGGTGGGAATGTAAATTGATACAGCTACTATTGGGAACAATATGGAGATTTCTTTAAAAACTAGGAAGAAAACTACCATGTAACGAGCAATACCACTACTGGGCATATACCCTGAGAAAACCATTCTAAAAGACACACATACCCCAATGTTCATTGTAGCACTATTTACAATAACCAGGACATGGAAGCAATCTAGATGTCCATTATAGATGAATGGATAAAGAAGTCATGGTACATAATATTATGGAATATTTCTCAGCCATAAAAAGGAATGCATTTGAGTCAGTTCTAGTGAGGTAGATGAACCTGGAGCCTGTTTTACAGACTGAAGTAAGTCAGAAAGAGAAAAATATCACATATTAACACATATATATGAAATCTAGGAAAATGGTACTGATGAACCTATTTGTAGGACAGTAGAGACGCAGACGTAGAGAACAGACTTGTGGACACAACAGGGGAAGGAGAGGGTGGGATGAATTGAGAGCAGCATTGAAGTATATACATTACCAAGTATAAAATAGACAGCCAGTGGGAATTTGCCGTATGACACAGGGAGCTCAACCCGGGGCTCTGTGACAACCTAGAGGAGTGAGATGGGGTGGGAGGCGGGAGAAAGGTTCACGACGGAAGGTACATATGTATACCTATGGCAGAAACCAACACAACATTGTAAAGCAATTATCTTCCAATTAAAAATAAATCATAAAAAAGACAAAAAAATAAAAGCAGCATCATGAAGAGAAATCGGTACATGCATGCTCATAGTAGCATCATCCACAACAGCCGAAGGTACCCACAGATGAAGGAATGGATAAACAAAATGTGGTCTATACATACAAGGGAATATTATCAAGCCTTAAAAAGAGAGGAAATTCTGACACATGCTACAACATAGATGAACCTTGAGGACAGGCATCAAGTGAAATAAGCTAGTCACAAGAAGACAAAGACCTCTGTGATTCCACTCATATGAGGTACTTAGAGTAGTCAGATTCAGAGAGGCAGAAAGTAGAATGGTGCTTTCCAGGGACTGAAGCAAGGGAGAAATGAGGGGTTATTATTTAATGCATACAAAGTGTCAGTTTGGGAAGATGAAAAAAAGTTCTAGAGATGGATGCTGGTGATGGCTGCACAACAATGTGAATATACGTAACGTCAGTGAACCGTACACTTAAGAACGGTTAAACTTTATGTGTATTTTACTGCAGTAAATAAGTTGTGGCTAATCAAGTGCTCTCACTGTGTCTGTTTTCTGAGCTAGAGAGTTTGACGAGGAAGGTCTTTCGTGCCATTGAGATCCTAGCTCCTCAACACACTTAGCTGCGTGATCTTGAATAAATTACTTCACCTCTCTGAAGCCATTTCCTCATTGGTAATTTCAGAGTAATCATGCTTTTCGGAGCCAACACATGTGAAATCGTCTAGCTTACTGGCCAGCACTGAGACAAGAATTAGCAGCCTTTAGGGGTCTATTTCCCCTGATATTTTTCCTGCTTATTTTTCTCATAGAATTCAATCCTTTCTGAATTGGGCCCAACCCTGGGGGTGAACTCTATTGACTCTGAGATGCCTTGGGAAACTCATTGCTTTTATTTTTCCTAGGTCAAAATCCCCTTTAGCGCATCCTGAATTACATAGCCGCTGGGGAATTTGCTCCCAGCCATCCTTCTCAGGGGCTTCCTTGGTGGCTCAGTGGTAAAGAATCCACCTGTCAATGCAGGAGATGCAAGTTCGATCCCTGGAGAAGGAAATGGCAGCCCACTCCAGTGTTCTTGCCTGGGAAACCTCATGGACAGAGGAGCCTGGTGGGCTACAGTACATGGGGTCATAAGAGTCAGACACAACTGAGTGACCAAACAACAATCCTTCTCAGACTTCAGGGAGGCCCCCCCTTTTAGGAAGCACTGAGCGGCTGACCATGTTGATTTCAGAGCCCTAAACCCATTCCACCATCTATCAGACAAGCCCCCCTCCCCGCCGGCCCCAGGCAGGGAAGAACAGGCCCCATCTCTAGCCATTTTCCTTTAACTTGATAGAGATTGACCACGCTCAGTGGCTAACGCACAGCCAGGGCCACAGGAAATCCACACATGCTCCTGGGTTTCTGGAGAGCTGGGCTTCTTGATGACAAGTAAGCTCCTGCTAAGAATTTCCTTCCCCAGTCAAACCCAGGGTGGTTGGTTAGACTGGTCGACATCCTAATGCCCAGTGCCCAGAAGAAGGCTAAAACATTCCCTCCTATGTACAAGGCCCCGAGGGGACGGGTCTGACAGCTATGGGTGGCTCATTTGGGTTTTCTTTTTAAGCAATATTCTCTAAGTGTCTTTTCTCTCTTGTACCAGTGAAAGTCACTCAGTCATACCCCACTCTTTGTGACCCCATGGACTCTACAGTCCACAGAATTCTCCAGGCCAGAATACTGGAGTGGGTAGCTTTTCCCTTCTCCAGGGTATCTTCCCAACCCAGGGATCGAACCCAGGTCTTCTGCATCGCAGGTGGATTCTTAACTAACTGAGCTATCAGGGAAGCCCACATGTACCAGGCGCTATGCCAACTGCACAGAATGCACGATTTCATTTCCACCTCATTGTAACCCTGAGTGTTAAGACCTAGCTCATCAGCCGTGGCAGAGGGGCCAGTCTGGAGGCCGGGACCAAAGGGAGGGAACTGTTCCAGAGGTGGGCTGGTTCCAGAGCCTTCACCTGCCCTCACACATTCCTCAACTCTGCTGTGATCTGGAGTTTGGAGACCATCTGCTCACAGTCCAGGAAGGGTCGGGGAGAGAGACTTATACACATCAGGACAATGGCACAGACTTCGTGATGGGGCCCGACGGGGCAAGGAGGAGAGGTCAGTTCAGAACAATATGTCCACTTCTGGTCACGAGGGTGGCAGCCAGAATTTGTGGCACAACAGCTATGTGCCAGGTTTTTCTTGGGCATGATTTTAGGTACTTCTTACACCTGTGTTTTGTTTTATTCTTTAATAGATAATAAGCATCTGTGCCAGGCACTGGGAAAGCATTTTACATCATTTAATTTTCCCAGCACCCTATGGGGTGGATAGGATTTATCATTCCCGATTTACGGGGAGCAATAAAAAAACTTGCCCAAGCTGCAGAGGCAGAAAGAGGCTGAGCAGAGATTCCACCCCTGTGGGCATCTCCAAGTCCCTGGCGCCTTCCTCTGGACTTCCATTTCAGCTTCTCCCCTGCAGACCCAGGGTGTGCACCCCTCACATACATTAAGTCCCAAAGGCATGGCATTGTCTCAGTCACCACTAAGCCTGGGACTTCCCAGCTCCAAGCAGGTGCTCAAAGCACATCTGTTGAATGAATGAATGTTGCTGCATCTGTCTGCCACACTACACATGCAGCCTTTAGGTAGGAACCACATCATAAACATAGCATTTACTGGGGGATTCCCGGGAGGACGGAGGGTCAGGCACCCTGATCCTTGGAAGTAACCAACCACAGACCCAAGAGCTCTGAGATAGGCTACGGTGCTCCCCTTGCCCCTTCTGTCCTCCGCCCAGGCCAACCCAGGGCCCCCGCAGGACATCTGGGCCTGACCCTACCTGCCCTGAATCTGCAGTGACTCAGCTATGCCTCGGCAAAGGGAAGTCTTGTCAGATCATTTACCGAAAGGAGCGAGTTTGTTTTTAACTGAGCTGAGGGGTATTTTTTTTTTTTTTTTTTTTACCTCTCATGCATAAGAGCTCACGAGGCAAGAGACCTAAAAACAATAAGAGCAACAAGGTAAGGGCACCAATCAGGCTGATCGACCTTAGGGCACCTTAGGAACCAAATCAAACAAAATGCTTCAGCCGAGATCAAAACTCACTGGGTCCCAAACAGCTTGGACTGTCGGGAGGATTCAGAGTTAATTTTCTTCCCCAGTGCTTTGTCAGATCTCGGAAATAACAGCTGCTCACTATAAAAGGTCCAAATAACACAGAATCATTTCATAAAGAAAATTTAAAAACCATCAGTAGGACAGACTATCATTAACAGATAACAGGCAAATATACAGGCCCTGTTTTAAATAAAAGGGATCTGGCTCTAATACTATTATATAACCTGTTTCTTTCTTCTCAAAAATATGCTGTAATCATCTTTCCATATCCACAGACACAAATTAATATAATTTTTGGTGACTGATTGTTATTCTAATCCAGGGGTCAACAGACTTTTTCTGTAAAGAGCCAAAAAGTTAGTATTTTAGGCTCGGTAGATCCCTTAAGGTCTCTGATGCATATTCTTCTGCTTTTTGTTTAATGTGTGTGTGTTTGTGTGTGTAGTTTTGTATTTTGGCCTCAGGGCTTGTGGAGGTCTTAGTTTCCTGAACAAGGATTGAACTCCAGCCCTTAACAGTAAAAGTGTGGAGTCCTAACAACTAGACTACCAGGGAATTCCTGTTTTTGTTTCTTACAAGCTTTTAAAAGTGTAAAAAAAAACATTTTTAGCTCAAGGACTATACAAGAACAGACTACAAGCTGGAGCTAGTCTCACTTACAGACACTAATGCTCCCAAATATAGTTACTTAATAAATCTCTGATTAAAAGACACACAGGTTGCTTCTGCTCTTTTGGTATTATAAACAGTACTGTGATAAATGTCTTTGTGCACAAAGATATCTGAAGGTCTCTCGGGAATATTCCTAGGATCTCAGAGCTAGAAGGAAACTTCACAGTGAGGGCATTCCCTCTGTGGCACTCCAGACAAGTGACTACGCAGTTTCTGCTTGTGTATATCCAGAGATGGGGAACTCGCCACCTGCAGCACAGTCCGTCCCACTGGGGACAACTCACAGAAAAACAAGTTCTTGGTTTTATCTGAGCTGAAAACTGCCTCCTTGTCACCTGGCACCATTTTTCCTGGTTTCGCTCACAAATCACAGGTTCTAAACCTAACCCTTCTCCTTTCCACGTGTTGAGGAATAAAGATGTTAACAGTACACCCTTCACCCAGCTTGGTGAGACCTGAGTTAATATGAAGAAGAGTAAGTACTCAGTACGGCTGGTTGGTAAGCTGCCTTATCACACTGGGTAGCCATTCCTTGGAGCCCCCATTTCAGCTGGGCCTCAGGCGTTCAAGAATGTGATTATCAGGCTTCCTTGGTGATCCAATGGTTAAGAATCCACTTGCCAATGCAGGAGACATGGGCTCGATACCTGGTCCGGGAGGGTTTCACGTGCTTCCAGGCAACTAAGCCATGTGCCACAACTACTAAGCCCATGCCCAGGGCCCATGCTCTGCAACAAGAGAAGCCACCACAATGAGAAGCCCGTGCACCTCAAGGAAGACTAGCCCCTGCTCGCTGCAACTGGAGAAAGGCCCATCATCAATGAAGACCCAGCGCAGCCAAAACTAAATAAGTAAAATCTTTTTAAAAATGGAATGATCCGAGTAAAGATGGTACCATCCTCCGGGTTAAGGGAGGCCCAAGATGATGCAGGTAAACCACATCACAGACACTCAGGCCTTCTCCCATCTCTCCAGGGGGGTAAGGGAGGCTGAATCTACTTTCAGTGGGATCTATAACCCCAAAGTCATTAATGTGGACACGGACCACACCAGGAAGTGTGGCCTCTGTGGATAAGTTTTCAGGTTTCTGCCCCATGGCTGACTGCATCCACCGTACACAGATGTGGTGGGGTCTCTCCTTTTATTTCTTTATTTTTTTACTTTTTATTTTTTCCCCCAGATGTGTTTTTTGTGTATTTCTTACTTCACTGACATCACTGCTGGTGGAACATCAGCTTAAGCCACGCTCCCACCACCCATGCCCCCCAGACCAGCAACTTTGTTCCAGCTCACAACTTTGTTG
This sequence comes from Odocoileus virginianus, assembly GCF_023699985.2. Lineage (NCBI taxonomy): Eukaryota > Metazoa > Chordata > Mammalia > Artiodactyla > Cervidae > Odocoileus > Odocoileus virginianus. The sequence continues at coordinate 39,315,183 of NC_069703.1, read as the reverse complement.
TTCTCCTTCTACTTCTAAGCTGCTCCAGAAAGTTCCTGAGCTCCTTGCACCCCCAGCAGATAGTGTCACTACCAAAATTCAATAACAACTATAGTAGGTTAAATGGCATCCCCTGAAAGACAAGTCCACATCCCAACATCCAGAACTTGTGAAAGTGGCCTTATTTAGAAAAGGGGTCTTTACACATGTAATTAAGGTATTTTTTTTTTAATTTATACTTTTTTTTTTTGGTTGTGCATGTAGGATCTTAGTTCCCTGACTAGGGATAGAACCCCCTGCATTGGGAGTGCAGAATCTTAACCACTGGATAACCATGGAAGTCCCTAAGTTAAGGATCTTGAGACCATCCTGGATTACTGGGGTGGGCCCCTAGCTCTAACGACAGTGTCCTTGTAAGAGACACTCAGCACACAGGAAGAATGAAGGCCATGTGACGATGGGAGCAGAGATTACAATGATGTGGCCACAAGCCAAGGGCTGTTGAAGCCACCAGAAGCTGAAGAGGAAAGGAAGGTTTTTCCCCAAGAGCCTTCAGAGGGAGCGCAGTCCTGGAGACACTTTCTGGACCTCTGGGCTCCAAGAATGTAAAAGAATATATTTCTGTTGTCTTAAGCCATCGGGTCTGCAGCAATGTGTTAGGCAGCTCTAGGAAATGATACAGTAAAAGTGCAGCCAAGGAGAAGCATGGACTTCAGCACCAGACACACCTAGGTTTAAGCCCCAGTCAGTCCTACAGGAAATCACCCTGAAGATTCACTGGAAGGACTGATGCTGAAGCTGAAGCTCCAGTACTATGTCCACCTGATGCGAAGAGCTGACTCATTAGAAAAGACCCTGATTCTGGGGAAGACTGAAGGCAGGAGAAGGGGACGACAGAGGATGAGATGATTGGATGGCATCACCGACTCAATGGACATTAGTTTGAGCAAACTCCAGGAGATGATGAAGGACAGGAAAGCCTGAAATGCTGCAGTCCATGGGGTCACAAAGAGTCGGACACGAATGAGTAACTGAACAACAACAGATGCTTCTAACTGTACGAACTGGGGCAAGTTCTAACTTTTCTGAGCCTCAGTTTGCTCCACTGTGAACTGGGTATAACCATCCTCCCTCTTGAGGGTGTGGTGAGTGTGGAATGAGTTCATGCCTATGATGTCCCTAGCACACTCCTGGCACATTCATATCATATGGCTTCTCTTCTTGTCCAGATGAGGAAAACGGGCCCAGAATGATCCCTGGTGAGCAGTCCTGGGGTCCCAGGCTCCTGAATCCTTTTCTGGCCCTTTGGTAACCTACCACCATTGAGATGAAACACAGAGCCCTGTGCTGGAACTTCCACCCTGGAAAAGGCTCTGATCTGGAACACTGAGTTCAAACTTCCTCACCCACTTTGCAGATGGGAAAACTGAGGCCTGGAGAGGGAAAGACAATTGTGCAAGGTCACACAGAGTAGCAGTTCCCCCAACTTCTGGGAGCTCAAGGAGCTAAATCTCAGATGAGGGTTCAAGGTAAGAGGCAAAGGGAAACGGTCTCCTGTCCAAGGCTTCAGAGTTCCTGACAAGATCGTTGCCTACATTGTATGTCCCTGTGTCCAGTGATTAACCAGTGTAGGGTGGGTCCATGGATGCAACTGTCCCCATCACTGTCAGCATCTTTGCCACCATCTCCAACACAGCAGCTACACAGACTCGGTACTTAACACAAGCCTGATGTATTATATTGCACCCTACCATGACATTTATATAGATTATCTCATTCAATCACTCCAACAACCCTATGAAATTGCTACTATTATCATCCCCATACAGAGGAGGAAAGTGAGCCTTGGAGAGCATACTTGGTTGAATAGCTGCCCTCAGAATTCACATCTAAGGACTTCCCTGGTGGTTCAGTGGTTTAAAATCCACCTCCCAGTGCAGGGGACACGGGTTCAATCCCTGGTCCAGAAAGATCTCACATGCTGTGAAGCAATTATGTCCATGCACCACAACTGTTGAGCCCACGCGCTGCAACTACTGAGGCTGCGCCCTAGAGCCGTGCTACACAAGAGAAGCCACTGCAATGAATAAAAAAAATAAGTAAATAAAGTTATTTTTTCTAAAAACAAGAAGTGGTTGTACTATTGAATAGATTAAGGTGGGCCCTAAATCCAATATGACTGGTGTCCTTGCAAAAGGAGAACAGAGACACACACAGAGCAACACAGTGATGTGAAAACACAATCAGAAACTGGAGTGACACAGCTATGAGTCCAAAGGACAACAGCGAGTGCCGGCCACCACCAGAAGCTCAGGGAGGAAGGGCTCTTCCCCAGAGCCTTCAGAGGGAGCAGAGTCCTGTTGATTTCAGACTTCGAGCCTCCTGGACTATAAAGAAAATATCTCTATTGTTTTAAACCACCCAGTTTACAGACTGCCCTGGTGGCCCAATGGCTAAGACTCCACGCTCCCCAAACAGGGCACCTGGACTCGACCCCTGGTCAGGGAACTAGATTCCACAGGACGAAACTAAAGATCCCGAATGCCACAAGGAATATCTAAGATCCTGCCTGCCGCAACCCAGCACAGCCAAATAAAAATAAATATTTTTTAGAAAATAAAGATAAACCACCCAGTTTATGGTGATTTGCTATGGCAGCCCTAGGGAATGAATACATAAGGATAACTGTCTTGTCAGCAATAGCCTAAAACACAGGAGCAATCTCTGTTAAAACTGCTCCACTCCCCAGCAAGCCCGACAAAGACTTTTCTCATCAGAAATACAGAAGGCTAGCACTGGAATGATAAGAGTATTTACTGGGCATTTACTATGTGCCAGTTGCCCTGCTAAGGGCCATATGTGTGTTCACCATCCCACTGAAGGTGCATAGCCAGCACAGGAGGTGACCATTATTCTCCCCATTTTACAGGTGAGAAAGGTTGAGGCTCAGAGGGCTCAGTGACTCACCCAAAATCCTGGAGCCAGGAGTGGCAGGGCCTGGGTAAGTCTTGGGTCAATTCCAGAACCAGAGTCCTGACCTCTACCCTGTCTTCTCTCAGTAGGTCACGTTCAATCCCTTTGTTTTACAAATGAGGAAACCAGCCACAGCTACAGCGGTGATCCCAAAGGCTCTGCCCATCCTGGGGATGAACAGCTTAAATAAAGCAACTAAATAAAGCAACCCTCCAGGCTGAGGCTCCCTGTATTTGTAAACAAAGTGTACTTGCTCTTCCCGCTCGCAAAACAAGTGGGGTTGGGCAGCGAGGGCAGCGATCTGCGACCTGCCCATCTGAGTGGCGAGTAGCCAGAAGCTAATTAGCTATCTCAGTTTTGGCAAAGCCTGAGGAAGGAAAGTGGTTAATGACAACGAGGCCCAGCAAGTGTGTCGAAAGAGAAGATTAACGGCTGGAACGTAGAAACACAAGGCCCCGGAGCTGCACATGAATGAGGGGGGTGGGGTGGCCTTCAGGGCGCACCAGGCAATAAACAGGGCAGGCACCTTGTTTGGTTCAGTTCAAGAACCACAACACACCCATGGGAGGCAGGGAAGAGAAACTCTTCTCCACCCTGGCTCTGCTTCTGGCGTAAGGACGGCTGGACCAGCGGATGAGGCAGCTGGACACTACAGAAGCCCCAGAGGCAGATTTCCTTAGATGTGGCATATCAGCCCATGAAGTCAAGTGAAGTGAAGTGAAGTTGCTCAGTCGTGTCCGACTCTTTGTGACCCCATGGACTGTAGCCTACCAGGCTCCTCCAGTCCATGGAATTTTTCAGGCAAGAGTACTGCAGTGGGTTGCCATTTCCTTCTCCAGGGATCTTCCTGACCCAGGGATCAAACCCAGTCTCCCATATTGTAGGCAGACCCTTCACCATCTGACCCACTAGGGAAGCCCCGGTGGTTCTCTGGAAATATAACAAGTCCCTCCTGCAAACGACTACTTACGTACTGCCTGAGTGTGTTAGACCCTAGACTGGGGCTCCAAAGGATGCTCACCCCACCCCCCCTCCCCCTCATCTGGGGAGAGAGGAATGAGTGATCAGGGGTTTGAAAAGTGTACGGGTCTCTGATGTGGCATGCATTGGACACTGCGGGAACACGGCGGAGGGAGGCATCAGAGAAGTCTCCTGGAAGAAAGACTTACTAAGCTGAAAGTGAAAAGTGAAAGTGAGTCGCTCAGTAGTGTCCAGTTCTTTGCAACCCCATGTACTATACCTGGAATTCTCCAGGTCAGAATACTGGAGCGAGTAGCCTTTCCCTCTTCCAGGGATCTTCCCAACCCAGTGATCGAACCCAGGTCTCCTGCACGCAGGCGGATTCTTTACCAGCTGAGCCACAAGGGAAGCCCTACTAAGCTGAAAAGAAAGGGGTGTTACTGTAAAGCAAACAGAAGTCTGAGGTTCCCGCACATCTTCTTTCTCTCTTGTCTTGCCATTGGGAGAGTTTTCTTATACATCCCAGCCCCTCAGAGGGAATCTCGTTAACAAAGTGCCAACTAGATATTTAAGAAACACTCAGTGAGGCCTCCTCAGAGCCAGGGACTGAGCTAGGAAACAGGACAGAAGATGAAAGGGATGCAGTCCCCGCCCTCCGGGAGCCACAGATGTAAAAAGACAAGCACCAGAACGTGTGATTACACTACAGTCAGAAAATACCCATTTCAAGACCACTGATGTGTGTGTGTCTCCCCTCTTCCCATATGCCAGGCACTGGATGAAGGTACTTGATTTCCATCATTGCACTTAATCCTCATGACAAATGACTCTGGTGAGCATTATCACTGCATTTAGCAGACCAGAGGACTCTGAGGCTCAGAGAGGCAGAGAAACTTGCCCAAGACCATAGAGCCAGTTGGTTATATGACCAGGACTTAATCCCAGGTCTGGCTGGCCCTGTGATGGTCATTAATTTTATGTGTCTATGTGGCTAGGCTACAGTACCCAGTTACTTAATCAATATTGCAGAGGAACCAGAGATCAAATTGCCAACATCTGTTGGATCATAGAAAAAGCAAGTGAGTTCCAGAAAAACATCTACTTGTGCTTCACTGACTACACTAAAGACTTTGACTGTGTGGATCACAACAAACTGGGAAATTCTTAAAAAGAGAGGAATACCAGACCACTTTACCTGCCTCCTGAGAAACCTGTATGCAGGTCAAGAAGCAATGATTAGAACTGGACACGGAAAAACAGACTGGTTCAAAATTGGAAAAGGAATACAACAAGGCTGTATATTGCCACGCTGATTATTTAACTTATGTGCACATCATGAAAAATGCTGGGTTGGGTGAATCACAAGCTGGAATCAAGATTGCCAGGAGAAATATCAACAACCTCAGATATGCTGATGATTCTACCCTAATGGCAGAAACCAAAGAGGAACTGAAGAGCCTTTTGATGAAGATGAAAGAGAAGAGTGAAAAAGCTGGCTTAAAACTCAACATTCAAAACACTAAGATCATGGCTTCTGGCCCATCACTTATTGGCAAATAGATGGGGGAGAAATGGAAACAGTGACAGATTTTATTTTCTTGGGCTCCAAAATCACTGCTGACTGGTGACTGTAGCCATGAAATTAAAAGATGCTTGCAACTTGAAAGAAAAGCTATAACAAACCTAGACAGCATATCTAGGCAGAGACATCATTTTGCTGACAAAGGTCCATAGAGTCAAAGCTATGGTTTTTCCAGTAGTCGTGTATGGGTGTGAGAGTTGGACCATAAAGAAGGCTGAGCAGTGAAAAACTGATGCTTTAGAACTGTGGTGTTGGAGAAGACTCTTGAGAGTCCCTTGGACAGTAAGAAGATCAAACCAGTCAACACTGAAGGAAATCAACCCTGAAGATTCATTGGAAGGACTGATGCTGAAGCTGAAGCTCCAATTCTTTGACCACCTGATGCAAAGAGCCAACTCATTGGAAAAGACCCTGATGCTGGGAAAGATTGAGGGCAGGAGGAGTAGGGGGTGACAGAGGATGAGATGGTTGGATGGCATCACCAGCTCAATGGACAGGAGTGTGAGCAAATTCTGGGAAATAGTGAAGGACAGGGAAGTGCTGCAGTCCATGGGGTCGCAAAAAGTCAGACACTACTTGGCAACTAAACAACAAATTTAATCAAATCCTAATCGAGTTGTCGCTGTGAAGGGATTTTGTAGATATGATTAACATCTACAATCAGTTGACTTTAAGGAGATTATCCATGATAATGAGTTTTGCCTGAAGAGCAAAACTGAGGTTTCCCAGAGGAAGAAGAAATTCTGCCTGTGGCCCACAGCATCAGCTCTTGCCTGACAGTTGCCAGCCTGCCAACCTGCCCAACAAATTTCAGACTTGCCTAGCCAGACCCCACAGTTACATAAGCCAATTCCTTGAACTATATCTCACTGGTCTTTTTTTTTTTTTCTGGTAGGATTCTGACTGACACAGACCTGAAAATCATGCTCTAGGCTAAGGCTGGTGCCAGGAAGCCACCATCTCCTCACCCCAAAAAGGACAATGACCACCACCAGCATGCTAGGTTGTTTAGGGGGTCGAGTGTGATGAAGGGCAGTGATCAAGTGGAGAGAGAGCAGGCCTGGCCAGACAAACACTTACTAACCTTGGCGTCCTCGGGCAGAAGTCTTACATCTCTGACCCTCAGCTTCATCATCTGTAAAGGCACTTTCAATGGTTCCTCTCTCATAAAAGTGCTATGAAGATTAAGTGAGATTTGGCATGGAAGGTCTCCAGCATGGCGCCTTGTAATATGGCCAAAACACAGGCTCATTTTTGCCACAGTTGTAACTGGTTGGATTCTTAATTATTTTGAGTCGGTACCATTGCCAAGTGAATGTTCCCATCCCGTAATTCAGGGTGAAAAATGCCCACAACTTTATTATCCTTAGTGATCCTATATGAATGCTACCCAGCTTGCCTGATCTGTCCCTCCCCCTGACCTCACACCCCAGGGCCACTCCTTGAGGAGATGGACAAGGCAGAGCACTTCACACTCAGTCTCCTCTGACTCACACCCACCCTGGGAGGTGGGTATCAACACATTTCCATTTCATTCCCAGAAGGAGCCTGTAGCACAAAGAGGTGCTTGTCAAGAAGCACAGAGGGAACAGAACCAGGCTCTAAAGTCACATGTTCTGAAAAGCCCAGGCTTTCCCCCTCCAGGCCTTTGGCCATGCTGGGCATTCCTTATTATATATACCTCCTACTGCCTGACACACCGCAGTTTCCCTTTTGTTCTATTTATTAACAAGTCTGTATTTTATTTTATTCTTGTTTTTTAATATTTAATTTTATTATTTATTTGTTTATTTGGCTATGCCGGGTCTTAGTTGTGGGATCTTTAGTTGTAGAACCTTCTTAGTTGCGGCCTGTGGGATCTAGTTCCCTGACCAGGGATCACACCCAGGCCCCCTGCATTGGGAGCACAGCATCTTAGCCTCTGGACTACCAGAGAAGTCCCCAACAATTCAGTATTTTCATAACTATAAATCAACCTACCCTACTCTGCAGCCTCTTATAATCCCTTGCTATACAAAAAAAAGTCATTTTTCTACAATTGGGACCAGAGAGTATCCTGAATTAGACCTTCTTCATGGACATTCCTTCATGGGCACTGCATGAGTGAGCTTCAGGAATCTCAGGGCCTCAGTTCAGAGGCTGACTTTGCCATTTTCCCACTGTTATCCTCAGCAAGCAAGTTAGCACCTCTGAGCTTCAGTGGCCTCATCTGTCAAATGCACAGAAACACGGGACCAAGTATGTCAAAGAGTTGGGAGAATTAAATGGGACCGTGTACGTGAGGCCCTCGGTACAGAGGTGCCCACCGTGTCAGCCCTCAGCAGCGGTATCTTTGCTGTTAAGTCCAACAAGCTGATATGCCCTGTTTTGCTGTAGACCTCTCTCTCATCCAGGATGACCAGGTCGGAGCCCATGGAGGAAGTGTCTTGGGGCCACCTGCCCCTCCCAACAGGGCAGCCCTCTGACTACATGAGGGCTCCTGCCCTCCTCACCAGGAGGAATGGAAAATCACTAAATGTGGGGCATTTCCCAGCACTTCAGGAGGATGAGTTTTTGTAACCAAGGGAACCAGATTACCTCCATCTGTCCTGCAGAGGCATCTGGCCTGGCTGGGGGAAGCAGCTTCTTTCCCTTGGCTTAATCCCTACCCCTGCTCCCAAGTCCAAGGCAACCAGCCAAAAGGCATTGTTATCACCAACAACTTCCTGATGTGGACCAGGCCCTGCGCTAAGGCCATGCATCATCTCCCTTAACGTTTGCCCTCACTGTTGTCTCTGCTAAAACGCTTCCTCCCAGCAACTGGCCTCTGCTCAATGGTCTCCTCCCCCTGCCCACCACCATCCTCCCCATCTTTACCAGCAGCTCTGCCATTCTCCGTCCCTGAGTCTGCTTGAGTTGACTTCATTGCCTATACCATTGGCCTTACATCTATTTCTTTATCATCTAAATTTTCCCCACTAGAATGTCAGCTCCATGAGGACAGGGACTGTGTCTTGATCACTGTTGCATACCGAGTGCCTAGAACCCTGCCTGGTACTTAGGACGAGCTGCCAAATATATGTTTACCTGCAATGAAGGTTTTTTTCTATCATCCCCATTTCTCAGAGGAGAAAACAGGCTCAGTGAGGTGAGCCCAAGGGTGGAAGGCCAACAAGAAGCAAACCTGGGTTTGAATCCAGTCTCTGAAGGATGTGGCTGCTTCACCACGTGCTGGCCTTGTCCCGGGGGAACTGGGATCTCTGGGCCAGTTTTGTACTGTCAGTGGCCCCCAGGCTGGGCTGCCCTGTGTAGGAACTCACTTTTAATGCTCCCAGCTACTCTTGTTTTCAGACACCCTTTGGCTCAGATAATCCCAAGCGTGGAAAGAGATGTAAGTGAGGGCAAGGGGTTAGGAAAGGAAAGTTCCAGTCCTGCACTGGCCACTGATTCAAAATACACAGAACCTCTCCAGGCTTCAGTTTACTCACTGGTAAATCCGAGGGGTTGAACTTGACATGCAAGATGGCAGAGGACGGGACAATGGCTAAGCACGTAGCTCTACTATTCACAATAGCCAAGACATGGAAACATCCAAATGCTCATTGACAGATGAATGGATCAAGAAGATGTGGTACCATCCCAGAATTTCAGAAATAAAAGCAAAAATAAACAAATGGGACCTAATGAAACTTAAAAGCTTTTGCATAACAAAGGAAACTATAAGCAAGGTGAAAAGACAGCCCTCAGATTGGGAGAAAATAATAGCAAACGAAGCAACAGACAAAGGATTAATCTCAAAAATATACAAGCAACTCCTCCAGCTCAACTCCAGAAAAATAAATGACCCAATCAAAAAATGGGCCAAAGAACTCAACAGACATTTCTCCAAGGAAGACATACAGGTGGCTAACAAACACATGAAAAGATGCTCAACATCACTCATTATCAGAGAAATGCAAATCAAAACCACAATGAGGTACCATTATACGCCAGTCAGGATGGCTGCTATCCAAAAGTCTACAAGCAATAAATGCTGGAGAGGGTGTGGAGAAAAGGGAACCCTCTTACACTGTTGGTGGGAATGCAAATTAGTACAGCCACTATGGAAAACAGTGTGGAGATTTCTTAAAAAGCTGGAAATAGAACTGCCATATGACCCAGCAATCCCACTTCTGGGCATACACACCAAGGAAACCAGATCTGAAAGAGACACGTGCACCCCAATGTTCATCGCAGCACTGTTTATAATAGCCAGGACATGGAAGCAACCCAGATGCCCATCAGCAGACGACTGGATGAGGAAGCTGTGGTACATATACACCATGGAATATTACTCAGCCATTAAAAAGAATTCATTTGAATCAGTTCTAATGAGATGGATGAAACTGGAGCCTATTATACAGAGCAAAGTAAGCCAGAAAGATAAAGACCATTACAGTATACTAACACATATATATGGAATTTAGAAAGATGGTAATGATAACCCTATATGCAAAACAGAAAAAGAGACTCAGATATATAGAACAGACTTGTGGACTCTGGGAGAAGGCGAGGGTGGGATGTTTCAAGAGAACAACATTGAAACATGTATATTATCTAGGGTGGGACAGATAACCAGCCCGGGTTGGGTACATGAGACAGGTGCTCGGGCCTGGTGCACTGGGAAGACCCGGAGGGATCGGGTGGAGAGGGAGGTGGGAGGGGGGACTGGGATGGGGAATGCATGTAAATCCATGGCTGATTCATTTCAATGTATGACAAAAACTACTGTAATGATGTAAAGTAATTAGCCTCCAACTAATAAAAATAAATGGAAAAAAAAAATAAAAAAATAAAAAAGATAGGAATTAAAGCTCTCCAAAAGCATAAAGAAAAAAAAAAAAAAAAAGAAGATGTGGTACATATATACAATGGAATATTACTCAGCCATAAAAAGTGAATGAAAAATGCCACTTGAAGCAACTCAAATAAACCTAGAGACTATGATACTAAGTGCAACAAATCAGAAAGAGAAAGACAAATACCATAGGATATCACTTCTCTGTGGAATCTAAAATATGAAACAAATGAACACATCTACAAAGCAGAAACAGACTCACAGACAAAACAGACTTGTGACTGACATGGGTGAAGGATGGATTGGGAATTTAAGATTAGCATATGCAAATTACTAACATTATAAATAGGATGGATAAACAACAAGGTCCTACTACAGTGTATAGTACAGGGAACTACATTCAATATCCTAAGATAAATCACAATAGAAAAGAATATAAAGAAGAACATATGTATATATTCAGTTACATATATATAACTGAATCACTTTGCTGAAGAGCAGAAATTAACATAACATTGCAAATCAACTAATCTTCAATTTAAAAAAAAGAGTGTGGGCTCTGCAATCAGAATGACCTGACTTCAATCCGACTCAAGAACTTTGAGGATGTTATTATATCAAACATTCTCCGAGCCTTGAGTTTCCCCAGCTAGAAAAAGGGGTAAACAGTACTTACTAACAGGGTGAGGATTAAACAGGATAATATATACACATCCCTTAGCAGAGCACCTGGCACAAAATAAATGTGCAATAAAGAGAATCATCATCCATGATTCAAAATTCTACACCCTGGTGAAAAGGTTACTTCTGCAGGGGAGGGCAGCGAGGCCCCTTCCATCTCTCCATGTGTTATGTTTGTTGAATGGGCCTTACCTAGACCCGCTACATTGGAAGCATGGCATCTTAGCCACTGGACCACTAGGGAAGTCCCCTGAATGGGACTTTCTGACCTCCTAGGACTCTGAAGTCTGAGTTCCTTCCACTTATCAAGAAAGACTTGGGAAGCTACAGAAGAAAAAATTCTTGCTGCACACACCCACCCCGGCCAGAGACAAAGCTGCTGATTTCTGCAGCTGCACTGAGAGCTCTAAATCAATAGAACACAACCCAGACACCCCGTCCTGCTCCGCGCCCCTCAGCTGGTAATGGGGCTGCTGCAGCCTGCATGATGGTAAATTGCTAATTTAAGCCTGGCTTCTGCTCTGCCCCTCGATTATCCCTCTTCCTGTGCATGTTATGATGTTCCGGGTAGCCAATTAGATTTAGAGGTCCCAGGACTCTGACGTTAATGAAATCATGTCTTGCCCTTGCACAGCCCCCTTCCTCTAAAGTTCAGGCATCATCCTCCAGGAAGGGGAGAAGGGAAATCTGAGATGCATTCTTCCTCCAGTCCCAGCTACGGGAAGAGGAGCCTGAAATTATGTCTATCTTTCCTCTACCTAAATCTCCAGCGCCAAACCTCCACACAGTGGTTTGCCAGAACCCTCTTGCACAGCTTCATGGACAGGAAAGTCCCTGTATTACACAGTGGCCCATACCTTCCTGAAGAGCTCTGACTATCAGAAAATTCCTTAAGGAAATAATACGAGATGTGCACAAACATATGGGTTTAAGAACATTCACAGACACATTATTTAGATTGGCATAATATGGGAAACAACATAAGTCCCCCCATATAAGAGACATTCATACAATGAAGCAATCAAAAATCGTGTCTTCAGGGACTTCCCTGGTGGTCGAGGGGCTGGGTGTCCGCTCTCCCACTGCAGGGGGCCCGGGTTCCATCCCTGGTCAGGGAACTAGATCCCACATGCTGCAACTAGGAATTTGAGTGCTGCAGCTAAAGATTCCGCATGCCCCAATGAAAATGGAAGACCCCGTGTATTGCAACTAAGACCCAGCACAGCCAAATAAAATCATGTCTTCAAAGAAGCAAACTTGGAAAACTCAGCAGTGGCCACAGGACTGGAAAAGGTCAGTTTTCATTCCAATCCCAAAGAAAGGCAATGCCAAGGCATGTTCAAACTACCACACAATTGCATTCATCTCATACGCTAGCAAAGTAATGCTCAAAATTCTCCAAGCTAGGCTTCAACAGTACATGAACCATGAACGTCCAGATGTTCCAGCTGGATTTAGGAAAGGCAGAGGAACCAGAGATCAAATTACCAACATGCACTGAATCATAGAAAAAGCAAGAGAGTTCCAGAAAAACATCTACTTCTACTTTATCGACTACACCAAAGCCTTTGACTGTGTGGATTACAACAAACTGTGGAAAATTCTTTTAGAGATGGGCATACCAGACCATCTGACCTGCCTCCTGAGAAACTGTATGCAGATCAAGAAGCAATAGTTAGAACTGGACATGGAACAACAGACTGGTTCCAAATTGGGAAAGGAGTGTCAAGGCTGTATATTGTCACCCTGTTTATTTAACTTATATGCAGAGAACATCATGTGAAATGCTGGGCTGGATGAAACACAAGCTGGAATCAAGATTGCCAGTAAAAATACCACTAACCTCAAATATGCAGATGATACCATCCTTACGGCAGAAAGTAAAGAAAAACTAAAGAGGCTCTTGATGAAAGTGAAAGAGGAGAGTGAAAAAGTTGGCTTAAAACTCAATAGTCAGAAAACTAAGGTCATGGCATCTGGTCCCATGACTTCATGGCAAATAGATGGGAAAATAATGGAAACAGTGAGACTTTGTTTTGGGGGGCTCTAAAATCACTGCAGATGGTGACTGCAACCATGAAATTAAAAGATGCTTGCTCTTTGGAAGAAAAGCTATGACCAACTTAGACAGCATATTAAAAAACAGACATATTACTTTGCTGGCAAAGGTCTCTCTAGTCAAAGCTATGGTTTTTCCATTAGTCGTGTACAGATGTGAGAGTTCGACTATAAAGAAAGCCTGAGCGCTGAAGAACTGATGCTTTGAACTGTGGTGTTGGAGAAGACTCTTGAGAGTCCCTTGGACTGCAAGGAGATCAAACCAGTCCATCCTAATGGAGATCAGTCCTGAATATTCATTGGGAGGACTGATGCTGAAACTCCAATACTTTGGCCACCTAATGCAAAGGACTGACTCATTGGAAAAGACCCTGATGCTGGAAAAGATTGAAGGTGGGAGGAGAAGGGGACAACAGAAGATGAGATGGTTGGATGGCATCACTGATGCAATGGACATGAGTTTTGAGCAAGCTCCGGGAGTTAGTGATGGACAGGGAAGCCTGGCGTGCTGCAGTCCATGGTGTCACAAAGAGTCGGACATGACTGAGCGACTGAATGGAATGATGTGAGAAGGCTGCTAGCAAAATATTATATATGATGTGATCATTATTTCAATACAGTATGACACCGATGTCATTAAAACACACACACAGTGAGAGACACAGAAAGAGATGGGAAGCAAATACATCAAAATGACAAAGCATTTCTCTTTATGTAGGATCATGGGTAACATTTGTCTCTGCTTAATCACCTTAGTAGTTTCTGAAATAACTAGTGTTACTTATAGCAACATGTGTTACAGTGTTTATTGAAAAGAAAATGTTTAGTATTGAGCTGATAGTTTCCCTGTAGTATCCACCCCAAAATTCTAGTTCCTCTGGGGCTCAAGAAATGTCGATCAAATGAATGAGAAGCAAGTCTCACTCTTCTTCTAAACAGATAAAATCATGGGAAATGTGTATAGGGTACTTACCAAGTTCCTGGCTCTGTACTGAATTCCTTCACGTCCAGCCTCAGGAGCTTCTCATAACCACCCTGTGAGGGTGGGGGTCTCACGGGGTCTATTTCTACTCCCATTTTACAGATGAGAAAACTGAGGCCAAGAAAGGTAATACATGTATCTCCCAAGTTCCCTCTCTTAGTAGATGCGATCCCAGGTCAGTCTAGCTCTGACATCCAGGCTCTCAAGTGCTATTACCCCATGCAGAGGCCTGAGAGGTTTGCAGACAGCAATCTGCCTTCCTCTCCAGCTCTGGTCCTCCCTCCTCTAACTAGACAGCCCCAGCCTTCACCTCCACTGCCCATGTGTCTCATGGACAGCAGTGGTAGAGTGGGTCTGGAGGGGTTTGGGGGGCATAAAGACCTGGGTTTGCCCCTTTCTGGCTGTGAGAGGCACCTGCTCCATCTGAGCTTTCTGGTCCTCATCTCTTGCTCCCTTGCAGGCCCATCGTGGCTCGGAGGAGCCTCTGGCCATGTGGCAGGAATGCGGGATTGACTCCTCTGGCTTCTCCCTGGTGTGCCTATGAGTCACACACACTCCCCAGAAAGTAAATCCAAGAGGCTGGGAAGCCAGGCCCCAGGGCAGAGCCAAGAGGCACAGAGACACGGGCCAGGACTGCAGCTGCCCTCCCTGCCCAGCCTCACCAGGGCTCATCCGGCCCAGCCTCCTGCTTTCTGCAGGTCCCACAGCACTGCAGTTTGAAAGGCACAACCAAGGCTAGGATTTCCGGGGCCTGCCCAAGGTCATCCAGCTCTCCATTGCCCTGATCCAACCCCTTCCAATCTGCCCCATGACCCCTACACCAAATTCATCCTCTTGAACTCCATTCTGCACAGACTGCTCCAAAGTCCTCTTCCCCATGGCCTGTGGCTCCAAGTTTCATCATTTCCCAGCATGACTGCCTTAGCGTGGGCCCAAGAACCTGTCCAGCCTCACAACTCAAGCCTCAGCACAGCCTCCAGCCCCTCATACAGCCAGGCTGGACCTGAATCCAGGCTTCTCTTAAGTCCTCCCTCCCCTTTCCCCACCAGAATAGTAGTAAGTGTTAGTCTCTCAGTCGTGTACAACTCTTTGCGACACCCCTGGACTGCAGCCTGCCAGATTTCTCTGTCCATGGAATTCTCCAGGCAAGAAAACCAGAATGCACTGCCATTTCCTACTCCAGGGTGTCTTTCTGACCTAGGGATTGACCTCAGAAAGGTAAAAGAGGAGAACGAAAAAGCTGGCTTAAAACTCAACATGCTAAAAACTGAGATCATGGCTTCCAGTACCATCACTTCATGGCAAATAGATGGGGGGAAAAATGGGGCTCCAAAATCATTGTGGATGGTGACTGCAGCCTTGAAAGTAGAAGACACTTGTTTCTTGAAAGGAAAGCTATGACAAACCTAGACAGTGTATTAAAAAGCAGAGACATCACTTTGACAACAAAGGTCCATATAGTCAAAACTATGGTCTTTCCAGTAGTCATGTATGGATGTGAGAGTTGAACCAAAAAGAAAACTGAGTGCTGAAGAATTGATGCTCTAACTGTGGTACTGGAGAATACCCTTGACAGTCCCTTGGATGGCAATGAGATCAAACCAGTCAAGCCTAAAGGCAATTAACCCTGAAGATTCATTGGAAGGACTGATGCTGAAGCTGAAGCTCCAATTCTTTGGCCACCTGATGCAAAGAGCTGACTCATTGGAAAAGACTCTAATGCTGAGGAAAAAATGAAGGCAGAAAGAGAAGGGGGTGACAGAGGATGAGATGGTTGGATGGCATCACCAACTCAATGGACATGAGTTTGAGCAAACCCCGGGAGATGGTGAAGGACAGGGAAGCCTGGCGTGCTGCAGTCCAAACCGTCAGACATGAATGAGCAACTTAACAGCTCCAGCATTGCAGGCGGATTCTTTACCATCTGAGCCACCAGCGAAGACCCCACCAGAATGACTCCCTCCAATTCCCGGGGGCTGGCTCATTGAGTTCCTCTAACACGTGTAGGCCCTTCCCCAGGAATTTTGGAAGGCAGAGACTGTGGTCAATGGTTCATCACCAGCCCCAGGCGCTGGCCGCAGCTCAGCACTCGGCAGGCGCTCCTGACAACCAAGGTGAGGCGGACACCTGCCTGCAAGACCTTTCCTGCTGTGGCCCGTGGCAGCCAGCCCCGCCCCTAGCACTCCTCGTTCAGCCACGGTGAACTTCCCCGCCCCTGCAGTGCTGCCTTCCGATCATCTCCTGAAGATTTCTTTGCTCCTGCTGTTCCCCCTGCCTGGAATGCTCCATCCTCACCTCTCCGTGGAGCCAACCACCACTCCTGCCTGCGTCACGACTCAGCACAGTCACCACCTGCCCTGGCTGGGTGCCTCCAGACTCCAACAGCTCTGAAATTTGCAATTGTCCCTGGAGCTGTAACTTACTAGGGGGACCAGGGGACATGGCTGTGTCAGAAGCCAGGGCCCACGATGAGGCTTCAGCTGAGCATCTGGGCCGTGGGGGCTGCAGCTGGACAGGCCTGGCAGGGTCAGTACCAGCAAATGCTGGAAAGGACCCAAGGTGGAAAGTGTAGACAATCTCATGGCCAGAGCCTGAGCAAGAGCGGCCTGCCTGCCCAGAGCAGACCCTGGGGTGCCAGTTAATCTCAGCATCTGGCACGTGCTGAGGCCTACTCTCTGCCCAGCGCTGTGCTATGACCTTTACAAGCATGATCTCACGTAGTCCTCCCAAGAACCTATCCTAATCACCACAATTTTGCAAATGCAGAAAGCGGGCTCAGGGGAGTTAAGCCGTTTGCCCGAAGCCATGCCACTGGACATGGTAGAGCAGGGATGGTAGGCCAGCACCACCTGACCTCCTGGTGTGACCTTCTCCACTGCACTGTCTCACCTCACTGGGATCTCTCCTGGCCCAGGGGCCCCGGGGTCTGGAAGACCTCAATCCAGGCAAGAGAGGGGAGGGAGACCAGAAGGCCAGAGGTTCATGCTGGGTCTCCAAGAGCAAGACAGGAACTCAGGCACCCTGAGCACTCATCCCAGCCACCCCTGGCACCTGGGCAGTAGACAGACGGGACAACCAGAATGCCTCATTCACCTGTCGTGACCCTGCCCCACACCAGGCTGCCAGGCCCAACCTCCCCTGCCTGCTTGCTCGGTGCTGCAGCTCCCTGGGGTGGGAGGTAAAACACAATGTTCTACCAACATCACCTTGTCATCTTTAGGACAAAGGTGCCTCTTAGGCAGGTGCTATGACCCACATTTTATAAACGAAGAAACCAGGGGGCAGAGTGGCCATCCAACCTGCTGAAGATCTGGGCAGGTGGCAGAGATGGCACCTAATACAAGGAGAAGAGTCAGAAGAGACACCAGCCCAGGAAGAGCTCAAGGGGCAGAGACCAGGAGGCCTGGTGGGGGGTGGCGAGAGACACAGCAAGGTGTAAACACGCCCAAACCAGGGTCAGAGCAAGGTAGAGACAGGGGACAGGCAGGCGGACGAGAGGTCACACTGGAGAAGCATCGACTCCGTTCCCCTCCCTGGACTCGGGGCAGGCAAACCTGGAAGTTTCTGGGCCACGTACAGGGAAGATGGCATCTTCACTGATGACTTCTGAAGATGGAGTCATCAGAGATGTGGGGATCCTTAAGCCCTTCACTCCACTCTGCCTAGAGAGCTGGGATGGGAACTCTGAGATGCCAGTCCTGCTCAGGGTATGACTCTACTCGGAAGAAAAGGTTGTCGGGCATCTGCTGTAAAGACTCCCCAAGTCCCCACACTGGCTGAACTCACCCTGCAAGGGGAGAGAGGGAGCATCTGCCTGGGGACCACACATCCCCAAACTCCTGCTCACACTTCACGGAAGCCTCAGGAACCACAGGCTGTTGGCTAAGAGTGCAATTCCCAGAGGCTCCACAGGCTGTTGGCTAAGAGTGCAATTCCCAAAGGCTCCTTTCGTGTATCCAGAAGGATGAACGGGCTTCCCAAGCATGTCCTTGGAAGTTGGGATGGGGGAACAGGGAGTGCTCTGTGCTCTGGGATTCTGAGATTCCTGTATCCTTTTTTTTTTTTTTTCAGCCCCTCATGTATGTCAGCCTTGTTCCTCACCTTTTTACTTAGTTATCCTCTCCCTACCCTTCAGAGGCCTTCCTGAAATTTCCAGACCAGGTGAGAACCCCCCACCCCGATCCTGGGTCCCACAGCTCACTCTTCATGGCCCTCAGCACTGCTGCAAACTTATATCTGTTGGATGACTAGTGGATGAATGTCTATTTCTCCCAGACCTAAGCTCCACGAGAGCAGGGATGGTGGATTTTCTTCCCTACCATCACATCTCAGCATCTAGCATGGATTTTTATTGAATGAGTTAATTCTTTTCATTCCTTCACATAGAAACCCTCCCTTTTCTCAAAGGGCTTAAAGGGCTCAGACACAACATGTCTCCTTTAATCCTCACCACCACCCCAGATACACTGCTGTTACTTTCACTTTATATGTGAAGAAATGAGCTTTGGAAAGGTGAAGTCACTAGTCCGAATACACAGCAAGCAAGTGACTTTGAACTTCGGATTTACACATTGATATGTCTGGCTTCAGAGCCCCAGCTCTGCCGCTTACCTTCCTCCTTCTTTGTCCCAACAGCCCGCTGGATCATTTTTGCAAACCCTCCCCTGCTCTCCAAGTAGGCTGAGCTCAGGACTGACAGGCAGAATTCATCCATTCAATCACTCATTCATCCAGTCAATCAACTGACTCACTTACTGGTGGGGCTAAGCTCTGCATGGTCAGAGAACCATGGATACACTGGAGGTTTTCTTCATCCTGGCTCCCCCTGTCCACACACTGCTCTTGGGACTTTGCCAGCAGAAGCCGAGCCCCAGACAGCTGCCCTGTCCCTAGCCTCCCTTTCAGTGGGGGAGGACTCAGTGCCAGGGCTGTCATTCCCCTCCCCAAGGATGGCAGCCTAAAGCACATGTGCTAAATAACATGTAGAGTCATCGTGCTTTTGTCTCCACCGTTCTCTGAGAATCCCAGGACAAGAGGAGGGATAGGATTCTGCCCCCTCCTTCTATGCAATTCTTTGTCCCCTACCCAGGCAGCTCTGGAAAAAGTTCTGGACTGGGGGAGCAAGCCACCTTGCCGCCCTCTGAACTGCAGCTTCTTCATGTGTAGACTGGAGGTGACAATGATGGGGATGCTAATGCCTCGCCCACCGGGCTGCAGGCGAAGATTCAATCAGTCAGACCCAGTGATCACATAGACGGCTGCCCGGGGAAATGTCTGCCCAACACAGGGACCTAAGGGGCCTGCTATGCTGTTTGCAAGATGCACTTGACGCTGGGTGATTTGGGGCAAGGTTGATGGGCAGCACCCTAGCACATGGAGCCCAGAGCCTTCCCTCAGTGGACCCTCAGAAGTGAGAGGCCCTCCCCTGGCTCAGCGAGGGGGTTTCGCTCATCAGCCAACCAGCCAGAGCCCCCCCCCCCCCCACCCCCAGCCCCTGAGAGACCGCGTGTGCAGGAACCTGAGACTCCTGGAATCAGAGCTACTCCCAGGCCCACCTTAGGAAAAGCGCCCCCTCACTCTCCTTCTGAGGAATCTTACTCCTCCTCCTCACACTTACTGGGTCCAGACACCATGCCCGCTGCATATATAATGCTCTCTGAGTGCCACCTCACAAAAACCCTGTCAAAGACGACTATTACTTCCCCACTCTATAGATGAAGAAACTGAGGCTCAAAGAGGCTAAGCGGTTTACCCCAGTGGCAGAGCCAGTTCGTGGACAGAATTAACGCTCAGGTTGACTTGAGTCTGCAGGACTACTTCCAAGGTAAAGTGGGGAGAACCACTGACAAAGCAAAGACTGCTCCTGCCTGTGCCCAGGGGAATTTTCTCACTAGAGCTGGAGATGAGTCACTGGGAACACAGGAGATTCTTGTGCCCTCCGCTCCTCCTGCGGCAGCAAAGCTTCCCCAGGGTCATCCAAGCCAAAGCTCCCACAACACCCCCACACCACACAACAGTCCGGCGCACTGTGCTCTGTCCGACAGAGGCCTCCCAGCATCCCCCAGACGGGGAAACTGAGGCAGGTGGGGCAGACAGTGGGTGAGAGGAAAGGGCCCCCAGTGTGACAGGCATCAGCAATTGGGCCAAAACCACAGTTCGCATCTCCAGACTCTGCATCCACAATCTGCTCCCTGCCTTTTGCTCTGTCTGGGGGCACCAGGGCCCAGAGAGGTTTAGGCTTGTCCCTTGGTCAGCCAGCACAGATGACCCATTTCCAATTAATCAGGATGGGAGTGTCCTTTCAATCCCTTTTGCCCGTGTCTGCATTGGCAGGGCTGGGTCAGGAAGACTGCTTCTGGGCAAGCTCATGATGCTTTAGACTCTCTGAGAAGGTCCCTGCACTGAACAGAGACACACAGAAGAGAACTTTACTTCCTGAGATGAAAGTACAAACTCCACTCCAGCCCAACCACATTGCTTTTGCTTTTGCCAGAAAAAAAAAAAAAGACTGTTGGAGAAGAGGAGATGAGAGAGGGGACATTTGTGAGGAGGATCCACAGCCTCTCTGAATCACGTCCAGAGCTCAGAACCAGATGGCCCCAGGGAAGGAAGCAGACAGCAACTGGCTGGCCCACAGTACCCAGGAACCATGGCGACCCCTCAGCAGATGCACACGTTAAGTGTCCAGAGCCACTCTGGACGCTCTCCCCCTATGGGGGCTCCAGGGTCTGACAAGAAATAACAGTCACGTTGTCACTCGCCCCTACGGAGAGAATCACCAACGGACAGTGTGAGACGAGCACATACACCAACACTGGAACCCCAACAGATGGTCCCCAAATGTGACTGGGTAAGCGCCCGTCAGCCTGATGCAGATACACAAGCGCTCCTGTGCCCCCACCTGCATATTCAGCCCACACACCGCTGTCTCGCCGGAGGCCCAGCGCACCTCGGGCATCTCCGCCCACCACTACCAGGTTTGTGGAGGTCCAAACACGCATCGGTACTGTCACAAACACAGAATCACGCACTCACAAACTGTGACAGACACACACCTGTCACCAAACTGTCCCACACAGTCTGACACAGAAATAGGGGGAGGCCAACAGATGATCCAATGTTAGTTAAACGAGCGCGCGCGCGCGCACACACACACACACAGACACACACACACACACACATGCCAGGGTCCCCCTTGCCATGGAAGTGCTCTTTCCGCTAGGCCCCCGGGCGCCCCCTGCAGGAAGCCCGGAGGCCCCGGGTGTGCGGAATCCGAAGTAAGGGTCCCAGGTCGCGGTCCCCACCCTCACCCCCGGGGCCCTGCCGGGCGCTCCAACCCGCAGTGGACTCACCGGACGATCCCGAACATGACGAGCACGTTGCCAAGGAGCCCCACGGCGCACACCGCCGAGTAGAGCGCGGTGATGGCGATAGCCAGGGCAAGGGAAGAGGCGCTCCGTGCTCCTGGCGGCCCCGACGCGTTGGCACCCGCGCTGGGGAAGGCGCTGGGGAAGGCGTCCGACGCGTTGGCGAGGAGCTGGGGCTGCAGCTCGGGGTCGCGGGAGGGGGCCGGCTCCATGGCGGCCAGGCGGCCGGGCTGCGTCCCTGCCCGCCGTGCGCCCTGGGCGCAGAAACCCGGTGCCAGCAACGCGCCAAGGGAAGCGGCTGCGGCCGGTACGAGGCCGCGGCCCCGACGCCGCCGGGCGCTAAGCCCCGGCCTCCCTGCTACCTCCGCGCCTCCTCAGCCTCCTCGCCACCCGCACCGGCCCGGCCCCCGGCTCCCGCCCGCTCTCCAAGCCGGGAGAGCTCTGAGCCCGGAGCCGCTGCGGGTTCCTCGGACGCGCCCGCCGCGCGCACCACGTGGCCCGGAGGCGGCCGCCAGTCTGCGCCCGCGACCGGGGGCGGGCGCTGCACCACCGGCTCGGAGTGGAGCCGGGGGAAACTGCCCACTCGCTCCCTAGGGATGCTCTGCCGGCTCGGGTGCGCCCGCACCACAGCCGGGACTCACCTCCGCATCTTTCGCTGCTTTGCGGGTGGGAAGGACCCGTATATGATTTCCGCCCCTCACCCCTGCACTAACAAGCAGAGTGACCTTGAGCAAGTCACTTAACATCCCTCGACTTCATTTTCCTTTTCTGTAAAGTGAGAATAATCACACCACCTCCTTCAGAGGGTTGTTGGGAGATTAACATGATGCGGTTAAAGAATTTAGCTCAGTGCCGGGTACACAGTAAACACTTCATAAATAACCATTATTATACTTTTTTTTTTTTTTTTTTTTTTTTTTGCAACCCATTCATTTCCTCAACAGATCTTTTTTGGGTGCGGAATATAAGAGCTGGGTACTATTGCGGTGAATTCTCCAGGCAAGAATACTGGAGTGAATTGCTATTCCCTCCAAGGGATCTTCCAGACCAGGGATCGAACCTGGGTCTCCTGCGCTGCAGGCAAATTCTTTACCATCTGAGCCACCAGGGAAGCCCAGCTGAGGGGCCGCCAGTGCATAAAGCTAGATGTGGCCCCTGCCTCCTTACAGTCCAGTGGAGGAGAGAGACATCAATCCCAAGATCACACTGAGGAAGATCTGGTCACACATGGAGGAGAGTGGAGGAAAGCAGGGCATTCTTTTGGCAGCACCTACAGAAGCCAGGGGTCAGGACAGCTTCCCTGAGTAAATGACACTTAAGGTAAGATGAGAAGTGTGAGGAAGAACTGACGTAGGAAAGAAACTGGGAAGGAGCATTTCAGTCAAAGAAGTCACACATGGGGGCTTTCTGGTGGCTCAGTGGTAAAGAATTCGGCTACCAGTGCAGGAGACACAGGTTTAAACCATCCCTGATCTGGGAAGATCCAACCTGCCACGGAGCAACTAAATCTGAGTGCACAATTACTGAGCCAGCACTCTAGAGTCAGCACTCAGCAGCAGGAAAAGCCATCGCAATGAGAAGTCCATGCACTGCAAGGAGAGAGTAGCCGTGCAGCATCAAAGATCCACCACAGTCAAAAATTAAAATAAAGTGTTTAAAATATTGTTCTTTAAATCACATGTGCAAAGACCCTCAGGTCAGAGGGGTAAAAGGCCAGGAAGAGGAGAGGACAGAAAGGGAGTGTCGGGAGGGAATGAGGAGGTGGGCAAGACCTCAGAGAGCAGTTTAAGGATCACTGTGGCTGCTGTAGGTGCACGTGGGAAGGGGCCATTTCTGACACCTTCTCTCTGACCTGACCAGCCCCAACCCAAAGCCATCCGTCTTTTGGGGGCTCCTGTCCTTCCCAGAACATTCTCCCTATTGCTCCAGCACTGTGCTGAGCTCTTTATCCAAGGCAACACTTTGACATAGATTCCCCAGTTTACAGACAAGAAGACTAATATTCCCATATGGTAATTTTTATTTGGCCTCAGTTAGTTCCCCAACCAGGGATCAAACCCGTACCCCCTGCAGTGGAAGCAAGAAGTCTTAAATCACTGGACCCCCATATGGTAATTATTTCTAGCCAAGCTTGTTTCCTCCTTGGGAAGACCAGGCCTGGTTGATCCCTGGACCCAGTGGAGGGCTGGGGTCACAGTGGGTGCTCAGGAAATACTTGTTGGATGAATAAAGGTTCTGGGATGGGGAGGAGGGGATTGGAATGGGACAATACTGGAGTTCCCCAGCTCTGGGCTCTGCCGTGACATTCTTGGCCCTGTGATTGGCTGGGTGAGGACCCCTCACTCTCTGGCTTGAGTCATCCGTCTATGCACAAGACTCTTACCTTTTCCCAGAAAGAACAAAGCCAGAATTCCCAAGATCGTCCTCCTCTCCATTCTTTTCTTTTTTAAGAACCACTTTGTTTGTTTGTTTGTTTGTTTACGGCTATGCTGGGTCTTTGTTGCTGCAGAGGCTTTCCCAATTCTGGTGAGTGGGGGCTACTCTTTGTTGCAATGCACAGGCTTCTCATTGCAGTGGCGTCTCTGGCTGCAGAACATGGGCTCTAGGCACATGGGCTTCAGTAGTTGCGACTCTCAGGCTCAGCTGCTCTATGGCATGTGGGATCCTCCTGGACCAGGGATCAAACGTGTCCCCTGCATTGGCAGGCAGATTCTTAACCACGGGAGGGGGAACCAGGGAAGTTCTCCTCTCCATTCTCTTTGTCCCTCTCAGCTGCTGTCCAAGCCCCCCTACTAGCTACAGCAGACTCCCCACCCCCCCAAGGTTTTCCCACCCAACCATCTCAGGACTCATCAGACAGCTGATTTTTACTCTGTAGTCACATGTGCCACCAAAACTCTCTCCCTTGTCCCAAAGGGCCTGGTATACTCAGAGACTTTTCTGGTGCCAGAGGAAAGAAATTGAGACAGGACGCAGGAGGGCTGTTTTACTAGGGTTCTGGCCCCCTCTCAACTCCTACAACAAGCCAGAATTTTTCCCACTTCAGGACATTTGCATATTCTATTTCTTCCTCTTGGAAGGGCTCAGCCACCTCCTTAGGCTAAGTGCTATTCATCCTTCAAGTTTCAGCTTAAATATCACTTCCTCCATGAAAACTTTACTGACTGCCCTCCTCCACTGCCCCACACAATTAGATCAAGCTATCCTTCTCGTTTGTTCTCACAGCATCATGTACCTCTTCCTTACAGAAATTTATCTGGATAATCACTGGATTTGTGTGCATCACCTGTACAATAGATCTTGTGCACTTCTGCACCTCCTCCTTAGTGCTTGATATGTGATTGACTAGAAAGCTCAATTCCACCTTTGGTGAGCTCCCACTTTGATGAGGGAGACAGAGCATTTACAGCTTAATTCAGGACCTACAAATTCTCTTAAGCAACTCAAAACCCTTTGCATAAACTCTGCAGTCACATCTTATTTGTGAACTGAAGTACAGATCTCCCTCAATTACAGTGGGATTGTTGTTCAGTCGCTCAGTCATGTCCAACTCTTTGCGAGTCTATGGACTGCAGCATGTCAGGCTTCCCTGTCCTTCACTATTTCCCAGAGTTTGCTCAAACTCATATCCAGTGAGTCGATGATGGCATCTGACCATCTCACCCTCTGTCGCCCCCTTCTCTTGCCCTCGATCTTTCCCAGCATCAGGGTCTTTTCCAGTCACCTCTTTACATCAGGTGCTCAAAGTATTGGCCCTGAACTCCCAGCACATCCCAGCACCTCCAGGGCTTTAATCTCAGCCCTGAACTAAGGCTTACAATGGGATTATGCCCCAATAAGTCTGTTGTCAGCTGAAAATATCATGGTAACTAAAAAGTGTATTTAAGAACTTCCCTGGTGGCTCAATGGTAAAGAATCTGCCGGCCAATGCAAGAGACACAGGTTCAATCCCTGGTCCGAGAGGATCCCATGACTACTGAGCCAGTGCTCTAGAGCCCGTGAGCCGCAACTACTGAGTCCTCACGCCACAACTACTGAAGCCCCCGCATCCTAGAGCCTGTGCGCTGCAGTCAGAGAAGCCACTGCAATGAGAAGCCTGTGCACCACAGCCAAGAGTAGCCCTCGCTTGCTGCAACTAGAGGAAAGCCCACATGGCAACCAAGATCCAGCACAGCCAAGAAATAAATAAACAAAAGTGCACTTAATACAACCAACCTACCGAACATTATAGCTTAGCCTAACCTCCCTTAAACAAGCTCAAAACACTTACACTAGCTTACAGTCAGGCAAAGCCAACCAACATAAAGCCTATTGGATAATAAAGCCCACATGGCAACCAAGATCCAGCACAGCCAAGAAATAAATAAACAAAAGTGTACTTAATACAACCAACCTACCGAACATTATAGCTTAGCCTAACCTACCATAAACATGCTCAAAACACTTACATTAGCTTATAGCCAGGCAAAGCCAACTAACATAAAGCCTATTGGATAATAAAGTGTTAACTATCTCACTAATTTATTGGATACTCTACTGAAAGCAAATGGCTGTGTGGGCACAAGATGTTGTAAGCATATCTCCTGTTTGTCAAGATCTCCTGGCTGAGTGGGAGCTGTGGTCCAGTGATGCTGTCCACACCGCATAACACAAGCCTGGACAGGATCAGAATTCAAAATCCAAACCACAGTTTTCACTGAATGTGTAGCAGTTTTGCACTACTGTGAAGTCAAAAAATCGTAAATCAAACCATTGTAAATCAGAGAACATCTGTACTAGTTCCGGACTCCATCCACCTCCTTGGCTTTTGACTGTCACCAAGCAAGTCTACCCTCACCCCTAGGCACTGCATCTGAGGCCCTTCCCAGTCAGATGGCCCAGGGGGCAAAGAATCTGCCTGCAATGCGGGAGACGCGGGAGATAGGGGTTTGATCCCTGGGTCAGGAAGATCCCTTGGAGGAGGAAACGACAACTCCCTCCACCATTCTTGCCTGGGAAATCCCACGGACAGAGAAACCTGGTGGGCTTCAACCCAAAAGGGCTGCAAAAGACTTGGACATGAGTGAATGACTTAGCAGAGGAACCAGTCTGGTCCCACCCAGGGTTTACCGCTGCCCTCTTCTGACTCCACCCCGTCTCTGTACTGGGCTGGAGGGAGTTTTTAAACAGTGCATTCCACCATGTTTTTTGAGTCCCTCCTGGGTAAGGAAATGCTATGGTGGAAAGCCACAGCTATGGTAGAGGCAAAAGACAGAGCCTTAGTTTTCTCATCCAGAAAGTAGAGAGGCAGGATTGGTGTGAGGATCTGGCGAAACAACAGATGCTGTGCCAACTGAGAAAGGGCTGCGTGAGTACAAGTTACAGAACCAAGAGCATGAGTCAGACCGTTGCCCTCTTAAAGGAGCTCGCAGTCAAGAAGCTGTCACAGATGTGATGTAAGTAAATGACCAAGTTCACGAGGGACGTGACTGCTAAGACGGCACATGTGCTGTTAGGGGCCGTGCCTTCGCAGAGTTTGCTTGCTATCTCTGCTCTCTCATGGGAGGATACAGTGAGATGGCATCAGTCTGCAAGCTATAAGAGGTTTCTCATCAGAACCCAATCCTGTTTTCACTGAGACTTTCAACCTCCAGAACTATGAGACATGAATGTCTGTTGTTGATAAGCCACTCCGTTATGGTACTTTGTTATAGCAGCCTCAGATGACTAAGGCTCAGGCCAGTGCATGTGAACGGAGACCCCCCCCAACCCTGCCCCAAGGGTGCTGGAAGGACACATGGAAACTTGAATGGTATCTAAAAGGAGTTTCAAAAAAAAAAAAACCAAATAAATAAAAGGAGTTTCCCCAATGAACTCCCAAAGTGAACACTTTGAAGAGATCACCTCTTACTTGGATGTGAGCATTCTAGTCTACTTATCTTTACAAGACAGTCTCATTTCTGTGGTCACAACTCATAAATGATCCCGTGGGCTCCCATTTAGAGAGAGCTTGCTATGTGCCAGGTGCCGGGCCCAAGTACTCCATGGATTATCTCATTTAATTCTCGGCAGCCCTAGAAATGTGAGAGCTTTCTACTGTGGTTCCATTTGGCAGAGCTTAGGTGATATGCTGACGCCAAAGCAGGGATGTCAAGCCAGGTCTGTGTGATCCCAAAAGCCACTCCTGATGGACCTTGCTCCTGCTGCATCTCACTCCTGCCACTTAGAGCAAAGCCTAGGAAGTCAGTCCCCCCAAAACACAAGAACCCGTGGCTGCTGTCTCCGTCCAGCAGACTTTCCCTGGCTGTGAAGGGCGATGAGTCATTGAACATCGGGGATTCTCAAGTTCGTCCCTGCTCTTGGTGGAGCACAGAATACACAGCCCTCCATGCCTGGACAGCCAAACAATTCAATTTTGTTTGACCCCATCCTTGACTTCAGGTCAGAACAAAGACACAAACCAAAATGGATGGGGAATCCTGGGCCAATCCAGGGCATCAGAAGGCGTCAGCAGTAGAGAAACAGAAATTATTGAAGGAGTCAGAGCAGAAAGAACTCCCCAGGGAAGCTATTAACAATTTAGTATGTAGGACGTAGGACTGTGGCTCCCACCTGCCAAAGAGGCGCTGCCTGCTAGGAATGCTGAGGCTGCCTCCAAGTGAAAGACAGAGTGAGTGAGAGAGCGAGCGGGCAGTTCCCCTGGGTTGCCTTGAGTCTGGCTCCATCTGCAAGCCCCAGGAGGGGCAGGACCTTAGCGATAACCATAAAATAATAACCACTTGCATTTGCAAAGTACTTCTGACTTTCTGAAGCACTTCCAAATTGATGACTTCATGTTATCTTGACACCATCTGGATAATGGGGAGGTCAGGTTTCATTATCTTCATTTTAGAGCTAGGAAGACAGACAGCTAGAGAGCCTGGAAGAGATGCTTTCAGAGCAAGCCAGTGAATAGGATCAGGACATCCATTTAGTTTCCCAACCCAGAAACCTGAGGGTCACTCTTGACTCCTGTCTCTTCCCCCACCCCAAACCCCCTTCCACTACTTAATCACCAAGGGCTGTCCATTCTTCCTAATAACCCACGAATCCTGCCATTTCTTTTTAACTTTTTGGCCACGCCTGGTAGCATGTGGGATCTTAGTTCCCCGACCAGGGATCAAAGCCATACCCCCTGTATTGGGAGCACGCAGTGAACCACTGGACCACCAGGGAAGTCCTTTACTTTTTTTTAACTCTTTATTTTTATTACCATCAGCCTAGACTGACTCACCATCATTTCCTGCTAAAGTTAGTGAAATAGCCTCTGACATGCTTCTAGGCTGGCTGCCTCCAAGTGGTAACTTGGCAGCAGGAGTCTCCACACTTGCATCTCTCTCTACCTCCATAACCTCTTGTACCACCTTCCCCTTCACACGCTATGTTCCAGCCAAAATAAACTCCCTTTGGTTCTCCAAACAACCTTCTCCTCTCATGTCTGGGTTCATCTAAATAGTTAAGAGTGGGGCTTCGACATCAAACTGGTTGGATTGAAAATCCCAGCTCAGCGCCTTACTAGCTGCCTGTTCTTGGGCCAGTTCCTTAACTTCTGTAAGTTTCATGCAGTGGGGACAACAGAAGCATCTGCTTCACAGAACCTGGCAGGTAGGCAGCACTCAGTATGTTGGCTCTTGCAGTAAGGATGGCACCTCTGCCTGGAACACTCTACTGCAGGCTTCCCAGCCC
Source organism: Odocoileus virginianus (assembly GCF_023699985.2). Classification (NCBI taxonomy): domain Eukaryota; kingdom Metazoa; phylum Chordata; class Mammalia; order Artiodactyla; family Cervidae; genus Odocoileus; species Odocoileus virginianus. The sequence continues at coordinate 39,286,081 of NC_069703.1, read as the reverse complement.
CATGGTGACCTAACCCACTCCTATACTCCTGCCCATCTCAGCTGAGATGTGTCTTCCTTCCCTGATCCCTCAGACTCGTTTCTATTATGTATTATCTGCTTTTGGGGGGTGCTTTTTCTTCCAGGAAGCACAGTCAGGTCCTGGGTTCCTAGAAAACCATCCCAACCAGACATTGTCGGGGAGGCCTGCGTCTGTTAGGAAAAAGAGGGAGTGGAGTTGAATAGGGAGGCAGGAGAGAGACGTATTCTTTGAGAAAAGGAGGGCAGAGGAGGTTTGTATGTTCCTTTTGTAAAGATTTTGATGGATAGTAAGAGCCTGGACATTTGTCTTTTTTTGTTTAATTGTATTTATTTCTTGTTTAGTCACTCTGTGAGGTTTGGGGGAATCTTTGTTCCCCAATAAAGGGTAAAACGTAGGACCCTGGCAATGGAAGTGTGGGGTCATAACCACTGGACCACCAGTGAACTTTCATGAGCCTGAAAATTTTCTGCAACAAGAGAGGATCAAGGGAGCAGAAATAGAGTCTCTTGCTTTTGAATGGATGCCTGGGTGGGGCTTGGACGAAAGCTCTTCACAAGGAATTTTTTTTTTTTTTTTTAATTTTTATTAGTTGGAGGCTAATTACTTTACATCATTACAGTAGTTTTTGTTATACATTGATATGACTTAGCCATGGATTTACATGTACTCCCCATCCCAGTCCCCCCTCCCACCTCCCTCTCCACCCGATCCCTCTGGGTCTTCCCAGTGCACCAGGCCCGAGCGCTTTTGCACAACAAAGGAAACTATAAGCAAGGTGAAAAGACAGCCCTCAGATTGGGAGAAAATAATAGCAAACGAAGCAACAGACAAAGGATTAATCTCAAAAATATACAAGCAACTCCTCCAGCTCAACTCCAGAAAAATAAATGACCCAATCAAAAAATGGGCCAAAGAACTCAACAGACATTTCTCCAAGGAAGACATACAGATGGCTAACAAACACATGAAAAGATGCTCAACATCACTCATTATCAGAGAAATGCAAATCAAAACCACAATGAGGTACCATTATACGCCAGTCAGGATGGCTGCTATCCAAAAGTCTACAAGCAATAAATGCTGGAGAGGGTGTGGAGAAAAGGGAACCCTCTTACACAAGGAACTTTAATGGACCAAATACCAAAGGCTTTGCCTCACGTTTCCTAAATCATGCAAACCTCAGGGAGAAGGACTAGACAACCCCCTGGCCTGTCCTCAGTGACTGACACTGGATTTTCCCACAGCCCTAGTGGATGGCGGCAGAGTTCATTTTGTTTATTTTTGTAAATTTTTTTTTGCATATGAGTGTCTGGAGGAAATGCATATGCCTGTTAGTAGGACCATCGTGAGGCCCAGACCAGCATCAACAAAAGACAGATGAAAATTACTCTCTTCAGAAGAAGGAGGGTGACCTGGAGAAACTGAAGCTGCAAAATCTCCCTTCCCCACCTTGTGCCTGGGATTAGCCCCCTGTCCAGACGCAGTCTACCCACAAGCCATGTCCTCTCTTTATTCCCTGCACCTGTACCCTGATCAGGGATAGGACTATTCCCTCGGTTTGGGGGAAAGGATCCCCTTCCCGGCCTTAGGGGATGAATTGGCCTAAATGAACCTTTTGGCTCAACAGTAAAGAATCCCCTGTCAATGCAGGAGACACCAGTTTGATCCCTGGATTGGGAAGATCCCCTGGAGAAAGAAATGACAGCCCACTCCAGTATTCTTGCCTGGGAAATCCCACGGACAGAGGAGCCTGTGGGCTACAGTCCATGGGGTCGCAAAAGAGTTGGACTCGACTGAGTGACTAAACAAAACAACAAACTGTGGTAGACTGCAGAACAGTCACAATTCTTCATCACTCTCTGCATTTGAGCCCTTTACCACGTGACCTTGCAGCTCACCCATCAAACAGTGGAATCCATTTCCCCACGCCCACACCTGACCTGGCTTGTGACTTGCCTTGCCCAAAAGAATGTGATGGAAATGAGTGTGCCAGTTCAGAGTCCAGGCCACAGAAGGCCATGCCTTCTTCCACCCAATCTCTTGGAACCCTACCGCTGCCATGGAAACAAGCTTGGGCCAACCTGCTGGATGAAAAACCTAGTCACACCATCACCCCAGCTGGCAAACAGCCAGCACCAGACATGTGAGTAAGTAAGGCTGTCCTAGGCCAGGCAATTCCCAGCTGACCCATCAGCTTTCACAGGCACAGAAGGAAGCCCAACCAAGATGAGTCTGGTCTGGCTCAAATCAGCAGAACCACTCAGTGACCCAGAGATTCGTAGCACTAGTGAATGCTTGTTCAAACCCCTAAGTTTTGGGATGATCTGTTAAGCACGAGCCATCATGATGTATAGGCTTCCTACATCAGTGATTGGTCTAAGGATGGATACAAAGCCAATGAGATGTGTAGAGAAATGCTGACATCCTTTTTTTTTTTTTTCAGGATAAAAAACAAAGCTACATCAGAAGAAATCTGTTTGCCCAGACCCCTTGGGATGCTGATGTGATGCCCGGAGCTATAGCAGCCATTTTGCAATTACAAAGCAATAAGCATGAGGATGAAAAGCCAAAATGATGAGGTTGTCAGTAGAAAGAAAAGATAAGCCTGGATATTTGATGATGTTGTTGAACTCTAAGTATACCAGCTCTGGACTTCAAGATCTTTTGTTTAAGACATTCTTAATGGTTTTTTGTTTACTTGTAGCTTAAAGCATTCCTAAAGGATGTTACATACCTTTAGGATAACATCCAAGGGTAACATCCAAGGGTAACATCCAAGAAGAGTGACACAAGAATAAGCAGACATGGCTTACTAGCATGACCACAACTTTGGAGACTGGGGGAGGTAGAATTCTCGAAGAGTATGGACTATGGGTCTGAACACTGGGTTGGTCACATGCTAATTATATGATTTGGGATAAGTTTCTCAACTTTACCAAGTCTCAGCGTCCTCATCTATGAAGAAGAAAGGATAATAATACATATTGATAGGATTATGAAGGAGATAAATGAGGTAATGCAAATACAGAACTTGTGTGCCTGACACAGAAAACATTCAATAAGTTCTTATCTTAGCTAGTACTATTATTACAATAATCATGCTCAATACTAATAACAAGAAGACCATGTTTATATCAAGCTTCCTTTCTCAATCTTGTGAGGCAAAGTGATCCCAGATCTAGATGGGCCCACCCCCACAAGTAGCCAGTGTTGGGTACACGTGCTGAATTCATTCCCAAGTGTCAAACTGTAGGATGTGTTTGTTTAGAGTGGAGGAAAGGAAGGGATTAGAAGGGGCTTCTGGGTCCCGCTGAGGGACCTCCCCTGGGCAGCAGCAGGGGAGGGATGGTGGCTGGGAAGAGAGTGCAAGACAGGCTCAGAGTTCCCCAACTCATCTGTGATTAGAAGCCTGGTGCTACATGCAGAAGGTGAGGACCCTCAGAGGCCCGGGGCCCCAGCAGGCCAGCCCAATGGGGGAGAAGGGCCATCTCGGACTTCCCCTCCGAGGACAGTGCACAATGCCTCCCTGCCTGCCTCCTGGGGGCAGTGAGCAAATGGGGTGGTGGCAGTGACCGTGCTCTATCTCCAGTTTTTTCTATCAAGCTATCCGTTTCCTTCGACAAAAAGCAGTTCTTCCCTTTCCTGTCTACTTCTTCTCCATCCATTCCCTCCAGCTCCCCATCCCACTGCTCACCTCCTCCTCCCCTGAATTTGGATTCCTGTTTCCTCCACTGGATCCCTAATGCCACCCCTTCCCATCTCTCCTCCTCCTCTTTCCTCAGTTGTTGTTGCTTTTGAGTGGAGCTTCGACACTGCCCACTTCTCATCTCCTCCCACTACTGCTGACAGTGTTTAAAACTGCTTTCAGCTGACCTCATCAGATGGGTTTCCCCCATCAGCAAGTCCCCAACCTCCTTCTTCTCCCTTCCACTCAGCCCTGTCCTCCCCATAAAGCCTGGGCAGGACTCTGAACTGGAGAAGGATGCTGGGGAGTCAGAATGAGTGCAGCCCCAGCATTCATGGAAAGTTCCTACCTTCAGGAGTATCCCTTCCTCTCCCACCAAAGTCTTTGGGGCTCTTGACTGGATCCCAGGGCCACTTTGGTGGTGAGGCAGGGTGGTGTGGTGAACAAGCACAGCTTTAGGAGCCCTGGGAACTAGCATTCTGTCACCAGATGCACAGAACTGTAGTGCTGGGGAAATGAAAAACTGAAGCATCATCTCATCCAACCTACCTTTCGCTTACAGAAAAAGTTGCTGAGATTCAAGGTGGTGAAGGGACTTACACACAAGTTAGCAGCAAAGTCAAGACCAGAATCTATATCTCCTGAATCATTTAACAATGTTCTTTCCCCCACTCCCGGATGGGTGACCTTGGGCAATTGCATCTATTCACATACCAGGCACTTGGGAAGCATTTTTATGTATATCTATTTAAAAAAATATGATTTAACCCTTCCCTTAACTCTTTCAGGGAAGGAGTGTCATGAGCCCCAGTTTACAGATGAGGAGTGCAGGGCTCAGAGCAGGCAGAGGCTAGATTGGAACCCAGGTCTCTCAGGCTTCAGAGACCTCCTGACCACGGCACAAAATCTCTTTGTGAAACACTAAGCCCCTAGGCCTCAGTTTCCTCACCTGTGAAATGGAGGAATTGGATTTCATGGCCCTAAAAACCCACCTGCAAGGCATCAAAAGGAAATCCAAGGAGAGGCAGGCTGTTTTCTTGTTGCCCACATTCATCGGAGAATTTCTCTGTTTTCACCCCCATTTGCTGCAAAACAGCTCACCCCCAGGTTTATACTGAGAGGAGCCCAGGGAAGGTGCCATGGCAACCACAGCAGCTCCAGGGAGCCAAATTCGCCTGACTTGGCCAGACTGGCAAACTGAGTGACCTGAGACCTGCCCTGCTGGAAAGGGTCAAGGCAGAGCCGGGGCCAGCCCAAAGGATTGAGTCAGAGGGCCCAGGGAAGGGATCAGCAGCCTGCACTCTGCCCCCAACATCCTGGCAGGGCAGAGAGAGAGCATGGGTTTATAGCCTGAAAATAACGTTCTATGGCCAGATCTGTGACACATAAATTTAGAGATCTTGGGCAAATGACTTATCCTGTCTAAGTCTCAAGTGTTTTTTTCCCCACCTAGCACATAGAGTATGCACAAAATAAACAGCAGCAGCTAACATTCAAATTTTGAAGAGTTGGATGCGCATCAGATAATGAACTTGAAAACGCTTTGTAGGCAGTCCAGCAGCTAAGACTCTGTGCCCTCATTGCTGAGAGCCCAGATCCAATCGCTGGTCGGGGAACAAAGATCCCACAAGCCGCACTTCTCGGCCAAAAAGAAAAGCTTTATATATGCAGCATTGCAAAAGTACAAGATATTAGCTACATTAGACGCTATGTTTGGAAGAAAGTATGAAGATTTTTCACACATGAGTCTTTACAGGCTAGAAGGTGACAGAAGATATAAGGGAGAAGTGAGTGTTATGAGTGAGGGTCAGATGAGGCTGTTGGGAGGTGAGAGACAGAGACCACCATAGACTGAGTTGGGGAAGGCTTTCCTGGGGATGGAACCAAGTAGGCAGGCCACTTCCTCAGTGCACCCCAGGCTGCGGACACCTCTATCAAGCATACACCGCCCGGGTTATAGTTGTTTACAGTCGTTGTCTCTATCATTTACAAGTCTGCGGTTGCAAGGAACAGAAACCCACTGCAAGACATAGGAGATGTCAAGCAGACTGAGGAGATTTTCTGCAGGGGAACAAGGGTATCTGAGAATCCATAGGCAGGGATGTAGGTGGCCCCTGGAAAGACCCTGGTACCAAGACCAGAATCCCAGGAACTTGATCTCTGCTTCTCATCGCTCGTCCATTCTCCTCTCTCTGCAGACGAGCATCCTCTGCTGCTCCAGCCACAGTGACGGGTCTGACCCCCCACAGCTCCTAAATTCTCAGGTTCAACAGTCAGCCCGGCACACTGAGGATAGGATGACGGACCGTCTTGGGACCCTTAGTTTTTCCACAGCAACCTCTCAGTCCTGGGAAAGTCAGGAGGCTGAGTCACCCTGACAATACCTACCTAAGACATAACTAGTGCCAGCTAGCACTACTCTGCAAGCGAGGGTAGTGTCTGACCCCCTATTCAGCGATCCTGAAGGAGAGAAATCTGATTGGTCCTGCTTAAGTCAGGTGACCACCCTTCCCAACCAATCAGCCATGGCCACAGAGTACAAATATGGCTGCCAGGGATGGGGTCATTGGTTCATGATGTGGGTAGATCTCCCAAAGAGTGGTAGCTGTCATGTTTGTCTTTCCCCCAGTAATGAACTCTTTAGGGTAAAGGACCATGTCCTATTGTTTTTTTTTTGGGGGGACCCTGCCATAGGGGAGTTCAGTTCCCCAACCAGGTATTGAACCTGTGTTTCCTGCATTGAGAGCTCAGAGTCTTAACCACAAGACCACCAGGAAGTGCCCCCTACCCCCCGCCCGTGACCATGCCCTATTTACCTTTGTATTTCAGAGCCTAGCACATGTCTAGCAGAAACTGTGTAATAGGTCTGAGTTTTTTCTCTCTGCTCTTCTAAGACATCAAATTCGTTCTACCTTATACCTTGGCACTTACTGTGCCTTCTACCTAGAGTGTTCTTCCCCCACTCCATACGTGGCTGGGGTTTCATCTCAAACACCAGCCCTAAGCTCCATCTAAATTACATTCCTAGCACTATCTTTCACATCAGCCTGTTTGTCACCTGTTATTACTTCCCAGTTTTCTTCCCAGTACTGATCACCACCTGAAATGATCTGTTCTCTTCCTGGATTGAGTTGTGTCTGTTTTCCCAGTACTAGCATGTAAGTGCTCCAGAAGGGCAGGCATCTTATCTCTCTGTTCATCTCTGTGTCCCCATGCTAAGTCCTACTACCTGCCCTGTTGTAGATGCTAAAGAAATTTTTGTTGAATGAATAAATGAATGGCTAAAATATAGAGGGGAAGATACATTCGAGGTGTGATAACAGCACCAGGTGAAACACAACAGCAGAGAGAATTAACGTCAGGGTCTGTACCTCACACAGGAAGTAGCTTTTTTTTTTTTTTTTTTTTTTTGGAAGTAGGTTATTTTGACCGGAGAGTAGAGAGCAGGAAGGGAAGTAGTCAAGGATCCAGTGAGTAGGTTAGTGGGTTAGGGTGAGATCTCCACACCAGAGCATCCAGCTCTTAGCTTATTCATACCTGCAGGAGAAGGTTTTAGGTGAGGCTCTCTTACTTGTAAAAGAATAAGTTCTTGATTGCTTCAGGTCACACGCCTGCATGCATGCTAAGTCGCTTCAATTGTGTCAGACTCTTTGCAACTCTGTAGACTATAGCCCACCAGGCTCCTCTGTCCATGGAACTCTCCAGGCAAGGATAGTGGAGTGGGTTGCCATGCCCTCCTCCAGGGGATCTTCCTGGCCCAGGGATCGAACCCTTGTCTAAGGCATCTCCTGGATTGCTAGGTGGGTTCTTTACCACTAGCGCCACCTGGGAAGCCCTTCAGGTCACACAGGTAGTGAAAATTTCCATCAGAAGAGTCATTTTGTAATAACACCAGACAGGAGCGAAGGTGTTTGTGGAATGTGAAAGGAGAATGTCTTGTGTGCTCTGACAAGCAGTCCTGGGAACCACACAAGGCTGTCTCTGGTCAGCATTCCTAGACGCCCTGTGGTAGGGTGAAAAGAACAGCTGCCTGCACTGAGTTCTGAAGACCTGGGCCTTCTTTTTTACCAGCTGTGTGAACCTGGGAAGACTCTCACCCTCCTTAAGTTCATTCATTCATTCATTCTGTCACTCACTCAACAAATAGTTGTCATGTACCTATTGTGACACATAAAATGTGTGTCAGCTTGTGTCAGCTTGGCTGGGCACGGTGCAAAGATATTTGGTCAAATATTATTACAAATGTTTCTCTGAGGGTGTTTTTGGATGAGATTAACATGTAAGTTGGTAGACTTCGCATAAAGCTGATTGCCCTTCATAACATGAGTGTGCGTACATGCTTAATCGCTCAGTCTTGTCAGACTCTTTGCCATCCCTTGGACTGTAGCCCACCAGGCTTCTCTGTCCATGGGATTTTCCAAGCAAGAATACTGGAGTGGGTTGCCATTAACTACTCCAAGGGATCCTCCTGACCCAGGGATTGAAACTGCGTCTCTTGCATCTTCTGCATAGGCAGGGAGAGTTTTTACCAATGTGCCACCTGAAAGCACTATAATGCTGGGGCGGGGGAGTTGGGGGTGTCTCATCCAATCAGTTGAAGGATTGAATTGAACAAAAGTCCAAACTCCCTCAAGCAAGAAGAAATTCTCCGGCTTGACAGCCTTCAGACTTGAACTGCTCTTCCCTGGGCCTCCAGTCTGCCAGCCCACCCTAGAGGTTTAAACTTGCCAGCTTTCATAATTACCTGAGCTAATTCCTTAAACTAATTGATTCTCTCTACATTTATACATCCTATTGACTCCGCTTCTCTGAAGAAACAACCTACTATGTGATTAACTCTGAAGACAGAGCAGTGAACAAAATGGACAGTCTGTGGCCTCAGTGAGTTTACTTTCTAGAGGAAAGAGGAAACAAGAAACACAACATTAAACACACTAATGAGAGATGTTTTTTAGAAGCGTGTGCAACCCCAGGGATAGAGCTGCCTGACCCGGAGTCCTGGCCACGTGAAGAGCTGGGCAGAGCAGCCTTTAGGCAAGAGCCAAGATTCATTTCAATTTCCTCTTTTGGTAAGTGGAGGGGGAAAATATCAGTTCCGTTGTCATAGAGGATGCATAGAATGAGCTCATTTGGAAAAAAAAAAAAGATGTGTCTAGCAGGATGGAAAGAATTGTCATCTTAACAGATGGCAGTAGGCTCCTTGGGGAGAGAATTGTCGCTCTTTAAGATAACACTTTGATAAACCACTTGAGGAGGAAGTGTGTACCCAAGGGCATTCACTCTCAGACCAGCCTATGAGAGAGATGCATTAAGAGCAACATGAACTGGGGAGGAAGGAACAAGAAAAGGAAGGAGGGCGGAATGGGCACCCTGACAGAAGATCCAAGAACTTAACAGCATGCCAACCTTCAATCGTCAAAGGCTTCTACTCCCCACCGTTATCCCTCCTACCTTAGGAATGCTTGCAACATGTATACACATGGCTTCTCGTGAAGGGAACGTTTCTGGAAATGGAGTAAAGGAGCTACACTCCAAGTCCCGGCTACCACCTGGATGCATCACACATGTGCTGTGTGTGCTTAGCCTCTTTGGTGTGTCTGATTCTTTGCAATCTCCTAGACTGTGGCCTGCCAGGCTCCCCTGTCCATGGAATTCTCCAGGCAAGAATACTGGAGTGGGTTATTATGCCTTCCTCCAGGGGATCTTCCCGACCCAGGGATCGAACCTGAGTCTCATGTGTCTTCTGTATTATAGGCAGATTCTTTACCACTAAGCCACCAGGGAAGCCATTTGGTGGAGCTGGGAAGGTAGAGCCAGAGGTGACTGAGCTCATGTTTCTCCCTGGGGAAACTCTGTTTTGGGGAGGGGATTAGATTTCCAGTGGGCATGGGATGCAGGGTTCAAGCCCACCTTTTCTTCATCTTCAGACCCCAACAGACTTCTGGGTGACCTGCATATGAATGCACAAGAAACCAAAGTGTGGGAAGCTTGCCACCAAAGTGCTAATGGGAGCTACGTCTGGAGGCCGGAGGGACCACGTGATTTTGTTTACTTATAGATAGATGGATAAACAGGTAGGTAGAAAGAAAGGAAGGAGGGAGGGAAGGCAGGAAAGAAAGATATCTTTATGTCACTGTCTAAGTCTTTTATAATAAGCAGAAAAAAAAATCCAACAAAGCTATTTTCCTCTTCTTAGAATTCAGTGAATCTCCTCCTGCTGCCAGTCTGGCTGAAGTGGCCGAGACAGCAGTGGAGGGGACGTGGAGAGGGGCCTGGAGGACAAAGGCTGGGTGTCCTTCCTTCACTGCATTTGGCAACATGACTCAGACTTGCTCTTCAAGCGTCTGTGATATGAGCACAGAGATCTCAAGGACTCTCAAGTTGCCCATCTCTGCCTTGTCTCCTTCCACAGTGAGAGTGAGGGGAACCCAAGTGTCCAGCTCTCCCCAGAGAGCCAGCTCCTGGGCCTTTGCCCACCAGCCCCAGAGCTGCCTCCCACCCGCCCTCAAGGCCAGGAAAGTTAACACGGGCTGGGGTGGGTGTTCATTTCCGTCTTTTCCCCTCCCAGCTTCATGCCCAGGTCTGCATTCTGGAGAAGACCTCTTTTCTCTGCAACTTACCACACCTTCCTAAAGGCGCCAGCCCTTCCTGCCAGCAGACCCTGCTGGCAGAGCATGCTGCCCAGAGGGATCCAAGCCTCCCCCACCTCCCTCCTCCTGGAGACACCCCCTCACCACCTTACCCACCCGCCCCCCCCACCTGCTTCCTCTCTGCAGCCCAGGCTCCGCCTCACCTGCTTCCATAGGACCAACCTCCCCCTCCAATTATGGTCCAGGGGCCTCCCTGGTGGTACAGTGGATAGATATACAGCTGCCAATGTAGGGGACATGGGTTCAATCCCTGGTCCAGGAAGATCTCACATGCCTCGAAGCAACTAAGCCCACAAGCCACAACTACTGAGCCCAAGATCTAGGGCCCACAGGCCACAGCAAGAGAGGCCACAGCAGTGAGAAGCCCAGGCACCTCAACGAAGAGTAGCCTCCGCTGGTCTCCACTGGAGAAAGCCCAAGTGCAGCAACGAAGACCTAGCGCGATCAAAACTAAAAGAAATAATAAATGACTTAAAAAAAAAAAAAACAGCTACGGGCCAGGTAAAATCTGCATGAGGGTGGGACTGGGTGAGGGAGTTAGAGGGGCCATGAAAGGGAAATACCTAGAATTAAAGGTCAAGGTACATTTAGTATATGGTGCAAGTAAGAGAAGTTATTTTCAAGAGGGTAACAGTTGTCACCTGAGAGTCCCCTGTGTTCTGAGCTCCCCAGTGCCCCCTTCCCTTTACTATCAGAACCAAACCGCTCCAGTTCCCCTCTGAACAACTGCAGAGAGTCCAGTCTTCTTGCCAATATTTCTGAGGGTTCCCGGAGAGGAGATACTTAATAATATCAACAACAATAAAAATAATGTCCTGTGCTTGTTGGGTCCTTATTGTGTAGTTGCTCCATCATGTCTGACTCTTTGTGACCCCATGGACCCACCAGGCTCCTCTGTCCATAGGATTCTCCAGGCAAGAATACTGGAGTGGGTTACCATTTCCTTCTCCAGGGGATCTTCCCAAACCAGGGAGCGAAGCTTTGTCTGGTGCATTGCAGGCAAATTCTTTGAACCACCTGGGATGCCCCTCAGGTCCTTGTTAGGCCTAACAATATGAATTTGCCTCTTAACCCTATTTGAACACAAAAAAGGGATTCCATATGGTTGAATTGAGGTCTACGTGACATGAATTATACATACAACAGAGCAGTCCCCACCTTGTCCTCCGAGGAATATGTTCCAAGACATTCGGTAGATGTCTGAAACTGAGCATAATACCAAACCAGATATACACTATGATATTTTTTTCCCTTATATATACTTACCTATGATAAATTTTAATTTATAAATTATGCATAATAAATATAAATGAATAAGGCATAGTAAGAAATTAACAATAATAAAATAGAACAATTATAATGATATACTATAATAAAAGTTATGTGAATTCAGTCTCTCTCTCTCAAAATATCTTACCACAAATTTAATACTTTTTTCATCTTACTGAGGTACTTATCACACATTGTGGCCACAACCTTTGCTATTTGAGGTGAGAGCAAATGTAGCACAAATTTCTTCTTCCTTCTTCACAACTTCGTAGACAGAAGATTTGTTCCTACTGTAAGTCTTAGCCACCTCAGCATATGATTTTTTTCCTTATTAAGTTTAGAACTTTCACTTAAAGAAGCACATTATGGCTTCTCTTTGGCGTATCTGAATTGCCAACATTGCTACTCTTGAGCTTTGGGGCCATTATTAAGTGAAATAAAGGTTACTTAACACAAACAGTGAGATGCCTCGACAGTCAGTCTGATAACAGAGGCAGTTACTGAGTAACAGGCAGGATACGCTGAACAAAGGGATGATTCATGACTGGACAGACTGAGCGAGGCCACATGAGATCTCATCTCAAACTCAAAACATGGCACAACTTACAACTTCTGAACTGTTTATTTCTGGAACTTTCCATTTAATATTTTCAGACTGTGATTGACTGTGGGCAACTGAAATTTCAGAAAGCAAAACCACGGATGAGGTGGGGACTGCTATATCTCATTTCAGCCTCATGACAGCCCTGTGAGGTCGGGATTGTTACTCCCATTTAACAGAGAGTACAGTGGAGGCTCGGGGAGGTTAGTTAACTTGCTCAAGGTCACACAGCTTGTAAGGTACAACTATGAATCAAAACCAGCTGCCTGAATCCAAAAGTCCTAGGTTGGGAATTCCCTGGCTTCCCAGTGGTTAGGACTCGGTGCTGTCACTGTGAGAGGGGGACCCCAGGTTCCCTCATTGGGGAACTAAGATCCCACAAGACATGCAGTATGGCCAAGAAACACTCATAGGTTATAGTTGTGTCTTGTTGCCATGTAACCTGCACGCTGCTCTGGCTGCTTCCTGATCATTCCAAGCTGCCTTGTAATCACATTTTAGGCCGCTGCGCCCTCCCAATCGCTTCCACCCAGAGAGAGCCTCCGTCCTTCCCTTCATTCCCCAAGACAGCGCCAGCCCCAGGCGAGTTGTGGCACTCACAAGCCTTGCTGACAGCTTGGGTACGTCACGAGGGAACTGCAGTTCAGTTAAGGAAAGCTGGAAAGCGGTGCCTGACTAGAAAGCTCAGTATGGCCGTCACCAGGCCCCTCGGCCACGCCCCTCTGGTCCTTCAGCCCACCGCCCCCCAAGCCTCTGCCACAGTAGAGGGGACTTCCCAGCTCGAATCAAGACTGTCTTCGGTCCCAGCCCCTACTTCACTGGGTCCGAACTGTGCCGCACACCCATTTCTTGGGTCCTCCAAGGGAAAGAACCAGAACGGCCTCCATCATCTAACAAAACAAACAACAGCAGCGACGAAACAATCAGCCAGAGACTCACCCTTTATCTCCTGGAGGGACATGTTTTCCTCTTTTGGTCTCAGCTTCTTCCTGCACTTTCATCCTGAGACTTTCTTGGCATCACAGGAGGCGGAGTAGGAATATTGTCCCCAAAAAGGCAGTCTTCTGCAGACAATGCTTTCTTTTTCAGTGATCTTTTCAGAACAAAGCAAAAGACCTTCAGATGCAGTGGTTTTGTGTAGCATCTTGTCTATCATGTTTTGTAAATATTGGAGAAGCTTTGACTAATTTTACATAAAGATAGAATGTAACTTTGCTTACCAAAATTGCTGTTAAACTGCTTAAGGTGTCCCAGTTTTCTGTGAGCACACTAAAAGCGAAAAAGCAAATGTGAATAGAACATTAAAAAAAATTTTTTAAAGGTAGTCTTACACCAAGATGAAATGAAACCTGGCAGATTTTTTTTCTTGTTGAATATTGTTATTGTTGTTCAGTTGCTAAGCTGTTTCCAACTCTTTGCAACCCCATGGACGGCAGTAGGCCAGGCCTCCCTGTCCTTCACTATCTCCCGGAGTTTGCCAAAGTTCATGTCCATTGAGTCAGTGATACCATCCAACCGTTTCATCCTCTGTTGAAACCTTTCTCCTCCTGCCCACAATCTTTCCCAGCATCAAGGTCTTTTCCAATGAGTTGGCTCTTTGCATCATGTGGCCAAAGATTTGGAGCTTCACCTTTAGCACCAGTCCTTCCAATGAATATTCAGGGTTGAATTCCTTTAGGATTGACTGGTTTGATCTCCTTGCTGTCCAAGGGACTCTCAAGAGTCTTCTCAGCACCACAGTTCAAAAGCATCAATTCTTCAGTGGTCTGAATTCTGCAGTTGGCCTTCTTTATCGTTCAATTCTGACATCCATACATGACTACTGGAAAGTCCATAGCTTTGGCTAGACAGACCTTTGTTGGCAAAGTGCTGTCTTTGCTTTTTAATTTGTTATCTAGGTTTGTCATAAGCTTTGCTTCAAAGAAGCAAGCATCTTCTAATTTCATGGCTACAGTTGCCATCTGCAATGATTTTGGAGCCCAAGAAAAGAAAATCTGTCACTGCTTCCGCTTTTCCCCTTTCTGTTTCCCCCACTATTCCCCTTGTTGAATATACATAACATAAAATTTACCATTTGGGGCAGCTTTTTAAAAATGCATTTTTTCTCATCCCTGCTATGTTATGAATAAAATAGGCAGAAGAAGTCCGAGGAGAATGTGAGTGACAGAGAGGGGGCATCGTTTTACCAGGCAAGGGGCACCAAGCGCCCAGCAGGTGGCAGGCATTTCCCCCTGATACCCCCTGAGTTACTGCTCTGTCTGCCTGGTGGCCTCTCTGCTGGGAGGCCCTGGTGATGAGAGGTCTGAAATGCTACTTAGTTAATGATGCGCTTCGATTCTAATCCATGGGGAGCCACTGAAGGTTCTTGAGCATGATCAGAGCCATGTTGAGATTCCTCCAGGGTGAAGTTGAGGAACAGCAGGGTAAGATTCCCAGGGTAGGGAATTGAATGAAGAGATGACAACGGGTAGCTGAGTCCAGGTTCTAATGATACAGGAGGAGGAGTTAGAATTGAGACCATCATATGAAGCAGGACCCTCCCAGGACTACATCCTTGGCAGAAGAGGAGATTAGGAAAAAGAAAAAATCTCTCGTCTGGCACAGGGAAAAACAAGGAAATGTGTATGTCTTGGCCTGAGTTAGAATGGAGAGTGGGTATTTCCCTGGGAATTGCTAATCCAAGCTCAGGTTTGATTTTTGGTCTTTTGTTTGTATGTTTGTTTTTTGGACACACCTTGTGGCTTGTGGGATATTCGTTCCCTGGCTAGGGATTGAACCCAGGCCCTTGGCAGTGAAAGTGACAAGTCCTAACTACTGGACCACCAGGAAACTCCGCAGGGTCAGGTTTGTAGCTTGACTTTCCACTCCTCACACGATCTTGGAAGCACAAGCTGGATGAAGGATGAACATAAAATGTGTCCTGGGCCCCTGAGGATATTCCAGAAAGACATAGCATGCCAGGACTATACAGCCTGGGCGTGGTGCTAGACTGTTCCCTGGAAGGTGAAGAGGTCTCTAGAGGGACTTCCAAGGAGCAGAAGGCTGGCTCAAGCCTTCTACCAGGGCACCTCCTAGCTTGGGGTTCTCTCACGGGGCACTGCCCTTGGGAATCGGTCTGAAGGCTGCAGGGGTCTGTGCTCAGAAATCTCCCCAGGTTGAGATGGTGAGCCGGCCTCAACCCCGGGGCTCAAGAGCTCCCCGTGAAGAGCCCTGGACTCTAGTTCTGGAGGGAACACAAGGATGCGAAAACAGGCCCCTGCTGCGTCTCATTGAAAGACACATCAAATCAGGAATTTTAAGTTGCCCACGGAATATGCAATCAAACCAAATACATGCCTCCACGACGCTATGATATAACCCAGTGACGGGGCTTAGTCGGTGACAGTGTCTCAGAAGAGACGTGTCTAGCCAGGGCCCTGAATGGGGCAGAAGAGACGAAGCTTCGCTCTTGCTCTGCCTCTCCCTGCCTGTGTCCTTGGCTAGTCCCGGCCCTTCCCCAAGCCTCCGCTGGTCCATCTAAGGCCTTTAGATGGCCCAGACGCTAAGATTCTCTGTCAAGCTGGGGAAACGGGATGAAAGAGCAAAATCCAGAGGGCCTCAACCCTGCGGCAGGGGAAGAGTGTGGGGTAAGGTGGGGAGATACGGGGAGCCCAGAAGGAGCTGAGGACAGTGGTGTGCTGGGGGTGGGGGTAGTTGGCGGAAAGCTTGGACTGAGGGCCCGTGTTCTCATCTGCCTGAAACCCCGCATCCTCACCCCCACTCAGCCTCTAACATTGCACTGGCCTCAGTGCACTCCTGACACTGCTTTCTCGTGGTTCCAATGACCCAGCTACCGAAGCCCTCTCTGGTCCTCAGCCTCAGCCTCTCAGGAGGAGGTGACAGTGTCACTTCCCATGTCAGCTGGCCCAGGGTCCAGACTCTTCCTGCTTCACACAGTCCTCTTGTGGGTACCAGGTTATTTCTAAAGTGAAATAGAAAATCTTATTCCTTGTTCGAAAACCTCCAGGGGGGTACTTCCCTGGTAGTCCAGTGGTTAAGAATCCACCTTCAGATGCAGGGCATGTGGGTTCAATTCCTGGTTGGGGAGCTAAGATCCCACATGCCACGGGGCAACCAAGCCTGCACACTGCAGATAAGACTCATCTGTACATGCAGTCGTGTCTGACTCTTTGTGACCCCATGGACTGTAGCCCACCAGACTCCTCTGTCCATGGAATTTTCCAGGCAAGGATGCTGGAGTGGGGTGCCATTTCCTCCTCCAGGGGATCTTCCCAGAGATCAAACCCACATCTCCTACATTGGCAGGCAGGTTCTTTACCAGCTGAGCCACTGGGGAAGCCCCAAATAAATCCCGATAAATAAGTAAATAAAAACCTCCAAGGATCCTTACTGCCCACTGGCTCAAGTACCAACTCATCACCCAGACACGCAAGGCTCTTCACGATACAGCCTCCACTTCCCTTCTTGGCTTTAGCTCTCTGCTACCTTGCAACAAACTCAGTTCCCCAAGCCCAGCTTCAACATTCTTCCAACCTCCCTGCCTCTGCTCATCCAATGAGCCTGTTCTGGAAACTCCCTTCTTTGCTGGTCAAATTACTTTCCATCAGCAATGTCCACACTACCACTTACATGAAAATCTGTCTCGATGATTTCCAAATGTAACCATGATAGTTAAGCTGCTGAAGCAAAGATAGCCTCAAATACCCAGACTTAAGTAAGCTTCCTTTGATTCCTACCTATTTTCTGACCCTAGTTCTCCAGTTTTCCTGTGTTTCTGTGAGCTATTTGATGACCTCCCAATACACTCATTCTCTGCTTAAGCTACCCAGAATTGGTTTCTGTTGCTTGCAATCAATAACCCTGACTGATACCCTCGCCCCTCTCCCAGATTGCTATCATCAAGTAAGACGTTGTGCGCACAGGTGCTTTGTGAACAGTGAAGCCCGGCAGAGATGTGATTTCTCATTCCACTCTGTGTTTCCCCATCCACTGCCTCCCATCATCCAACCGCCTCCGACAGAAGAGAACCAGCAAAACAACTTGCAATCACATTAGCTGAAGGGAATGAAGGGCCAGAAGAGCTAGCCGTGAGACCAAAAATAGAGCACTCATGTTACACTTGATAATTACCTCCCTGACTTTGGCAATTACATAATCTCAAACTTTTTTTTTTCAATGTAAACAGAGAGCAAATAATCTCCAAAACCACTTACTGATGATTTCTGACTCCATTTAAGTGCTTTGTTTAGATGCTTTGTTATTGAGCCACCAAGAGAGACCAAGAGGGTCATTTCCTCTCTGCTATTCCCTCTCCAGTCCATACAGCTTCCTTGTCCATATGGGTGGAAGAAGTCGCTCCCTTCTCTAAACTCCTCTGGTGTAATTTTTTAAATATAATTTACATACAGTTCACTGTATATAAGATTTCCACAAATCTGAATTGTGGAATTTTTGCATATTTTGCATACGTCCAGGGGTCCACTATCCAGATCAAGACAAAACATCTACAGAAAGCTCCCTCATGCTTCTCCCAGCCAATGCCCCAGTGGGAATCACACTTCTCTCCATCACCAGATCTAGAACTTCATAAAAGTGGAATCATGTGGTACAGACTCCTTTGCTTCTAGCTTCTTTCATTCAAAAGTTTTTGAGTCTCTTGGTTTGGTTTGTGTTTTTTTTTTTTTTTGGCCACGCCATACAGCTTGTGGCATCTCACTCAGTTCCCTGACCGGGAATCCAATCAGAGTCCTAACCACTGGACCACCAGGAAACGCCCTTAATAACCTTTGATAAAATAACGTTTTTCACTTGGCACATGCTTTCTTATTTATGTCCTCTCTCCCATCCTAGACTTGGGAGAGAGGGGGTCCATATTGAATGATACCCTTCCATAAGATGCTCCACAAGTTAGATGCTCGATAAACAGTTCTGAAATGAACTCACCAGTGAGGATCAGAACTTCGGGCGCACTTTCTGTCTCCTTGACCGTCACCATCTTGATGCTGTATGCATCTGTGGAGCACCTAGCATGTACCAGGCTCTGGGCTGAGCTCTTTATATACATGCTCTTCACATAAGCACTCATTGGATGTAGGTACAACTATGTCTGCATTTTCCACTCCTGCAGACTAAGATTCAGAGGTGTGACAAGACTTCCCCAAGGTCAGATCACTAAAAAGTGACAAAGCCAGGTCTCAGTCTCTGGTCTGTCTGACCCAGAACCAAGACTGCTAACAAAAGACCTGCACGGCCTTGAAGTTACGAAGGAGATTGACACTAATGGCTCCCGAGTCCTCTGTGACAGCTCGTGAACTCCTCCCATCAGCCCAGCAACACATATATGATTATACCTGTCTTTCCCATAGGTGGGAAGGCTGTGGGGCAGAAACATTGAATGACGTGTTCACACAACTAACAAGTGTGTGAGTTAGAATCCCTCCCCCTGGAAAGCCCCGGTCCTTTGACACCTCTGACTGCTTTTCTGCAGGACAGGCTGACTGCATGAAAGGCTTTAGCAGCAAACCTCTGTGCACCCTGGCTGTTTGCTTCCTTGAACCAAGGTGATGTCGCAGTCAGAGGCCTCCTTTAAAGCACAGCATTGGCACCTGGTAGACTGGACTGTGCAAGGCTGCAACTAGGGTGGCCCTGTCTATGAGCATGTAAGGTGTCATCCTCAAATATCCTAAAAGGGCAGATCCAAAGGAAATGCCTGTGTCCTTTCATTCATCTGTATTGAAATCATGATGTGAGCCAGGCATCGTGCCAGGCACTGGTGAACTCCGGAGGTCTGGTTTTCATTCTCATGGAGCCTCTGGTCCAGCAGGGGAAAACAGAATGTGCAATGAAGGCAAGGTCAGGACCCCTGGGATCTATAATAGGAGTTCTAACGGAGCCTGGCAGCCCCAGGAGAGCTTCAGAGAGGAAGTGATGTTCAATTTTGACCTGAGTGATGAGCCGGGGTTAGTAGTTGAGGGGAGTAGAGTGTGTATGTTGGAGGAGGGAGTTGAGGAGGAGGGAGCCATGTATGAAAACAGCCTGAAGCAGGAGGAGGAACCTCGAGAGGGGTCACCAGGGCAGAAATATTCACCTTGTTCACATCCAAACACCTAGTACCACACCTGGCACCAATGAGGCACCCTATAAATACCTGGTTGCCTGAATGAATGATTGGATGAATGCTTATATGAAATTCCTCCTAGCTGAAGTAGAGTGGAGGAAAGTCCAGCCTGAGAAGGAGTCTGAGAGGTGGGCATCAGCCAGATCATGCAGGGTCTTGAAGGTCATGGTTAAAGGGCTAGGACTTTATAGAAGGGAAATGGAAGAACAACAATAATGACCTCAAAGAAATGGGAGGGGATACAACCGATGCTGAGTTGTGGCATGGTCTTATTGGCATTTTTTAAAAGTCACATTGGCTACTGAGGAGAGAATGGCCTGGCAGAGCAGGTAGCTGGAGGTGACAGTAGTGACGGGAAGGGAAGAAAGTGGAAAGATTCAGGAGAGAGTGAGGGGGTGGAATGATCGGGACTTGAGACGAGGATGACTCACACACATGCTTCTGGCTGGCTCAACAGGCTGGGTGATGCGGCCATTCACCCTGGTAGGGGAATAGGTAGAGAAGATGAGGAGTTTTTATACATACTGAAATTAAGATGCTCAAGAAACATCCAAACAAAAAAGTCAAGTAGGCTGTGGGATGTGTGGGCTGGCGCTCAGAGGAAGGCTGACATCTAGATGATAGCTGAAACCACAGGGAAGAATATCACCCAGGCAGAGAATAAAGCAAGAGGAGGCTAGGACCTAGAAGTCAGCCTTCAGTGGCTACAGAGAGGAAGAGAAGTCAGCAGATGAAACGAAAAGGGGAGAGAGGCAGGTAGTGAACTAGAGAGCGCGGGGCCACATAAGTCGGAAGGAGAATGTTTTAAGAAAGAAGCAGTCTTCTGAATTAAGAATGAGGGGTTTATCAGTAGGAAAGCTATGGAAGACATCAGTTTCTATAAAAATATAAGTGATGATTACTTTTATCTCAGTCCTAAGGAAGGAGACCTGGAGAAGGAAATGCAACCCACTCCAGTATTCTAGCCTGGAGAATTCCAAGGACAGAGAAGCCTGGTGGGCTACAGTCCATGGGGTCTATATGGCCACAGTCCAAAGAGTTGGACACGACTGAGTGACTAACACACACACACACACACACACACACACACAAGGAAGGAGACTATGTTCCAGAAACAGGACTTGGGAACCCTCTAATAAGGGAGGCTCTGGACACTGGGAACCTCACAGGTTAATTGTAATCCTTTCCCCTTTGGGGTCAGGCTTTCTGTCTTTGAGAGAAAGAAAAGCTGTCCGTGAGGAGCTTCAGACACAGGAGGAAAGAGCCTTGGAAAACACGCTCGTAAAGCATCAGCAAGGACATGTGATGTAGCACGGAAAAAACCAGAGCCCCGTGATTCATTCATTCAACAACACATGTATTGAGTCTCTACTACTTACCTGACACAAAGATCTCAAGCCATAGACTATATTTGGAGCTACTAGTGTATGCATCGCATTAATTCCATGAGTCTTTTGTCCTTTCAACAAAAGGGTAAATTCTCAGGGCAGAATGTTTCCTTTACCCCCTTATCTCCCACCAAATTGGGATAACTCAGCTATTCTTGGCAATTCACCCGTCCCACAATTTCCCATGAATCCATTCCTTCTACCTAGAATGTCCTCCAACTGCCTAAATCCTCCTCCTTTTCAAGGCCCAGTTCAGATGTCACTTCCTCTGTGAAATTTCCCCAAATGCGTCAAACTTAATCCTCTCTTCTCAGAGTTCCTAAGGGCCAGAAATAGCTCTTTTCTTCGTACATAGTGTTGATTTCTATGTGAGGCTTCTGTCTCCCAGCTGTATCTTCTTACAACCCCCAATGCCTAGTAGAGCTGCTCAGTAAATTTGTCAAAAAATCAGGTACCTGCCCCCTCCAGCGCGTCCCTGGTCAAAGTACAACTCCGCACCCCAGACTGTAGGCTTGGAGGGAACCGACGACTCAGAAAATGCTCCTCTGATGCCGCCTCCTGGCTACATGGGATATGACAGCTCCTGATTCTGGGCTTTCAACGCAAATTTTTGTTCTTTCATTCATTCTTTCATCACGTCTCTGCCATCTATACTCTAAGTATACTGGTGACCAAGACAAATGCAGTTCCTGATCTCAAAAAAGTTTAGCATCTAGGGAAGAAGACAATCTCAGAACTGGAGTGTGCTGTGATCCTGAAAGTTTTGAGACCTCACGAAAGGCTTTCCTGTCCTGCCTGTCCCTCAGGCTGCCATGTGCCGAGGCCATGACTGGGACATAGTCTAAGCAGGACATTGTCCTTTTGTGGCACTTGGGCTCTCAATTGGGAAGGAGGTCCTCCACATTTCACCCACCATACACCCCCCCCACCAATTTTGTTTTTCAAAGTTTATTGATAACAAGAAAAATAGTAAACACTGCAAATAGTTCTCCTTTGGTGCCTCTAAATGGCTGGTCCTTGAGTCCATGTCTTCTAGTCTTGAAATCAGTTTTAGAGCAAGAAGAGACCTTCATTCTTTCATTCATTCATCCTGTAATTACTTATTGAGTACAGTTAGGTGCCAGGCATTGCATTAAGTGCTGAGGACATAGTAGGGAATAAGGACATAGTATAAAGGTCTGTCCAGTCAAGGCTATGGTTTTTCCAGTGGTCATGTGTGGATGTGAGAGTTGGACTATAAAGAAAGCTGAGCACCGAAGAATTGATGCTTTTGAACTGTGGTGTTGGAGAAGACTCTTGAGCGTCCCTTGGACTGCAAGGAGATCCAACCAGTCCATCCTAAAGGAGATCAGTCCTGGGTGTTCATTGGAACGACTGATGTTGAAGCTGAGGCTCCAATACTTTGGCCACCTGATGTGAAGAGCTGACTCACTGGAAAAGAGCCTGATGCTGGGAAAGACTGAAGGAGGGAGAAGGGGACGACAGAGGATGAGATGGTTGGATGGCATCATCGACTCAATGGACGTGGGTTTGGGTGAACTGTGGGAGTTGGTGATGGACAGGGAGGCCTGGCATGCTGCGGTTCATGGGGTCGCAAAGAGTCAGACACGACTGAGCGGCTGGACTGAACTGAACTGATACACTCTCATGACATTTGTGTTCTCTTTGGGGAGACAGGAAACAAAGCAAGTACACAACTTTTAGTATTTATGTATTTATTTGTAATAGGTGGTACACTGTATGGTTCAAAATACAAAAAGGTACACAGTGAAGCCTCCCATTCCTGCCCCTAGCCACCTAGCTCCCTCCATAGAGGCCAGCGATGTTATCAGTTTCTTCTGTACGCATCCAGTGAAAACATGAATATACAAGCAAATATATTCTCCCCCCCACCTTTTATACAAACGGTGGTATTCTACACACTCTGCACTGCACCTTGGGATTTTCACTTAACAATATATCTTAAGAAATCATTCTATATCAATACATAGCTATCTTTTATATAGTTGTATGGTATTCCATTGTGTGAAGGTTGCATGGTTTAAAATAATAAATGTGAGGATGCAAACAGAAAATAAGTAGGGAGGTGAATTTTAAAAAACAAAGAACTGGCTTTACCTACAGTGGTCAGGAAAGAATGCTCACGCTCAGGAAATGATGTTGAAGCTGAGCTCAAGGAAAAAAAGAGAGAGAGGAAATCACCAGAACACAGGAGGAAGAACGTGCAAGCGAGACAAAGGACTGCCAAGGCGGAAATGAGCTTGGCATCCTGGAGGAGCTGGAGACCACTGTGTCTGGAACCAGAGCCAGGTGGTGATGGGCCCTGCAGGCCAGGAGGA
Source organism: Odocoileus virginianus (assembly GCF_023699985.2). Lineage (NCBI taxonomy): Eukaryota > Metazoa > Chordata > Mammalia > Artiodactyla > Cervidae > Odocoileus > Odocoileus virginianus. Next base: position 39,263,011 of record NC_069703.1, on the reverse strand, counting down.
GCACAGGGGTGACGCTAAGTGCAGCGGGCAGCGAAGGGCTCAAGAGAGAAATGGGCATGCTCTGATTTATACGTGTACATTCACTTAGGCAGCCGTGTGGAAAGTGGACTAAAGGATAAGAGTGATAGGAGATGAGGAAGGAGGCAGATGCAGTACCCCAGGCAGGAAATAAAAACAGCATGGAGATGTGGTGGCAATGCAGATGAGAAACACCGGCAGTGTGGGGATTTATTTTGGTAGCAGGGTTGACATGATTGGAAGGTCAACCTCATAGATCATTTAGCCTAGTTCCCTCACTTCCTGGGCTGACCAAGCCTAATGACTTGCTTGCCACAGGTCACAGAAAGCCTTTATGATAGATCCAGATCTAGAATTCAAGGCTTCTGACTTCCAGGTCAGTGTTCTATCTCCCCAAGAAATCTGGAATTGGAGAATAGAAACTATATTTTTTAAATTCTGTTAACCAGTAATTGATGTTCAATTATTTTAAATTGTGTCAGCTTTTTATTAGCTTTCCTGACTCTCCACCGTAGAGTAGAGAGACAGATCTGTGGTGAGTGGAATCCCATGTTTACTGCTGCCTACTGTAAGCCCAGAGCAAGGGAAGCAGGCAGTATGGGAGATGGAAGAGCGAATGTAAATAGGATAGTCTGGAGAGATCTCGCTGGTGAGGGAATCCCTGCTGAAAAAGGGGTGATTGGGACTTGCAGATAAATGAGGAAAGGTATTCCAGGTGGAAGACCCAGCCAGGGCGCAGGCCCTGTGATAGGAGCCTGGCATGTATGAAGAGAAGCGGGGAGGACAAGGTGAGTGAAAAAATAAGAATGAGATGAAAATGGAATTGTGATGCTCAAGATGGCATAAGAATTTGTGAGCTGTTGAAGGCTTTGGCCTCTACTCTATAGAGATGGGAGCCAAGACAAAGTCTGAGCTCCAAAGTGGCATGATCTGAGGTACTTTTCCACAGGATCCCTTTATTGCTGTGTGGAGGACAGAAAGTGAAAGTCGCTCAGTTGTGTCCGACTCTTTGTAACCCCATGGAATTCTCCAAGCCAGAATACTGGAGTGGGTAGCCTTTCCCTTCTTCAGGGGATCTTCCCAACCCAGGGATCGAACCCAGGTCTCCTGCATTGCAGGAGGATTCTTTACCAACTGACCTATCAGGGAAACCAGCTGAAAGACAGGTGCAATCATCTAGGTGAGAGAGGATGATAACTTGACCATAGATATGCTGAGACGTGGACAACCAGTAAGACTTACGGACAATTATGACGTAGGATATAAGGAAGAGAATCAAACATTACTCTCAGGATTTGGCCTGAGAAATGAGAGACGAAGTTATTGCATTAGATGGGGCAGATGAGGAGGGGAGGGGTGTAGTTTTATATAAGTGTTAGGTTTGAGATGTTGGTGAGACTTTAGTGGAGAGACTGCACTGGCAACTGAATATACCAGAGTGCCAGGGACAGACCTGAACTGACTCTACATTTGGGAGTAGTTGGCACATGGATGGTGTTTAAAGCCCTTGGACTGGATGAAATCTAGTGAGTGTAGGTCAAGGAGTAAGCCCATGGATCACTCTGGCATCAAGAGGGCAAAAACCAGAGGAAGAACCAACCAAGGAGACTAAGTAGGAACAACCAGTAAAATAGGAGGAAAACCAGGAAGTGTGTGTGCCATGCTGGAATCCAAGTGAAAAAAGTGTATCAAGATCACATGCCATTTATAGGTCAAATAGGGGCTGAGAATTAACAATGTAGGATCACAGGTTCAGTGCCACTGAAAAGCCTGATTGGAGTGGGTTAGAGAAAATTAGGGGAAAATGGCACCAGGGAGTAACAGCTTCCTCTTTGGGGTCTTGCTGCAGAGGAAGAGAGAAATGAGTTGTAACTGATAGGAGAAATGCGGGGGAAAGCCAGCACATTTTTGTGCTGATGGGAATGATCCAATAGAGGTAAAATTGGGATGTGGAAGATTTGATGGACTGATGTTCCTGAGATGCTGAAAGACTAAGGTCTGGTGTGCAAGGGAACTCTATAGAAACATACGTAGTCCCAAATGCCTTGATTCACAAACTCTTAAGCCTCATCAGAATCACCTGGAGCACTTACTAAAGCATAGATTGCTGGGCTCCACCCTCAGAATTTGATTCAGTAGGTCTGAAGTGGCATCCAATAATTTGCATTTCTGACACGTTCCCCAGTGGTGCATATACTGCTGGCCCAGAGAGAAGGCTTTAAGATACATCAATCTACAGTTATGAGGTAAGTAGATGGAGTGGCAGGAGTCAGTGATTTTCATTCTGATTGCTTCACTTTTCTCAGTCATGTAAAGTCATTGAGAGTGAAGATGGGATATGGGGTGTTGGAGGTTTGAGGAAAGAAAGTAGGAAATGGTTGTCTTGTGAGTAGGAAAAGTGAACAGATGGGGTGAAATGTTGAAATGATCTCCCTCCTGAGGTCAATGATCATGAATTTAAGATAGGACACTGGCTGAATGTTTTTATACCACTCTAAACTGTACACATGTGGGTAGGTTAAGAATTTTATGTAACCAAGATTGTGGTTTGTCAATTAAAACAGATGAAGAGAAAGGGGCATGAGAGTTGACAGTGAATACAAGGTGGGAGGGAGATTATGAGAACCATGAAGTTTAATCTAGGAAACAAGAGGTGAGGTGTGGTGAGGTAAAATGATATACTTTTCTCAAAAGTTGAATGCGTTCTTCTCAAAGCCTTACCCAGCTTGTCTTCATCACTCACCTCTCTGAATTTGTTAGCATGACTCTTCCAGCCTCAAACATTTATCTTGTGTTATTTTCTCTATAGCATTCATCCCAGAATTGAAGTCCCACTGAAGAAAGGGCTTTCAGTTTTCTGCTGTGGCCCCAGTGCCTAGAATTCTGCCTGGCATTTAGCAGTCCTCCCCAACATTATCCTCCTTATCCCAATCCTGGCCAGCTTACTCTTCAACTACATCCAGGACATGTCCTAGACTTCTGCATCAAAGTACCTTGATTTGGAATGACACTCATCTAAAAACACAGTGCCTAACTCTTCAAGTTGAAAGGCTTTGGGGAAATGTCTGGAAAAGTTTGGGTCCCAGTGCTTCAGAACAACAAGATGACGAGTTCAAGGTTCTGCCAGGTAGCTTTCGATGACAGAAACCTAGGACCTTGGGGCACTACTCACTCCAGGATCCTAGAAGGTCAACCATATTGTTCTAGAAGACCTGGGTCCTTCTCAGGCAGACCAAAATAGAAAAACTCCCGAAACTGTGATGGGGGAGGGGCAGAGAGACACACACTGTAGATGGTTTAGTATTATCCCATCTTTGTAAAATAACTTAAAATTATATGCATTATATTCAGGAATACACACATGCTATATACTATATACTGAATTTACATATAAAGCAATTTGTTTAATGGTTTCAAAGGATAGATAGCAAAGTGTTATACCAAGATACACTTTTTTAGTCTATATATGTAACTGTCTGGACAGGTTGTTTTGATTAGAAAAGCACTAATAGTTAAAATGAATCTAAATTCCCACAAAAACCATACATCAAGTGGCTTCAGAGGTCAATTCCTCTTTCCAGTGAGGAAATACGTGCAGAGAGTAATTCCCTGACTTTCCCAATCAGACATCTCATTGATGGAGCAGAGTACCTAGGAGTGAGCTCAAACTGCCAACAGGAAGATGAAGAGGCAAGGAGCTCATGTGGTTCCCACTGAGTAAGAAAAACCTAGGAAGATCCAATACTGAAAGGGAAATCTGCCAGGTATTTCTTCTCTTCCTACTGTGTCCCTCCCACAACTGTAAACCTGCACAACACTGCAATCCTTGAACTAAACTGCGGACAAGAATCTTAACCGTTTCCCTCCCCCTCAGTGCCCAATAGCACCAATACAGACAGAATGACTGAACAGATAGGAAAAGCAGATGAACGCACTCTCACGAAAAACTGGACAAAGCAGCAAAATTGGGAGTTTCCTTAGGGAGCCTCCCCTTTAGGGAAACTCCAGGGTAACTTTATTTTTAGAGCACGTGAACACTGCCCATCGCCAGCAGGTGGGGCCACAGTAACAGTTTTACAACCTTCAGCCAGCCACGCAGTTGAGCATTTTAAACGGTAGAAGCAAGCAAAAGTCATGCATGGCACTAATGTCATCTTTGCTCTGCAAGCAGGGTAGTGTGAAACCCCAGTTCCCTGTCCTTCATGCAGCAGAGACCTAGCTCACCTGCGAAGGTAAGAGGGTTGGCACTAAGAGAGGCTTTTGCACGAGTGCAAAAGCAGAATCTACACCATCTTGAACCCACATTTCTCGCGGTCAAAGTCAGGGGAAAATCAGAGCAAATGATCAGGTATGCAGAGTGGCCCCCGCAGGCTGCAGCAGGGCTAGTTGGCGGGGTCGTGGGAGTACGGAGAATCAGGTTAGCAGGGCAGGACCCGCCTCCCTGCGGGTCACGATGCCGTGGCCACCAGGCGCGGTGCCAACCTGTGTGCTGTCCAGTCACGGAGCCCAGCGACCGGAAGGAGGGCAGGCGGGTGCCCTACGCTCCCTCCCCTGCAGGCGAGGCTAAGGCCAGTCCAGGGAACCTGCAAGCAGAGCCCTGCAGGTTTGTGGGACTTCTTCCAACCCACGTAATCTCCCTGTGGCTGATTACCCTACAGCCATGTCAGCTTTCCACGTGCAAACCCAGAAGCTGTAACAAGTATTAGTTTCAAAGAAAGGCTCGTCTCAGGGGTAAGGAGTTTCACCCACTGCCAGAAACAGGGCTAGCAGTGAGTGATACAGTCGTGAGAAAGTGGCGATACTATCACAGGCAAAAAAACAGTAAGATTGTAAACTGACTTTATGAAACCTGAATCCTCAGGACACTTTAACTCACTTTCATTTTCAGAGGGAAGGCTCCTACATTCATGACACAAGACTACATTTTCAGGGGGGAAAAATCATTTTTCAAATAAGAGTGGGAATATTCAAGTGCTATCTGCTCCCTAATGAAAAACGTCAGCATATGACCACTTACTTTTCCACAGGCAGAAAAAGCTCTGAACCCCTAAAATAGTTTAGGTGGGGTGGAAGTCAGGATTTTCAACCTTTTGGGTCTCTAATTTACAACACTAAAAAGACAGAAATTACGGAAGGGTGCAAACCAACCCATACTCATTGGCCTCCACTCTAGATGAAGTATTAATAAACCAAGTGAAAAGCTCTCTCCACAACTCCAGAAGACTGGTACACAGCTCTACAAAAGTGGAAGAGATGAGTGGTTAGGTGTTTTGATTAGGCTAAATAATTCTTCACTTATATAAGAAATAAAGCCCCCACTTTAATAATCTGTTGCAGTTCAAAGTGTTGCTTTAAAAAAAAATCAAGGGTTGGTTTCTAAATACTCTCCAATAAAAAGAATCTTTGTTCCTTGGAAAAATGGGGCTGAGAGACTAGAAATACAAGACTAACCAAGAACATCTTATAGTACATACCAGAATGTTAAGGAAAGGCTCCAAAGAACACTGGGGGCATGTCAAAAGGACACAGGAGCCAACTTGAAGGAGCACCCAATGGCCAAAGCTGGGACAATTTGAGCAACAAATGATAGCACTGACCCATAGAATAAAATACTTCTGAGTCCATTCTGATGTCACTAAATAAATAAAATGGGGAGAAGGGACAGTTTCTCCTTACAGTAGAATTCTAATAGTACAAATGTAGAAGAAATAATAGACATAATGAATTAACACTTGGTAAATGTCACATACTTGATAGCCAGTGAATAACAATCCAAGGTGTCAAAATTAGTGAACAAAGACTGTTTAAAATTATATCCCTCCACAAGTTATTCACTACAAAAGGAAACGATAACTTTACAGTGGAGAAACACAGCAAATACCACCTGAATGTGATCAAAGTTAACACCACCAATAATAATACATATGGACATCATGTATCTAGATATAGTGCACCAAGAAGGGCATATGATTTTTGCAGTATTCTTACCAAAATAGAACTTCAAACTGGTAGTGAGACAGTGTTAGACAAAGTCAGTTCGAGGGGCACTATATAAACAACTGGCAAGTACTCTATCCAAGTGTCAAAATCATAAAAAATAAAGGCTGAAGAACTGCAGTCTACAGACTAAAGACAACTAGACACACCATGGGATCCTGGACTGAATGCTGAGCTGGGAAAAAAAAGACATTCCTTGAACAAATGGCACAAGTCAAATAAGGTCTACAGATTAGTTCATAGTACTGTATCGATATTTACTGCTTTTGAAAATGGTTCAATGGCTTATATAAAATGTTAGCTTTTAGGGGAAGCTGAGTGAAGGGTATATGAGAACTCTTCACATCATTTTTGCAAAGTTTTTTAAAAATGCAACATGGTTGGAGAAAGGTAGCCAATTAAGTATTAAATCAAGTGAATGTGAGACTTACACAGTTTGTTCACATTAAAGATTTAAAGTGCTCTGAGTTAACACTGATGGCACGTTGTGAGACTGTTCAGTTTCCCTTCATATGCAACAAAGGAGAAAAGTAAACAAGCATGGCTGTTGGGAGTCTTACATTCACAAATGACAGACAAAGCATTAAGGGCAAATAGTCAAAAGTCAACAAGGGCAAATAGTCAAAAGTCTACAATTTCCACTGGCAAAGTTGTCATTAGCAAAGAAGAGAACTGGTTTAGCTGCATTTTGGGATCTTCACCAAACCAACTTTTGGACCAACTCTTTAAGAGCGAGTATCATCTAATTTTTTATACTACTTATATATTAAAAGTCCAGTATGTTTTTTTTTAAAAAATACACAAATCCAACATCCTGACTCCCTCAATACTCACTCAAGTGAGCAGCCTTGTTAAAGGCTCCAAATTCCTTTCAGCTTGTCCTCAAAGCCAAACCAGTATTTTCTATGTGATGTAAAAATAAAGACTGGCTTAAATACAGAGGCACTGACATTTCGAATAGCAGAAAAGCATCTTAAATGATCTCATATCCAACTTGAATACAATGTAAAAATCCAGCTGAAACTGATTTTGAATTTGCTTTTCTCAGGATATTTCTTCCCTTTCAAAAGTGAAATACTAAACCTCCATTAAGCCCATGGGAGTCCTCCAGAAGTCACAAGAAAGCTCAGCTTAAGTAGAATGCAATAAATGTTACATTTCCAATTCAAAACTGGGCATCCTCAAACTTATAAAAGCACAAAGGACTCCCTGATTTGGGGGGAATGTATTTCAAAAAATTTAGCAAATAGGAATATCTAAATATACTGGACCATGTCTCAGGCACAAGAAAGTTCTCAACTCTAAGTGTTAACAATAATGCTAATTATTATTATCAACAACTTATTAATTTTATCACACTCTTGAGTTAGTAGCCTGGGTTGTGTAGAATGGGATGAATAAATCATTTGAGGGCAAAACACGATCCAACAGTATTATAATCTATTTTCTAAATCCTTTCTTATTACGGAAGCTTTTACATTTAATTGAGACACCTTAAGGGCTAAAGATCTGTAAGAAAAAGAGAATCGCCAAACCTTAGAAAATAAATAATGATGAATCAACTACCCTTACAGTTACATGGTTAACAAAGATCCAAGCCCATTGGAATTTCTTATTCTTGGGACACACAGAATCCTGCCTAAGTAAGTCATATTTCAGATTAAACATGTATATCCTTGATACTGGGCTCTACCTATTTTGCACAGAAGATATGTGGCCAGGTTACCACAAGGTTATTACCACAGTGCCTGCCTGGCAACTAATAAAGGTTCACAATCAAATATTTGTTGAACAATTTAGCATAGCAGTGGCACTACCTTCTCAGGAAGTATCCAGAAATAAAGCATTATGAATATTGGCCCACCTTGCTTTGCAGTGGTCATGGTTATCCAACCCTGGGTACAAAGCAATTCCTGAACTATTCCATCTCAGTGAACTTTCTAAAAATGGTTGCTGTCTCACCTCGTGAAATTCCTTGTACTCCAAAGCTTTCACAAAACATAGCAAATCAAATAATACTAATAAATGGTACTAGAAGTGATGCTCAACAGGATCTCACGTTTATTGAGAAGTGATTAATGGTAAAAAGAAAGGCGATGCCCTTTCCTCATTGGCTGAACAAGAAACTGAAGAAACATTCACTACACGTTTTTACAATATTTTTCTCTTCCAAAATGCATTTCTGTAAACAAGTTTTTACCACTGTTCTTAGCTTTGAAATCAAATTAATCCTGACTTAATCAGTATAATGTACAAGAACAGAACATTTCTTAGGACTCCTAGTACTTTACTTTGAGTAACAAAGGGTCAGAGAAAATGAACCACCCTTAAAGACACAACCTTGGGTAACACTGTTAAATTCTCCAAGACAGAAATTCTTCATAAAAATGTTCTTCCAGTTCGGAAGGAAAAAACCAAATTCCCACTTTCTGGGGTGGATGCCCAAAACCTTCAAAACTCAAGTGTTCTCCAAGTGCAAATGTCAAAACGGGGGGAGGAAAGGGTTTAAAAATTAGAGAAAACTGTATGTACTTACGGACTTTAAAATCCGAAAAACATAGTAAAAAGACAAAAAACAAAGCATTATGCTCTGAAATCACAACCAAAGCCAAAATAAAAGGGACATTTTTCACCTAAACTACCTAGAGGGATTTTTTGTTTAGTTTTTCCTTTTTCTTTTTTTTTTCATTTTCCAGTTAAGTCCTATGTCTTTTGTGAAATTCCAATACTTAAACTGCAAGTCTGCAATCGTCTCTGAAGTCAATGAAATTAAGAAAAAAGTCCTAATTCTCTTGAAGGTCATTTTTTTTCCTCTTAGGATATGCAGATGCAACCGTTGCTGCAGGCTGTGCAGAACTGCCTCTTATTTCCCACGACCTTGACGTTCCTATAGAAGTTAAAAAAAAAATTGAAATGGTTAGTTAAAACTTATCTGAACAAGAATTAAAGCTTCACAGAATAACACTATAGAAAATTAATTATTTGAGCTAAACAGAATATTCCCCACAGGTAAAGAGTTTTTACTTCTAATATTTTATTTTTTTAATTTATTTATTTTTGGCTGTGTTGGGTCTTCGTTGCTGCAAGAGCTACCATCTAGTTGCGGTGTGCAGGCTTCTCACTTGGGCAGCTTCTCTTGTTGCAGAGCATGGGCTCTAGGGCCGTGGGCTTCAGCAGGTGCAGCTCCTGGGCTCTAGAGCACAGGGCTCAACAGCTGTGGCCCACGGGCTTCGTTGCCCCACAGCATATGGGATCTTCCCAAATTAGGGATCAAACCTGTGTCTCCTGCATTGACAGGTGAGCTCTTTACCACTGAGCCACCAGGGAAGCTCTACTTCTAATATTTTAAACGAAAGTACTAACACTCACGAACCCTAATTAATATGAAATCATTTTCCTTGCGTAAGCCCTGAACAATACTGGAGTCATCCTACATTAGTCCCAAGGCATTAAACATATTCACGGGCCTCAATTTCCTTCTTGTTTTTGGTTAAGTGAGGATATATATCTAGGCTGTGGGAGAATTAATGAGCTGACATACAGAAAGCTCTTACTCCATAGCAGGCAAGAAAATCATCTTTTTCCCCAAGGGAGAGTTTAAAATCCACTCAGAAATGGATTCTGAAAACTGAATGCAATACTTATGTTTTCCCTGAAATAAATCTAAATACTCCTTTCTTACTAAGAATCATTCTTTATGAGCTTTTCATAAATTTACCCTAAACATCATTCCATTTCACACACTACCTCACAAAGGAACTTTAAAACATACAACTCAATCCACATGCCTTTTAAAAGCAAAAAACAAAAAAAAACAAAAGCATTAAGTGGTTAGGAGCAAGCGCACATACCTGAACTTAAGACTTGATTCATCAAGCTATGTAAGTAGTCATTTGCTCCTATTCACCTTATGGTAACTATGGTTCTGAAGTTAAATATGATTCCTATTTAAAAAACAAACAAACAAAAAAAGCCAACTACCACTTATGGGCTACCACATTCCAGGCACTGTACATAATGATCTTCATAACCAACCTGCAAGGACTGTACTATTCCCGCTTTAGTGATAAAAAACTAAAGCTCAAAATAGTTTACTTGATCAAGGTTTCCCAAGAACCAAGATTCCAAACCCATGGCTATATGGTTCTTTGTCTACAACATGTAGGAACATTTTGCAAAGGTCAACAAAGTGAAATGAGGCTTTGTGATGAACTGACTACCCTACCACTAAATTACTCCATGGATATAAAAAACTAACTATTCAGAAAGAACAGTTATCTTTTTGTGATGTCCTACTGGACATATCTGGAATTCAGAGATAAACTCACCAACATACAAAGATATGGGATATTATTTTCAAAATAAGTCATTTGGAAATTTCAAACTTAATAAAATTAACAAAAAAATTCACCCACATGCTATTTCTGGAATTCAAAACTCAATTCAACAATTTGAAAAAAGAAAAAGAAAAAAAGAATAAGAAATTAAATCCAACATAAATAAGGGACCTCAAAAATTCTGATGTTCCTTAGCTGCAATACTGAGCCCCCCCATTCTCTATATAACTGTCCCAAAGTTTTGATGATAGATATGTTATTTATAATAGGAAAACCCCAACTAAAAAAATCTCTGGCACTGACCAAAACAAAACTTTCAACAGCACATCGATTCTCATATCAGTCTTTTTAACTGAAACATAGCTGATTTACAATGTGCTAGTTTCAAGCATATAGTAAAGTGATTCAGTTACATATATTCTTTTCCCTCATGGGTTATTACAAAATACTGAATGTATCCTATGCTATAGTAGTAGGTTGTATCTTGTTGTTGTAGGTTGGTTTTTTTTTTTCTTCTTTTTTTTTATTGAAGGATAATTGCTTTACAGAATTTTTCTCCTATCAATCTTAAACTTATCTACCTAGTTCAGTCTTCCTTAATTTGGATGAATACTATTTATCTAACCTCTTCTATTTATAATCAAAATCTATCTTTCCTTTCAGGAAATATGGACTTTTTTCATGTTTCTTGATTAAATCTCACTCTTATAGTTTTAAGCCAAGAATGCGTGGAATACCTAGCCTTCTGACCTTTAGGGTACAGTTCAAAACTCCTTCCTTCTTTGAGACTTCCTTAACCCCTGCAGTTTTCAAAGTCCTTCTAAATCTGCAACCACAACTGAAAATAAAATTGTTTTGTTTCATAGAAAATTAGTCCCAACTCAACCAAAAGCTCCTAGAAAGCAAAGAACAGGTCTTCAGTTAAGCTCACTCACAAACTTACTTAGAAGTTTGGCAGTGGATAACAGGCTACAACTGACTTTAAATAAAATTCTGGTTCTTATCACAAGAAAAAAAATGGTAATGGATGTTAATTAAACTTATTATGGTAAGCATTTCTCAGTATACACATTTATCAAATAACTATGCTGTAGTACACATTTAACAATGCTGTATGTTAATAATACCTCAAAAAACTGGGAAAAATCCCTAGAGGCAATTTCTATTACCAGTTCCTCCTGTCCTTCCCGAGTTATTTTAAGCATATAAAAGCTGGTATTGTTTTTTGCTTTTCACAAGTAGCATATGACACTCCCTTCACTTTGCTTCCTACCCCCCCCCCTCACTTAATATGTCCTGCAGACTGTTCAATTTCAGCACATATAGATCTGCTTTTTTATGGATCTGGGAGCACCCTCCTAGCTCTGAATATAAGTACTGAAGATCTAAAAGAAAAGTAGTTCTCAAAGACATGCTGAATGAAAGAAGCCTTAAACACAGAATGAACACATAATGCATGACTCCAATTATGTGACGCTTTATAACAGGAAAAACAAATCTATGATGGGGACAAAATTAGAAAAGTAGTTGTCTTTGGTGAAGCAGGGGTGGGACTGACTAAGGGGCATGCCGGGAAACTTCTAGGATGATAATGTTTTGTGTATCTTTCTTTTAATTATTTTTGATGTAGATTTTTTATTTTTTATGTAGATCATTTTTAAAGTCCTTATTGCATTTGCTACAATGCTGCTTCTGTGTTCATTTTGGATTTTTAGTGAGAGGTGGGTGGGATCTTAGCTCCCCACCTCTACATTGAGAGGCAAAGTCAACCTCTGGATTGCCAGAAGTCCTCATTCTGTATCTTCATAGGAGTCTGAGTTATACAGACAGGTACATTTGTCAGCATTCCGCAAATATACACTTGTGCATTTCATGTAAGTTAAACTCAAAAAGTACGTAAAACAAATACTGAGCTCTAATATGACATGTATGCTGAAATGTTTAGGGGTGAACTGTACTGATGATGACAGTTTCTTTGTAATGCATCAAAAAATAAAATGGACTGGTAGAAAGACAAAAAAAAAAAAAAAAAAACTGGGGGAAAAAATTCTGCCTATCTCTTATTTTAATGTAATGTGGCCCCAAGAATATAAATTAACTTACATGCTCCAAATTGTACTGCTAAACTAGAAAACCTCAACTGCCAAATCTGTTTTCCCTTAAGAAATACATTTATAGGAAATTCCCTGGTGGTCCAAAGGTTAGGGCTCCATGCTTCCACTGCAAGGGGCACGGGTTCAATCCCTGGTTGAGGAACTAAAATGTCCATGTGCCCAGTGGCTCGGCAAATGACATCATTTAAAATATTTAGTGAAAAGAAATTTAAAACAGCACTGTGAAACTGCACTTATTATAAACAAAGTTTGTTTCTCTTTATATAATGTGATACTAAAATCCACAAACACCTGTGTTCAACTTTGCCTCCAACAAAACTATTCCTGAATTTAACCACACAATTATATACCAAAACAGTAAATACCACCTGTGTCCTAATGTAAACCTGTGTGACAGGTTTACTTTACATCAAGGGTCCTAAAACCCCACCCCACCCCATGGTCTGTTAGGAACCACACTATACAGCAGGAGGTGAGCAGCTGTGGTAGGGCAGAGGCCAGGGTGGGGGCAAAACCTAAACCACTCCCCACCTCCACCCCCCTTACTATGGAAAAATTGTTTTCCACAAAACTGATCTCTGGTGCCAAAAAGGTTGGGGACCACTGCTTTAAATTATGGAAATTTCATGCAAACAACAAATGGCATTAGCCGCCTTAATCTCTTAATCAACATTAAGAAAATATCACATTGATCCAATTCAGCAAGCTGATTAAATTGCTCTTCCACTTCCAAATACAATTTTGATGTGTACACAAATAAGCTTACATATTTACAAATAAATATCCACCTTCTCAGAAATTGTAAAGATACTTAAGCATTCACATCTTGAAAAGTAAAATGAATAATAAAACTGTATATGTAAATAATAATAAAACTTTAAATGATAAACATAATAAAACTGTAAATGAGTCACATGATTTTTAATATTGCTAGATATTGTAAACATTTAAAAAAAAACCTAGGGGGAATTCTCCAGCAGTCCATTGGTTAGGACTTCACACTTCCAACTGCAGGGGACACGAGTTCGATCCCTGATCAAGTCTGATCCCTGGTCAGGGAACTAAGATCCCACAAACTATACAGCAGGGCCAAAAAAGAAAACAAAAACAAAACACAACAACAAAAATCCACAACTTGGCTAGAAACAGGAATGAATTAGATGACCCTGCTTGAAGGGCCCATGACTGCCCAAATCTATGACAATGTGAGCATTACACAGCCTTAATGATAAGTGAACAACTATCTTCAGTTCAGTTCGGTTCAGTCGCTCAGTCATGTCCGACTCTTTGCGACTCCATGAATCGCAGCACACCAGGCCTCCCTGTCCATCACATGCCCATCAAGTCGGTGATGCCATCCAGCCATCTCATCCTCTGTCGTCCCCTTCTCCTCCTGCCCCCAATCCCTCCCAGCATCAAGGTCTTTTCCAATGAGTCAACTCTTCGCAATTGGAGAGGAATTAGCAATGGATGCTAAATCTAGAGGGTGAAAATTTGATGAGGAGCAAGATATTTACAGTCTCAAACTATTTTCCCACTTATTGAAAGAAAAACAGTACCTTTACAATGAAGAACCACGTGAATACCTTAAGTGGTCAAAGTAAACACTACCAATAATGGCATAAACAGACATCTTATGCCTCCTAATGTGATGCACCGAGGACACAGTCACATAGTATTCCTGTCAGAAAAGCATAATCTGATTGTACACTATGAGGAAAGGAAACTTTAGACAAACTGAGGGCGACATCTACAAAAACAGAATTCATATACTCTTCAGAAATATCATGTAATAAACAAAAAGGTCGAATGGGTGAGATGCTGGTGTGTGATTATGTGTGTATAACTGCAGATTAAGAGACTAAAAAGACATAAAACTGAAAGATCCTGTACTGCACCCTGGACCACAAAAAAACTGCTACCAAGGACATTAAGACAACTGATAAAAATATGAATACCATCGGTAGATTAGATAACAGTACTGCATCAATGTTAAATTTCTTGATTCTGAAAAACTGCACTGTGGTCATAAATGCACGCTCTTCTTTTTAGGAACTACTCAGCAAAGTTTTGAGAAAGGGGTTCGATGCCTTGGAATTCACTTTCAAATGATCCACAAAAAATTTCATACACATCTCCAAAGAGAATGATGAAGCAAATGTAGCAGAATATTACACTGGTAAATCTGGGTGAAGAGTATTTGGGAGTTCTTTGCACTGTTCTTTAAATTTCTCCAAATCTGAAATTATTTCAAGATTAAAAGCTAATAAAATGTGGGACAATTCAGTTAATTCTTCAAAAACTGGCTGCATTAAAAAGTTATGTTTGGGGACTTCCCTGGCGGTCCAGTGGTTAAGACTCTGTACTTCCAATGCAGGGGGTGTTAGTTCGATTTCTGGCCAGGGAACTAAGACCCCACCTGCAGGTGTAGCCAAGAAAAAAAGTTTATGTTTAACAACTTGTAAAACTTTGAAATGTGTTTATTTCCTCATATCTATACTAAAATCATCAAACATGAGAGTATTTTAGCAAAAGAAAAAGAAATCTGCCTATCAGCTTTTTACAAGTCTTTTAAAATGAGAAAAAATGACAGAAAAGAGTCTAACACAAAGACCATTATTTTAACCACTTTGAGACATTAAAACCTTTTAGAGTTCTATAAAATACTTCTCTTAAAGCAGGTCTTTTCTTTCACTTGTTTGACTATTTCTTATTACTGCCGGAATTCCAGTAAATTGATTGCTTTGACAATCTATGGTCAAGACTTCATTTGTCAGATGTATTTATAACATTTCTAATCAACCAGTGCTACCATGGTAATATTTAATAAAGCAAAATCTGGGGGTGAGACAGAAGAATGATGATAGATACACAATAAAAGGAAAGAGCAGAACACATAAAAGCAAACTGAGACCTCCAGTGGGTCCAGGTCCCAGGCAGAATTGCCCTAAGCACAAAAGGTACTTGTGTCTTGCTGGACACTCCAGCTTTTATACATGGAGATGCTACTGATCCACCGAAGCAGGGGAAGTGGTAAGGCATACTGGCTTTCCCCACAGTGGTGTCATGTTGCAGCCTATCTACCACATTTTATAAAGCTAGTGTCATGTGAGAGGCAGCTATAGTGTCATCAGTGGTAGGAACCGGCTGGAGTGGCCAGTCTAGGTTAAACCCCTATATAAGATCCTCAAGCACAAACAAAATTAATCATGAAGTCCTAGTTAAACAGAAAACAGACCAAATGCTAAAAGTAAGAAAGATGCATTCCCAGAGCTTTACAATACTGTGATGGTAATAAGGAATAAAGGAAAATAGCAGAACAAAATTTTACTGAATTCACACTGCATCACACTAGACATTCCCACTAGAACATTCACCTAATCTTTAAATCAGTTCACAATCTCATTGTTCACTGTTCATTGTTCAGTGAAGAGACTAAAGGAAAAAATCTTATGAAATTAAATAAGATAAATTTAAAGATATTAACTAAGAATATATAAACCAGCAGAAGTTTCTAGGCCTCAATATCTGGTCTGTCACTTAAACAACTAGAGGTTAACACACCATCTATCCCTCACATTTTAGTCTCTTCTCACCCTACATCTATGACTATAAAATGCCAAAATCCATCTCTAGAGGAAATATCCTAAAAGCCACAAAGTGGCAATGTTACTTAAAGTCTGTACATTTTAAATCTCTTTCTGAAATTCTGTAAATCTGCTTAATTTCTCCTCTATTTAGCTTAATATCCTTTCTCATCTCTACTACCACTCCTCTCCCCACTTTTAAGTGGGCCACAAACACAACAGGCACAGACACATCTATTTACCAGATATAATTTTATTAACTTTAAAATCTGATGTCTATCCTCTGAAATAAAATTTACTTAACAGTCCTCAACTAAATCTTATGTCCCCCTGGTCCTTGGTAGACAAGAATACACACTTCACAACCTCTGGCTGAAAATAAGAAAACAGTAGACAACTTAACATGAAAAAATAGTATTATACTAACATAATTTTCAATGTTTTATATGGTTTATGGAATTTTTTTTTTTGGTCCTGCCTTGAGGTTTGAGGGATCTTATTTCCCTGATGACCAGAGATTGAACTCCTGCCCTCAGCAGTGAAAGGTGTGGAGTCCTAATCACCAGATGCCAGGGAACTCCCTGAAAATAATCTTAATAATCTCTGATGCTGTTAATATATGCATTACGTGCGTCTAAGGGCAGACAGATCACAAGCTATATATAATTAATATTCTGTCTTTCCCATAATGAAGGAACAGAAATATCTTCCATCAATTCTCTAATTTAAAGCAGAGCTATAGTATTTTATTTAAAGTATCTTCTATATTCTCCCTTTTGAGATTTCTAGGTGCAGAAATGGACATTTAGTTGAAATATACTTCTAGGAAATGACACAGGAGCACCAGGATGAAGTAAATACATTTTACTATTAACTCTCCTACCATCACATTTACAAAGAGTTAGTAGCTGAACTTCTACATACATTGCACCAAAAGGGTTAGAAGTAAAAGCCTGGATAATCTACTGTTTTCAAGCCCTGAATAGTAAGTCTAACTAGTAACAGAACAAAGGGTAAGATAGATTACATTTTTTCAGTTATTCTTTGAAAATAACTGGCTCTCCAGTAAGGAATACATTTGAACAAAAACTAATTTTACAATAAATCCAATTTCTGAAAACACTTCAGAATACAATTTAACAAATAAGGTTTTTTAATAGCCTGTCAGTCAAACCCCCCAACTCCCAGCATTTGACAGTAAGTTCAGAAAATGAAGCAATCACTGAATATGCTTCCCAGCTATTTGATATAACCTCCAGTTCGACCTTCAAAAATTTCAGGTGGAACCCTCCTCGACACCTCCATGAATACCTCTCTAGTCCAAGCTACTGTAATCTCTCAATAGAACTTTGCTACAGACTCCTTTCAACTGATCTCTTTCAGTATTGTGCCCTCCTCAGTCTGTTCCAAAAATGGGGACCCAGCAGCATTATTAAGTACTGTATCAAAAGTTACTGAAGAATTTGATGTTTGACCCAAAATAAACACAAATATATATTTATGTGTGTGTATATATATATTATTTATATGCCTGAGATTATGGATAATATTCATAAAAGACCTGTATGCAATTACTTCAGTCACACATATATATTTAATCCTAACAACCCAGTAAGCTTTTTCCCCTATTTTCATAAAATACAAAGGCTCAGATTTACTTGCTCAAATCACTAAGAGGCAGAGAAGGCTCCTAGCCTTTTCACTACTATGTTAACAAAACCACAGAATCTATGATTCATGCTCAATCAATAATACCAACCTAACAAACAAACAATATATATATATATACCTAAGTTTTTTAAAAGGCCCATCATACATATATACTTCACAGAATCCCTTCCCACATTCCCCCAAACTAATTACCTTTAAAAGTCAGTTAACATCTTTGGACAACTTCAGGATGGATAATGGTCACTAAATCTTATTCCTTTAAATTATCTAACAACTCTAAACAATTAAGGTGCTCATAAAAAGGAAGATACAATAAAATAAGGTAAAACTTAAAACATTAAAGCCTCTTAGAAGTAGCCATAATGTCTCTGAGGAGTAGATTACAGCATGAAGTTACACACAGGATATTCTGTTACACTGCCACCTTTTAATGAACAAATTACAGGCAATTCACTGGAGGCTCATAATATTGATAGCTGGTGAAAAATACTACTCAAAAGACCCTTTCAGCCTCAAGGTAGGCCACAGTATAAAAAGGTATAGAGCCAGGCTTACCAGACACATATGACTTCTAACATTGTTTCCAAAGATCAAGTCTTGAGACTAGCAGGCAGAGACTGGGGAAGCTTTGGTCCAAAGGAAGAAACTTACAGGAAAAATAAGCATGAGGAATTTGAGGCAGGGGACACACAAAAAACTACCTAATGACATTCATAATTTAAATACAAGGGAATCAACCATCAAGCTGAGAAAATGCAGATTCCAAAGCCTCAGCTTCAAAGGTGCTCACTTAGTAGGAGAGGAAGGACAAGAATCTGTCATGTAGGTACTCTCAAACGGTAAGTTGTAGGACTTCCCTGGTCGGTGGTCCAGATCCCCAGAACAACTAAGCCCGTGTGCCACAACTACTGAACCGGCGCTCTAGAGCCTATGCTCTCAGGAAGTCTGTGTACCACTAGAGAAAGGCTACACACAGTAACAGAGACCCAGCACAGCCAAAGATAAACAGTAAATAAAATTTCTAAAAACTGGAAAAAAAAAACCAAAAAAAACAAAAAAACCATTTATGTTCTCCCTTACTCCTGCTGTCCATCTTTAGCAGCAACTCTCACAAGGTTAGGTAGATACAATCTGCTCCATTTTGATGCTTGTGATGAGGGAAGTTTTAAACCTAAGTGCTTAAATAAAGGTTTAAGTTTCAATTAATTATGCTCTCCTCATACAGGCAACAGAGAGGTGACTGGCTATAGGCATCAATAGATAATAGATCATTGCTGTTAGCTACTTTAAATGATAAATGTGAAGATTCAGCAAGACCAAAGAACAAAAAGCTTTGGGGCAAAACAAATTCCACCTCTTTTACGACCTAGCCAGTCTCTTAAGAAAGTTATTCCTTTTTGAATCTCAATTCCCTAACTGTAAAATGAAAATTATCTTGGGGATTCCCCAGCATCCAATGGTTAGGAGGACTCTGCTTCCACGGCACAGCGCCCAGGTTCCATCCCCGGTGGTTCCATCCCTAGTGGTGGGATCCCCAGTCAGGATTCCCTCCCCTCCCTGAGCTTCGCAGTAGGGCTAAAAAAAATAATAATAATCATCTTAACTATTCTACAGGGTTGTTACAAGGCATCTGCAATAACATATGGAAAGTGCCTTATATAAACATGCAAAAAAATGGCTAAATATGGGTAAATACCTGAAGTGTTAAGGGGGAAAAAGCAGGATTAAATACTATATAGAATATGATAACTACATAAACCACTAAACTATGTAGGAAAATAAGCCAAAATGATGAGTGGTTTTTGTTAGAGCAGAGGAACTATGGGTCAGTTTTCTTTCCTTTGTTACATTTTTTAATAATTAGGTTATATTTTCCAATGAAAAACAAATGCAACGGAAATGTGCAAATGTTAATATAAAATTGGCACACAGCAAATTTAACACAAATTAAAAACTCAGTATGCTATCCACACCAACTGCCAAAAAGGTCCACATGAAGATAAAAGCTTATATATATGTCTACCCTTTCTAAATGACTTCATGTATTACACGAGTTATCTGTCCAAAATTTTCAGCTTTGACACATGTAGCAGAGTATTAAATATCTTGTTTCATAAGAACCAACAGGTATTACAACAGCAGTAAACGCAAGAGTTGGAAAGAGCAACTGCCTGCTTCTTCCCTTCCCTCCCCCCTACATTTAACAGCTGAAACTTGAAGACTTAACCATTTTCTTCCTTCATCTTTCTTTCCACACTTTTTCTATATACATGTCCTTCTAGACCCAACTCAACTCCAGTCTTCCATAAAAATGATGACCCTGGTCTTGCTATTCTTTTCTTCTGTACTTAGTTTCATACTATAAAATTAGCACTTTAATACACATTATCCTATACTGTTTCACCTAAGACATTTCCTCCAATACACATCATCTTATACAATTTTATCTGTATGTCCTCCCTAGGGCTAACTGGAGTTAAATTAGTTCAATCAGGGATTGTTTATTCAGCGAGGGATGAAAAGTATTAGGGCACTATTTACTGAGCTGTCAGCTCCTGCAGGCTTGTAGAATTCAATGGTGAAGAGACCACATTTGCTTTCCCTAATTCAGGTAACAGCTTTCTCCTCTACATGAAACTCCTAACTAGTGCAGGTGTCAGTCCTTATCATACAGTTCTTTAAGGCAGTCAAAGCCAATGCTGTAGCATCCCCAGCTTCTGTGAGATGTTTTCTTAATCCCTCCCTTCCTCCAAGGCTAAATAACCAATATACCTAGATGAGATGTTGAAGCAGCAGATTCCTTATGGTTCTTCAATTTCAAAACAGATCACCCCCACTCCCAATTCCACCTCCTTGCACCATTTGTTCATTAAAAAATAATTCTTGTCACACAGTGGGTTCCCAATTCTGCTTCACAGAGGAGGTACTTTGAAGATCACCCAGAGGGGGTAAAAAACACTGAGCATGTAGGAATCCGCCTGTAAAGCGGGCGACCTGGGTTCAATCCCTGGGTTGGGAAGACCCCTGGAGGAGGGCATGACAACCCACTCCAGTATTCTTACCTGGAGAATCCCCATAGACAGACAAGCCTGGTGGGCTACAGTCCATAGGGTTACAAAGAGTCAGACACAACTGAAGCAACTTAGCACAGCACACATGTGAAATTAGCCATTCATGGCGTTCTGAGTAACAGTGTTTGGAGTGGGAAAAAAAAAATTGCTATGTTAAAAAGTCTGAAAACTTACAGGACTAATCTTTACTTCTGGTAGATAAGTAAAATGGTTCACATCTCAGTAATTCTTGGTTTATACTAAGAGTAAATCCAAACAGTTAATGATTCTAAAATTGTTAACCACTCCTTGTCCCAAAATGTTTAGGTCTGGAAAAATGGCCCGCTCTAGATCAATCTTTACCGCTATCAAAACCAGAGTACTGGACTTCCCTAGTGGTACAGTGGAGAAGAATCCACCTGCCAGTGCAGGGGACACAGGTTCCATCCCTGGTCCGGGAAGATTCCACATGCCTCAGAGCAACTAAGCCTTGTGCGCCACACCTACAGGGCCTAGGGCAGCAATTACTGAAGCCCAAGCGCCTCGAGCCTGTGCTCTGCAACAAGAGAAGCCACCGCAATGAGAAGCCATCGCACCGCAACTAGAGGAGTCCCCGCTCAACGCAACTAGAAAGAGCCTACCACACAAAGCAACCAAGACCCAGTGCATAAATAAATTTTAAAAAGAAAAAAACCAGAATACTGACATTTTCAATACTCAACTGTATTTCAGGAATTGTTATATAGTCTAATTCACCAAAATAGCCAATACTAGCTAAACAGAAGCTGGTCTTACTTCATTAAATCTCTTTAAGACTTGGTTGGAAAAAAAAAAAAAAGAAGACTTGGTTGGAATAGACAGCTTGGAAAACTTTGCAGGTTGGGAAGGGTTGGAAAACTACAGAAACAACAAATGCAGAGTCTGCTGAATAATGTGTGGAGGACAAAACCTTCAAACCCTTAACAAAGCACTCTCATGTTACTTTTATTCAGATAGTTGTTGGCATTTGCAGTCATCTGCTACCTCTCTGAAGTCTCTGAATAAGTTGATTATACCTCACTGAAATTCTACTCAAGATATAGCCCTTTCCTGGTTCTCTTTAAAACTCAAACTACTCCCTCTCAATCTTTCTCACTTGCTCCCTCTTTAATTCATCCTTTAAACTGTGTTACTGCTGGGGGTTCTTTCTTTGGCCCTCTTCTCTCACTGCACGTTGGCTCTGGAACCACAATAAATAGAACATGAGCTCTGCTTTCTTAGTTTGGGTAACTGCAGAGGTATTTACTCTTTAGAATTTTCTAGAGTCTTCATCTGTAAAACTGAGGTAAGTTGTACTTACACCACAATGATAAAACTAAATGAAAACATACATAAAAATATGTATTCAGGACAGCTGCATATTATAGACACTACAGAAGATACAATTTCGGCCTTTATTTTTATTACCAATATTCTTAAAGAATCTTAAAACTCACCCATGCCTTTACAAAACTACACTGAGGGCTGAAAACTTACAAATTTCTATCAACAGACTCCTCTCTTGTGAGCCCAAGATCCTACCATCAACTGATTGTACCACAGGTACCCCTAATTATTTCCAAAAGCCAACATATCTCCAAACCCTAACCTGCTGCTCATCAGATTTTCTAAGTTTTTTTTTTTTAAATAACTATCAGCAAATGTTTCTATCACATTTCCCCATTCCCACTATCTTGATTCAGGCTCTCAGTGTTTCCCCCTACTATTGTAAAAAACTCTCACTTGGGCTCTGAGTCACCTATACCCCTCTCTTCATTTAACAGATTTTAGTTACATTGCTAACCTGAGTTTCCATTTTCCTACCTATAAATTTTGTCTCTGAGAGCTGGTGCAGGGATTAAAGTAAAACTATGAAAGTGCCTAACAAATACTGACTTAACACAACATGAAGATGGATGTCAAGACTTCACTGGCTCATCAATTTGAACAACTTCCTTGCTAAACTGGATAATGATTTTCAAATTGTGTAAGACTAATTCCTCAAATTTTGTGTTATTCAAAATATGTTAGGATAGAGACATAAGTGTGTTTAATCTGCATTAAGGGAGTTCCCTGGTGGTCCAGTGGTTAGGACTCTGCACTTTCACTGCAGGGAACATGGGTTTGATCCCTAATGCCTCACAGCAAATCTGCGTTAATATTTTCTCTATCACTTTTAAGTCTAGACAATCAACAAAAATAAAGTCCTGATTTGTATACAGCATTTGCCAATAACATAGCTGACCCCAAACTAAAAATGGACTATCTGTAGGGCTAAGAAGACACGCAATTGCAGTGTATTATATTGATACAGACATAATAACTTTAAGATTGATTAATTTAAATATTATGGTTTAATGGTAATAACAACAGTACTCTAAATTTATGTAGTTTAATTTACATTACAAACTGTAGTTTATAATGTAATTAAATGTAAATAGAAATCTAAAACACCTATTAATACAATGTATTTAATTTTTAAATTCATATAATTTAATGATTGTGTTTAACTAGCTTGCTAAAATTCTTGAAACCTAAACAGCTGGCTCACAATGAGCAAGCTCAAGCATATTATTGGACTGGGACACTGAAATACCAACTCCACCACTTGTACCTATGAGACCTTTATACAGAACCTCTTTGAGCCTGCTTCCTCATCTAAAATACAATAATGATACACCAGATGAGAAAGCTACACTTCTATGTGCAACAAGTGCCAAGCACTGTGCTATCATTGAGTGCTTACTACCCCCTTACTCCTTCTATTTGATACAGACCAAATGCTATTTCCTCTATGAAGCCTTTCTTAATTTCCCCAAACTTATCACTTTTCCAGAAAGCCAAAACATTTCTTCATCCCTCTATTACAGCTCTTATCTCATACGTTATCCATTTTGTTGTCTGATTAACAGCACTGTCTGGTCCTAAGACAAAAATGGTGCCTTGTTTATCTGTTCTATCCCAGCAATTAACACAACACATTTGTTGAAAGATGGATACACACAAAAAGCATGCTTCAAAAAGTTTCAAATTCAGTGTTACCTATCCTCTTTTGGTCCTCCTGTAAGAAGGCTACAGAGAGGCATTTCATCTATCCACAAAGCAAGGAAGGTGAGTAATACAAATAGAATTCCCTCAATCCTACTGGCAAAAAAACAAGTAAATTTATCTGCGAAACAGAAAACATAGAATGCCTTAGAATTTTATAAAACATTCAAGTTTGCCATCCTGATTAAAACAGGACGCCCACTCACTAGTTCTGAAGAAGCAATTTAAAAGAACAGGAGTGGGATAATATTAAACAGAAAGAACAATACTCCATGGTCATTTCTTTTTTTTTTTCCATTTATTTCTTAAAGATTTAATAAAATACATGTAGCACTTTTTCCTTTCTGATTTCTGCATCACCAAAACTTCGATATTTTAAGTTTTTTCTGAAGTTGAAAATGGAGCCAATATTTGTAAACAAGGAACTGAATGTCCAAGTTAAAGGGTGAGGGGGAAAAAATAGAGCTGAAAGAAAAAAAAAAAAAACAACTTCCTTATAAAGAGCAATATTACTTGTGCAAACACTACAGTAAACCTAGATTTTTTTTTCTTTAAAATGGAAACAATTATGTGTTTCTTTGCTGTGTTCCTTTGCTAAGTCTTTATTACATTTTAGATACGTTTTTCATTAACACACAATAAATATATTAGTAACTACCCAGACACCTAATCTATACTAAGATCCACTGAGAATCCACAAATCCTTTGTTATCTCTTTCTAGCCTCAAGCCCTTTCTTACATTTCATATGTAGTAAGTATTTAAGTCAGAAATTATAGAACACAAAAATAAGGTCTTCCAAAAAAGACCTCTTTTGTATCATCAGTTCCTCTCCATGAACCTCAAATGTTATCCAGTCACCTAACCCTCTCTTCCTGGAGAAGGAAATGGCAACCCACTCCAGTATTCTTGCCTGGAGAGGAGGAGCCTGGCAGGCTACAGTCCATGGGATTGCAAGAGTCGGACACGATTAAACCACTCGAGAGAGAGAACCCTCTCTTAACCCTCAATTTCTCTGATCTAAACTACCCCATGTGTGAATCTTCTTTACGATTTATCTAATAAAAGTCCTTTGGGTCTCTTCTTCAAACTTTCCTGTGACTAAGACTCCATTTTTAGAAAAGTTCCCTCTTTTATTTATAAAAATTTTCCTCCCTATAACCTCAATATCCATTGATTCTAGTGCTGTCACTGATATGAAAAATAAACCTACGAGTTTTCAAAAAGCTATATTCCAAAAAAAAAATAATTGTAATAAAAAGTTATATTCCCCTTCTAAATCATCTCTACTAAGCTAAACACTATAATGAGAAAAAAGATAACATGTCTAAAACACACTGTGGGAAGAAGTGAGCTGTATACATACGGTCATAGTACAGGTCCACCGTTACTTCTACAAGTTTCCCAATGACTTTCATGTGAAGGTTACATCAGGGACCTCCTCCAACCTGATTCAATTTAGACCCTACCCTTCATACTTGTTTTTTTAAGCCAACTTTGTATCTATCTCAGTAGATTCCTTCTACATCCAACTAACTGCAAATCAACTCCCTCTTCCTCATCTGATCTCCAAACTTCCTTACACATCTGACAATCTCCAATTACACTTCTTGAACTATACAAGAATTCCTATTCCGAATTATCTATACAATGTTATTGTCTATATAGGTTGAGCTATTCTGAACCTATGTTCACTCTTTTCAAAACATCTCTGGCTATCATCTACTATTTTCCGAGGCACAGCTTAGAGATCACTTCTTTGAGGATTCTTCCATGATCAATCAACCCACACCCCAAATTGGATTAGGCAATCTTCAAGCTTTCAAACTGGCACCTTGTGCATACCTTGAGAAAACACTTTCCATTTTGTACTGTTACATGTCACTAATGTAAGGCTCCCTGACAAGACTCCTCTGATTTTTCTGTAGAGTCTAGCACATAGTAAAATTGCTCAAAGAAAAAATAGCTTCATCTCTATTCTTACACACCATAATAAATTTTCATTATATTCAAATACAATTAAGTCCATTTTTAGTCCTCTGCTTGAAAATTAGTATCCTAGATGTAAAGAAATCCTACTATTCTCACTTACTAGCAATGGAATTTTTAAAAATATATACCTTAAGGTATTGTCATTATAATCACATTTTCTCTAGATCTGTCTCTCCTAAACTCCCCTGAGCTTTCCAGTTAAAACAACTGGATAAACGCTTACCTAGATATCTGAGTCTAATGTTGGGCTAGACTTTAAGAGAATTACACAGCCCTTAGTCCCCTCTACTAGACTATCATATTTGTTGTTGTTGTTTAGTCGCTAAGTCATGTCCAACTCTTTGTGACCCCACGGACTGTAACCCACCAGGCTCTTCTGTCCATGCGATTTCCTAGGCAAGAACGCTGGAGTGAGTTGCCATTCCCTTCTACAGGGGAATCTTCCCGACCCAGGGATCAAACCCACGTCTCCTGCATTGACAGGCAGATTCTTTACCACTAAGCCACCAAGAAAGCCTATCTTATTTTTGCCTAGAGTTAAAAGGCAAGAAAGATAAAACCAAGCCAACTATTTGATGAGGTTTATAAACAAAATTATCACTAATGCAAGGAGCAACTCTCCCTCTATCCCCGACTACTCCAAAGTTGAAATAGAGGGGAAAATTGACTGTCGCTGCCTTTTGAATTTCTGACAGAGCTCTCTCAACAAAAGAAAAAGGCTCATGACAATGTATAACACAGCCAAGACCTTCAAAAAGTATATCCTTTGACCCTACACTTAAGGATAGGTGTGAATCAATATTTATATCTTAGAATGTTAGAGTTAGTGAAAATCACTCAGTCATGTCTGACTCTTTGTGACGTCATGGAATATACAGTCCATGGGATTCTCCAAGTCAGAATACTGGAGTGGGAAGCCTTTCCCTTCTCCAGGGGGATCTTCCCAACCCAGGGCTCGAACCCAGGTCTCCCGCACTGCAGGTGGATTCTTGACCAGCTGAGCCACAAGGGAAGCCCAAGAATACTGGAGTGGGTAGCCTGTCCCCTCTCCAGAGGATCTTCCCGACCCAGGAATCAAACCAGGGTCTCCTGCATTGCAGGCGGGTTCTTTACCAACTGAGCTATCAGGGAAGCCCCTTGGAATGTTTACAACAGGGTTATTTTAGCCAGGAAAAAAGTATAAAGAAGCCGACTTACTCAGCAGGGACTGGTGAATTACAATAAATCTTTGATAGAATACTATGAAGGCTTCAAAAGTGATGTCACAGAATATTTAACAATTAGGGGCAGGTAGAAACAAATGCAGAAAGAGTTTACAAAACAGTATCTAAAGTGCACAACAAAGTAAACCATGCACGGAAGTCACTAAAATTTGCTGGAAGCGTCAAGCCAGACAGCTGAGATACTCAAGCCAGATAGATCTTGAGAAGGTTTTATGATATTGAATTAGATCATGTGATAGAACAAGGCAAAAACGGCTGTAGTCTGCTTCACTGTGTTCTGCCAAGAAACATGCCCAATCACAGAACTTTAGAACAGCTGTGACATCATTTTCAGGATGAAGTATTAAGTATTCCCCTACTGAGTTACCATTTGGTCAAAAGATCTTTTGCAATCTTGTAAATAATACCAAGGCAGGCACACAAACACCCCACTTTAGGGAGTTTACTGCTTCAGTGAGCTATCAGTCCCATTCTCATGAAACTTGTTTTGTCTTAGAAGCCTAATAAAGACTAAAAAGAACCGTTTACAGTCAGTTATGTAAGCATGTTAAAGAATAACAGTGGGCAACACAGGAGTAAGGCAATACTGACTGAAAGGGTAACCAGGTTTGGAAGCAATCATAGGGACCTTCCTGAAACCTCAGCAAGTTCTTCTTACAGAAAGTAAACTAAAAAGTAATCTGACACAAGTGTAATAGCTTTTATTTTTATTTTTGGTGATTAGTTCACCTGAGAACAATTAGGATACTCATTCATCGAAAGTCTTTATGAAAGGTCCATCAGTTACCTTAACAAAGACCCTAGCTTGATTACTACACTCACTCTTTGAAAATACAATGCTGGTCAATGTATCTTACAGCTTCTTACGAAGTTTTATTATTCACTGAACCACTCAAGTGAATATAATACTTGATAAAGACTGAACATAAGTTAACAATCCTCAAACTTGCTACTTCATTTTTAAACAGCTTCTCCACTAGTTCTAACAAATACCGAATCATCTTAACAGTTAAGCTGTACATTCCAAAAAATAGTCCTTTGCCTTCTTTTAAAACCACAAGATGTAGAACAGAACTTTGCAGATGAAAGCAAGCAGGTTCTTAATATATAATAGATACTATGCATGTTGCCAGTGATTAAACCAAGCACCTGGATGCCCCTCACACACGTTAATAATCTGCTCTGCCATTACATGATGCCCAAAAAGCCAGTCTCCTCTCTTGTTCCTCCAGAAAGAGAAGCCTGTGCAGACATACTTAGAGCCTTTCACAAGTTTGGCAAAAATAATCAACTATCTTTTTTCTACAACATTATGGAAAACTTTAAGTTAAATGGTTAAAACTCTAGAAAAGGAGCAAGTTTTTTCTGACAACCAACTTTCCAGTAATCTGGCTCTATCTCCCCAATACTTTCAGCATCACTGACAAGTATATCTCTATTTTTTATTTGTCTGTACATACCAGAAGATAAAAGTCAACCATCCTGTTTTAGGCAACTACCGACCTCTGATTCTGTGTTATGGAGGTAGAGAATCTACCTGAGCGAAATTATTCCTTTGAGCAGTCCTCCTTTACAGAGGCAAAACAAGTGCCTCAGGTCCTAGATCAATTACAGAAGATCCTATGAATTAATGACCAATTCAAGGAGAATATATTTACATAAGTCTGTTAGGTTTTGTTTATTTTACATTTGAAATTAACCACTCAGGATTCTATCACTAAAAAATATTTTTAAAAAATATTTCCTCCTCGTCATTATCTTTTCACCTACTTTCTACATTTAAATATGCTTAAGTTCGGGATAATATGTGATCTGCCCTGACCAGTATTTTATCATTCACTTATGGTCCTTACACATTCAATGCACCAGACCACTCTTTCAAATAAATTCAACCTTTCAGTACAGAACTATTCCCCATCACTCTGTCCAAGATAACCACCTGTTACAGAGGAAAACAAGAAAGTGGATCTTTAGGAATACAGCAAAATGTTAAGAGCAAGAGGCCAGCTTTTTCTGACCATCTGTTTTTCAAGTTTTATATAATAAACATAAACTTTTCTAATGGGAAAAAGATCTTGGGGAAAAAAAAAAAAAGATTAAGCAGAACACTACAAAAGACAGGAGCAAGGAAGAAAGTTCTGAAAAACATCCTCCTTAACACTGCCAGTTGTCAGTAGGCAGGCAGAAATGTCAGGGCTTGGTGACTCTTGAAAATAACCAAGTACTCAGCTAGGCCAAAACCTGCAACAGAATTTTAATCTCTTTCTCTGCCACATTATAGCCTCAATCTTTTCCTACTTTCAGTTTTGTTTCTTTCACTTCAATTACTCCCTTTGTGTACTTTTCAGACTCCTTCTTTACCTGTTCCTGCATCTCAAAGTCAGTCTCTCTATGGTTTCTGCTTTCCTTTAACTTAAGCCCACATTTCTGTCCCCTATTAAAGTTCCTACACTCTTTCACACTAAGGTTCAAATAATAAGACCAATTATCCTCCCATAAAGACTTGAACTGTTAAATGATACTTGTGTTACTTACAAAGCTTTTATTAATGGTTCAGTATTATACCTCTCCTGTTCTCTCTAGTTCCTTCTCCTTCCCTTTAAGTCTTAAAAAGGGTTCCTTCTCCTTCCCTTAAAAGTTTTAAGAAAAGTAAGCTGGTTACCTTTTTAACACTTTCTTCTTCCTCTTGGCGTTTCTCATAGTGTGAGAAGTCATCAAAAATGGAAGTGGTGTGCTTGTAGCTGGCTATGATTTTCAACACCTGCTTAGCTTTTTCCAGAGGCACTTCCTGAGTGTCCCTGGAGTTGGTCACTGGTTTATTCTCGTTGTTCTCTAGGCGAATGTGTCGCAGTTGGCTATTTGGAACGTCCTTCACAAAAATCCACCTGACATCAAAACGACCCTTCCATTTGTCCTGGGACCACACACCTGCACATGTGTTGTAGTCCACAGCAGATTTCATTTCTGCGACGCCACAGAAGTGTCCACTGCCGTTGACACTGAACAGTAAGTAAACGGGGCCTTTCCCGTTCATGGAGCGGTAAGCAGCATCCAGTCTCTTGTTACCGTGCTCTGTGCTGCACCAGATATTATACTTAATGGAGCGGTGGATATCGTCCTCAGAGTAGCTCTTAATGATGAAAACCCGGCCATGTTTCAGATTCCAGTCAAAATCCTTAGGGTTATAGTTATTTATGGACCGCAGCTTCTCCAACACCGGATGAGGTTCTGAAGGAGTAGATCCAGATCCAGCCTGAGTCTGTCCTACTCCATTGCCATCCACCCCATTATGACCGAACCCACTGCCACGGTTCCGAGGTGCTACCCAGCGGGTTGGCTGAGCTGCCTGCTGCTGCACTGAGAGCTGAGCAGGCTGTGGAGGAGGTGGAGGCAATGGCTGCGTCTGTTGCCCTACTGATGCCTGAGCCACTGGTGGGCTATTGTTAGCCTGCTGACCTACAGGCTGCGGAGACCCTTGGGTTGGCTGCTGACCTATATTCTGAACCAAAGCCTGTGAGGGGGCTTTTGCCACAGGACCCTTGTTATCCCAAGTTCCAATATCCATGTTATGCTTTATTGGGGGTGGCGGAAGACTTGACCCTGCAATGCCATTCTTGGTCTTCAACTTGGGTTGCTGTTTTGCAGGCTTGCTAGCAATATCAGCCCAAGATGCTGGTTTTGGAGGAGCAATGGTAGCTGGAGGCAAACTATTGGAAGCCACGATGTTACTAGTAATGGACCCACTACCAACAGCAGAGCCTACCACTTTTGGAACATTGCTTGCCACTTCTGTGCTACCCAACTTCAGTGCTGCCATCCCTTGGTCTATAGTATTCATGCCAGGAGCCTTATTGAGGGTCTCACTGGCAAAAGCTGACTGTCCATCAATCATGGCTCCACCTAAGGAGCTAGGTGCATAAGCATAATTGCTACTATATCCAGAGCTCTGAGTAGACTGTCCCTGAGAACTGTTATTTCCCCAAGCTGAGAAGTCAATCCCACTGGGAAAGAAATTAAAACCATGCTGACCAAGAAATGGAGTGCTACCCAGGGCTCCTGGTTGTCCAAACATTGCATCTGGTAGAAAGTGAGGCTCTCCGTTGCTCAGCTGTCCATAAGAAGTTAGATAGGGCATGGCTGTGTCACCCCCAGTAGACCAAGCAGCTTCACCCAAAGAATAGGAGAAGCCAATGGAGGGACTGTAGTAACTGGGTAAGTAGGAATCTGACATGGCAGTATATGCATTATTCTGTGAAAGGAAAAAAAAAAAAAAGGCAAATTAAAACTAAACACAAAAATAAATAAAACCATCAGGACATTTCCTCTCCCAATTATTCATACAGTACAAACATTTCAGCCATTACCATAAAAAAATGAGTTTTTTTTTTCCAGATGGTCTCTTCCCATAAACTTGCTGGTATTTTTATAGACTAAGATATTTTGGTTTAATCATTGAAGTGTTTAAACATTTAAAACTAAACTGACATACAGTGAACACAGGCCTTAGCTTTTAGTGCTTCAATTCAGATAAGGGAAAACCCAGCATCTCACCAAGTGTAAGTCCTGTTCTGTGAGAAAGAATGTGTGCTTAGCCACTCAGTGTCTGACTCTTTGAGACCCCATGGACTGTAGCCCACCAGGCGTGTCTGTCCATGGTTAATTCTCCAAGCAAGAATACTGGAGTGGGTTGCCATACCCTCCTCCAGGGTATCTTCCTAATCCAGGGAGAACCCAGATCTCCCTCACTGCAGGTGGATTCTTTACCAGCTGAGCCACAAGGGAAGCCCAAGAATACTTCAGTGGGTAGCCTATCCCTTCGCCAGCCTATCTTCCTGACCCAGGAATGGAACCAGGGTCTCCTGCATTGCAGGCTAATTCTTTACCATCTGAGTTACCTGGGAAGCCCGCTCTCTGAGGATGCCTTTATTAAAACCACTATCTCTGGACTGAAGGAATGGGAATATGGCAGAACAGAATAATATTCAAAAGAGTTTCCTATTAAAACTGCATTGTATAATAAAACAACAAAATGAACTGGAAATTTCAATTTCTATCCCCAAAATCTGTGCAGCCATTATCCAACCATAAACCAAAAAGAAAAGTTCAACACATCTAGTTTTTAATACAGCTTTCTGGCAGACCATCTGAGAACATCAGTAGATGCCACTATTTAATTACAACCTGAAATTTTAAAAAATGAAAAAAAAATTATAACCTGGAAAGAAAGTACACAGTGGCTTCCAGAGGATTCAAAACTAAACAAGTATTGCTACTTGTTCTGTTTCATCTATAAAAGTAAAGGCTGTAGCTAAAATGTACACTTAACTTTTCCATTAAAAACAGGAATTAATTTCTAAAGGCATGGTACAGTTTATATCTTTAAAAGAGGAATCATCCTTGAGAATAACAACCAGAAAAAGTTTTACCCAACTAGTCTTCACATCAGAAAACAAATTACATTGTAAAGACATTCTTTCATCTGTGCTGACAGTATTTTAAAATAAACCCTATAACTCACAAAGTAGTCCCTTAAATCAAAGTAACAGATACATATAATGGGTTTCTATACATGCAGAGTCAGCTCAACTCAAAAATAGAGTGCTTTAACCTAACTTCAAAAGAGCTCTGGTATGTAAGAATCCACTAACTAGTCAATAGGGAATGTTGTTCTTAAGAGACTTGGATGATCAAAACTATAAATATGCTAGGTCTGTATTGGTTTGTATTATCAAAGCCAAGAGTACTTCTCCCTGGCCACTAAAACACAACTCCTGAAGATTAAATTTTTCAACTAATGCAGTTTGATTATATAGTGGTGCTTTTCTCTATACCAATTTAAAACTTTCTTTTACAAAACTAAGTGACATATACCCTCAAGTTTACGAAAAATCTACGTCTCAAAGATAGTGTTATAATTTTAACAGCCCCAAATTCATTATAAATAAGAAATTTAGTGTACACTTAATAGATTAAGCCTGAATAATTATTCCAAATAATGTAATAAAAATTGGTTAAAAAATAGATGAAACACTCTTGACAAACTACAAAGATTCTCAAACTATGTCTTTTCAACCAAAATTTATATACCCCTCCAAGTTTTTCAAGATATTTAAGTTTTAGCTTTCTTTTTAATAAAACAAATGCACTCATTATAACACATTATGCTGTTATAACAGCTGAATGCCTACACCTGATCTGGCAGGTTCCCACATGCCCCTGAGCTC
This sequence comes from Odocoileus virginianus, assembly GCF_023699985.2. Lineage (NCBI taxonomy): Eukaryota > Metazoa > Chordata > Mammalia > Artiodactyla > Cervidae > Odocoileus > Odocoileus virginianus. The sequence continues at coordinate 39,229,733 of NC_069703.1, read as the reverse complement.
AAAACTCTGAATTACACAATGTTTCACAAGAACTACCTAGAATTATGTTTCCAAATGCTACCACTCTCCCTGTTATGATTATGTAAGCAAACTACTTCAATAGCAGGAACCCAGTGATAGTTCATTCCTCTACTTCCTTCCCTACTTTTCCTGATTAACTGGTTGTCTTCTGTAAAAACTTTTCCCCAATTACTTGCTTAAGTGGTTTCTACACTTTCAATGCAGAAACTTTTACATAAGGAATCAAAGAGTTTTACGCAAGAATTAGGCCCAAACATGTACTCTCACTAATATGTCAAGTTATTCAAGACCATTATATATATCAGAGCATCTGTTCAGAATTTATATAAATGTTCCAGAAGCTTCTCTATCTTCTACGATATTCTGAATGAGTTACTGTCAATTTTCCTTTTGGCTAATTAGTCTGGGGAGTTATATTTATTAGCTACAACTTTGTGGCTCTGTCTTTGGGATTCAAAATACTAATACAAAGAACTACCAAGTCAAAACTTTTTGTGTGTACAGGTCATGTTCATACATGAACCTACATGCAACTCTCGACTTCACATTAGAAAATAGATTACATTACAAAAACTGAATTCCATTATTCTTGATCTTTGTGCTAAACAGTATCTTACATTACTTTAAATCCATTTTGTAAATTCTATAGCTCCCCAAAGAAGCCAACGTGAAAAATGTTTTGGGAGTGAAAATATTTAACACAGAAAAGTACTCTTAAGTTTTGCAGTTATATTCTTGGTAAGGAGGAAGAACTACTCAAACAAGTGTTGCTGTTAGTACACTATAAAATGTCATCAGTACTAGCCTCAGAGAATTGTTTGCTGACAATAGAGATGAGAATCTTAACAGCCTACAACATCTGTAGCAACTTTTTTTTTATAACATGCTGACTGGTATTAAGAAAGTCATCCAGTGAAAATCAGATTTATTGCTAGAGGAGAGCAAAGAATAAACGTATACTACATCCTATGATCAAGCATGTAAATGGTTAACTACTCACGGGCCTTGCCTGTGGACTCAAGTAAGGTTCAAAATCATCATCGTTTAATCCATCCTTTTGATGTACAGATCCATTTTGTACTAGAGGAAAAAAAATTCCAATTAGGAGCGTCTCAATCGTACAATCTACCTCCCAAATTAATCAAATACCTCCTAACAAGAGAAAAACCTTACTAAACAGAGCAAGTTAAATTTGTATTTCAAAACGGTAAAGATGAGAGTGAATGCCGAGCAACAATTCGTCAGTGAAAATGTCTCCCTCCACCCAGGGAGAGTTGATCTAAAAAGGTCATTTTATTGGCTCCTCTAGATTTCAATTCCCTCCCGCTTCCCCTCCCCCACCACATGTGAGTACTTCCAGAGTGTGATCCACGAGGATGAAAAACAAAGGCCTTCTAAGACCTACAGGAAACTAAGGACCTGGAACATTTCAAAACCGATTCCACCCCCCACTTCCAATGAATTACTCCTTGTTCACTAAAAAGCTGTTCGTCAGCTGCAGGAACACACCGAAAGGGTCAAACACTTAAGCGTGTGAGGCACCTGCAAAGCAAGCGGCTTCCGAAAGGTCCTCTCCCCCGGGCGCTTCCCGGAGACCCCGCCCCCCCCACTCAGGGTCCCCCCGCCCGCCCCGGGCCACCGGCGGAGCCGGGCTCACCTTTGTTTCCTTGACCTTTTGGTCTCTGCAGGCGAAGGAAACGTCGCCGAGCGGCAAGTCGTCCGAGGAAGAAACGGAAAAGGAAAGACAAATTAAAGCCGGGCCCGAGAAGGGAATAAAGGCGCAGGCCTGAGGAGCGGCGTCAGGAACGGGGGTGGAGGGGGAGGCTGAAGATGGGAGGCGGGGGAAGTGCGAAGCCGGAGGGGGCCGCGGAGAGGAGCCGGGGCCGCGCCACGAACAACGCGAGGGGGCCAGGGCTTCAAGGAAGGGGAAGGAAACAAGAGAAAAACGAGGCCCGCTGAGAGGAAGGGACGCGGCGCGGCAGGCGGGCTCCGAGGCCCGGGGAAGAGCGGGGAGAACGGGCCGAGGGCGAGGCGCTGGGCGCGGCCGGCCTGAGAGGCTCGAAACCTGGGCCGCGAGAGGCGCCGCCTCGCCTTGACCCGACTGGGGGCGGCGGGTCCGGGCCTAGTCTGGCTCCCTCTCGCCTCACACAATGGCCGAGGCATGCGGGCCGGGCCTGTACCTGCTCCAAGAGGCTGCTAGCCGACATGGCTCTCGGATCCTCACGGGTGAAGACGGCGGCAGACTCTCCTCAGGGCGGCGGTGGCAGCGGATGAGCCCCGGCGACGAGAGCAGGAGGCGCGGTGGCGGCTTTTGTCCCTGACACTCGGGGGCCTCGGCGGACGCAGCGGAGACACAGCGCGCGGCTCGGGCTCCGGCTCCGACTCGGCGACGCTCTAGCCCGATAGCTCAACGCCCGTCTCTATGCCTTTACGCGCGCGCTCGCCCCTCGCAGCCGAAATAAGAGCGCCGGGCGGCGGAGGCGGTCGGCGCGCGCGGCGCGACGCTGACTCTCACATTCACTCGCCCACGCGGAAGGGGCCCGGCGCGAAGCACCCCGGGAAGGCAGAGGCGGGGCCGCAGCGCCCTCTGGTGGTGTGGAGGAGCGGAAGCGGCGCGCGCGGCCTCCCCGCCCCCACCGCCTCGGGATTGGGGCCTAGGAGGGTGGGATTGGCGGCCAGGGTTGCACCACGAGGTTTTGACTAACAGCTGGAACTGAAGAGAGTCCCTTTAGCTTGAGGAAACCCACAAAAGTTGGTTTTTCTGTGAGGAAGCGACCCTCGAAGGCCGAGCGACCTTAAACCTGCTTCCCAGTTGCAGATGGCACACTACCCCTCTTATGGGAGGGAACACAAACGGGAGTCACAGAGCCCTCAGGGAAAGTTCAAAGGGACCCTGCCCTGAGAGAGAAAGCCCCTCACCTGCTCATCCTCTTCTGTTATCAGTCTACAAGAAAGAGTACCCAGAGAACAAAAATATCCACAAAAAATCTGATCCCCGGAGAAAGAGATTTACCCTTTGGCGGTTGCAGGCAGGAGAATCTACAATTCTTTTTCAGGGACATCGCTGGCCCCCGTGATAATGTTAGACTGTGGATTTTCTTTCCAAGAAAAACACACTTCACACATCTACACAAAATTTTACTGTTCTTTCAATGAGCCCTTACCTGGAGAAGGAAGGAAATTAATGCTCTTTAAATACCTGCTGTAGACTGCGTTTTGTTGTCAAACATTAAAGACTTTCAGCATCAAAATAGCTGTCACTTTACAACTGAGGAAACAGAGGTTAAGGCATGTGCCCAAGGTCACAAAGCTATTAAAGAAGTTTGTCTGACATTGAGAGGAACATAATAGTGTCCCTCCAACCCTAAGAGAAATTTGTATTGAGGAAGTCTAAAGGATGGGGGTGGCACTCGTAGTAAAGAACCTGCCTACCAAAGCTGGAGACACAGGAGATACAGGTTCTATCCTTGGGTTGAGAAGATTCCCTAGGGGAGGAAATGGCAACCCACTCCAGTATTCTTTCCTAGAGAATCCCATGGACAGAGAAGCCTGGTGGGTTTACAGTCCATGGGGTCGTAAAGAGTCAGACAGGACTTAGCCACTGAGCACACACACATATACACAAAGGGTGGGCAGAAGCATTTTTCATCAGAGGCAAACCTGACCCCTGCAAGCATATTTGATATGGGACAGCCCATCTCCTATAAGCTTTTGTTTTTGCAAATAGTAGTAAACAGATGAAGAATGCACTCTTAAGGGTCAACCTGATACCATCCACTCCCTGGATATAGGAAGCTTTAGTGGACTCAGTAGTAAAATAAGTGATAACATATCTTGGATGTTGCACCATAATTTTGCCAAAAGTGCTCAAAATACTTTTTTCCTGCCCATAATCACATTTATGGTTGGAATGGATAAGGTGAGGTACCAAATATGATAGATTTCTGGCAGAATCCAGGTTCAGAGCATAGATCCCACCAAAGGAAAAAAAGTAACCTGGTAAGCCTTTTTAAAAAAAGAAAAGAAAGATTACTTAGTTAACTTCATGACCCAGATTTATGTGTAAGCTATAAGAAGTTGCCTAGCCTACCCTTTTAGGCGTGTATGGTAAAAATAGGATTAGACTAGGAGTCATAACCTGGGAGGGGGAGTGACTAAATACAGGCCTCCTCAACAGATTTATGACTCTAGGTAAATTACTAAAACTTTCAGAGAGTCCCTCATTTGGTGAAAGGGATAATAATATCTACCTAACAGGTTTGTTGCAAAGATAAAGTTCCATAAATCAAAAAACAAAAACATTAAAGCAAATCTGGTACATTTTAAGTTTCTTTCCTATAATCCCATTAAGGGATGATAGTGAAAATTCCCTCCTTTCAATAATATTTTCTTAGTGCCTGTAATTTTGATTAGTCCCTTTGGGATTACTTTCTGTCCTACAGGAGTTCCCAGTTAAAAGGCAGATATCCTGGGAGGAAGGATAGTCTCTAAACCTGAATTAGTTCACAAGATTGGCTTTAACAGGCCCCTGAACAGAACACACAATATTGATATATATTTAGGGACTTTTGGTGGTTCAGTGGCCAAGACTCCTGGATACCACAGCAGGAGGCACAGGTTCAATCCCCAGTCAGAGATCTAGATCCCACATGCTGCAACTAAGACACAGCACAGTAAAAAAAAAAAAAAAAAAAAAAAAATTAAGACATATAGGACTTCCCTGGTGGTGCAGTGATTAAGAATCCACCTGCCAATGCAGGCGACACAGGTTTGATCACAGATGCAGGAAGATTCCACATGTTGTGGGAAATACTAAACTTGTTTGCCACAACTAAACCTGTGCACTAGAGCCCACAGGCTGCAGCTACTGAAGCCTGAGTGCCCTAGAGCCCATGCTCTGCAATGAGAGAAGCCACCACAATGAAAAGCCTCTGCATCCACCCGCCACAAGTAGAGGAAGCCCGCTTGCAGCAAGAAAAAACCCAGCGCAGCCAAAAAGGGGGAAAAAAAGGCATATAATTAATCATTGGGAAGAGGGAGAGGAAGTCTGGAGTGTGGGGTATCATCTTAGGGTGGCAGAGAAAAGAATACTGTGTCAGAAATGACTTTGGATTCTAGTTTCTCCTCTACCACTAGGTGCATAGACCATTCAGTCCCTCTACTAACATAACAAGTATTTATTGAGGGCGAGGAGTGTGTTAAGGCTGTATATGTTATCACCCTGCTTATTTAACTTATATGCAGAGTACATCATGAGAAACACTGGGCTGGATGAAGCACAATCTGGAATCAAGATTGCTGGGAGGAATATCAATAACCTCAGATAGGCAGATGACACCACCCTTATGGCAGAAAGTGAAGAAGAACTAAAGAGCCTCTTGATGAAAGTGAAACAGGAGAGTGAAAAAGTTGGCTTAAAGCTCAACATTCAGAAAACTAAGATCATGGCATCTGGTCTCATCACTTCATGGCAAATAGATGGAGAAACAGTGGCTGACTTTATTTTTGGGGCTCCAAAATTCCTGCAGATGGTGATTGCAGCCATGAAATTAAAAGACGTTTGCTCCTTAGAAGGAAAGTTATGACCAAGCTAGATAGCATATTAAAAAGCAGACAGACCTTGCCAACAAAGGTCCATCTAGTCAAGGCTATGGTTTTTCCAGTAGACATGTATGAATGTGAGAATTGGACTGTAAAGAAAGCTGAGCACCGAAGAATTTATGCTTTTGAACTGTGGTGTTGGAGAAGACTCTTGAGAATCCCTTGGACTGCAAGGAGATCAAACCAGTCCATCCTAAAGGAGATCAGTCCTGGGTGTTCACTGGAAGGACTGATGTTGAAGTTGAAACTCCAATACTTTGGCCACCTGATGCGAAGAGCTGACTCATTTGAAAAGACCTTGATGCTGGGAAAGATTGAAGACAGGAGGAGAAGGGGATGACGAAGGATGAGATGGTTGGATGGCATCACCAACTGATTGGACATGAGTTTGGGTAAATTCTGGGAGTTGGTGATGGACAGGGAGGCTGGCACACTGCGGTCCATGGGGTCGCAAAGAGTCGGACACGACTGAGTGATTGAACTGAACTGAACTGAGGCAATGTGCTGGAGAGAAAGTCTTGAGAGTTCACTTCCCCTTGAAGTCTATAGTCAGGGAAACTGACAGCAAACAGCTATTAAAATAATTATTCAATCACAATTGTGTAGAGTGAGTGCATGAGAAAGCATAGATGGACCTCACTTAGTCAGAAGACCAGGAACTTTTCTCTGAAGTCCTGAGCTTCAGCTAGAACCTGATAGGTGACCAGAAATTAACCAGTCTAGGAGGGAAGGAATGTGAGAGATAATGTGTGCAAAGACCTCAGGCAGGGAAGAAGCTTTGGCACTGGTGAGGAACTGAAAAAAAGGCCAGTGTGACTGGTGCATCATGAGACACAGGATGAAACTAAATGAGACTCAAGAATGGGCAGAAAGAAGAAAAATAGAGTCTTTAGTTGTTAACTACAAGCAGTGATCATCTAGTAAAGGGTTAATAGAAGCATAGTATTCTCAGGTTTATGTTTTAAGAAGTTCACTGTGATTGCAGTGTGGAAAGGAGATTCAGGGAGAGATGAGTACATGAGGAGTTAGAAGAATATTGCAGCAAGTCCAAGCAAAAGATAGTGGTCTAATACAGTGATGATGGGGAATACCTTGGCGGTCCAATGGTTAGGACTCCTCGCTCTCACTGTCAGGGGTCCAGGTTCACTCTCTGGTGGGGGAACTAAGATCCCACAAGCTGTGCGGCTTGGGGGGGAAATATATATATATATACAGAAAAGGACAAATAGACATTTTAGGTGGTAAAATGAGAGGTCTCAGTGATTGATTGGATTTGGGGAGGACATTAAAGGAGGAGATATAAACATAATATCTAGTTTAATTTGAGTGATTCAGGGGATCTGGTGCCATTTTCTTTAACTATGTTTATTTATTTTTAATATATATATATATATTTATTTATGTGGCTGCGCTGAGTCATAGTTGCAGGACATAGGATCTTCAATCTTCATTGCAGCATTCCAACCCTTAGTTGCAGCATGTGGGATCTAGTTCCCTGACCTGGGCCCCCTGCATTGAGAGCAGGTGCCATTTTCTAAAGCAGGTAATAATAGAGATGAGAAAAGATCATTAATTCACCTTTGAACAGGCTGTGCTTCAGGAGAATCTAAAATATCAGATAGGAATGTTCTGTAAACAATTAAAAGGTGGGGCTTAGTATAATCAAACTAGGAATACAAATCTTGGAATCTCTGGTAGGGGGATGTTGGTTAAAGCCAAAAGAACCCCTGAAATTTCCTCAAAAGAGCAAGAGGAGAGCCACAGGCCAAGCACCAAACTAGAGATGGAAGGGGAGAGACAAGGAGAGGAAATCATCTCCCTATTCAAAGTCTATTTCCAAAACTGTAAAATAGGGACATGGGGCTATTAATCTCAGAATAACTTCTGAGATTCCTTCTAGTTCAACCATTTTAGAAGGTAAACCTTTTAGAAGGTAAAAACCTGGAAGGTAAAAACCAAAGAAATTCTTCCGGATGTATGAAGGGGGCAGTGGGGATCAGGATCAGAGAAAGACAAGAAGCAAGCAAGGAGGCGACTTCCCTGGCTGTCCAGTGGCTAAGACTCAGGCTTCCACCTCAGGGGATAAGGTTTAATCCCTGGTTAGGACAGGTTTGATCCCTGGTTAAGACAGATTATATGTGTAATCTCCATATTACACTTTACTATGCCCATTTTACTATGGGCTGGGCTACACCCTAGCACTCTTGCTCTTTTTCTCAAATGCTTCCAGACTTCAGGAACAGCAGACTTCATTGCCCAAGTCACCCCCTTACTAAGGCATGAATGGAACATTTTTTCTTTGATAAATGTTTATATACTTCACACAACTGACAGTGTCAAACCCTGTTTTTAAAGATTTCTGCTGGTTCTCTGTAATCCACACAGTTTATAAAGCTTATGATTCCCTAGCCATGTATATTTCTCACCATGCACTCCACACTCCAGCCACATTGCATTTTTCTGAAACATACATCTTTTTCCTGGAACCCATGACTTTGCACATGCTGTTTTTTCTGCCTCCAATGTCCTTGCCATCTCCCCTCCCCAGCTCCTATTTGTCATTTGAAACCCCGATCAATGAAGCCATATTTTTTCCCTTGAGCAGAACAAAAGTGCTCTCTTTGTCCACCCATAATATTGGTCACAGTTCCTTATGGTAATCTATTTTAGTGTATTAAAGTTATCTGTTTATATCAGCATTTTTCTTCTGGAAATCTTGGACTCAGTTGAAAATCTAAACAGAGTAATGAAACTTCTCAGAAAAATGCACATACAACCAAATCTTTACCTCCAATCTCATTATGCACTCTCTTTCCCAAGTATGGGGCTTCCCTGGTGGCTCAGATGGTATCTGCCTGCAATGCAGGAGACCCAGGTTTGATCCCTGGTCAAGTAGATCCCTTGGAGAAGGGAATGGCTACCCACGTCAGTATTCTTCCCTGGAGAATTCCAGGGACAGAAGAGACTGGTGGGCTACAGTCCATGGGACTGCAAAGAGTCAGACACTACTGAGCAACTAACACTTTTGCTTTCACACTTTCCCCAAGTACATCCATTTTATCAACTGCAGGTTAAGAGAACCATCTCTCAACTTATATACTGCCTCTCCAATAAATCTATGACTGCTTATAGGACAAAGAACATTTTATTATTAATCTTTATAATCCAGTGCTTGCTAAATAAATGTTTGTTGAATTAATTTCTCTCATTCATTTCAAAATTCTCCCTAGCAATGTCAATCTCCATTTTATTAATGAAAACCTTGTGGGGCCAACCTTTGTGTTCAGAAGTTAACTGTGAAGATTTAACTAGCATAATTGAATGTTAAAGGAAAGGCACTGTGGAAATCCCAGGATAAATGGATGGTTGGCTTTTGACGTGCAGGTGTTTTATGACGTGCTGAATGAAGTTCTGAAAAGAGCAACATGAAAACAAAGCGAAAGGAAGAAAAGACCTACAGCTGGGCCAGGTGGCCTAAGGACACTAGGAATCCACAGCTTATATATACAAGGGCCCCTGTTGGGGATGTCATCAAGCGCAGAAGAGAACCAGAACCCAGAAAGAGCCAGCAGGAAAAGATCCTTGAAGTTTTCAACTCAGAGTCTAGAGGTAAAAGCCGAAAGTTTCACCAGTCCCCCAAGAAATGAGAAAGCTAATGATAATGTAATGAGTTTTTCATAAAGCTAAACTTATTCAGTGTAGAAGACTTATTTATTCTGAGATTGTTTTCCCCCTACTTTCTTGATGTGAAAATGCCCTTTCTTCTCAAATGATTTCAGTAAAAATTAGCCATTTAAAAAATAGCTAGCCCTTGCTCACTTTGGCAGCACATATACTAAAATTGGAACAGTACAGAGAAGATTAGCATGGCCCCTATACAAGGATGACATGCAAATTCACAAAGTGTTCCATATTTTTATATGTATGTCTGAGTCCCTTCACTGTTCACCAGAAACTAGCACAACATTGTTAATCAGTTATACCCCAATGCAAAATAAAAAGTTTAAAGTTTGGAAAAATAAAAAATATACACTAGATGTTGAAGATATAACAGTGAGCAAAAGAAAATAAGTTAATAAATTAATATCCTTATTTGGTAAAATATAGTGTATAGAACCCCATACTGGTTCCTTTTCTTTTTTTTCTCATACTGTTTCCTAAGACTTTTTTTTTTTTTTAATCTCTTTTACTGATCCACCGAATCTCAGAGTTTGAGCAGCACTGTGCTAGGAAACAGCTTATAGTCTTAATCTTAGACAATAGCCTAGGGGGAAAAATGGAGTATAAACAAGATTTCTGGAGATAGTGCCAAGAGAAAAATGAAGTTAGGGAGACCTGGGAAGGACTGGTTCAATTTTAAGTCTGTGCCAAGAAAAAATAGTTAAACTAATGAATGTGCCTCTAAACTATTTAACAGTGTTTTATAGTGAAATGCTTCCCTTTTGATCCTTGGGTGGCAGCTACAGAGTGTGAGAGGCAAAAATATGAGAAGCCCTGTCTACTTTGCTCAGAAAGGCTAATCAGAATGTCTTGGTCAATGGAAATGTTAACTTAGCATTTCTGAAGCATAGTGGTTCCATTTTTGTTCCTGGAGCAGGGAAATATGTTTTTCTGAGTTGGTAAAGACTTTACAATATTATAAATGTGCTGTGAAATTGGTTCCTCATGAACAAGGCACATGGGGCTGGGCTCTCAGTTCAGTTCAGTTCAGTCGTGTCCAACTCTTTGCAACCCCATGGACTGCATCACACCAGGTTTCCCTGTCCAACACCAACTCCTGGAACTTGCTCAAACTCATGTCCATCGAGTCAGTGATGCCATCCAACCATCTCATCCTCTGTCGTCCCCTTCTTTTCCTGCCTTCAATTTTCCCCAGCATCAGGGTCTTTTCCAATGAGTCAGTTCTTTGCATCAGGTGGCTAAATTATTAGAGCTTCAGCTTCAGCATCAGTCCTTCCAATGAATATTCAGGACTGATTTCCTTTAGGATGGACTGGTTTGATCTCCTTGAAGTCCAAGGGACTCTCAAGAGTCTTCTCCAACACCACAGTTCAAAAGCATCACTTTTTTGGCACTCAGCTTTCTTTATGGTTCAACTCTCACATCCGTATATGACTAATGCAAAAACCATAGCTTTGACCAAACGGACATTTGTCAGCAAAGTAATGTCTCTGCTTTTTAATAGGCTGTCTAGGTTGATCATAGCTTTTCTTCCAAGAAGCAAGTGTCTTTTAATTGCGTGGTCGCAGTCACCATCTACAGTGATTTTGAAGCCCAAGAAAAGAAAGTCTGTCACTGTTTCCACTGTTTCCCTGTCTATTTGCCATGAAGTGATGGGACCAGATGCCATGATCTTAGTTTTTTGAATGTTGACTTTTAAGCCAGCTTTTTCACTTTCCTCTTTCACTTTCATTAAGAGACTCTTTAGTTCCTCTTCACTTTCTGCCATAAGGATGGTGTCATCTACGTATCTGGGGTTATTGATATTTCTCCCGACAATCTTGATTCCGGCTTGTGCTTCATCCAGCCTGGCATTCTGCATGATGTACTCTGCATATAGACCCAGGGTTTGATCCCTTGGTCGAGAAGATTCCCTGAAGTAGGAAATGGCAAACTACTCCACTATTCTTGCCAGGATATCCTATGGACAGAGAAGCCTGGTGGGCTATAATCCACGGGGTTTCAAAGAGTCAGACACGACTGAGCAACTGCATGCACTCTGCATATAAGTTAAATAAGCAGGGCGACAGTATAGACTTGACATTATACTCCTTTCCTGATTTGGAACCAGTCTGTTGTTCCGTGTCCAGTTCTAACTGTTGCTCCTTGACCTGCATACAGATTTCAGGAGGCAGGTAAGATGGTCTGGTATTCCCATCTCTTTCAGAATTTTCCTCAGTTTGTTGTGATCTACACGGTCAAATGCTTTGGTGTAATCAATGAAGCAGATGTTTTTTCTGGAACTCTCTTGCTTTTTCTATGATCCAACAGATGTTGGCAATTTGATCTCTGGGTCCTCTGCCTTTTCTAAATCCAGTTTGAACATTTGGAAGTTCATGGTTCACGTATTGTTGAAGCCTGGCTTGGAGAATTTTGAGTATTACTTTGCTAGCATGTGAGATGAGTGCAACTGTTCAGTAGTTTGAACATTCTTTGGCATTGCCCTTCTTTGGGATTGGAATGAAAACTGACCTTTTCCAGTCCTGTGGCCACTGCTGAGTTTTCTAGATTTGCTGGCATATTGAGTACAGCACTTTAACAGCATTATCTTTTAGGATTTGAAATAGCTCAACTGGAATTCCATCACCTCCACTAGCATTGTTCATAGTGATGCTCCCTAAGGCCCACTTGACTTCGCATTTCAGGATGTTCAACTCTAGGTGAGTGATCACACCATCATGGGTATCTGGGTCATGAAGATCTTTTTTTGTATAGTTCTTCTGTGTATTCTTGCTACCTCTTCTTAATATCTTCTGCTTCTGTAGGGCCATATCATTTCTATTCTTTATTGTGCCCATCTTTGCATAAAATGTTCCCTTGGTATCTCTGATTTTCTTGAAGAGATCTCTAGTCTTTCCCAGTCTGTTGTTTTCCTCTATTTTTTTCGCACTGATCTGTTAGGAAGGCTTTCTTATCTATTAAGCTTGCTAATCTTTGGAACTCTGCACTCAGATGGATGTATCTTTTCTTTTCTCCTTTGCCTTTTGCTTCTCTTCTTTTCTCAGATAACTGTAAAGGCCTCCTCAGACAACCATTTTGCCTTTTTGCATTTCTTTTTCTCGGAGATGGTTTTGATCACTGCCTCCTGTACAATGTCACGAACCTCCGTCCATAGTTCTTCAGGCACTCTATCAGATCTAATCCCTTGAATCTTATTTCTCACTTCCACTGTATAATCGTAAGGGGTTGGGTTCTATACAGTAGGAAACAAATGAAGGAGTTCTAACCAGGGACCATGACATCAGTATCATCTCAAACAGGACCATTAACAGAGGGATAAATCAGTACTTCCTGTGACTGATGGACAGGATAGATGATTTGGGTTCTAAAATCATTTCTCAGGTAAGTTCCCTTTCTCCACATCTCCCCCTCCAGTACTTTTGAGAGATGGTGAACAGGACTGTAAGCAAAACAATCTTAAGGAGCAGCTAAAGAAGATACATTATCAGTAGAACATTATCATGATAAAATAGTTGAAAGTTTCCTTTTAGGTATTAAGATTCTCTAGCACATTTAAAGACTCTGTTTAATAAATTTGATCCATATACAATGCTTCAAATGTATCTGTTGTTTAGAGTAGAATATAAATGTTCCCTCATTGTAAAATGATGTAAACAATGCTATTGACCACGCAGGACTGTAGTGAGGATCAAGTGGATTAACAATGTAAAGTGCTTAGAACAATGCTTGGTACATAGTTATCCTTCCATAAGTATTGGCGATTATTGTTATTAATATTATTACTCATGCATCAAATATCTATCCAGCCTCTACTACATGCCAGGCACTGTTCCAGGGACTGCAGAAACAGCAGTGACTAAGAGGTGAGAAAGGTCCCTGCTCTCCTGGAGCTTCCACTCTAGTTGGGGGAGAAAAAAATACATGTATATCAGGTGATAGTAAAGGAAAGAAAAATAAAGCAGGGTAAAGGAAAGTGGGAAGCACAGTGCAGAAGGAAATTGCCACTTTTCATAGGGTGGGTAATCAAGGAAGTCCTCTCTGATAAGGGAACATGTGAACAGAGACTCGAAAGGAAATGAGGTATTAATAATAAGCTCTGCAGCTATCTGAGGGGAAGAGTGTGCTTGAGACTATTGAATCAAAAAATAAGCCACTGAAAATAAGTATTAATAGATTTGGGTTTGTAATAGGGAGTAACAGTGTCTGTTAAGAAGCCATGGTCCACCTAACACAGGCCTCAGTTCCAGTCTGGTGCTGCTGTGAGGAAATGTGGACCCAGTGTTGTCAGATCTCCTGGGCTTTGGTTTTTGTTGTTGCTATTGTTTAAAGAAAAGGTTTATCCTAAATTTTTCATGTGAACTGTTCCTATGTTTGAAACTGTGTAGGCATAAATGGAGCTTCCCTGGCGGCTCAGATGGTAAAGAATCCGCCTGCGATGCAGAAGACTGGGTTTGATCCCTGGGTCGGGAAGATCTCCTGGAGGAGGAAGTGGCAACTCGCTCCAGTATGCTTGCCTGGAGGATCCCAAGGACAGAGGAGTTTGGCAGACTATACTCCATGGGGTCACAAAGAATCAGACACGAGACTGAGCAACTAAGCATGCACGCATGTAGACATAAGTGCACAGATTTGTTCATCAAAAGACAGGTACAAGAATATCCGAAGGTGGGAATTCCCTGGTGGTTCAGTGGTTAGGATTTGGCGCTTTCACTGCCAGGACTGGGTTCAATCATTGATCAGGGAACTAAGATATGGAAAGCCACATGGCACAGTGCCCCTCCCCCGCCCCCAAAAAATAATTTTCACAGGCATTATTTATAACAGCCCCATACTGGAAGCTACCCACGTGCCGATCAGTTGTGGCACAGTAAAAATAGTCTCTACACAGCAAAGAGAAGTAATCAACTACACTTCACACATTATGGGTGAATCTTACAACATAATGTTGAGAGAAAAAATGCCAGTCCCAAAAGAGTTCAGAAATAGGTAAAACTAAGATATGATGTTAGAGACATAGATAGTGGTTACGCTGTCTGGGAGAAGTGCTGGTGGGTTGTTTTTTACTTTTTCCTGCCTTGATCTGAAAGCTGATTTCATGGGTATGTTCAATTTATCAAACTGTACAGTGATTTGTGCACTTTCCTGTATGCATCTATATGTCAATAAAAAGTTAAAACAACTGCAACTAAGACCCAATGCAGCCAAATAAATGAACTTTTTTTTCAAAAAAGTTAAAAATGTGGGCCAAAGTAAATCTCAAGGCTGATTCAGAGCTATGGGCTTCCAGTTTGCTCTACAACACATATGTTTCTTTAGAGAAAACAACTGAGAAGTTTTGGGGTTTTTTTAAAAACATACTTTGAAATGCAGGTAACACCCCCTTTTACAGAAGCTCCTACATTAAAGTCCAACGAGGAACCCATCTTTCCTTCTGGATCACTACCCAGCCTCAGATTTATCTTTATATGTGATCCAATGCTAATGTCCACTTGTTCTCAAACTAGAAAAATCAACCCACGTATACCATATCATAAACCACAGTTACTAGTAAAGGCACATAGAAGCAGGAGGAGAACCCAGAGGCAATTTCAAAGGACAGTATGGCCTACTTTAGGATGAGAGGGCTTCAGGAGTCTTCAGGTTGGGAGGCTCATAGACACAACAGAAATTTCAGGTAGTTATGAAGATGTAGTAGGAATCATACTGGGCTGCAATAATTTATCCAGCAAACAGGCATGTCTTAGCCTGAGCCATGGACCATAGGTAGAGAATTGATCGGGTGTGTGATAGATTTTAGAATCTGTGTTCTGAGGCACTTCAAGTACAAGCATATCCCAAAGATGCCTCAATTCAGGAAATGACTAGAATTAAGAAGGCTGTTCTAGAGTGAAGACTGAAATCTCTGGATGTACAGTGAGGTTTGGGTCTTGGGGTCTCCTTAGAAGGAAATGATTGTCTTGAGTTGAGCTGTTGATAAGAAAGTTGTTGCTAAGAAAGGTAGAGTTACTAACAGGGCAGGATTTGGGAACTAAGTCACACTGGTTTCTCCAAAGCAAGGAGGATGGTGGAATGTGGTGAGGATGTTCAAGGAAAGTAGAACCTTCTAGAGGGAGCGAGATTGCCTAGATTGGGACTAAAAAAGGTGTTTCAGGTTGGCAAGGAAACCTAGAAATGACTCAACTAAGGCTATCTAAGAAGAGAATACCAGGGGCAGACAGTGCCAGTCTGGCAGAACAGATCCTTTGTTTAGCACATCAGCCTTGCTTATTACTGTAGTATGTTACAGACTACACAAGAATTTCCCAGGGAGGAGGTATCCAAGGTGTGAGGGGTCTATGATCAATTGTACTACGTAAATTGACTGAAAAGGGAGGGGCTAGCTAACCTAGAATCTGATTTGTCTCAGAAAGGACTATTTCCTCAGGAGTATTACCCAAGTGAATCACAGCTCATGCCTATTTTGAGAATTCAACCTTTTGTCCTTTCTGCCTCCTTGAGAGCTGTGGGCCAGTTATAACTCAATGAACTAGGAGTTCCATGTTTCATGCTTGATTTCACTATCTTTATCATCAAAAGTTACCAGTACTTCCCACCATGAAGACTTACCTTTAATGCCTTTCATGAAATGGGTTAAAATGCCACCACTAAACAGTCAATCCACCTGAATAGAATGTTAAATTTGAGGGTATCTGGATTAATTCTGGTCTTCCTTCCCAAACATGGACAGAAGCATAAAAGGAACTCCACATGAAGCAGCTTGAAATCTTAAATATTCAAGTCTATTGTTCCTTTTTAACTTCAAATGGCAGGGAGCTTTGTTTTAATTGGGGAAGGGGCCAGGGACAGAGCCTGGAAATTGAAAAGGGAGAGAACAGGCACGCACCAGACAGGGGCATGGCCAAGGCAAGACAGCTGAACAGTTGCTTCTGAGGCCTTTGTGAAAACCACATGGTAAGAACGTTTGGGGCATTTACTTTCTACCAGCTAAAAGTCCAGTCCTATACTGGATTCATCTGCTGGAAACTCTGAGAAGCTGATGCATGACTGGGCTTTCTCCAGTGGAGTGCCCTCAGGAGAGACTGTCTGAGCTGCTGACTCTGCCTAGCTCTGGAGGCAGAAGCAACAAGACAGCGGATTTTTTCCCCTTTCTTGTATACCTAAGTCCAACAACTTGAAAATGGAATGCAA
The DNA here is from genome assembly GCF_023699985.2 of Odocoileus virginianus. Classification (NCBI taxonomy): domain Eukaryota; kingdom Metazoa; phylum Chordata; class Mammalia; order Artiodactyla; family Cervidae; genus Odocoileus; species Odocoileus virginianus. Next base: position 39,213,242 of record NC_069703.1, on the reverse strand, counting down.
AAAAGTAGCCAAAAATGATCTGTCCTAAATCAGGTTAGGTATACATCTTCTCCAGAAAGTACTCCCATTATTTACTGATCCCTGCCTCCAAGCTGGGTTAGATGCTTGACCCTTTGTTCTCTCTTCTCCTAGCCAAGAGCTCTGTCACTGCACTTATCCCATCGGATGATTAGTTTCATTATCTCCCTAGAGAAAGGCTTAACCATTTTGTACCTTTGGTAGCCTTCTGAAATCTATGGACTAGCTCTCGGAACAATATTTATCAGTGCATGAAATAAAATATATAGGGTTACAAAGGAAACCAATTATATTGAAATATAGTTCTTAACTCCAGACAGTCTCTGGAGAATGAGTCCCTTGAGTGCATGGACTGAGTGAGCCTTCATCTCTGTACTGGGAGTGCCTAGCACAAAGCCTGGCACATAGGTGACACTTACAAACATTTACTTAGTGAGTGAATAGAAAGATGGATGGCTACTGAGAGCTCAGCCTGAGGAATGAGTCATTGCAACTGCTTGTGCACATACCAGTGGCTTGCATGTGTCTCACCCCATCTGAGATCATTTAGACCAGGGCTATGAGGAAACCCACACTCAACAACGGGTACATAGCATTGAGCAATAATGACAGGCTATTGGAAGACCAGGAAAACAACAAAGCTCATGTATTTCCACCAGGTGGAATATTCAGAGTGAAAGTAAACAGGCTCTGTCTTTAGGAGGCGATCTCTTGACTTAGGAAGCATGATGCTCACACTACTTTAAAACAGTACCAACGTCTCTGAAACAAGAAAGAAAGGAACCTGAGCTAGCACGTAGGTGTTCTCTAGGGCTCCTCCTCTGTCCAGAGTTAAGCCTGTTGTCTCTGGGAAAGAGAAAAGTATCCTTAAAAGCCACAATAGGGATGACATGTGCCTTTCTAGGTTCAAGTAGTAGTTTTAGATTTAGGCAGAAATTTTGTTTTTATGTACCAACAGAAAATCTAAAGAAGCAAGAAATAAAAGTCATTTCCCTCACTAAAGATATATTAAGGGCCAAAGCTTTGTTCTAAATTGATTGCTATGTCTAATGACTATTCTGAAAAGAAAAACAAAACCCTGGACAATCTTAAAGCTGAAAACCACAACTGCATGGGATTCAGAAATTTCACCTTTAAGCCTTTTAAGATTAACCCTTCCAAGTTAGAAGGCTTCCCTAGCTATGCATAGCTATAGGAGGGGTGGCAGAACGCAGTTTTCACTTGCTTAACAATAGGGTTTCCAACATCCGTTGGAGGAAACATGGCTTCAGGTGGGTGCCTTCAAAAAAAAAAAAAGAAGGAAACTATAGGTCAAACTTTTGTTTTTAATTAAAAAAAAAAAAAAAAAAAAGACCTCCCACTCCTAAGTTGTGTGCTTTCTTTTTTGACCTACTTTTCCTTTAAATGGTCTGCAGTTTCCCTATATTTTTCCTAGTGCAGTAAACAATGCAATCTTTAGAAATAAAAACCAGGGTCCACTCTTGCCCCAAACACTGAAGATGGTCAAAGAGAAAGAATCACAGCACAGAAAATGGGCCCAGCTCCAAATATACAAAAACATTTAAAAAAGAACAAAACAAAATACCCCCTCCCCACCCAAAGACATTATGATTACATTCCTGGTACACTTCCTATAATATAATGTTGCAGACAACGCTTCTTTCCCAGGGAGTCCAGCTCGCTCAGGAGGAGACATCTATTTGATAGACTGGGGTGCTGAGTCCTCCCTGCCAAACCTAAGGGTCTTTTATGAGCTCAATATCTCACAGAAACATCTGTGGTATAAATGGTATAAATGAATCTAAAAGGGGATGAAGGCAGGCAGCCACCTGTCACTGTTCTCTGAATCAGCCAAAAAGCTGAAGAGCGTGGGATCCAGGAGACAGATGCCATTAACCATTGAGGGATAGAGGGGAAAACAAGAGGAAGCACCAAAGAAGTGGCTGCTTTTGGTTCCAAAGTCAAGAAAGGGCCCCGCAAAAAAGGGCAGTTGGTCTGGAAGAGGAACTCTCCTGCTCCTGGAGTCATGCAATAAAAATGATGGCCTTGGAGCCCCACCCCGCGAACAGCCACAGTCTAAGGACCAGAGCGATTTTATACCACATCACACAGTTTGCAAATGAATGGACTAGGAGGGTAGTGCTTTGACAGAGCAGGCTGCAAGGTAAGCCTGAGTCCCAAAGCACAGCTGTGACATCTCTGGATTCTTATCTCTGCCAAGCTGCAGGTCCCTGACGCCACCTACTTGATGAAAATGTACCCTTCCGCTTAACACTGGCATTGCCTCAAAATGGCACCCATGGTGGTACCCCTCAGAGATAACAAGAGGCATCAGTTGCACTTCTGGAAGTAAGATAATTTCCTTGCCCCATCTTGGCCAAAGCACTTCCCTTTTTAAGCTTCTGCTAGTCTGTTACCTCCCCCTCGAAGCAGAGTTCAACTCACTTTTGTTTGGGGGTTTTGCACTGGCCTCTGAGGGCTTGTTCCAGGATACAAAATTAAGTATACTTTTGCATCCATGTGTGAGTGGGTTGCCTTCCAGGGTCAGATCTGTGTTCCCTGGTTTGGTCAATGCACCTTTATGAGACTAAAACCACATGTGTGCACAGAGAGACTAGCCTGGAAAGTGACTTCTGGATAGGGTTTCGGGTTATCTTGATGCCTCCCCTCAAAGAAATAACTCTCTTGATGTAAGATGGTTAGGACATTGAATGACCTACTCTCAACTTCCAGAAGGGCACCTTGTTTTGTCCATTTTTCAGTGAGGGGCTGGAAGGGACCCAATATGTTCAGTTACAACAATCAGATCTTGTTTCTTAAAAAAAAGGATCCTATGTGGAAATGAGTGGGACAATGATAAAAATAAACAAATAATTAAAATTCCAAACCAAAACGTATCTCCTGGCCCCGAGATCCCCAGTTAATCCTCTAAGACCACGATTTCCACATTGTGGACTTGATGCTGGTGTTCCTCCATCTCAGCCACGACTTTCTCCTCAGTCCTCAGTTCGGTCTCCAAAATGACTGCTTTGCCCTCAGCATCCTCAGCCTCTGGGTCTGGGGCTGGGTCAATCTCAATGATGGTCTGCCCATCCTCTGAGGTGCTTTCAACCGCCTGGATGGCCGAGGTTAGGCCAGACTCCATGGCCACCAGCTCCACAGGGCTCACCATGGTGGTCATGTTGCCCAGGGTACTGCCATCCTGCATGGCAGTGGAGCTTAGCAGCGCCAAGCTAGACGAAGGGTGGATGGTCACTGTGTCTGGTGAGCTGCTCTTGGCTGAGGAGACCACTGTGGCATAACGGAAGAGCTGAGGGCCAGAAGGCAGTGTGTGGACAGTCACAGGACTGGAGCCCTGGCTGAGGGTGGCCACTGGAATATTGCCCATGGAAAATGACTGACCCACTGGCGTGATGGTGATGGGTGAGATGACTGTGAACTGAGGCTGATGGACAGGAGGAGAAGGGCTCAGGACGGTGGTGGAGGCTGGCCGCTGGAGCCGGGGCCTTTTGGGAGGCTTAGGAGTGCTCACAGGCATCAGTACCACATTTTGAACTGTCTGGGATTTCAGCCTGTGATCCTGGGCTTGCTTCTTCTGTTCTTCCAACTGGCGTTCCAAGTCTATGGAAAAAAGACAGACTTTGGGTAGAGAGAAGCATAATCCTGGGAACAGTAAACTAGGAGTGAGGAGACCTGGGGTCTTGTCCTGGTTTTGCTAGCGTATTTAGCCTCAGGAAAATCATGTCATCGTTTTCAAGAAGGAACTAGACTGGGTGATCTTTACAACTCCACCAGTTATTGTATTTCATTGTGTGATTATAGGCAAGGTGATAATTCAGAATCTTGCCATATTGCAATCCTGCTATAGCTCAACTCTAGAAGCTCCTGTGGCATTTTGTCACCTGTCACTAAAATGTAAACCAAAGAAGTCTCCATTGGTCTAGCAGCTTATATATGCCCTGCCTACAGATGAAAATAATATCTGTACAATCCCTTTGCAGTTGCGATGGACCTACAAAGAAGCTACAATGGCCACTCTGAAAAACAGTGATTTCCAAACTGTCCTTCAAGGCAGGATCACTTGCTGGTGACCCAGATGGCTTTAATCTACCATTAGCTCCAGAGAAATCTACAGAAAGTTACAGAGGAAGTCCCTAAGAATTACAAAACTGAAGGAGGTCTTAGAGTTCTAACACATTCATTTGATAGAGATCCAGAGAAGTAAAGCTATTTATTTAAGATCACAGAGCTTGGGCCAAAACAAAAGTCTTCTGATAGTCAATTTGGTGGCTTTCCCACCCCAATACACCTATCACTATCCCTCTCCCAAGGGTCTAATCCAACCTTGATGACTACTGGTGAGTCTGGTTCTACACCAGAACTTCTCTGCTGCTTACTTAGCACCTGATAAACATCCAATAAATAACCAGTTACACTTCAAGAGCACTATTCTTCCTGTGCAACACCAAAAGTAAGTCAATTCCTTGCTTGGAATAAGAGTGTGTATGTGCATGCATGCTAAGTCGCTAAGTTGTAGGGATAAAGAACATAGTCAAAAATTTTACAATGCTGCCTTTTTGAGGTTATAAGATACTACATTTTTTTTTCCATC